>NC_138168.1:93291748-93930748 GCF_964165515.1 Mesoplodon bidens
TAATGTGCGAACCTGAGGAAAAACATCACTTGTGAGTATAATTGACACCCTGAGCCTTAACCACAGTTTTACGGCACAAAGGGGGGAGAAGAAAACATTACTCTGCTAAGTAATCCCTATGACCCCGGCTGCCACATCTTCCTCCAATATATTTCATATTATGAATCTCTAGCATGAGAAAAATCCACTGATAGGGAACAATGTAGCTCAGTGCAAAGAGCACAGGCACTTGGGCCGAGTCACAGATTCTCTACTTCCTCAACGTGGGACCTTGGGTGAAACACTTAAACTTTTGAAACCCTGTTCTCCCTATTTCTATAAGGGAGTACGCCTACGTTTCATGTGCAAGAGGATTACCAATTGTGTTTATAAAATCACCAGGCATGGCATCTTTAATAAGCGAGGTACCCGATAAAAGATTATTAAAAGCACCGTGACTTGAGGTAAAATGAACAAAGACCGAGGTGGGGGTACTTTTGCAATGGGCAGGTACTGCTCTCCTGAAAGCTCACAGCAGCTGCCGGCCTCGGTCAGCAGAGACCGTCCTCCTCACCTGTCCCTCTGTGTTCCCCGTGTGCCACAGAGCATTCCGCAGGTGCTCGCCTGTCCCCGTGGTGGAGTTCACCACCTTGAGGGACACCCCTGAGTAGCCATACGCCCGGGTGGGCTGGTCTTCCCAGTAGGTCTGAGTGACCTGCTTCCACATCACCACGTAGAAGCGGCTGCTGGACTGGTAGCCAAAGACGAAGCCAGCATAGTCGTCATCCCGGTCTGTGTTGACGTAGAATGTGCCGCTGAAGTCGACTGACCCAAACTCATCGAAACCTGGGGGCCAAAGGGAACATTTGGTCACAAAACCAAGTCAGAAACAGCCTTTTAGGAAATTACTGGATGAGCCCTGGGACCACTGGATGCAGGTGGAAAGAGGCTCTCCTCTTCCATCTAACTCAAGGTCTGTTCCTGTGGGATTAACAACACTTGTGGAATTTAATCTTTTTAGATCCCACTTACAGAGTTATGGCAGAGCTTCACCACCCTAGGTAATAATTTACAGACCAAGTCCATAAAATGAAATGGCTTGCTGAATATTAAATCACGGAGAATTTGGAGAGGCAAATAAGTGCTTCCCCAAGTTCTCCCATCAAAAATATTTAGGCAGATGGTTTTACAAACCAAGAGAGGATGGGGGCTGCCAGAAAGACCCACTGCTCCTGTCCACTCGGTTCTAAAGGGCAGCCCACGTGCTCCGTGGGCACCTTACAGGCAGGAACCGCAAGGGGTGGTGCGTATTCTAAGGCTCACCAACAGCGATGCCAGGGTCGGAGTTGGCCGTCTGCACCAGCTCTTTGCCTTGATGGCGAATGACCCAGTTGGGATCGATCTGAGTGGTGCCCTTGGGGTCCAGGTGGACCATCTGGAAGTTCCTGAAGTCCGTCTCACTGATGGCGTGGTTCTCAGGACACACGTCATCAATATCGGGGATGTTGTCATTGTCAAAGTCATCTTTGCAAGCATCACCACGCCCATCACCTGTCACCAAGGACAAGCAGAGAAACACGCAAAGTAAGGGTTTGCTGTCCGCCTCTCTGTGTCTGAGAAAACTTAGCACATGATTCTCTGAAAATTCAAGGTTAGGTGCTTGGCAGGACCTGGACCTGCCTTCCTGGACCAGTGCCTGTAATCTCTGACATTTCACCCCAACGCTGTGAGGAGTCTGGATGCTCTTTTCAAAACGTTGCTGTGATATGCCCTGCAGCAAAGCATGCCATAATCCAGTTCCTGTAGCGTCATTTCTCACTTCCTTCTGAACTTGAAACTGGGGGTACAAAACCTGAACGCTGCCAAGTGAAATCAAGCTGAATTTCCAGCTTTTTTCTCTGATAGTCTTCAGAACCTCTACTATTACCTAAATCACCCCTGCCTGTAATCTGTTTGGCACTGAAAGCAGAACTCCTTCATGAAAAATGATTTCCCTAAGGAGATGTGGACTTCTGTTTTTGGAGGAAAAACAGAACCTCTAATGAGGTGGGGATGCGGCCATGGGGCCGTGGACCAGCCTGGCACACATAGAGATGCCTGCTGAGACCTTCACGGCCATGCAGTTCATGGTAATAGTGATGATCCAGATGACCACTTACCACTGCAATTAGGCCATTGCAGTGCCTACTGCTTTAGAAGGAGAAAAAGATACCAAGTTCAACCGAATTTCCATCACATCCTTCAAACTATCCTTCAGTTCTGTTCAGTAACACACATCCACGCACTGGGTGACAGGCACACACTCACGCAAAAAGGAGCTTCCAAAACCCCTAAGACATCCCTGAGCACACCAGCCTTGACTCCATCCCAGCCTCCCTCCTGGTAAAAGGCTGCTCAGTAGCCAGCAAGCGCCCCCATGCCCTGCTGTGGGGACTGAAGCCGTCTGTCCTCTTGTCAAGAATGAGCTCTGTGTTGCTCTTGGGATGGGGGGTGGTCCTTGGAGCTGCTCTTCAGTCAGTGAGTCTCCACGTGCCTCTGGGTCGTGTGGGCTCAAATACCCCACACCCCATCTCATCCACGGTGGATGTGTATCCTCCAGGAAGCACCCGGGTTAGCCAGGATTGCACCCACAGGCTCCAGCAGTTGCCAGAGGACAACCAAGCCACCACTGAGCCCAGCTGTGCACCTGTCACATTACCTGCCACACTACCTGAGACTCCTGCCCCCTCCAGAGCCTGTGCTAATGGGCCACTTACTCACGTCGGCAGTCGGGCTACATACTTCTTTCTCCCGGCATTTTGCGCTCCTGGAACCTCTCTGCCTCTGCAGGGCAGCTGTCACAGGACCTACCGTCTGAGTCCTCCTGGTCGGGGTTGGCGACCAGCCGGCAGTTGTCCCTGTCATCGGGAACCCCGTCGTTGTCATCGTCCGAGTCACAGGCGTCCCCCTTGCCATCGTGGTCGTGGTCAGCCTGGTTGGCATTGGAGATGTAGGGGCAGTTGTCCTGGTTGTTTTGGTGTCCATCCTCGTCGATGTCTTCGTTGTTGTCACACTGGTCTCCCACGAGGTCATTGTCCACGTCGGTCTGGGAGACAGAGTTTGGGGAGAGCAGCATTGAGCATCCATCCAGTGAAACAGATGCCAGGTTGAAATTCACCAAGGGCACGTGGCCTGTACCACCTCACTCCCAATGTGAGCCGTGACCGTAGAGAGGAAACGGCCTCCAGAGCCAGGACTGGAGTCCAGGGATCTCTCCATCCTAACCCACCTCCCTACGGGGATTCACTTTCTTTAAGGAAGACTGGAAAGAATTAGCTGCAACAGAATCAAGTCCTTTCTGACAACATCTGCTGCAACACGTTCTAGGAACTACATCAGTATGTTATGTTCTCACCGTGTCTTCCAAAGGCAAATCTGGAAAAGCAGCCAATTCCTATGTTTGCATCAGGGAAATACGGAGATACTTAGATGAAGACTCTCTCCTTTCAGACAGTGGGACAAAGGCACCCACTCATCTGGCCCGTGACCACGGAGATACGAGTCATGCTCAGACCTGAGTTCAACGTTTTTAATTACAATGATTGAAAAGCCTGTGTTGTCGGGTCCTGGCAGATGGATTGAAAGCTGCAAAGCCTTGCATGTTCTGTGCCTGAGAAGCTCCTCCATCCCCGCTGCTCTTAGCCACACCTGGTCAATCACCGGTCAGTCACCTGGTCTGGGTTGTGCACCAGGGGGCAGTTGTCGCAGTGATCGCCCACGCCGTCCCCGTCAGTGTCCCTCTGGTCAGTGTTGTACACGTAGGGACAGTTGTCTCGCTCATTGAAGACATCTGTAGGATTCAGGGGGAAAATGGAAGCATAGGAGTTTAGCAAAGGCATGTTGCTTTTCCTAGCGCAGTAAGCAACTTGCGGCCAAACTTTTGTTTAATAAAAAGTGATCTAAGAAATCATAAAATGTAAAGATTATTAGACTCATGGCAGGTTTCCCATTAAACTTAAAACTCCCTTAGTTTGAAGCAGAACCAACTCTCGGAGGTTTCTGGATGACATTACACACGGAGGGCTGATGAGTGAGTCATCACAGCATAAACATCCAAGTCGTCACGCTGACTATTTGCCCTAACATCCATTCAGAAAATTTGCATCACGCTCCTAGGACCTGATCAGCTTCCGGGGCTCCACTGCCTCATCTGTTCCCTACGTTAGCAGGAAAATAACAATGGCAGAGACTGACAGGGGGTTTAGCTATAGTGCCTTATACCCAGAAATCTGAAAATAGATAATGAATTTCATCAACTTTGGGGTTATGAAAACTGAGTTAACGTTAATCAGGCTCGAAGGGCAAAGCAAAACCTCACAAGTCAGTGAGTCAGCAGGAAAGCTTGAGCCAGGCTAGGCAGCTGTCTTATCCTGGCAGGTGGGGGAAGCCAGGGGGCGAGGCAGTGAGAAAGGACCCCTGAGATATGCAGGGGGTCAGACCTCACAGACGGAGGATTGGAGGAGATGCCCGGCTGCTGGAAAGCCCTAGAGAGCAGCACGGCCGGACGCTGTCTTGGCGCCGGTGGAAGCTGGTCAGTGTGATGCCAAGTTACACCAAGAAAATAGCCAGGAGACAAACGCAGGTGGGGGTGGGTGGGCGGAGTCAACGGAAGTGGGTGTGAGTCTGTCCAAGCTGCTTCCTGAGCGTCAGACACCCAGGGCAACGCTGTGCCGTGAGGTGTGGAGCTCGTGCCCGCAGCACTGGCATCTAAGGTTAAATAGCCTGGTGGTGTCGCAAGCCTCTGAAGTCTGGGGATACCTGGAACCCCTCGGGGAGGCTTTGCAATGAATGATTCAATGAATGGTTAGAAATACAGCATGGAGGGAAATAGGAGGAACACAGGAGAGACAAAGCTGTCCTCAGGCCTTTCTCAGAAGCGCGGCTGGGTCAGGACAGGGAACTGGGCTCCTGGGGCTGTGAACAGAGGTGGACCTGAGAGAAGACACCAGGACTGGGCACAAGGACACGGGACAAGAGCTCGGGGTCAGGAAAGGAAGATGACAAACACGTAGTTTTCCAAAGGGGAAACTAGGCTGGCGACCTGAGGCCGGCGACCCCTTCCAGGAACCCACGTGGACAAGGGGCCAAATGAGGCTGGGACCCTATGGGCAAAGCGTCATGAATCATTTTGTCTCACATTAGTGCACAGGGGAAGCTGGGCTTATGCAGTAACACGGAATAAAGCATGGAGTCTGGGACCACCGCCAACCATGAGCCCTGAAGCACGTCAGGAGGATGCGCGGGACTGACCATCTCCATCGATGTCCACGGAGCAGGCGTCGCCCTCCCCATTGCTGTCCGTGTCGATCTGCGCCAGGTTGTGCACATAGGGGCAGTTGTCACAGCGGTCTCCAACCTCGTCTTTGTCGTAGTCAAACTGACGTGGGTTGAAGACAAGCTGGCAGTTGTCCTAGAGAGAAAGCGAGGGAAGAATTTAAGAAATAGGGTAGGGATGCTTGTTGAATTGCTTATAAAATGGCTTAGCACTTACAGGCTATGTATACAAAGTCGATCAAGATAATCTAGGTAACTATAAAGTGTTGGCAAAGGTAGCCATTGCTGACACTTTCTTGATATCAAATGATTTGATAATTATTTATGCATCTGTCCCTATGAAAAATTTTGATATTTTCTATAGCAAAGGTGATCTAGCACATATTTCATGGTGAGGATAAAAACATAAATGTCAAGGGAATGAACGCATGAATGAGTTAATGGATCAGTGGAAGCCAGATGCAGTAAACCTGTGAATAAGAAGTTAGCCTCTCTATCTCTGCTAGTGCTGAATTACGGACTAACATGTCAGATCACTTATGTTTGCAACACTTCTCTCAGGAAATGGTAACATCTAAATTCTGCCCTAAAGGCTGGGAGTGGCAATGTCACTCATCCCATGCAGCCCGCATCGCTGGCACCCGCCCCAGAAGCAGCGGGGATAAGTCCCTTTTATGCAACTAAAGGTAAACTAAACCACTGCAAGCGCCTCTGGCAGAGGACCCCAGGCGGCTCCACGCTCTGGCTGCCTCGTGTGCTTGTGCGAAGGACAGACGTTCCCTGTCGGTGACTTTCTGTTACTCGCGCAGGAGCGCTAAACCCGGCAGTTCACGGGGACCCCCGGGTGCAGAGCACGGCGCTTCCCCGCTCCTCAACCCGAGGGCAGGTGCTCAGGTGGGGGGACCCACCTTCTCATCGCTGACGCCGTCATTGTCATCATCATCGTCACAGGCGTCCCCGATGCCATCCTTGTCAAAGTCTTCTTGCCCAGAGTTAGGCAGGAGGGGGCAGTTGTCCTGCAAGCAGAGGAAGCAGGCTAGTTACAAAAACACTCCCAAGAGCCCCCTTCTTTCAGATGAGATAATGAGGGCGGAGCCGGCGACACCAATGCCAGGCTCCTGTCCTCGCGGGAGCAGGAGGACGGAGACCCCACGGCGGGGCCGGGGCCCCACGTTTCCCCTCAGGTGCTGCTCTAGGACCGACATCACCACCACCAGTGAGTTGAGGCAAAAGAAGCCTGTGTCCTGAGCTCGGGATCCCTGTATGCAGCTGAACGACTGCGGGAACCAGGAGAGAATGAAAATACAGGACAGGGCAGAGCCCCCCGTCCCACTGCTTCCCACAAACTCCAAGCATCCATCCAAGAGCCAAGGTCATAAACCTTCAACCCTCAGTAGCCAACAGGTGGCCTAGAGTCTCTGTTCAGGAACCAAGGCCCAGCTCCCCAAACCATCTCCCTGATTCAGCTCTGCCCAAGAAGTGGAGAATTCCCATAACGGGAGAAAAAAGTCATTTTATTTCAGTCCAATGATATAAGGACTCAAACCCGAGCTGTACAGACACTGCAGCCTGAGGGAGCTGGAAACACCAGGAGAGGGTCCACGTGAAGGTGTTTCGATGCCATTAACACAGGTGTCCCAGAAGCCCCAGGGGTTCAAGTGGGTCAGGGGTCTGATCAGAAGCACAGCCCAGGGCCATGTCTGGAGCCAAGCTTCACCTCCAGCCCGTGAAGGAGGAGAGCATATTCCTGTGGTGTGGACACAGGTGCTGAGGGAGGGATTCAGCACCTTTGCAGAGATGAGTAAAGGAACCTCTCAGACGGGGTGAGGGGGTTTCCCATGAACTGTCTTACTTTTGCATCTGTTTGTTCCCATAAGTTATATTTAATGCAAATACAATGTGCAAATTGTGCAAATTTTTTTCTTTCTTTTTTTTTTTTTTTTTTGCGTACGCAGGCCTCTCACTGTTGTGGCCTCTCCCACTGCGGAGCACAGGCTCCAACGCGCAGGCTCAGCGGCCATGGCTCATGGGCCCAGCTGCTCCGCGGCATGTGGGATCTTCCTGGACTGGGGCACGAACCCGTGTCCCCTGCATCAGCAGGCGGACTCCCAACCACTGCGCCACCAGGGAAGCCCAAATTGTGCAAATTTTGATGTGCCAACTGTTTAGTTATTAAATTCCTGTCTGAAGTTCCACAAAAATGAAAAACAAACAAACAAAAAAAGGTGTCCTTAGCCTCGTGGACACCTTCCATTGTTCCTGCTACGGTACCAGGGCATCCTGGGTCCCTAGTGGAAATCTTCATCAATAATCACATCCAATAATCACCCACTTCCTGCGGGGATTTCCATGCTTGACACCTGACCTTGTTAGGTCAGGGAGATACAATGAAGGTTGCAAACTTTGTCTCTGTTATTTCAAAGCAGATTCACTTTTTGTTTCAGTCAACATCTGCCGTCTTTAATCAAGAGGGGGAAAGATAAAATTTCATACTCTCTTACTCAAAATTCACAAGAATAAATAAATATTAAATAGATTAATATATTTACTTTTGCAGGTAATGTCTTTTGTGAGTTTGTAGTATTTATATTTCTGAAGCTTCTAAGGTATAAAACTAAAACGTTTTGGTACACCTTGTTTAGTGGTCTGAATGGTGGTCCCCTAAACATATGCCATGTCTTAACCTCTAGAACCTGTAAATGTTACCTTATATAGCAAAAGGGACGACTGTCCCTACGTGTATCACCTTACATGGTAAAGTTAATATCACCTTATATGCAAAAGATGCGATTACTGATATAAGGGTCTTGAAAGGACGAGTTTACCCTGGAGTATCCAGATGGGCCCTAAATACAACCACGCGTGTCCTTATAAGGGCGTCAGGGGGAGTTTGAGACAGATGCACAGAGGAGCAGGCAGAAACAGAGGTTGGGACGATATGTCCACAAGCTACGGACACCTGGAGGGCCCAGAAGCTGGGGGAGGCTGGAAGGACCCTCCCCTGGGGGAGGGGGGTCAGCCCTGCCACACCTTGACCTCAGACTCCTGGCTCCAGACCGTGAGAGGATGAAGTCCTGCCGTTTAAAGCCACCAGGTTTGTGGTCATTGGCTGCAGCTGCCCCAGGAAAGGACTCCGCCCCGTTACAGGCCCTAAGGAAGCCCCACTCATCCGGGGGCCCTAACCGCTTCCTGTGTGCAGCACATGGGGGTCTTTGCAAAGAAAAGTGTTTGCTAGACTCTGCGTGACCGTAGCCCGGCCCACCTGCAGACCTCAGGCCCCCATAGCCTTGGAGGAGGGTGGGGCCTGTTTACATCGCCCCACCCCCAGTGATTTCAAGACTCTCTTTGTATTCAGTTAACAAACATGTATTAGGCGCCGCATCCTCTCCCAGCTCCCAACAATCAGCTGCTTTTCCAGAGTGATCCTGAAATTTGCAGAAACCCACTAGGCAGATGCCTTGGAGGGGCTAGTGGGTGGGCAGTGACACCCCCAGCTCCCGTCAGCTTCTGGGGTGGGGACCACGCAGAGTGCAGGGCCCACAAGGAGCCTCCGACTGTTAGGACCTGTAGAGGCACCTCCAGGGGCACAGCTGCCCCGAGCTGGAACCACTGGGGCCTGAGGAAGGGGGAGCCCCTGCCACACCCTCACCTTGATGCAGTGGTAGGTGGCATTGGTGGCGCAGACCAGGTTCTTGTTGGGCCAGCCATCCAGGTCCGAGTCCTCCCCGCAGATGAGCCCGTCGCCCGCATAGCCCGTCTGGCACTCGCACTTGTACATGGGGTCGCTGAAGTGGCCCAGGTAGATGCACTCCGCATGCTTGTGGCAGTTGTGGCTCTTGTCCTTGCAGGGGTCCTCAGGCTCACACACCTGCGGGAGGGCTGAGCGTGTTAGGACGCGTGCTGACCCTGACGGGAGGCGCGTGCAGGGCACAGGGCTCCCGGCTGCCCACAGGATGCTGAGGAGGGGGCAGCGTCCGGAGACCCAGGGCTCTGCCCCCCTGGAAGGGCCTGAGCAACGGCAAGGCCACGTCAGGCCTCCGGTGGTGCCTGGGGTCACGGGGAGACCACGAGTCCCCACCCTGGGCCTCTGGGATGCTGTGCGTGAAAACTCAGCCCTGTGGTCCCTGCAGGTAGGGTCGCGCTGGCCGGCAGAGTGCGACCGTCTCTCCCCCAGGCCGCCGTCCCCGCTCCTGTCCCGTCCACCCTCCAGTTCCAGCTCCCGCCTGACTGTCCTGCCGTCTCTAACAGGAGCTCAGAAGGCTGAGCCACTCACCTGCTTCTCCGTCCTGGCCGCCTCCAGGCCGACGCCGAAGGGCTGGCTCCCCTTGTAGCGTGGAGGGCAGGGCAGGCAGTGGAAGCCGGGGTTGGTGTTGACGCAGCGGTGCGCCTTGCTGGTCGTGAAGCACATGTCGGTGACCACAGCACACTGCGGGGACCAGTGGGCCAGACGTGAGCCCACGCTCCCCACCTCCGAGGGACGCCCCGCCGCCTGGGGAGGGGGCACCCACCTCGTCCAGGTCCTCGCAGTGGGTGCCGTTGCCCAGGAAGCCCAGCGGGCAAGAGCCGCAGGACCAGGACCCGTCAGGGAAGCTGCGGCACTCGGCTCCAGGGAAGCAGGGGTTGGACAAGCAGCCGTCTGCACGGAGGAAGCAGAGCGGAGTCAGCAGCCGCCACCAGGCAGCGCTGTCATGAGCCCACACACGCGGCCTGGGGGATGCCCCCACACACTCTGGGGCTCAGCTGTGGAGAAACTGAGTGAGTTAGGAAGATGCTGGGAGCAGCCACCAAAATTCACCACCTCCGAGAGTAAAGCGTCGGAGAGGTAGGGGCTTACGGGGCACGCGTGCACTGTGACCGCACTACCTACGATGTTCCATTCTGCACGGCATGATTTCTGCTTTTATGTAAAAATGCCAGAGGAACATAAAGCAGAGGGTAAAACTTCATGTGTGTAGAACTGATTTTTCTTCTCTGTATTTTCCAAGCATTTTAATACATTTAATCAGAATTAAAACCCAGTGGTGTCTTCAAAGACGCCTGAGGCTGGAGCCTCCAGGCCCCATGACAGACGCCCATCAGCCGAAAGGCTGGAGGCTGCGGGCCCGTCCCGTGCACACCCACCTGCAGGGCAGCTCCTCCTGTTACACATCTGATGCTCTGTGATGTCGCCGACGCAGTCCTTCCCCCCGTGCTGGGGCTCCGGGCTGTTACAGATGCGCGTCCGCTCGCGGATTCCTCCGGCACAGGTGACCGTGCAGGCCGACCATGGGGACCAGGGGCTCCACCGACCGTCGACTGGGGGAGAGAGGACAGAGGGGTCACTCGGGGGACGCGGCCCGTGCTGGGGGCTCAGGACAAAGAACCTGGGATAAGGCCATGTCTCCACACGTGGAGGAAACCTGGTAGGAATGTCCTCTCAGGACCATAGGGTCAGGAGGGGTCCAGAGGGTGACAGTTCACTCGTTTTTGTTTTGTCTCCGGGAAGGGAAATCACACAATCTTTTGCGCTCAGAACCTGGGACCATTGACCGGGGGCCGCTGGCTATGGGTCCACCCCTGCCACGGGCAAGAGGTGCTCACGTCTGAAAAGCTGTGCGGAGCTGAGTTTCATTTTAAATGGCTGTCACTCATCATCAGTACAGGTAACTCAGTAGGGAGAAGAATCACAGCACAACCTTTTCTGGGTGAAGACCCTGCCCCAGTCCCAGAGCAGGCCTGGTGCGGGGAGCACGTGTCCTCCCAAACCCAGGCCCCAGGGGCCCCAGATGCAGGGGAGCCCGCCTCCTGAGACCCCCTCCTGTGCCTGCTGTCATTTCCCCCTCGGTCCTGGCCTATTTCTGCTCCATCGTGGATTAATTGGAGCTTGTTCAGGGGAGGTCAGAGCTGAGCACGGCGATCGGCATCCACCCCGAGGCCCAGCTTCCAGAAACCAGCCAACCGAGAGGATCCCAGTGCCTTGATCTCGCGGGGCCACGCCGGGCCTGTGTCCTGATAAAGGCCGGCCCCGAGCCCGGACCCTGCCCTTGTCCACTCACCCGGGCAGGGCGGGCCCTGGCAGGCCTTGGTCTCGCGGCCGCTGCCCTTGCAGCTCCGCCCGCCCAACTGCGGCACTGGTGAGTTGCAGAGCCGGATGCGGGTGACATTGCCGACCCCACAGGTCACGGAGCAGGAGGACCACGGTGACCAGTGGCTCCAGCCACCATCCTGCCGGACTAGCACATGGAGGGAACAAGGACATCAGAGGCTCAGGGTGCAGAGAGAAAGGCAGGGCTGACCCGTCCCGGGAGTCTGCTCATCAACCAAGCAGGAGCAGGGAGCCCAGCTGGGGAAGAGCAGGATGCTTGGGCCAGGGGGAGCACCTCCCAGAAAAGGCAGCAGCAGGGGTTCTCTGGACCCCCAGGACCCCAGGGGCTGGGCCCTGTCCCCACCTCCGGCCCGGCCTCCGACACTCACTGCGGTGGTCGCACTTGCCCAGGCTGCACGACCGCGTCTGGATGGACGGCCCCAGGCAGGTGTTACTGGTGACGTCGCAGGACCGCCCCCTCTGCTGGGTGCCAGGCCCGCAGGTGACAGAGCACTCCGTCCACTCCGCCCACGGGGACCAGCCTTCCTCGCCGTCTGCTGGGGGGACAGCCCTGCCCATCAGACCTCCCCAGGGACCACCCCACACAGCAGAGCCCAGCCCTGGGCTCCGAGCTGGATGCCCCAGGTGGGCGCTGGCAGTGGGCAGACACCAGGGCCACCCCAGGTCTGTCCCAGGGTCGGAGCGCAGGGTCCACACTCCCAGGAAAGGGGAAGCACGGGGATGCACAAGGAGCTTGGCCAGAAACCCAGGGTCTACTGGCAGGAAAGGGGTCTGTGGATGCTTCTAACGGCTTCACAAAGGAGAGCGCTGAACCCTGCCTGCACAAGGTTTCGCCTGAGTTGCTAAGATGTAACTTATTTCCACTTGAATCTCCATGTGCTGATTTATATATGGTGATGAAACTTCAATTTTTGGTTGAAATTACAGGACACTAAATTTCATTCCAAATACTTTAAATTGGAACAAGTTAAATAAAAAGGCAATTTCTTGCCAAGAAATTCTTCACAGGAAATTATCAATCTCTGAATAACAGAAAAGTTGTACCTTAATGCAAGAGATCTTTCTGGTGAATAGTAAATGCTACGATTCAACGTCCCAGAAGCAGCAAGATAAGAACTTGAGGAGACCCTTCCTGGGCTTTTACTCAACAACATGAAACAGCTCCCTCTGGGCAAAAGTGGACCCTCAGGCTCCTGCAATCACACTGTTACTCTCTGTAGCATGTCCGATTTGGTCTCTGTTTAACACTAATATACGTCAGGCACTTTTGTACATTTGTGCTGTTTATTTTCATCCTAAAACTAACCCTGTGTCATGCGGACACTCATTCTGTATTTTGCAGATTAAGAATCTGAAACCTGGAAAAGCCACGTTTTGCTCAGATTCATGGCGGGGCAGAGCCTGTGCTCATGTCCATGGGCTCCCCGAACAGGGAAGCTGTCCAGCCCCACCCGGGTCACCACACTCAAGGACCCCCAGACCAGGATGAGGACCAGAGAGTGAAAGACAAACAGGACACGCAGAGCAGGTCTCAGAGAAAACAACCGATTCAGTCAACGCTGCTGATGACACCACGAGGAAGGGGGCGGGGAGCCGGGTGTGAAGGAGGCTCAGACGCTCCAGGGTGAGCTAGGGGAGGGGGACGGGGGACTCGAAACAGAGGCGGGGGCTGTGGCTTTGGACCAGCACAGGAGGGAAGGCTGAGGAGGATCAGGGTCACCGCGACTCCGGAGCCACGAGCATCTGGGCGCTTCAGGAGGACCTCGGAGCCCCGGCCCCTGCGAGACCATCCGACACAGACCCACACGGTCACACAGCCGGGGCCGCTGGGGCCGAGGCCGCCGTCCGCCCACCGGGCACTCACCATGGAAGCAGGAGGGACAGCACTCGCCGTCCACAAACGACGGGTCAGCGCATGTGGCGGGAGGGCATCTGATCTGGTGGCAAACGGTTTTAAATTTCTACAAGGAAAAGAGGCATTTATGTCACTCATTTAAGAACATGAACACTGACCCAGGGCTTGACTTGAAGGGTCGGCGGGAAGGCTGGAGGTCTCTGCCCGCAGACCCCGCCGGTCACAGGGACGCGAGTGCATCTCTCGCCGCGCCGCACGCTCCACGGGGCCTTCCGCGCGCTGCCGGCGGGAGGATGCGCAAAGTCGCAGCGGCGTCCGGCGTCCAGGCCCCCAGCAGTGGAGACCAGGTGGCAGGACATAAAGAAACAAGTGGCATGTCGTGTCGTGGGCAGTGACCCCATCCCCAGCGGCTTGTGCGGAACCCGAGGCCCTCGCAGGACCGAGTTGTATCAAACACAAACAAGCGGGGGACCGGCCAGCCACCGGGTGACACTGGCTGCACCCTCCCTGGCTCCCTGGGCGCGGAACCACGGGCCCACTCGGGCCTCATTGGAGGTGGCCCCCTTCCCCACACCCCACGCGCAGCGCGGGGAGCAGCGAGCGGGAAGCCTCCAGCCCGGGGCCACCACCAGGAGACCGTGTGCCCGTCTCACCTTGCAGGTGCACTTGGTGCAGCTGTCCACCACCCAGGTTTCATTCTCCACAAAGAACCTGCCGTCCTGCCAGCAGGCGGACATGTTTCTGGTCTTGGGGGGTCCTCCAATGAGCTCCCAGAGAAACTGGTTGTCATTTGACTGGAAAGTGGAGGGAAAGATGTCAGCATGGCTGCAGCATGGCTGCGCAGCCATCGTGCACGGGCAGGTGGAGGCCGCCCAGGCGTGAAGGAGCCTCATGCTGGACCACGGGGGACGGGGTCCCTCCCGCCACCCGCGGCTGGAAACTGAGGTTCAGTTCTTGAATTCATCCATTCTTCCACGTGTGACAGACACGGCTCTGAGAGCACAACGGCAAAGGCAAACAGACATAAACCCTGCTGTCATGGGGGCTACAGACTGCAGGAAACAATGCCCAGTTGTAAAACAATTCAACTAAATGGAAGTTACACCCTTTGTCCCATGAGCACGTGTGTTGTTACCTCCCTCCTTCTAGGCACCCTGCTCCCGCTAACATTTCTGAACTGAGGATAATGGGCGCTCTGAGAATCACCCAAAAGGTATGGACCCCACCCTCCCGGCGCAAAATGGACAGAAACACACCATCCGGACGTTTTTGTGTGATTCAGGGAGCTGGCGAATTTCCTTAATCCCCAACTCCAATGTAGGTAAACTTCTCCTGAAGCTCTTTTCAGCTGAAAGCCAGACGCATCAGGGGCAAAGGCTCCCCTGCTCATGTCTCGGCCTCCCTTCTGCAGCCCCTCCCCCGCTGGGACCACCCGGACGCCACCAGCACCAGCAGGGCTGAGGCTCTGTGCCCTGAAGCAGCCAGAGAGTTAGAGGTCACACGCCACGTGCAGCTTGTGGGAAGGTCCTTCACATTTATGAAGAGCCCCGCCCAGCAGGGCCCCCGCCTGCGGGTGTCCCTGGTCTCGGCACCCCCAGCCCTGGAGGCTCCATGAAGTGGCGAGCGCTGGGCGGGGAGGGTTTTCTTACTCCCCCTCCCACTCCTGTCCCCACCCAGCACGTGGTAGAAC
The DNA here is from genome assembly GCF_964165515.1 of Mesoplodon bidens. NCBI lineage: Eukaryota > Metazoa > Chordata > Mammalia > Artiodactyla > Ziphiidae > Mesoplodon > Mesoplodon bidens. The sequence goes on from NC_138168.1 coordinate 93,306,671, forward strand.
ATTCCAGAAGCCACACTCTTCGTGGGTACTGCCCGGCCAGCGCCCTAGCTGGAGCCCCATCCAGGACTCGAGTCAGAACCCGCTCAGGGCCCTTGGGCGGGGCAGAGCCTCAGGGGCCTGGGGACCCCTCCCCTGGGGACCCCTCCTCTCTGTTATTTTTTCCTCAGCCTTGCTCCCCGCCCCCGGACACAAGCTTCCTTCAGGCCGAGCTCAGCCTGAGGACTACATTGTGGGAGGATGGGCCAACGGAGGCTGCTTACTGCCAGCAACCCGCTCTGAGTCCTAAAGCACGCTTCCTAAGACTTGAGGCACGTGTTCTCCCCCTTGACGTGCTGTGGAGAGGAAAACCAATTTGCCTGTTATGACCTCGTGCCTTCAGGGACAGGCTCGACTCTGAACGCCATTCTTTAAATGAGCGTACCTCCCTCGTGTGCAGGCTTTCTGTTTCCTGGGAGACGAATCCCCAGGGTTGAAGGACTGAGAGGAAGGCTCGTGGCCCGTGAGCACATTTTCCATAAGCATCCCTCTCCCGCCCTCTAGCCATGCGGCATTTAACCACACATCCGGGACCGTCAGCCTGTTCGTCCAGGGAGCCGGGTGGTTACTCCTGGCTAGCAGTGGCTAGTCGGGGGTAGTGGTGGATACAGTGCTGGTTAACGGTGGATAGTCGAGGTTACTTGTGGTCAGAGGAGGGTCCCCGGGGCACCCACCACTTTGCGCAGGTTCTCGTGGAGCTGGTTCACGATGACGTGCAGCCCTGACAGCTCCCTGATCATGCTGCCCAGCTCTTCGCAGGAGTGCTCACACACCTCGGGGCCCTTGTCCTCGCTCCGGCCCATGTGCTCCATGGAGACTGGGGGGCTCAGGTGTAGCGTCTCCGTGTTCTCGCTGATGGCGTTGGCTTCAGCTGCGGGGAAGACACAGAGCAGTGAGCCTGCCGTCCTCTGGCCACAGCCTGGCCGGGCCCGCAGGGCGCTGTCCAGAGCACTTGAGCTACACGGGCGCCCAAGAACCCGAGAGCTGGTGGAGGTGTTTCCCATTATGGCCCTGCTTGTACCAAAGGGCGCTGCTCACCTCAAAGCACCGTGGGGACTGAGCCTCAGACACCACCCATCAGCAGAGTGAAAGGTCAGCTCAGGGATGGAAAAATGCAAAAAGCATCAGAGACCTACATCTGCATCATGCATTGTGTTCAAACTCATTAGAGGCAACAATTTCCTGTTTTTCTTGTTTTTATATAAATATTTATATAATTTATTATCTAAGATAAGTTCCTTCTTTTTGTCCCCCACCCTAAACTTGTTTCCAGCCCCATATTCTCCATAAATTCCAACAATTCCTTTCACTCCTCATTTAACCCATTTTTCCATCCCAAACACCTTTTCTTTTGGCTACTGCATTAAGGCAAATTCAGTTCTTTTCTTGCTAAATGAGTAATTTCATCATTTCTCTGCTGGCCTCACGAGACCCCCAGAAAGGCAGAATCCCAACCATGGGCTCAGAGCTCACTACCCCAGAAATAGTACAAGCCCCTGGAAGTCCCTGAACATGGGACACACACACGGCTATGCCACTAGTTACAAAAGTGATCTGGGCAAGTGCCGAGACTGGTGTCGCCCTCGGGGGAGCCTGGCCAGCTGGGATGTGGCCGGCAAGCCAGCCCCAGCGTCCTCTCTGCAGTGATGCTCAACTATCTTGTCCGATACATTCCATTACTGAGTTACGACTTGTCAATGTCATAATTCCGTCAGACAGTCTATGATCGAGTTTTGTTATTTGGTTGTAAATCCTGTTGCAACTCACATTGATACCTCAGACTCACCAGACCTAAAACCATATATAACCATACAGACATAAGCATATTAATCACTACATGTATGTAGAAGAATAAAAATACAGCAACAATAAAAGTGCCTGGAAGTCCCACGACCATCTCATGGAAGATGGACAGAGCCCTTCCTCAGGATAGGACACGCCCCGTTCGTGGCATGCAGGACAGGGACCGGGGTGAGGGCCAGGTCCACTCTCCCCACCATCGAGGGTCAAGTGCCCCCTTTCCTTTTCTCTGTCACAGAGACGTGCCCACCCCGCCGGGTCACCGCTTCCAAGGATGCTAAGCTCTTATCTAGAGACAAGCAAGTCTCCCTCCGCCAGGGCCCCCGGGACCACCTCCTCTTTCTCTGTGTCCTGTGGGATGTCAGTTAGTACTGTCTTAGCCTTTTTAGAACTTTTGCTTTTTTATGACCTCAGCTCCCCGCAAAAAATGTCCATGAGCTAATCCAAAGGGGCTGATATTGGCATTTCAGCCAGAGCTGGCGGTTTGGGATGGGATGTGGTCCAGAGCTTCAGAGGCTGTGGTGCTCAGGGAGTTTGGAGCTGAGGGTGTGTGACAGGAGGCCTTATAATGTCCTCTCACTGCACAGGCCACCAAAAGTCACAGTTTAATTTCTTTCCTTCCCTGAGCTCAACTGGCCAACTGTTGACAGACGCACAGATTGAAAGGTGGACGGCCTTGGATGGAAGGACACGGATGCTGCCCCTGCAACGCCAGTGCTCGGGGCTTCGGGCTCTGAACCGTCAAGCCAGCACTCCGGACACTCCGGGGTCAAGGGCTGGGTCACAGAGCCGCAACTGTGCATTACAGACATCAAATCCTATGTATCCTTACGCATGGATCCATACAAGAACAATTTATATTTGCTTACAGTTGACATGAAGAAACCTTTTAATGGAAGTAAATCGGAAAATGGGATCACGTGGCATATAAGAGCCTCTTGTGTGGGACTCAGCCTGGGGGCGGGAGGTGCGCTGCTCTGACGTTCACAGGCCACTCCCCCGACAATTAGCGGGCCCTCCTGGCACCTCGCTTCTTTATTTGTAAAGTGAGGAAAGTGGATGAGCCCAACTCAAGGGGTTTTGAAGATGAAATGACACATTGAATTCAAAAAGCCCCAGCATAGTGACCTTCAAATATCAAATGCTCAAGACAATGTTGACAAATTATGGTTGAATGTAAATTCAAAATGCAATTAACAGACAGCGTGGGATTATCTATCAGTGATTCAAGTGGCGTCCATTTTCATAATAAGGCTGTATCAACTGTTGTGAATAGTATAAAAAAACTTCCATAAACTAAGTTGGACAAACATCTGTGGTGTTATCTTATTAAGATGATCTTCACACATCAGCAGACTGGAATAGTTGCATGTATTTAAAATCATGTTAAAATGCCAGGGATTTATTTTTTGGCATGTAAAATGGATTATATTGGATAATTAAAATATATTCATAATTAATCCTTCAAGCAATGTATTGTTTCAGAGGCCAACACATCCAGGCTGACCAGCGAACTCATTCAAGGCCATGGCGGCACTTGAAACATATTCCAACATGTTTACTTATGTCCCACCAGCCCCTCCCCACACACCAAAGGAGGAACCCATCAGAGGTGGGACATGGGGCACCACACGCAGCTCAGACACCTACCTCCCTGGCTTTGCTGACAACCCTTCTTGCTCAGAAGATCTTCCACAGAGTTTTCAAACACTAAGTAGACGTTCTGCAGCAAACCCTGAAATACGTACAAGGAAAGAAATGGAAATGGATAAACAGCAAATGTTCAACGCCACATTAAACGATATTTCAAAATTACAGGATGTAAACTTATAGCAGTGAGAACATTTTCTTCTGTGCTTTTATCCTCAGCAGGTCTGAAATCTCATTAATGGGTTATCTATATATGTTACTTTGAAGCTTCGTTTGAGGCAAGAGGCAGACAGTGGGGTTGACCCGAGGAGAAGGAAGAGTGTCTTAGAGAAGGGGTGGTGGCCCCCAGAGGGATGGCAAGGGTTGTCTTCTGAACACGCTCAGGGGACAACGGGGGCCACACTCTCTCCACAGGGGACTCTGAGGGTGCCTGGTGTTCCCGCATGCAGCCTTGGGTCTCGGGAACGTGCACTGCTCCAACCACAGAACAGACGGTACAGCTATGAGACCAGGCCGTCCTCCCGGTGACAGTGAGGGGCTCGTCCCAGCGGGGCCAGTCGGCCACGTGGGCCTGGGGGGCTTCCTGACAATGGCCAGAGACCACGACCAGCATCTCTAGGCCTTTACTGAAATAACTGAGTCTAATCATACATTTATTTGCAAAGAACACACACACCTGGAGGAGAATAATTACTAACCCTCTGCTGCAGGTTCTAACCACTTGCATTTAGAAAGATCCTCTTGTAAAAAATATTATAACTGAGGTGAACATGGAACGATTCCCTCATAAATCAATAGCCCCTTCCTTAGAAAACATAGTTTTCTCTCCTGTCTTCCTGTCATGTCAGTACTGAGCTGGAATCTGGGGGTCTGGGATTATAGAGACATTTGAATGGGGTTGATTCCTCAATCATCAAATTAATCTTCACTCAGGAAATTGGTGACCATTTGTGCAGCTAAGAAAGGGCACCTATGACAGCTTGCTCTGCTCATTCCTGGTTCAGAGAGCCATGTGTGCTGTGTGTGCACGTAAGAGTGTCTATGAGTGTGTGTGCATGCATGTGTATACATGTATTGTGTGTGCACTTGTACATGATTTGCATGTGCCAGTGGGTGTGCATTGTGCACGTGGAGCTTGTTGTGGGTAGGTGCACATGTGTCTGCTTCTCCAAGGCCACCCCGACCCCTCAACAAGGCAGCTCACTAAGCGGGGCCCCCACTGGGGTCCCCAGGCCCTAGGCTGCGTCCCGCAGAACCTACCCTGAAGTGACTCTCTCGGGCAGGGCCCTTGGCCACATACATCCTGCTCTTCTCCGTCTTCAGCTGCTCATAAAAGGGCTCGTCCAGCGTGAAGCTGTCCATCAGGTCGCAGCCCACATAGAGGCTGTAGGTCTCTCCGGTCACCTGCACAGTGATGTTCTTCCACTGGGAATCAGCCAGGCCCACGTCCTCCAGGGAGATGACGTGCTGGGTGCCGTCCACCCAGTACGTGAGGTCCAGGGTGTCGGCGGGGCCATTGGACACGATCTCGAACTGCCTGTGTGTGGCGCCTGGGCCCTCCAGTGCCAGCAGGGTGCCCCTGGACTTGCGGTCCTGCTTCAGGCTGGCCGTCAGGAAAAAGCCCTCCTTCCGCCGCATGGCCTCGGCGATCCGATCCAGGTGTTCCGCGCTCACCGGAGGAATGTAGTCAAAGCGCACGAAGCGGTAGGCGGGCACGCTGGGGTCCGGCCCCCGGAACTGCTTGGCCCCGATGGTCTTGCGGTTGATGTTGCTGATGCTGAAGAGGTCAAAGGCGGTGTCCTCGTCCTGGTCGCCGGCTGCCCGGGGAGCAGAACAAGGGGGTCACGGGGAGCAGTAGGCACAGGCACCCTCATCTCGGGGCCCCAAGTCCCCCCCTTCCTCGCCTGGGTGCTCGGGCTTTATTCCTCAAAAACCACTGCTATCCTCACTCCCCAGACATCTGCTTCCACAGGACCAGCTCCGCCCTTGACCAGTCAGGGACCCTCTGCTCAGACCAGCTGACACTTTGCCCAGCAAGCCTTCCTCCAGGAAGGATGCAGCGTTCGGGTCACGCTTGGTCCCACCTGCTCCTGGACCAGGACCCTGGCCACCTGCTCTTTCCTGCTCTTCCACCCAGAGCTGAAGCTCGAAGGTGAGCTTCTTTCTAGCATCTGATTGCCCAGAAAGGCATCCTGCAGGGCAGTGCACCTCCAGTCTTGTCACTGGAACATTATTAGAAAGCAATTACATTTCATGTCTCTTTCTTAGACAGATCAGCTGACTTGATCTTATCACGTGGGAATCCCTTATTTTGTAGAAAGATGTGCTCCCACTCAGGGCTCACCCTGCAGGGGAGCATCTGAGACATGATGAGCCGTAAGGCCACAAATGAATGGTTTTAAGTCACCGTCTAAACTACTGGAAGGAGTCATTGTCAGACCTCACCAACTCCTAACACTTTAAGTCATTCACAATAATTTTCTGAACACAAAGTTTAAACAGAGAATAACTTTTCATCTAATACTTGGCAAATTAAAGCATTATAATACACAGTGCTGTTGACAGAAGTGTCATTTTACTACCTGCAATAGAGATATTTGCCCATATATCAAAAATCCTTAAAATAATTAAAACCTTTGACTCAGCAATTTTACTTTGGGAAGCTATCCTAAATATATAATCACAAACTCTAGGATATATGTATTCACAGCAGTATTCCATGAGGCATCATTTATACTAGTGTAGATGGGATGTGTAAAGTAAACGGGAATTGACCTAAAAATACTGGGGGTTACCTTCTAATGGAATATTATACAGTAATTAAAAATCATGTTGTAAGAAAAGAAACAGATGGAAAAATATTTTTGATACATTTTTAAGAGCAAAAAAAAAAGTGGGAAGGAAAGAATTTATAAAACACCAAAAAGTTTAGTATGCTGTAAATATCACATACGAAAAAAGGCAAAAAGTGCCCAGCAAAAGACTGCATCTCCAGGTCAGAGGGTATCTTTCTCTACCACCTGAATTTTCCAAAAATAAATGGCTTCCTGATGTATGGACTCAAAACTAATTGGGGATTTATCTTAAACTAAGTTAAGAAGGTTCCAAGAGGTGAGATGCTCCATCCAGGCCTCCACTTTGTCCACCCTCCTCCCACAGGTGAAGCTTGCTCCGGGAGCCCAGGTCACCAGGGCAGGGGGCGGGGGGGGGGTGTCCACACTCACCCTGAGCACTGTACCAGGGCCATAAGGCTAGCAGCAGCAGTGGCCACAGCATCCTGCCTCTGCCCAGCTGAACCCCTGCAGATAAATCAGACCCGTTACTTCTGAATACATAACCTCAAAGTCTAGTGTAGATTGGAATTTTTACTCATATGACCATTTGAAAAGAATTTGTATAGGAAAATCAGAAACACATGGATTTGTGAGCAGTTAAAGCTAGATAGGAAATGTGCTTTTCAAATGGATTCTTCTAACTGTAGCTGGTATTCACTGGTCTAGCATTTGCTGACAAGCACTATGCTAATGACATCCTAAATATTCATATTATTTAACCCTCATAATGACCTAGGAGGCAGCAACTACTGTTATCATCTCCATTTTACTGATGGGTAAGTGGAGTTCAGAGAAGTTAAGTGCTTACCCAGAGCAATGATGCTACTGAAAGGTGTAGCCAGGATGTAAACCCAGGAAGTTTGAATTCAGAAAAATGTCAGCCTGGGGAAAATAACCTATGAAGACATTTTGTGTAAATAGCCAAGAAAAAAGTTGCACATGACTTAATTAAATAGAGTAAATATTAACTGTATATGAGTTAGAAGTAAACTTAGTTTGGTGATCATAATTACAAAAAAAAAAATAGCCTTCTACTTAGTAATCATTTTTACTTTGCTTTTCTATTTTCCTGAGGGCTGTTTTTCCATTCTTGAGGATTCTCAGTTGGCAGGCTCAGCAGACACTGGCCCAGAAGTCAGAGACTGGCCGGGAGCCCGTTCCACCGTTAACCCCTGCTCAGCCTCCTGGTCTCCCCACTGAGCAGCACATGGTCCCAACGCCCCTCCAGAGATACACTGTGTCCCACTGAGGCGAAGCCAAGCTGAGACCCGCACCCCTCCCTGTTTAGGGCTTCAAAGATCCTGAGCTTCTCAGTGATGAAGAAATCCAAGGAGTCCCCTCTCCAGAAGGATTTGGGAACCTAGAACTACCCATTCCCCCCAAGATGGGGACCATCCCCTGGGGAAGCAGGGTCCATGCAGGACCCTCAGGTTTCCCCATGGGATCCAGACACTTGCTTTCAGTCTGTCCACAGCAAGTCCAGAATTTCGCTGAGTTCCACCTGCACATCGAGGAGCCAGCTGTGTACCCAGGCAAGCCCCCGCCGGGCCAGGCTCAGAGCTGCCTTGTCAGGCACCCTCTGTGCAACCTGGGGAAACTTACTTACCCTCTCTGCTCTCAGTCTCCTCCTCTGTAGAATGAAGAATAGGCATTTAAATTTTCTACTCATGGGGTTATTGTGAGAAATAAATCAAGCAAGTTAGTGTCTGTAAAGGCTTATGAAGCCCAGCAAGCACAGGGCGTGTGGCCGTTTATTGGAATGCGCTGTCCCATGACCACCCAGTGCAGTAGGAGTGACAGTAAGGAGGTTGATAGGACTCCAGAGGGCTGAGTTACACGAGTGAAGCCGCGTAAGGGACTTAGACCAGCACTTGGCACTCAGTGAACACTACACAAGTGTTTCAGAGTAAACGGTGGGCAGGCACATCTGCAAAGCTAGGGTCTATTCCCCATTCAGCCACACATGCACCTTTGTCCCCTGAAGACAGCAGTGACCACTGTCTCTGGCAAAGACAAGCTCCATCCAAAATGTAAATTTCCAAATTCTGGAGGCTCAGCTTCCTATCAGCCTCAAGGGAGTACGCTGAACTCTGTTGCTAACAAAATCAAATCCTCTGATTCTAAAGCAGAACTATCAGCACTCTGCCATCTATCCCATCTTATTTCAGGGGATCACGACAGCAAAAAGAACACAGCAGGGTCGGAGTCATGGGTATGGCTGGTACAGCCTTATCAAGTCCTGTGTTCTTAGAAGGCAACACGTATGATATCCTACGACACACGCCATAGGGACGGGGACACACGCTCCCACATCCTACGCCTCACTTCACACATTTAGTGCTGTTTAAGGTCATATTTTTTCCAAAGGAAAGGTTTCCAAAGCCTTCTGCAACAGAATATCATTAGACCTTGTAAAGATCTTTTAAAATTCTTTTTATATCAACAATCAAAGCAAACATAACTTCACTGAGAAATACCTCCTTCCCTCAGTGGAGACTGCGGTGATTTCCCCAAAGGAACCCAACTCGGATTTACAGAAGTCACGCTAATTCCCCTCTGCCTTTTCATCTGCAAATTATTCCCCAAATTTTCAAGAACAGCTGTAGTCCACGGGCAGTCAGAACACTCTTCACAGACTTACTAAATATTATTCATTAAGAACATTCAAAAACACTTGTCAGCTGTGAAAAATGTTTAGCGTTTGTCTCTATAACCTCTCTGCTTATTTTTCACATGCTCAGGAACAATTTTTTCTAGTTTCTTTCTCATGACCGCACCTCAGTAACAAACTTTATGTGGAAATGTCTTATTTTGTAGCTGAAAACAGCAGTATCTGCCCCAGTTTCCAGGCAGGTACATTCACGAAAGTAACAAGAATCCTCAGGTGATGGGAAAGCCCAGGAAGGTCACAGCATCATCCCTGCAAACAAAGTGCTGAAAATGAGTTTACTTGCCTCAGTTCCCCAACTGAGCAGCACAAATACAAGGTGAAGACATGTTTGCTGTTTAGGTGCTAATAGGCATGCCCCCTCCTCACTTTAAACTTATTCTGCACTTTCTCCTTCTCCCCTCTTAGAATCAGAAAGAGCCTTTTCATGAAAATTAAACTACAATGAAAAGTTTTGGTGAATTTAAAAAAAAGCTCTTACCTGGTATGTGGAAAACCTGCAGGGATGACTCCTCTCAGAGTTGGGAATGGGGTTCAGAAGGTATGAGGGTCTGGTAGGAGACCCAGCCCCACTCAGCAGAAGAGCTGGGCTCAGAGCTCGGCACCCTCGGGGCAGCAGGCGCTCCTTATATGCGCTGGGTCCTGTGTGGGGCTGTCAGTCAGACACACGCGGAAGCAAGCTGAACTCACTCCTTCGGAGAAATGACATAATTCCTCCTCTGATCTCGCATTTGCTGGAGCACCGGGCACCGGTCCGGTCCAGCCTCCCCCAACCCCCGTAGCCCCACCCCTGCTCCAACCCGCAGCTGGGGGACCACAGAGGAGAAGCCAGATGAGTGAGGGGAAGACGGACTTTTCCTGTCTTCTCTCAGGAAATAAAATGCTATAAATAAAACCAGCAAGATTGGCTGGAACTCCCCTTTTTGCTTAGGAGAAAGAATGCAAGTTGTAGGCTTCAGATCTGGTTCACATTACCCAAAGTGAGAATGGTCTTTCTAAACCAAATAAGTAACAATCAATAAAACGCAAAAGAGTAAGTGGGTGGAAATGATCAGTCCATCAGTCTAACTGATGAAGTTAGATGGATGAATTCATGTATCATGTGCGTAAGGTATGATATTTAATCTAAAGGGAAGTCAGCACATCACCTAGATGACAGAGAAACAGGATGCGGAATTATTTTCATCCAAATTCTACTTCATGAGCTCAGCCTGGACCCCATAGGATGGCCTCTCCCTGGGGACGCCCAGTGTGCGGCCAAGAACCTCTGGCACAGACTTTCCCAGCGGCATGAACAAGCCGTAGTCAGCTTCCACAGGCTCGCTTACCAGGACAGCCCGATGCGCGGGTCGTGCAAGAGGAAGCCTCGAGAAGTAAGAATAGCAACAGCCAGACTCCCTGACACTTCCCAGAGCTCACACATCCCCTGAGGCCAGGCTGGGCCCTGGACGGAGGGAGGAGATGGATGGGAGATGGGGTGGAGTGGGCAGAAAGGGGGGTGCCTGGTGGAGGTATGGGCGGAGGAGGGGGTGGATGAGGGAGGGAGTGAGGTATCCCCAAGGCCAGGCTGGACCACAGACAGAAGAGGCGGTGTGGCCGGCTGCATGGGCCGGCGACCCCCGAGGTACCCGGCAGCGGTGTGGTCAGCGGTCAACAGGTAAAGTCTCAGCTAAAGGGTGTTAGAGGGAGTTTGCTCTAAGCCACCTTCGAATCTGATGGGGTAACGTTGCTGAGGGACCTGCATCCTCTACACCTGGGTCCCTGCCAGGTGGGGACCACGGAGGGGCAGCAGGGGCACACAGAGCCAGCCACACTGCAGTCCAGCCAGGGTGTCACTGGGGGTTTGGAGGATGGAGTGGGACAGGGAGAGGGCTTGTAACCGAGCAGAACCGTGACCTTGGCCCACTGTTTGCATTTTCTGAAAGCCTTTGTTTATGGTGACTGTACATTTATTACTGGGTACACAATATCAATTTCTGATGTACAGAGAAAGAAGAAACTTGACTCAAAGAATATATAGTATATGTCTTGTTCAAGGTAAGATATCTTGCTTTTGGTCAACTAATTGGTGACACAGTCATCATTTAAATTAAAAAACCTGGACTCTATGTAAATAAGTTGATGTTGTCTCAGACTCCAAAGAAGAATGTATAACCCAGTTTCCCTGAAAGCCTTTTTAGTGGAGCATTGTTGATTTGCTAGTTGACCTGATTTTGCTGACAGGTTGGCTGTTCCTTGTCCAGAAAGCGGTGGTTAAACCCTCACGCCCCATCTGCCAACAGACGGAGCCGTCAATGCCTTTCTTCATCTACCCACCCGTCTGACAGCCACTCACCCAACGAGCTTTAAGACAGGAAGTCCTGCTGTGCTGAGCAGCTCAGGAGCACACGGGGTGAGGAAGAGTCTCACCACCTTCGTGCTTGATGAGGAGAACAGACCACAAGCAGCGCCAGGTCAGAGGAGCGCTTGGCCAGAGGGATCGCCTTGCTGGGGCTCCAGAGAAGAGGTTTCTTCCAAAGGGGAAGCTGGACTTGGCAGTTCCGCTGCACAGGGGGCATTGGAGGGTGGAGCAGGCACAGAAGGTCCTGGGCGGCCACCACAGGACAGAGGGATGTGTGACCACGAACCACAGAGCAAAGTCGGTCACAGCAGGCAAACGGGAATTCTGAAGAGTTAACGGACACTGGAGCAGAACATCAGTTTTCAGGGGTGAGGGAAGTGTGTGCGTCTAACAGCAGACGGGGAAGAAGGGCCCAGGCAGGCTGGTTCACACCCCCCAGTGCGTGTCCGCCTGGAGCCTGTGACCTCACACTGTTTGGAGACACGCTCTCTGCAGATGAGGTCGTACTGGAGGAGGGTGACCTAGGTCCAGTGACTGGTGTCCTTATAACAAGAAGGTCACTGGGACACAGGACACCATGTGAGGACAGAAGCAGAGATGGGAGGGATGCGGCCACAAGCCAAGGAACCTGGGGATCATGCAGCCCCAGAAGCAGTAGGACCTTCCCAGAGCCTCCGGAGGGAGCACAGGCCTGCCTGCATCTGGACCTCAGATGTCCAGCCTCCAGATGGTGAGAGAATTCACCAGTGTTGTTTCAAGCCACCCAGTTTGTGGCACTTTGTTACAGCAGCCCCAGGAGACCAACGCGGATGCACTGCCAGGTTCCAGAAACTTTCATTTTCACAGTCGTTGTGGGAGGCCCGGGGGCAGTGGAGTGAGGCAAGCTACGTCAGGACAACAGGACCAGCTACTGACTGGGCCAGTGACCATCCCCGGCTGGGGACGGGGTCAGCCTGTTGATGACTCTGAGTCTGATCGGGAATCAGGGGCTCTAGGATGAGGAGGACAGATGGGGGTCCAGGCAGGTTCCTGCAACGGGATCAAACATCACCCTGTTTAGGACATCTACACAGAGGGTGGGGTACGGGGTGCAGCTCTCACCCCAGGTGCCTAGGCTGGGCTGTGTTCCCACAGAAGTGCCCAGTGCAGGCATAATCCCCCCAGTCCAGCCCCACTGGGCAGGTGTCCAGTTCCAGACACTGGACTTTAGATGGACGTGGTCCCTGGGGCAGGAGGGGGAAGGACAGGCGGGATGGAGAGGGCACCAGAGCAAGCACCTAGGGGGCCACGCCACTGACTCCAGATGCCTGGAGAAGCCTCTGGAAAAAGTGTCTTCATGGCTCTGGAGCAAAATTAGAATTTACGTACCAAGGAAACAGGGTGAGATTCCTGCTCATTCCTGGCAGCTCCCTGTTTGTCAGAGACTTCCAGTCACAATGAACACCTGAGCATCAACTGATGGCCATGGACCCTGAAGGAGACGCGGCAGGGGATTCACCAGAAATGCAGGATGGTCCTGGCACATGTGGGGCCGTTGGCCAGAGAACGGAGTCTGCTCTGTACCAAGTGCTGCAGATGCTCCATAAGTGCCTTTTGAGTTAGAGAATGAGCCATTGGGTTCACAAACAAACAAACAAAATGACCTCTCTGCACTTCTTATGGGAAAACTCTGAGCAGCTGAGGTTTGGGTGGAATCGAAGGAGGGTCAGCCCAGCGCGGCTCCCTGGGGCGTTCCGAGCACCCCTCACTCCGGGATCTCGGTCACTGCGGGAACCGAGGGGCTCTGGAGGTGAGGGCGGGGGCCGGGACCATCTGACCCTCACAGTGCTGAGCCGGTGGGGCTGCAGGGGCGGAGTCGTCGAGGGCGCAGGGCCGGGGCCGGGAGCAGGGAGCTAGGCGCCCTGGATGGAGACACCGCAGCTGCAGGCATCTGTTTCCTCTTAGGCTCTCCTGGCCCTGAGTCAGCGAAGGGCTTTCTCACCCTCCTGTGGGCGGAGGGTTCCCGGAGCTCGCTCTGCTCTGCCCGACAGCAGAGGAGAAACAACCGCGTGTGATTCCGACGTGAGGGTGCGGGGGGCCGGGGGCAGGAGAGGATCCCTGAACAAAGGGTCCTGTGAATGGAGGCCAGGCAGGACGAGGTTGCGGGTTGTTTCCAGTCCCGGTGGAAAGGGAGCAGCCGCCCAGAAATGCTAGGGGGTGAGGAGGTGGCCAGCGGCCTCTGCCCGCGTGAGGCCGGGCAGAACCTGAAATGGGGCAGCGAGAGCGGAAGCCTGGACGCAGCCCCAGGCCGTCTGTGACACTGCCAAAGCCCCGCCCTGGGCCGCGGCTTCCTGCCTGTGAGACAGGCACACCTCCAAACCCACCGGGTCGGAACCCGGCCTGCGCCAGTCCAGGGCTCTGTGATCTTCTGGCAACGTCAGCAGGTGGAACGAGGTCCCCCTCCAGGGTCCCCAGCACGCGGTGGGGATGCTTACCAAGCAGGGGACACAAGTTTATGGCTCCAGGCCAGAGGGCAGAGAGCCCACAGTGACCCCCGAAGCTCTAGTCCCACAGCACAGACGGGGGGGAGCCAGGGCTGCTCTCAGGCCCAGGGCTCTGCTCTGTCCTCCCACCGGCGCTTCTGAGCTACGAAACGCCAAATCTCTGCACTTTCCCCATGTTTGCTGCTTTACAAAGCCTCCGAGACACTGTGAAAAGACAAATGTTGCAGGTTCTTGATCCAGTGGGGGACCCCGGGGATCACAGGGACCTGGCTGCAGCAGCGTGGGGCCCGGGCGAGGCCAGGCAGTGCTTTCCGAGCATGCCGGACTCCTTTCCTCAGCTGTGTCCTGCACCCCCACACCTGACGCTCAGCTGCCAGTGGCAGGTCTCCTCCTGGCTGGCCTCCTGGTCTCTGGGCTCACTCATCCGGTCATTCTGTCGGGTTTCAGGCCTCACCCCAGCCAGGCCCAGCCCCATCTGGCTGTAGACTCACCTGTCCTACTTCTTTTTTTTTTTTTTTTTTTTGCGGTACGCAGGCCTCTCACTGTTGTGGCCCCTCCCATTGAGGAGCACAGGCTCAGGACGCGCAGGCTCAGTGGCCATGGCTCACGGGCCTAGCCGCTCCGCGGCATGTGGGATCTTCCCGGACCGGGGCACGAACCCGTGTCCCCTGCGTTGGCAGGCGGACTCTCAACCACTGCGCCACCAGGGAAGCCCCACCTGTCCTACTTCTGTTCAAACGCGCCATCGGATGTAAACCCACGTCCACAGAAGCGGGACTGGTGTCTTCACCTTCCTTATCCACCCTCCACAGAGGATGTGGCTCCTCAAGCCAAGGCCGGTGAGTTATCCTGATCTTACGTCTCCCTGGAACTCCGGATCCCACATCTGCAAGGATGGGAACAGCCCACCCCCAGCCTGGGCCGAGACGTCACTCTCTCCGTCTGTCCCTCCCACTCCAGAAACCCCAGACTCCACTGGAGCCGAGGGACAGGCCGGCCAGCCGCTGGGATGCGGACTCCAGGGCCCCATACCTCGCTCAGCTCCCGGGAGGCAGCCCTTCTGCACTGACTAAATGACAGCGGAATGGGAGCCCCAATACCTCTCCAGGGACCTGTGAGCCCACAGAGGGCTGGGGAAGTGCCTGGTGCCCCGCAAACCCTCAGCCGCCTGCAGGGGCAAGAGAGCCTCAACCGCTGTGCCTGCCCCTCTGCAGTCATCCCCCAGAGTGACTGGAGGGACACTGCAGGAATGACATCCAGAGTGCCCTGCTGACACCCCCCCAGTGACCTCCCTCCCCAACTTCCGTGGCCGCCCCCTCCCTCCCCCTTTCTTATCTCCTTTGGGCTCCCCTCCCCCGCCCCGTCACCTTTCTGTGCCTCAAATGCTATTCTCAGGGACCTTGAACTTGTTACCCCTTCTGCCCCAAACACCCGACAGCTGTCGGATGGCTGGTTCCTTCTACTAAAGTAGCTCAGGTCTCAGCTTCGAAGTCTCCTCCAGGCCCGGCCAACCAAGGCCCCTCCCTGCACCCGCCACTTCCCACTGTCCTCTTGTCTCTCAGGACCCCATTTATGCTGAGCTGCTCTGCGGATTCCTGGAGGGGGTGCCTCCCTCTCACTGGCCTGCGACCTCCAGGAGAACAGAGGGTCCAGGACAGCAGGGGCTCACCCACCCCCTTGCCAGGGCTATGGCCCGAGCCTGGAGGACGTGCCCCAGGGGTGTGGGCACAGACGCCCACTGTCGGCGTCACTGAGGGAGGGATGGGGGCTCCCCTGCTGCCTCCATCCTGAGTCCCGTTTATCCTTGCCTCGTGCATCGGAGGAGGACTTCTGATTACCCAGCAGAAGTTCATCAATTAACATCTGTTTTCTTTTGCTAAGTCAATCAGTATAAAGTCAATATAGACCATGTGCCTGGACCAGGCTGGTCTCTGGGAATATTGTAGGTGTGAGGCTGAGGCTTGAAGCGGCTGACAGGCTCCCAAGGGCTACTTCCTACAGAATTCCTTGCTGAGCCTGGTGGAGAGGTGGGTTACGCCTCTGAAAGCCAAGCCTCAGCCGCTGCTTCTGCTGATCAGGAAGAATCTAAAGCGACGTGAGGGCTGCTCCCTCCCCAGAACTACGCCGTCAACACCGTTTTCTCAGCCCAGGCTCCAAATCAGTCTGCGGTCAGCACCAGAAAGCTGCATAACGAGGAACCAATGTTCAAGCGAGATCCTGGGGGACAGTCAGCAGGTGCATAGTTGGATTGTGATAAAGCAGGGAATGCAGAGAGGGAGAAAGAAAAGGGAGCGGAAGACAGTCTGGGGGCGTTTCCTCAGCTGGACCAGGAGGACCCCCGGCATCAGTAAGGAGGATCCTCTCCCTCAGGGAGGCGGAAGCTGGTCCACCCAAGGCCCCGTGGGAGCAATGTCACTGCACAGGTCCCACACGGGACACTGAGGCGTCTGCCAAGGAATCCTCCAGAAGGTGGCTGCAGCTGTCTCTGTTCCGCCCAGAACCTCCAATGAAAGCTGCCCCCGATCCACCTGTCAGGTCCCCCATTCTTGATGCTGAAGAATAACCCCCACCCTCAGTACAGCGGCAAGGACAAAGTATCCACTTAGTTTCTTTTAATAAGGATCTTATCACGCACATTGATGTCGAGTAACTCCATACAGACAACCAGTGCTTTTCTTTTTCTCAAACCCTAAAGATGGCCAAACTCTGATACATAATACACAGGAAACCAGGGTCTCCCAGCCGCCCCAGGGCCCCAAATGGACATGACCACCACAGACACCCTGGGCCATCAACACACAGGGTCAGTGAAGGGTGTTGTGTCAACATGGTGTTTCTGCAGAGTTTCCCCTGAATTTGCTTCACTTCTTCAGGGTTTTGCTCAATGTCTTTCAGGGGAAAGGACTTGTGCCGAATCAGTCTGCGCTGTGTCCTGGGAGAATGCACACATGGTGATGGGTCTCCACAAACAGATTCATGTGACTGACATCTGTACAATGTTTTTGTAATTAGGGAGCAGGAATCTGAGCAAAGAGACAAAATGGGAAGATTTTCCGGCCAACCGGCGTTGTGCTCGCCGCCCGCTTGGTGTGTGCACATGTGCATGTGCATTGTTACTGTGGAATTCAGTCAGGAGGAGCAGAAGAATCCCAGTGATTATAAAATATCCCAGTTGGCACGACAGATGCAAATATGGCTCCCAGCGTTGAGCAAGATTAACCTTTTGCAAGGTGCAATCACAGAAAAGAGTTTAGAAGTATCTCCTTTCTTTTCAATGCCCTTGCAAGTTAGTGATAAGGCCAAATTTTGCAAGATGTCCTAAGCTGCATGACCTCATAAGAAGGGTCAGGGTCTTCATTTTCTACTCAATTTTGGATCATTTCAAATAGTATTTGTCAAACCTTATGTGTTAGGGCTCTCCAGAGAAACAGAACAAATAGGAGGTACATATATACAGAAAGATTGATTATAAGGAATTGACTCACACCATTATGGAGGCTGACAAGTTCCAGATCTGCAGTCATTCAAGCTTGAGGCCCAGGAGAGCTGATCTTTTAAGTCCAGTCCTTGTCCAGAGTCCTGGCCTCACGAGAACTGAGGGTGCATTTCCAGTCAGGGCACTCAGGAAGAGCTGATGTTTCACTCAAGTCCAAAAGGGGGAAAAAGCCGATGTCCCACTTCAAAGACAGTCAGGCGAGGAGAGTACCCTCATATTCAAGGGAGGGTCAGAATTTTTGTTCTGTTCGGGCCTTCAACTGATTGGATAAGGCCTACCCACTTTAGAGAGGGCAATCTGCTTTACCTAGTCTACAGATTCAAATGTTAATCACATCCAAAAATACCTTCACAGAATAAAGCTTGGCCAAATGTCTGGGCTCCCCATGGCCCAGTCAAGATGGCACAAAAAATTAGCTATCACAACTTATATGGACAAAAATCAAAAACTCAAAGAAGAGAAAGCCAAAGGATTCCTCTGATGAATGGAAGTTTTCACTGGGTATGGGTTAGTAATGAGCTCTCTAACAATACTCACACCGACAATGAATCTATTCCTCAATGACTATCTTGACCCTTCAGTGAACAGGAAGAATCAAAAGTGAGCTGAAATTATTTTACAGTATAAAATGAAACTCTTTTAATTCAAACATCTGATCCTGAAAGTGTTTCTTATCCTATGAATTTCATTCTTTCAATTTTTGAAGCTATTGAAACATGGAAAAAAATAGAAATTTTCTTTGCTTGTAGATTTGTATAAAATATTTTATTTTCCCCATTCAGAAGAGCAGTAAAAAAGAGTCCACATAAGTTCTTAATTAATTGATTTCATTTAAAAAATTCTATTAATTTGATAAAGCACCTGGCATGGTGAAAAGAATCTAGAAGTACAGTAATGTACATACTTTAAACTGAAATTGTCAATTCAAAAGTAAAGCTGGTGATCCAAAACCTAAGTAAAATTGGGTAAAACAAAATAAGTTTTGGACTATCCGACACCCAAAGCAAGCCTATGGTATAAGAGCATCATAAGACAATAATACAATTTAACTCAAATTTCAATGTTTTCTTTGTATTTCTCCTAATACCTAGTACACATATCTACAGCTACCTCTAGGAATCTTTAAAATATGCCCATATTCTTATCTACACAATTTCATTTTTATTATTTTTATTTTTGAGTCTATTGTATGTGGGACTGTTTTCTTAATTTCTTTTTCAAATAATTTCTTTGGTGTATAAAAACACAACTGATTTTTGTATGTTGATTTTTGTATCCTGCAACTATGCTGAATTTGTTTATTAGTTTCAACAGTTGTGTGTGTGTGTGGAGTCTTTAGGGTTTTTTACATGTAAGATCATGTCATCTCCAGAGATAATTTTACTTCTTCCTCTTGGATTTGGATTACTTGTATTTCTTTTTCTTGCCTAATCTCTCTGGCTAGGACTTAAAAGAACCATACTGAGTCGAATTGCTGGAGCATATGGTAATTCTGTTTTTAATTTCAAGGAATTGTCATCCTGGTTTTATATAGTGTCTTTACCATTGTACATTCCCACCAAGAGTGCACAGGGTGGCGATTTCTCCACATCCTCAGCAAACTTGTTCCTTTCTATTTGTTTGGTTATACTCGTCACTCTACAGTGACCATGTATGTGTGTGTATACATCCATACGTATATATACATATGCATAGATATACTATGAGCATGAGGCGATACGTCATTCTAGTTTTACTTGTGTTTCATGGTGTATTGAGTACAATGACCAGAAAACTCTGGCCTTAAGTGGCCTTAAACGAAGTGCTGCTGTCCTCCCACCTCATGGATCTTAAAAGCAGGGCCTGAGGAGAGTAAACTGTCCTCAAGCAACTTGACGGAATCCCAAACTAGAAGAGAAGATAAGAGTATATATAGGGATATCCAGCATGCCACAAAGTAAAACTCACATCTGATATATAATCAAAGAGTACTGTATATGCAATAATGAAAAAAAAAATAGAACCTACAATAAGAAAGAAATTCGACCCAGTAAAACTGCCCCAGGACTGATGCAGATGTTAGAAAATAGCAGAAAATGGCAGTAAAACTGTTTTTATAACTGTATTCCACATGTTCAAAAAGTTAAGTAGATACATTGAAGGTATAAAAATGCATCCAAATAGAACCTTTAGACGTGAAAACTATGTGTGAGATGAAAATACATGTGTGCTTATTTCGGGGGAAAAAACAAGAGATTAGTGAACTTGAAGTCCTAGCAAAGCTACTATCCATAAGAAAACACACAGAGAACAAAGGATTTAGAAAAATTAACAGAGCACAGTGAATTATAAGGCACTTGAAGTGACTCACATACTTGTAATTGGAGTCCCAAAGGAAGAGAGCAAAAGAATTATAATGCCCCAAACTTCCCAATGTGTTGAGTAAGAAGCCACATATTGATGAAGCCCAATGAACCCCAATCATAAGCAAAATGAAAAAAATCTATACCAATGCACATAGTAGTCAAATTGTCTAAATCAGTGATAGAGAGAAAAATGTAAATACAACCAAAGAAAAACAACGCATTACATATCGAGGAACAAAACTAATAATGACAGGAGATTTCTCATAAGAAACAATCAATGTAATTGAGAAGAAAATGGAGTCCAATATTTAAAGTACTGAAATTAAATATATATATTTAATTTATATAATGTATATCAGCCTAGACTTCTATACCTAGACAAAATATCTTTCAAAAACAAAAGTAAAACAAGAACTTTTTCAGGCATACAAAATTGGAAAGAATTAATCACCAATGGGCCTGCAATATACAAAATGTTAAAAGAAGTCTATCAGGCAGAAAGAAAATAGAAATACAAGAGGGGAATAAGAATATAAGGACACTTCTTCAACCTGATAAAGGGCATCAATAAAAATCTATAGCTAACAACATACTTAATGATAAAAGACTGAATCCATCCCCCTAAGTATGGTTGAAAAGATGCCCAGCTCTGTCAGTCACCAGGTCAATGGAAATTAAAATCTCAGTAAGATTCTACTATGTACCTATCAGAATAGTTAAAAAGCTTGACCCTTCCAAGTATTGGCAAGGTGTGGAAGAAATGAACTGGAACTTTCATACACAACTGTTGGGAAGATAAAGTCCCACTTTGGAAAACAGTTTGGAATACAGTTTGTCCATTTCTTCAAATGTTAAACATACACCTGTCACACTATCTGACCATTTCATGCCTGGGTATTTACTCAAGATAAATGAAAACAAATATCCACTTGGCTTGTACAAGAATGTTCATAACAGCTCTAGGTAATAGTCCCAAACTGAAAACAACCCAATGTCTGTCAACAGATGAGTGGTTAAATAAAGAGGTGGTATATCCATTTAGTGGAATTCTACTCATTCATAAAAATAAATGAATTAAAAATATATGCAACAACATGGATGAATCTCAGTATAGTCATGCTGAGTGAAAAATATCTAGACAAAAAGTTCATAATCTATTTACATAAACTCTAGAAGTACAAACTAATCAACAGTGACAGAACGAAGGTCAACAGTGGCCTTGGGAGGGGAAAGTGGATGGAGGGGTAGAGAAGGTTGGGTTTACAAAGAGGCAGGGGGAGGAGTCTGGGGAGAAGGATATGTCAGGGATATTGTGTGCATGTGATGATGGCTTCATGGCTATACAAATGTCACAGATGATCAGATCTTACAGTTTAGATACGTGAAATTTATTATATGTAATTATAACTCACTGAAGTCTAAAAAATAGCAGAAACTGAATAACATGCTAGAATTGGCTAGTTCCACTGTGTGAAAGCCAGCTGTAAAATTTTCATAATATCATGAACCAGTTAGTGCCAAACTGGCAGATTGTAGTTCTCCACACTGGGAGTGGCTATGTCATGGAAATCAGCGTGTTTGTTTGTGTCTATTTCTCTTGAAAGCTGGTTGACAAACATTTACCAGTACATCACTGGACTGAGAGTATAAGAGTATGGTCAGAGAATGGAGTTACCTGTAGAAATATTTGTCCTATTGATGTTTAAGAACATATAGGTATTCCACTAACACATTTGTTTATATATTTGAATAACATTAATTAATTAAATGGTGATAATTCACTAAATCATCAAACATTGAACTTTAATCTTCTATCAGGTTAAATTTGGTAAAATATTAATGGAAAAGGTCATGGAGCGCTTGCCTTTTTTTTGCTCTCTCTTGAAAAGTGGGCCCTGAAGGCAGTGACCCTAGGCCACCTCTTATTCATTCCAGCAGTTCAAAGCCAAATCCGGAAGCACCCTGCCGTCATCTGACATCCTGTCTCTCTGCCTGGAAAGTTCTCCATCCATATTCTTGTCCCTCCAGTCACCTGAACTCATGCCTCGTTGACCTGGGTCTCAGGTTACATGAGACTTCTTTCTTATAAGCCTCTCCAGACCACTTGGACTGTGTTAGAACCACTTTCTCATGATCCCACGTCACCTTGTGGTCACCCTTTCACCATAATTTATCCTTCTGAATCACCCACTACACTGGTCTGTAAGTTTCATGAGGGTAGAAGTCATGCTTCTTCTCCAGGGGAGGTCAGCATCCCCCCAGGTGCCTGCCATGTGGTGATGATTTAATATATTCTTACAGAACCATAGATGAATAAATGATTTAATATTCATCCAAGAAAAGGGGACTCTCCTACATTGTTAGAGGGAATGTAAACTGGTGCAGCCACTATGGAAAACAGTATGGAGGTTCCTCAAAAACTAAATATAAAGTTGCCATATGATCCAGCAATCCCACTCCTGGGTATACACTATAATTCAATGGACAAAACTATAATTCAAAAAGATACATGCACCCCTATGTTCATAGCAGCACTATTCATAATAACCAAGACATGGAAGCAACCTAAATGTCCATTGACAGAGGAATGGATAAAGAAGATGTGGTACATATATACGATGGAATACACTACTCAGCCATAAAAAAGAATGAAATAATGCCATTTGCAGCAACATGGATGGACCTAGAGATTATCATACTAAGTGAAATTAGTCAGACAGGGAAAGACAAATATAATGTGATATCACATATGTGGAATCTAAAATATGACACAAATGAACCTATCTACAAAACAGAAACAGACTCACATAGAGAACGGACTTGTGGTGGCCAAGGGAGAGGTGGTGGGGGAGGGATGGGGTGGAGTGGGAGTTTGGAGTCAGCAGATGCAAACTATTGTGTAGAGAATGGATAAACAACAAGGTCCTACTGCACAGCACAGGGAGCTATGTATAATATTCTGTGATAAACTATAATGGAAAAGAATATGAATGAGTATACACATATGTATAATTGAATCACTCTGCTGTACAGCAGAAATTAACACAACATTGTAAATTGAATATATTTCAATAAAGTAAATTTTTAAAAAATATTCATCCAAGAGTCTGGTTGGCTTAAAATGACAAAACATAGGCAAAAGTCTTTGATAACTATTAAGTTCTTTAGGGAAAGATATAATTATTTTTAATTATTATTTTTAAATTATAGAAATTACTTATATGCTAAGTATATAAATATATTTTTCTACATAGAAAAACCTCAAAAAATTCTTAACACTTGTCTACCTAAACTACTTTCTTACTTTATGATAAAATTTAACATTTTCAATAGCAGTGCAGGTTCTGCTATTGCTTTATACATGCCAAATAAGTAAGAAAAAGATCAGTTAAAAAAAAAAAAGAAAACTACTTCTTTGTGCAGGATTTGAAGAGAATATTTTTAATTTTGATGTTTAAATTTATTTTTGTTAACATTGGTGGCACATGCGTTAAGTAAAAGTGATTTGTTGAGTTGGTGGTAGATTAATGATTGAAAATACCAAGCAGCATTTGTGAAAACAACCACATTTTCTATAGTTTTAAAGGAAGCCTTTTCTATGAAACAACACAGTAAAGTATGCATAAATGTGTAATATTAGAATTTTGTCAGATGCAATGTTCCATAGTGTTTTTGCACATCTTTTAATGCAGTTCATTTTCTGTAAGTATGTTTTTAATGTTATAGCTTATGTTATTATTTCTTTTTGTTATAATCAATCCTCATTAGATACTCATGCACATTTCAAGCTTAAAATTATTTTTCCTTTTCGGTTTTATTGAGATATAATTGACATACTTCTCTGTATAAGTTTAAGGTATACAGCATAATTGAAAAGGAGCAGGGCCCTATGGTCCCTCCTCCGACATCCTGCCCCTGCCTTTTGTCTGTGGAAAAACTTTAGCCAAACAATAAGTTTAATCAGAGAAGTGATAAAATGCAAAGACAAAGGTAAACAGTCGAATGAGACCAAATAACAGTAGTTTAGTCATTAAGCAAAGTCAAGGACCTTTAGTTCCTCCTCAAGGGCTATAGATCATAATCTGGGCCATGTCCTCTGAGCCGTCTTGTAGATACCGAAATCCCCACCAGGTGGAAGAAGTTAACTACACGATGACCAGGCCATAGCATGACATAAGCTGCCACAATTCCAAGAACTGACCTCAAGGAAATGGGAACAAACTGACCCTGGAACTGAAGACTAACTGTGCTGAAAACAATCAAGATGATGCTGATCAGACCTCCATGACCAATTTCAAGATGACTGTCAGAGCTGGCTGTGTTCTGTCTGCATGTAGCCCCCTTCCTCCGTCTATAAAAGATCTTGCCCTCTGATTGTCAGTGGGGGGATGGGAAGTGGACCCTTGGACAGGGGTCCACCCTCCCCCCACACCCCCGGTTGCCGACATCCAAAATAAGGCAAATTTTCTTTCCACCAACCTTGCCTTTTTATTGGCTTTTGAGTGGCGAGCAACCAGACCCCAATTTCGGCAACATAATAAGTTGACTTGCATGTATTGGGAAATGATTACCACCACAGGTTAGTTAGTATCCATCACCTCACATAAATACAAAAAAAATTTCTTGCCTTGTAATGAGAACTTTTAGAATCTACTCTCTTTAACAACTTTCAAATATACCAGACAGCAGTGTTAACATAGACATCATGCTATACATTAAATACCCGGTACTTATTTATATTATAAAGGGAAGCTTTTGCCTTTTGACCACCTTCATCCAATCTCCCACCCTTTACCCTCTGCCTCTGTGACCACAAATACTCTGATCTCTTATTCTATTTTTTTTAAGATTCCACATATAAGTGAGATCCTACAGGATTTGTCTTTCTCTGTCTGACTTACTTCACTCAGCATAATGCCCTCGAGGTCATTATATAATACATATTGCCATAAATTAGTATACTGCACATTTAAACATCTGTTTTAGCATGATTATAAATAGGCTCATAACCATTGGCATGTGACAAGGAATCTGTTCAAGACGCTTACTCACCAACAGTAAAATGCACTGAGTACATTGCAAAAGAGCAAGTCTGTGTGCCCAATTTGTAAGAGAATTTTAGGAGTCCACAAATATGTTCTTAGCTTTAAACAGAGTACAAATATCTCTGAAACTATGGCAACCCAATATGCATAGAGTTAAGCCTGCAAGCCTTTAATATACTGATGGGGAAATTATGACTACAGTATGTGAGGACATTGACCATCTTAAATATGCACCAACCTGTCTACCCCATTGGCATCTGGTGAGGATTAGCCCAGTGAGGAAGAGAAAGAGTAGGAGACCTGCGTTTGTGTTCAGGTTGACATTCTTGGGTGAAATATTAACCTCTCAAATTCTTTACCATCTCATCTGTAACACAGCCATAACTGTAGGACTTGGCTCATTGGGTCGTTCTGAGGACTGATGAGATATAGTACATCTACTAGTAAATTCTGGACTAAGAGTGATCCCGTGAGAAACGTTATCGAGGACGATGATGGTGATGGTGATTGTCATCCTCTGATCCGGGGCCAGTGGAGACATCACTGTGGTGATGGTCTTGGAATTTACCACCTCTTTGAGATGGTATTTATCTAACATGCTTACCTGTGTATTAACTCTTAGATATACAAATTCCTTTTTAAAGCCTTCTCCATTCTTTAGGGGCTTTTACACCGCTTGTTGCCAAAATCCCGCAAGGGAAGGCAAACGTGGTGTTGTTATGGGAGCTGCTAAGTGAGCAGGGACGACTGGGTTTGCAGACATTTGCATCACCACACTCGCCATGATCCAGCAGCTCGATCTAGAATGTGGCCATGGTTTCCTTGGGGAAACATGAATTCTACAATCAGTCGAGTGAATTGTATTCGCTGGTTGAATGAAGCTTTCCGCTAGTAGGTTAATCTTTCCTTTAACCATAGCAACGCCCTCCCAGCTCACTCCTACAAGCAAATCACCTTCTAGCATTCTCTCCGACACCTAGTTATCAAGGCCCTAGTTGGCTTAGGCTAACCTACACATCAAACGTCCATAGATGTATAGATGCAGGGCCACATATGGGGAGAAATTGGGAGGATGAGGACAACCAGGCATGTCACTGGATAATTATGTAAGTCACTCAAACTCCGGTGCTTGATGCCTCGTTACTAAAATGAAATCAGTGGTTCTAGTTCCAAATTTCTCTGGGTGTTGAGCTGCAGTACTATATTTCACAGATTTTAAGCCCAAGCCTGTGCACTTATCCAGAATTTTACAATAAACTACAACAGGAAGTAACAGAAAGAGAACGCCAATGTTTTCTTCAGCCTTATCAGCACTACCCTTAGCTTTCTACTCAATGTGTTCAGGTTAAAAGCAGCTGTCGTTCCACAATTAGCTAACTTTTCTCCTAGTAACAGCATGCATCCACCTCATTTCTGTGTTGACCAACAGATTCAACCAGTGGACAGGCTGGATGATATTGACCATATATCACTGACACAGAAATTATGAGAGGTAATTAAATGAGCGCAATTCATAGAACTAATGGAGACTGTGACGTCTAGTTCTTAATTCAAAGAGCTTTCATTTTAATTGCATTATATATGTGCAATGTCACTTTTGGTGTTTGAACCAACACTGTCACTTAACAGGCAACGTCTGCCTGTGTTCTCATATTTCCTGCACCAGAGGACTGTTTAAGAAAACTGGACTCTAGAACAGCCATGATTTCCTTGGGAAATCATGAATTTTATAAGGCCTGTCAAAGAAACCGCATTGTTGTCTTCTAATACCCCATTTAAGTTTACTCCCAAAAAATCATTACAACAGAATAGGATTGTTACTCATAACCCTATGATAAATATGTTCTCATCAGTTACATAAAATGTGTTTTGAGCTGTTACTAGATACTCTGCAGAGAAAAATGATGCTAGTAAAATTTACCTTCTAAAATGTACTCATTAAACATGGTAGACACATTTATCATCATCCCTATTATTGCACGATATTTTCCCTTGAGCGAAACAGGAGCTCCAGGAAATAACCCGGTGCTGAACGCATGGTGAGGGCCGGCTGCCCTTATCTGGGCAGTATTTACGGACTGTACATTCTCCAGAAATGAGTACAACTGAGCCAGCCAGATTCTTGCCTTGATATCTTATCCATAAGAAATGTCAAACTATCTCCAGAGATGTAAAGGGATGCAGAAAATAGCATGTTTGAAAGATGTATCTGATGAACTCTTTGGAGTTGGCCAGGAGAGCCTAGGGATCTCCTTGAATGACAGAGATGGTCCTGAAGGTGTCTTTTAAGAAGACTAGGACTGGTTAAATAATTATTAGTTTTAGCTGGGTGGGGCATAGGAGAAAGGGACTGCTTGTCAACCTCAGAACCCCAGTGACTTTACAGCCACAGCAGGGACCCTCCTTGGGGCCTCAGGTGGACTCACTCGGAGCCGCTGACTTTGGCACCAGGAAGGAGCTTGGGTTTGGGTCTGCTCCACTCACAGCCCCAGTCTCCTGGGACCCACACCTGCCAGAGGGTTCCCTGCACACGAGAGAGTGAGTAGGGACACGCCATCCCCCTGAGCCTGGCCTGAACTCGCCACTGTCACCTCTGCTCACGTTCTGTGACAAAAGCAAGTCCCATGGCCAAGCTGTCCACACCACCTCATCAACCCGTATGGACATTGGGCAAAACCGTGAAGGATTTTCATCTGAGTTGCTAGTCAAATGACACAAACCAATCAGATGTGCCGGGTATGAATTCCTTAGATAAACTGCCAGTATAATTCACTAAATATTACAAGACACCTTGGTATACAAGGCCTGTTAAATCAACCTTCTTTAAAAGATTAGGGCAAATGCATGCAAACCCTGGAACAATGTCTCAATTATTTGGTTTTATATTGTTTTTCCATTACACAGTTGGTACTATAGAAAATGGAGGAAATAGGAGAAAGAATAAAAAATGAATAAATAATCGCCTCCCCACCATTCAGAGATAAACTTTGTTGTCTCTTTATTCCAGATATTTGGGAATATCTCTTCTTGGTTGTTTTGCCATGCATATTTTTCTATGTAACTCTAACCATATTTTGAAAATAATTTTAATACCCAACTTTGACTGAAAGCTGTTCAGGTTAACATTTATTTATTCTGAAGTAATTTTCCCAAAATCAAAGTTAATCTCTGGACATAGTCAGGTCTTTGCAGAGTCAGTGTGTTATTTTTATAAAAGAAAATACAATAACATAAAATGATAATACACAAAGTAAGCAGGTGAAGCCCATCAATGATATTTTAGATCTTCAACATCTTTTATGAAGTGTTCACAGCCTTCTCTACACAGGTAATGCCTACAGCAGCCGACCTTCATGCTGTGGGAATGGCCAGATCGAGTCCTCCGTCCTGCGTTCTGTGTACTGGGTATAACTTTCCTATTGCAAGTCTCACGAAGCAGCAATGTCTACATCTACTATATAGGTCTAGAGATTCTCCACTTCTAGTCCATATATTCAATTCCCTGAAGACAAAAACCTAAAATTGGATTCCTTGACTGGTTATGAACATCTACTATGTGCATGATATGTTGTATTAAAAGTTGAGAATTTCCATTTTTTTTATTTACATTTTAAAATATATTACTAAAAACCTGTTGTAAAAGAGTTATGTAGGAAAATGGCTAAGAATTAGACAAGGGAGAAACACTGATTTTTCGCGGGTTATGTCAGGATGGCTCCAAAGACATCACAACCGGAAACAGTCCTTAAAGAATGCTCAGGACTCCAGGTGAACTAATAAGAAGAGAGGCTCCAAGAGGAGAAATTACATGAGCAAAGAGAAAAGACACAGATGCACATGACACATCTAGGCAAAGGAAATACTCCTGAGTTCCTGGAGCACAGGTGAACAGGAAGGAGTGAGCGGAGTTGGGGCTGCAGAAGTCTGTCCATCCAGACATCAAAGGACTTATATTCCAAGGAGCTTAGCCTCAGTTATGTCAACATCGGGGTTCTGGGTTTTGCTTGTCTGTTTTAATTGTCTGCAGTGTTTTTTCAAATTCATAACAAATGCATACAGTACAAAATTAAAAACAAATCCCAAGCCACATTTTAATGAACAGTAGGCTCTCTCCTCACGCCCACCTCCGCCTCCTAAGCCCCCGTCCGTCACCCTCTTGTCTTCCTGCTCCCTGTGTCTTGTGTGTGTCCCAGAGGTGATATAACAAGCACACACAATCACACGTTTGCACAGCACACAAGGACACATAAGCACTCCAGGGTTGGTCAGGTTGCAGAGAAGCGGACCTTATCAAGTCGTGATGTGTGAGTGCACCCTACGGAAACAGTAGGGAGGGGGTCCCGGTCCGGGATGGGCCACGGCCAGCCAGGGCGCATTGTCACACAACGTTCTCAGATCCAGGCTTGGCTACACAAATTGCAAAGCCCGGTGCAAAATAAAAAGGAAAAATCATCAAGATTGGGACAGCCGAGCTTTAAACCAAGTATGAGGCCTCCGATTGAGGGGCCCTGTCTGACCACATGGGTGGCAGCCCACGAAGCTGGCCCTGTCCAATTCTGATTCTGCAGGGACCCCAGGACGTAAGGGATACCTCCAAGTTTGTCCTGAACTTGGGTCAAGGAGCTTGGTTCTCCCCACCTTTCTGTCGGCGGCCCGGGGCCAGTCTGGGGGACGTCCTCTCCTGCACCCCCAGCTCTGTGCCCACAGGTGAATCTGCCTAGTGCCCTGGAGGACCCCCCTCAGCAGGAGTAGCAGGTGCTGGTGGAGGTGTGGGGACAGACCATCATAGCTGGTGACAGGGAGTGCGGAGGGCAGGGCCCGAGGGGCTCTGGGGGGGTCTGCTGGGGCACAACCCTGAGACCTTCCTGAACCAGCTCAGAGGAGCTGCCTCGTCCCCTGCAATGACTGTGCACACCTCACCGTTTGGGTGAATTCTTCATTTCGCCAGTGTCCCTGCTAGTGGGCATTTGGGGCGTTCCCAGGCCTGTGCTGATGTACCGCCCCCAGTCATTATCCTTATTTGTGTGCCTTTGTGCACATGTGACAGGATGGCCTCAGGACACTGCATCAAAGGGTGGGTGAATTTTTAACTTCGAAACATTGGCCAAATTCCCCTCCGTAGAATGTCCTCCAGCCAAGTGTGAGAGTCGCCAGTGGCTTTTAACTAGAGTGGTCACTTGAGCAGTTCTGCATTTTAGACAGGTCGTCCAGGCTACCATGTGAGCACAGACTGGTTGGGGAGAACACCGGGGGACATGGGGAGAAGGTCCAGGCCCTGACTCAGTCCAGGCAGGAGGCTGTGAAGGCTTCCTGAAGACGAGCAGACGTGCGCAGGAGGCTGGGATGCAGAGGCCTGGGGGAGTGGAAGCTGTGTGTGGTGACGGATATGGTGGGCAGGGTCTGACAACAGAAGAAGGTCAAGACCTTCACCGCGGGAGATAGATGGGCTAGTGATAATCTGATCAAGAAATAAATAGAGACGGGGCGCTTGTTGATGAACGTGTGGGTTAGACGTCCCCCCGGAGGGGCGCAGGCCCCGGGACATGCAAGCTGGAGCTCAGAAAAGAGGCCAGTGCAGATTCTGCTTTGGAAGGGGCCGGGCTTCAGAGGGCATCACTCTCAGCTCCCCCACAGAGAGGACGGAAGACCAAAAACTGGGGAACCCAGAAGTCAGTGGGTGGGAGGATTTGGAACGAAGGGAACTGAAAAGGAACAAAAGGAGAACAGGCAGCCAAGTGCAGAGGAGGAAAGGAGCCGGCGGGGACAGTCCCTCGGCCAAGTGAACCGAAAGTGATGCAGCAGTGTCCTTATTTGGGATCAAAGCATCGCCTTTGGCCCCATGCTGGAATGGAAAGCATCTCTGGGGGACTCCCTGAGAGGCTGCTGATGGGAGTCTTTTGAGGACCAACAACAGGCAGACCTCCAGGACTCACTTCATCCTGCCGCTTCGAGGAGGTACACCCACGGAGTTTGAAGATTCCGGGAACACAGCTGCGAATTCACTCCATCCACCAGCTTGGAAAGACAGACTCCAAATCTTTGGGTGGGTATCCCCCAGGATGCTGGGAAGCCAGCCTCTCTCCCCGCCAGGCCAGTCCCCGTGGGAGGAGAGGACAGAGGATATCTGTCAGCAGAAGTTAACTCCCACCCTTAGGGACACAGCAGTGGGGCCTGGTTCCGTTGGGGACAAGTCAGCCTTTAAATTCTGCAGGGGCGAGTGCACTTGTGTCCTTGAAGTTCTTAGCAAACAGCAAAAAGGGAAGAGTATGATTCAATAGCATTTAACCACATACACCTTACCCATCGCAGAGCTTCGGAAACACTCTCTATAAAATAAGCCCTGGATAACCTTGCCTCCTCGACTTTTCACCTCTGCATCCCTTCTGTGAATGGTGCCTTCCCACCTTTGACCCCGTTCTCTAGCCTGACATGAGACCCTCCAGGCTTCCACTCACTCAAGACGTTACAAAAAAATATGTTTTGATTTTTTTTATCTAAGCTTATTAATTTTGCAACTTCCTATGTGACCTCAAAACTGATGCTAAATCAGAACATAGTGACATGACTCACCAATTCCCAGGAGCCAGATCTCTAGAAATAAGTTTCATCAGACATCTAAATCCCCTGCAATGACATCACTTATTTTGCATAATTATTTCCCAAAAGATCCTCCTTGGCAATGTTTATGTTGTTTATGCTAAGAATAAATTTTTCATGCCAGATAAACAGTAAGAGACCCAAACGATTTTTTTCTCTTTCTTTATTTCCTTTTCTTCTTTTTTAAATTGAGGTATAGTTGATTTACAATATTATATGTTTTAGGTGTACAATAGAGTGGTTCACAATTTTTAAAGATTGTCCTCCATTTATAGTTAGTATAAAATATTGTTTATATTTCCTTGCTGTACAATCTATCCTTGTAGCTTATTTATTTTATACGTAGCAGTTTGTATCTCTTAACCTCTACCCTTATCATGCCCCTCCCCTCTTCCCTCTCCCCACTGGTGACCATTAGTTTATTCTCTACATCTGTGAGTCTGCTTCTTTTTTGTTATATTCACTAGAGTGTTTAATTTTTCTGATTCCACATATAAGTGATATCATACAGTGTTTGTCTTTCTCTGTGTGGCTTATTTCACTTAGCATAATGCCCTCCAAGTCCATCCACGTTGCAGCAAATGACAAAATTTCATTCTTTATTTCTTGATTAATAAGCAAGGAGTGGTGTCATTGGGAAGTTTAAGATTTGTGCAGCCCCAAGACCAAGGACTCACCCAGACCAGGGATTCACCCAGACCTCTGTACCAGCAGTGTGACCTCGGGCAAGTTACACCACCTCTCAGATGTATTTAAATAAATTGATACATATAAAGTAACAACTTGAGCTAATAGATTTATTTTGAGGATTTTATAAAATAATTTATATAACACTGAAGTCACCAGGCATATGATAAGATTTTCCAGTTAATGGCCCTGCTGTCATTATTTTGTTTCATCCCATTACATTGCATGTGGTGTAGTTAGGGTGGAACATGGGATTTGAATGTGACTTTAGCAACCTCCAAATAAGCACATGCGGACAGCCGTAGGCCTGTGTAAATGAGGCCTAACCTCCCCTAGACAGGCATTTTCTGTGACTTCATCAACCATTAGAATTTCTCTTGTTAATACCATGCTGAGTCCTGTGTTTTTGTTCCCTTGCATGGTCCACATCCACAGGAAAATCTTCACTATTAATTCCTGTCAAATGGACCTCGTGGAAATGTAGGTCCGTGATAAAGACACAGGAAAGGAAACTGGGTAGTTCAGACATCTTGTAAGTTGGGAATTTAACAGGCAGAAAAGAGGACTTGTTTTCTTTGCTCATTTCTTCTAATTGACATGTTAGAGACCTCCACCAGGTCCCCTAAAATTGGCAAAATGTCCAGGACAAAAGCCAGGTGCAGCTGTGTCCTGCCCATTGAGGAAGGGGCCTCGGGCACCCCCTTCTTAACAGAATAACCTGAAGCATATCGTATGCACGCCAAGACAAGGGTATTATTTGGATCCCGTCTGTTTTAACCACTGTGGAGAATGGTATTTTCAATAATAAGGAATAATTAACAGTAAAAGTTAACAGTAAATGCTGGTCTGGGTCAACTTTACCTTTATCTTGTCACTGATCCTTGAGGTACTGAACAGTGTGAGAGACAAGACAGCCACCCCACTTTCCATCTTGTGTGACCCCAAAAGGTCTAGGACAGGGCAGCTCTGAGCCAGGTGACAGAGAAGCAAAGTATGAACATGGTTGGAAATACAATCACCTATCAACCCCCTATGGTAGGGAAAGGGAACATCCTTCTCCTCGACTCTTT
Organism: Mesoplodon bidens; assembly: GCF_964165515.1. Classification (NCBI taxonomy): domain Eukaryota; kingdom Metazoa; phylum Chordata; class Mammalia; order Artiodactyla; family Ziphiidae; genus Mesoplodon; species Mesoplodon bidens. The sequence continues at coordinate 93,339,723 of NC_138168.1, forward strand.
CCTTATCAGATTCCTTAGTCAGATTCCAGGACTCTTCATCTGTCATGTCCTCTCAGCAGGACCCCAATGGTTGAGATACTTGAGAAACCCAGGTCCTGTGTGTGGCTTTCTTTTCCATTCCATGGAACACTTTCGGACATTCATCTCACTCTGGACCCCTTCCCTGTTTCCCCTCTTCCTGAAACACACTTTAAGTGTGTTGGCCACACTCTGGTCTCCTGTAAAGTGTAACCAGTTGGAGGTCATAAAATCCTGAATGTTGGGTGTGGGGTGTAGGATCCACGGAGAGATGTCCTTTTAGGTGTTGGACAAGGGAACTCACTGCAGCCTCATGCCAACCAGAAAGCCCTGCGTTGGCTGACATCCATTCCACTGATGGAATAAAGTGGCATTTGTCTCCTCTTTTGTCATTTCTGTGGGTTTACCGCCCCTCATCATTCTCAGAGCAGAAGAATTAGCAATACAGGACTTAAGCCTCCATCACTAAGGAGGTTCTGCCCACCTGCCAAGATCCAGCTCCAGGAACACTTGTTGCTTTTCTCAACAGGCATTTATTCCTTTCCTTTAAATTCTCACATTTGCACTTCCATGTTCCACTTAAGTGAGAATAGTTCATTCATTCATTCATTCACACACACAAAAAAATGAGTATTTTCTGTGTTTTGAAGTCATGCATTCGCATCTCAGGTAGCACAAACCATTATTTACCCCGATTTATTTGCCAAGAGCACAGTTGTTATTTTGCAGCTAGAATTGGCATGGCTGGATGGTTTTTTCTCTATTTAAAATGAAAAAGGAAGTCTCAGAACCCTTGCAAAGTAAACACATGTGCTCAACATACCTCAAGTTAGAAATTACATTTATTATTGGAAACTGAGTGTCCTTTGAAATGACACAAAGCCACACTGCAGGAGTCTCAGAGGTGTGACACAATGCCAGGGAATTTCCTATCATGCTCCTGGGCCCACTGTCAAAGGCTTCAATGCAGAAGACATTCTAAAGCAGGCTACTGTCATTTTTGGTCAGTGACTGTACACAATAATGAATCATTCAGTAACATAAACAATTCTTTAAGCCTCTGTATAAACCCTCTGTCCCCCCAGATCCCTGGAGGATGATAGAGCCTCTGCCGCTGAGGACACTGATTAGATCTCCACGTACCTGACAATTACATTTCCAACATCAATGAGCTCTCTCAGTCTCTGACTCAGAAACTTCCAGATGGCTCTCACAAGATGGCTCATCCCAACGAAGCAATGAACGCAGGCCAAGGGGACAGACAGGCTGCCTTGAGGTTCCAGGACAGGATGACCAGTGATGAGTCACCCGGAGACCCTCAGTGGGTAACTGGCATCCTCGTCCACTCCAGGGCCTGATCTGGAGCAAATCTGGATGGACACCAGATTCATCATCAACCGAGTACCCACACACAAACCAAGTGCTATGAGGTTTTATATACACTAATATGTAAAAAATGGATAACTAATAAGAATCTGCTGTATAAAAAATAAATAAAATTAAATTTTAAAAAATTGAATATTTCTTACTTACCCTTTTGACATTTACAATGAGAAGGCCCTTGTTCAACACTTGACTTTTGAAAACCTAATCCTCCTATTAAAAACATCCAGCTTCCGGAGCATCTCTGGACTCCAGTCCATGTGTTCACATGAACAGTTCATATGACATACTCCCAACCATAACCCTGTGCAGTCTTTAAAGATTCATTTAAAATGTCTTTCAAAGATACAGAATCTCAGAAGAATAGTATTCATTTTAAACATCTAAATAACTTCAATCCATTGAAAACTCAAATATCAAATCTGATTAGGAAACACTGATCCTCTTCAACCTGTTTCTGAAAGGTCCTATTGAGTTGGCTGTAAGGTTCCATTGATGTAGAAATGCCCTCCCCTGAGGGCTACATGACCTTCTGAGGGACAACAATACAGTCGTCCTTCAGCAAGGCAACGATGAAACTTGCTGAAACCGCTCTGATGCAAAGATTGGAGGTGGACATTCATTTCTAAGTTCAAGCCAGCCCACTGTGTAGTATTAAACATACTGGTTTTTCAAATAGCTATTCTCAATCACCGCTCTCTGCACTTCTTGATTTTGGCTGGAATAGGAACTGACTTTGCCAAGATGCTGAGAAAAGGGAAAAAGATATGTCTTTTCCTGGCCTAGTTAAAGACAGGAAGGTACAAAACCAGGCTGCAAGGATCTGTTTTCACAAACATCTCAAGAGCTTTATTCAACATACATTGATAAGCTGTACATAATTAAATGTTGCTTTTATTGTCGATGCATTTCCCAAAGACTTTCCATCGCACCAGCATCCAAGGGCCAGCTTTCATCTTCTTTCACTACAGGTGAGAAGGACATGTGTTGGGTCACTGGGCGACACCAGCATCGTAACCCCATCCCCACTGCTTCACAAAGAGAGAGTATCTGGAAACTAACTCATAAAATCAATTGAAAGCTTTGTTCCATAAACAGAAGGGAAAATACAATTCAATGATCTTAGACTTTATGAATCTTACTATTGTTATGTTTTTAAGATGCTCAAGTGAAGGACAGTCAAATCACTGCATTTGCTTCCATAAAATATTGTGCTGAGAGCAACATTAGGATGTGTCAACATAGACCTAAATAGAAAACTCCTGTCTTCTATGAGTTAGAGAAAAGAAAATAAGAGGGAACACGAAAATAAATAGCAATTACAAACATCGAAAAAAAGAAAAAAGAAATATTGATCTGCAGCTCCAAACTTTCAACCACTGTGGAAACTACAAAGATGGAGAGGGTCCACAGGGGTGAAGCCTGGCTCTTTTCTCCTTCTATTTTATCCTAAATTTGAAACGTACAGTCTAGGAGGGGCATTTGATTTAAAACGTGCTTATTCTTCAAATGTAAACCTTGAGAAACTTCTTAGTCAACCACACCTTATTGTAAATTAATCTAATCAGATTTTCTTCCTATTTATAAATGTATGATACTGCTATGCTAAAAGTTTTAGAGGGCAAGAAACAGAGGCATACATCGATCCACAGGGCCCTTTGGAGGAGATGGATAAGAAGGTGTGTTGTTAGAATGAGGCTTTGTTCCTCCTACCTGAGCCCTGGAGGTTTGCTGCCATGCTTATCTCATCTTGCTGATCCACCATGTGCAGACTTCATTCCCAGATTCGTCTTATGGTCCCAGACGGCTGCTGGCGTCCAGAGAACATGTCAACGTAGTTGGCAGGAGGAAGAACAGAGAAGTCAGACCCCTTCTTTAAGCAGACTTTCCAGAAGTTGGCACTGTGCTTGCAGGTGTGTCTCACCATCCGAACCCAGCCCGACGGCCAAGAGCTACAAAAAGGGCTGAGAACCTTCACCTTTGCCCTTGGCAGACACTTGGCCCCTGTATGAACTTCCGGTGCTGCTGTAACAAATGACCACGGACTAGGCGGCTTCAGACGACGCTTATTCATTCTTGTATCATTCTGGAAGTTGGAAGTCTACAATCAGAGGTACTGGACCAAAACTATGCCCTCCCTCCTGGACTGTGGGAAACCCACCTCCTTCTTCTTCTAACTTCTCGGGCTGCTCAGCTCCAGCCCCTCCCCCTCCCCGCATCCAGCAGCCCAGAGGTCACCCCCTTCTGCTTCCGTGCCGTCAAACATCCCTCTGCCTCCCTCTTAAGGACACTGCAGGGGCATTTAGGGCCCATGTGGACAATCCAGGATGATCTCCATCTCAAGACCCTCAACTCACTGACCTGCAGTCTCTTTGCCAAATCAGGGAACAGTCACAGGTTCTAAGGGATTTGAATCTGCACATCTTTGGGGCTGTACTTAGCCTATCACATCTGACAAATTTATCTGGGGACTATATTCCCAAGGAACAGAAGGCATGAACACTGCAGGACCAGGGGCGTTGGCCACAGAGAGGAAGGCAGGCCAGGCCAGGGTCCTTGAATTTCCTTCTAGAGGGAGAGACTTAAGTATGAAGGTCCTGGTGGGTGAGTGAGGGGAATGGAAATGGATCAACATAAACTTTCACTGATTCCCTGTATTTTCTTGAGGGCAAGGCTGTGTCCTACCATCTGCCACATCTTTGCCAAAAGGCCACTGATAAAGATTGATGTTTCATGCATGTCTTTGTAGCAGCCAGAATCAGAACAACTCTGCCTGGGCCTCTGGTTCTTCAAAGTGCAGCAAGAGAGACATTTCAGGCCAACGGGAGGCAGCCGTCAGCCAGGCTCTGCTGTCCTTTCATCCCGGTCCATCCCAGCAGGTCCTGCTGAGTGAGCTCCTCTGCGGCCAGGCAGCCCCGAGCATGGCCCCCTCCTCGTGGGAGGTGGAGGCTCCAGAGAACGTGTCCAACAGCCAGAGGCAAGTTCAGTGGGAACAAACATTGGAACACTTCACAGAGAGAACATGTTCTCACCGCTTTCCTCCCGTGGGGCAGAGACGCTGGGCCTTTGGCATCAATCAGCCAGTCGTGCTCCATTAGCATCTTTAAAGCCAGTTACAACTTCTAACTTCCTGAGGCAGAGACAGCTAAGGTTCTCCCTGTTCCTTCCTAGAAAAACGTAGGAGGCAATCAGCCCAGAGAGTGGAGAGCGAGATTCAGCAACAGCCTTCATGGTCAATCTCCTGGGAAAGGACGCAGAGATGACATATGTCCACTGTGATTCCACCTGCTTTTCAAGAAGAAAAGCATGATCACCTTCTAAGTGTCTGGAGCCTTAAGCCTCACATGGCGGATCTGATGGAAGTCTTGCTACAAAAAGAGAGTATTTTTTCCAGCTTTATTGAGGTATAAGTGAGAAATAAAACCACGAGATATTTAAAGTGTACAATGTGGTGATTTGATATATGTATACATGTCACAAAATAAGTTAATCCTACTTTGTAAAATGAACATTTCCATTGCACATCACCACTAAAACCTAGTGCTGTCCAAAACATCACTGATGCCACTAGTAAGGACGTGATCCGGGGTTTTCTAGACACTCATCCACTTGTGACTTCCTGGCCTCACGTCCCCCTGCTGGTGCACTGCGTGCCCAGCACCACGTGGGCCTGAGGGCACAGAGGGACAGACAGAGGCGACCCCCGCTGAGCAACGCATCTCAGGGCAGAAGCCGCTGGGAAGGAGGACGCGGCAGGTGCTCAGGGACGCGAACTCGGTTTGCAAAACTAGTCAGACGATGCCTGCTCGTAACACTGTGACTCATTGGAGTTCTGACACGGCTGTGACTCAGGCCACCACCGAGATAAACACAGAGCAGAGCTGTCGTTAATTAATGATCTGATTTCAGACCTTTAACACAGTTTCAACATGTTTAGCTTCCAAGGGAAGTGAATTCTTGGACTGGGAGTGGCCCCGTGGCTGAGTCCCCTCGGGATCGCACGGGCAGCTGCACAGGCCACCACGTGGTCCCGCGGCCCCCTCCCTGCCCACCCTTCTCCCGCACCAGCTCTTCTCGGCCTTTGGGTTTGTGAGCCTGCAAAGCAACAACGGCGCATGCAGACTAAACCCACCTCCAGCTCACTGATCTCCATGTAAGTGTCATTCCTTCAAAACGAGCAGCCCTCATGCTACTGCCTGTCTGGCCAAGTCACCCCGATAGCAAATAACCCTTTAGAAACACCCCTGACTTACCTGCATGCCACAAAGCCTTTCACAACAAGTGTTTTTACTCCCAATAACTTTCTTGTATAGCATGTGTGTTTCTATAATTTTCTTTTGACTAGAGGGTACAGAACAACATAAGAATAAAAATCCCATGATTGCAGTAAAGCATACCTTACCTATTCAAAAGGTATACAAATAACTTTTGTAAAAAAGAAACACTTTTTATCTGTTTTTCTGGTCTACAAACTCCAAGACACATGAATGACAGAGGCTTATGTTCTTTGAAGGCCTAACATCCAGCCCAGCACAGAGCAGCTGCTTCTTGAGCGTGGGCTGCTTCTTGCTCTGGGAAGATGGGCCAAGGTCAGTGCCATCAGAGTCACACGGGGCTAGTTCCATTCTTCCTTCCAAGGTTCCAGCTTAGGATCTGAGAGCTTCATTCTGAATCAGATAAACTTTCCTGATATTTGATTATTTCCTGTGTTATTTGTTTAATCCAAGACACAGAAAGTTACCTGAATTAAAGCATCCTTCACCACACTGCCTTTAAAAGCAAAAGCAACCTGGGATTGGGTATTTCCAGGATTGTGCAGGAGACGCACAGGACAGAGCTTGCTTCTGAGGGGGGCGGTGGGCGGGCACAGGTGCAGGAGAGACGCTCCCTTTACAGCCTGTGGAACATTGGAAACCGTGTCCCATATCTGATCATTAACTGTTCGAAGTGAGCACAGTTAAGTGTCCCAATAGTAAGTCTGTTGTAAGTAAGTAATAGGTTTATTGTACATAAAATGGGAAAACGAAGTATAGACCATCCCACACTCATCCTTTCTTATCTTTGTAATTGGCGAGTACACCTGTGTGCAACCCAGCCAGTTTCTGCGGACTGTCCCCCAAATCAAGCAGTTCGGCCCTGAAGGAAACAGAAATTGGGTGTCTCAGCCTCCAGGTCACCACAAACACACGTGTCAGGCCAGCACCCAGCACTTGCGGGGGCACGATTCCTAGGGGGGCAAAGAGGGGCCAGGCCCTGAGGGAAGGGGGAGCCCGCTGTGCACCCCGTGAGCAAAGCCACGGAGACAGGCCATGCCAAGCAGGACACGCGGGGCTGGGGCCGCCCTCCTCGGTGTGAGGGTGTGGAAGAGGGCCCGGCAGTGGGAGCGGGGGTGGGAGCCGTGAGCTGTGTGCCATTTCCAGGTAGGGCTAGGAAAAGCTTTAGAGACCAGTTTACAATTATTGTAAAATTTAGGAGAATGAGATGCAGAAAGATTAGGTAATAGTTCTATCAGTCAGGGCTGCCATTTTGATCCCAGGCCTTGTGATGCTAATGTGGTGCATGGGTATACGTGTGTGTCTGTATGTTCGTACGTCTGTGCACGCACGTGTCTGCACACATCACACACACTTGGTGTACCTGCATCATCACACTGCCGTGCGTGATCTGTGACTGGACACACCCCCAGCTCCCGCCCCTCATCTGGTGCTGAGGGACATCCAGGTGACATCAAGTGGTAGATGAAGGGCTGCCTCCCGTGCTCCAGCTCAGAGGGATCCACCTTATGACCCAGATGTGGGCAGTGCACATGGACACATGGACTTTGGTAATAGGAATTCTCACAGAGAGCACCGTCTTTATGGGACCAGAAAGGACGGACTTCTGTTTCCTCCCAGCAGCTTCACTGCGGCTCTTGACCTTGACAGCCCCAGAGGTGACTCGCCTTTTCTAGAAGCTGGATGAGATCCTTCAGTTTTCAAGATGTTAGTTTCCGCCTCTGGACAGCAGTGTTTATTTGATTCAAATCATGCAAAAGCTGGGTGACTTTTAAATAGCTTCTTCTCACGATTCTCAGATTACTTCGCTGTGATAGAAAAAATAAAAGAAAGTGGGCAAGAGAAGAGTAAAACACACCAATTAAGTGACAATACAACAGAATGACAACGCTGCTAATTTTACCAGACTGGAAGCTGGGGTACTTAATTCACATAATCACAGCTATTTCCTCCAATACCTAAAGTAGAAAACAAGTACAACTGAATTGGGAGATCAAGATTGACATATATACACTAATATGTATAAAATAGATAACTAATAAGAACCTGCTGTATAAAAAATAAAATAAAATTCTAAAAATCCAAACAAACAAACAAAAAAATACAGCTGAACGGCCAGTGGTGTGATGGGTTTGGATTTTGCAGGCCAAATGAGGATGTGCCTCTAACTACTAGCCTAATAGACTCTACTGAGTTCCAAAACAATCACAAGATCAGCTGATTCACCACAGTCGGCTGTATCCCATTGAATTCCGAGGAGCGGATACCAGAGGCGGGCGCTGGACTCGGGCCGTGTGCTGATGAAACAGCCCCTGGGGGTGTCCTTACCCTGGGGGCCCATGTTCCCCCCAACCCCGGTTGCTGTCCAGCTCCCAGAGGCCATGCGTGAGGGTCCCCGGGATCTATCCTCAGCCCCTTCCTCTCCCCACCCCCTGTTCCTCCTACAAAACCTGGTGGGTTCCCCATGACCTCAGCCTCACTTATGTTCTTCCAGATTCACAGGTCCAGACCCAGACTCTCTTCTGAGCCCCGTGTTTCCAGGCACAAACTAAGTGTCGTTAACCAGAGTTTCCTGGTGCCTGGGATTCACCTCAGAAAGAGGACACTGTTTCCATCACCCCCAAAGCCCCCTCGCATCTTCTGGGACAGGTTCGGCAGCAGGAGTCTCTCAGGGGGCAGCTCTGACCCCGACGACCTGTGACCTCGTCCTCCGAGCTCCCCCAAGAGGGCCCCTCGTCCCTCTCGCAGATGACTCCTCAACTGGTAACGCTTTCCACGGACTGTACACTGAACCCTCACAGCAATCTAAGGACTGAGTGTTATTATTCACATTTTATAGATAAGAAAACTGAAGTTTCAAGACATTAGCCCAATGACGGAGACCACGCAGCTGGGGAGATATAAAACCATTGTCAAGGGCAGATCTGTCTCCGCACAAAGCTCAGACTCTTGAACCAAAGGAATTTCAACCTTGTGTGTGAACCACATGTCACAAACTAGCACTTAAAGGAGAGCCTTGGTCAGCGTCCCAGGTGCCAGGTGACCATGAGGCATGGAGAGAATCTACAGGTGAGTGTGAGTAATAAGGGCGTCTACAGGTAAAGAGCGGGGGTCAGGAGCTGGGGATGGCATTATAATCCTGACTTTCCAGGATCTCACATTTTCAAGTCTGCCCCACCCACACTAGAACCAGAATTTACTTATCAATCTAAAACAGATCTCATTCAAAGTAGATCTGCTGTCTTCTGATTCTTTACACCTGGAATGGCTGTTCACTGGCCGGCAGGTGAACCCCGGCCTTCTTAGGAAGCATTTAGGGATCTGCCACCAGCCAGCACGTCCACCTTTGTCTTCAGTGCTTCAGTGGTACCACTCAGGGGGCACATCCGCCAGGATCTCTGTCTCTCTCTGTGTCTTCCATATGCTGTCTCTTCTCTCCAGAGCTCCTGTCCTGTCCCCCAGGCTTAGTCACCTATTACCACTTTCTTATCCCTGGAAACTCAGCTCACAGCTAATTCCTCTGGGGCACATCTGCCTGGTCCCAGAGACTGGGGAGAGGGCCCTTCTCGCACTCACTGCTGGGAGCAGTGTCCTGGGAATTCTTAGCCGTGTCATGTGTTGGGGTGACCTCTGAAGACTGAGTGCAGCAAGAATGGTGCTGAGAGTATTTGGACTTCGGGGGCAGATGTTTAGATGAGGTGGTGGAGGAACACGCAGAAGTAAGGAAGATGTCCCATCAGTAGGAAACCTGTGACCTGTGCCCCTCCCTCACCCCTTGCCTTCCCACTGGTCCTGTGGGCGGCCTGATACTGGGGGTCCCGGGTCCCCATGTCCTGCATCAACCTCTCACCAGCAGTGGGACCTCTCCTGGGACCAGGTCTGATTTTGAAAGCTCTAAGCCTGGCTCTGATACCATATGATATCACTTAGATGTGGAATCTAAAGTATGACACAAATGACCTTATCTACGAAGCAGAAACAAAATCACGGACCTAGAGAACAAACTAGTGTTTGCCAAGAGGGAGGGGCCTGAGGAGGGATGGAGTGGGAGGTTGGGGTCAGCAGATGTAAGCTTCTGTATATGGAATGGATAAACAACAAGGTTCTTCTATAGAGTACAGGGAACTATATTCAATATCCTATGATAAACCGTAATGAAAAAAATATTTTAAAAAAAGAATAACTGAATCACTTTGCTGTACAGCAGAAATTAGCACATTGTAAATCAACTAGACTTCAAAAAAGTGTATATTGATTAAGAAAAAGAGCCCGACTCTGACTGCTTCCTTTGTTCCACTCAGTTTCATTATGTATTTTTTCTAAATCCTTGCTGTTCGGGCTGGGGGTGGGGATTGAAAGCATGAATTCATGGTGTCATCTTGATTATGGCTCCTTGACTTTTCACAACTTTTCACTACCTTATTTAAACCATTTACCCCCAAACGCTTGAATTAAAGTGGCACTATCCTCAGTCTCCAGAGATCACTTGATTGTCGAAGGCATCCTCTGCCAGGAGTAGGGCTGGTTGCAGTCCCCCAGCTGGAGTGTATACACAACATTTTCAGATGTAGACAGCCTTCTCAGAAGCAAAAATAGCCACACCAGAGATCCCCCAGGAGGTGCAGGCTCCACGTGGCTGCGGAGATCTGTCCGTCCTGCCAGGACATCTGTGGCGCTTCCCTGCCCAGTGGTCTTGACCCAGCATGTGACCCAGGGCCGCTCAGGCCAGGGGTGAGAAGGCCGTCCCAGTTGTGCAATCAGCCTTGCAGACACAGCCTCCTCACTGAGGAAATGTGATCACACCTCGCCTTCTAGATGACTCATTCCCAGACTTTCATCCCGACAGGCAGGGCTGTGTCTGTAGCTGCCTGAAAATATTCTTTCCATTTCATCATAGTTTAATATTCTATAGACTTGAGCTCTTCAACAGATCATTGAAACCATCCCGAGCTTCTCAGGGCAGGAGCCCACTGAGGAAAGTCTAATAAGATGTTTCCGAATATTACATATAGCTATTGTATATGTCAGACCTTTTATATTACTCATTTGACATCCATGTTTGACATTTAAACTTTAAAAGGGGGGGGTTATTACCAAATGATTAATCAAAACATTCAAAATAAGAGCATTTTACAAACATGACTAAATCATATGGTTTTAATTTATTCATTGCAAGATAATAATTAAAATTAGGTGGACTGAATCAGAATCTCAGAATAAAGTATATTATGTGCTCCCATGAATTTCTTACAATTTAAATAGTCTCTGCATTCATGTCAACACCATTTCTAAGGTGGAGTTTCCTTACATGAAAGCAAGAAGAGTTCCACAATTTCAAACATCCTATAAGCATTTGTTTAACACAGATATATTTCAGAGCCACACAGAAATACTCCACTGTATGAACCAATCTTTACTTGAAGAAATAGCATGGACTCGATACGCTAATTGTTTACCCATTTCCTTAGATTCCCTTAGGTCCTCTCCATGGTGGTTGTTTAAATCTCTCTCTCTCCTAAACATCACCCCATAGAACCCATATGCAGGAACTGGACTTGATTTTTTTAATAAAATATGTTGAAGTACAATTTACATACATTCTTTAAGGGAGAAAGGAATTGATACAGGTCAGAAATTTGGATCTGTCTGAAAAAGGAAGAGCATTGGAGGAAGAAAAAATTAAGGTAAAATGAAATCCTTTATTTTTCATATTTTAATTGATCTAAAAGAAGCAGTTTGTTTAAAATAACAGTAGTAACAATGTATTGAGAATTAATAGTATGTGGATAAGGGGAATAAATGACAGGAGGGAGATATTGGGAATAATTTATAATGAGGTGCATACATTATTTGTGAAGTAGGAAAGTGGTATTTGAAGGTGGACTTATATTCACTGAAAATTCATATTGCAAACTCTAAGACAACAACTAAAAATGTTTATTAAAAGTGTATAAATAATATGCTAAGAGAGGAGATAAAATAAAATCACAAAGTGCTCAATTAAAACCAGAGAAGGTAGAAAAAGAAGAAAAAATAGAAGCAAAAAACAAGCACAACGAATAGAAAATAGTTACAAACATGGCAGATATTAATCCAACTATATCAGTTATCACTTTAGATGTGAATGATCTAAATATACCAGTTAAAATACAGAGAATTCAAGAGTGGATGATAAAACAAGACTCAACTATTATGTTGTCTACAAGAAATCCACTTTAAAAACATAAACTTCCACAGATTAAAAATAAAGAGATGGAGGAAGATACACCCACAGTAACACTATCCAAAAGAAAGCTGGATTAGCTACACAAATTTAAAAGAAAAAAAAAAACTTCACAAGAAAAATTGTTGAGGAAAAAGAAGGACATTAAATCATGGTACAACAGTTAATTTCCAAGAAGACATAACAACGCTTAAAGTGTATGCACATAACAACAGAGCAGCAAAATATGTGTGGCAAAAACTGATAGAACTGCATGGAGAAATAGAGAGACTCACTATTATAACTGGAGACTTTAATTCTCCATTTTCAGTAAAGATAGATCAAGAAGACAGAAAATCATAAAGGAGAGGTTTGAGCTGACCAAAACTATTAATCAACTTGATCTAACTGGCATTTATAGGGTATTCTATCCAACAATAACAGTAGATACATTCTTCTCAACTCACCTGGAACATTCACCAAAATAAACCACATTTTGGCTCATAAAACACAATTGAATTTTTTTATGTATATAAAAGAATCCTTGTTTTTATTTTTACGTGGCACAAATGCAGGTGACACAGTAAGTCCATAATTCCCATCATTACATGTAAATTAACAGCTAAAAATCTAAACTCATGATCATCTACACGATTCATAGTCATACTCTGTGGAATCCACATGGCATCAGAGGAGAACCTAACATAAAACACCAAGGTTCCAGGTATTACTATAAATGTTCTCTGTTCACTCTCTGGTACATGCAGTCAAACCGCCTACGAAGTAATTCACCTCAAGTTTCAGTGGATAAAAGAAGCAGCTGAGGAGTTTCCCTGGTGGCGCAGTGGTTGAGAGTCCGCCTGCCGATGCAGGGGACGCAGGTTCGTGCCCCGGTCCAGGAAGATCCCACGTGCTGCGGAGCGGCTGGGCCCGTGAGCCATGGCCGCTGAGCCTGCGTGTCCGGAGCCTGTGCTCTGCAACGGGGGGGGCCACAGCAGTGAGAGGCCTGCGTACCACAAAAAAAAAGAAAAAGAAGCAGCTGAGAACCAACACCATTCTTAAGTCTAAACGTGATTCTACCCCTTTGTCTTGCTAAATTTCCTTCCATGAAAGTTTAAACTTTTAATACAATTATATTTTACATGAATATAAATCAAAGTTTAACATAACCTCCTTCATATTCACCCTGTAATATGAATAGTCCAATGGCTGGTAAGCTAGAATAGTCCAAAAATCTTTATTACAAATTAAATTTAGGATTTTATGGCAAAGTAATAATATGTTCATCCGAACATTATAAATTTGAAAAAATTCTCTTAATGTATGCAAATTGAGGTGCAAAGCTTATTTTCAACATATAATTTGTATGTGCCCTCATTTTTTGAAGCGGGGTGCAGCGGGCATTTTTAGGACCCAGCTTACAGCAGCCCTACGTCCCCAGAGATTATTGGGTCCACTAATGGCAGTGGAAACTGATCGAAGCTGCACCAACAGAGTCTGCATGCAGATTTCATTGTCAGAGTCAGCAGAAATGAAGTCTTCCTTGTTGCCTGTGCTCCAATCGGCTGAAGATTGAGTAACCGATCGTTGGCTCCGCAGGCCAAAGTTACACGGCTCTGCTGTGCAAAGGCTTCACTCTCTGCCTGCAGACAGTAACTTGAGGGCCTCTGAAGGCTCTGCACAGCAGAGCTGAACGTTCGCATTGCTGTGCACCGCCAGCCAGCACGCCTGCAGTGCATCTGAGCTCGAGCCACGTCCTCCGGTGTTAGAACAGTATCCCCCTGTGGAAACTGTGGATAAATGGCCAGAAGAACCCGTGGTCTAGGTAGGACAGTACCCGATTCACCTGTGCTGTGAGGCACTGCTGCTGCTGTATCTGCCGGGGCGTGCGCACGGAGAGGGCTCTGTTCCAGAACAGCTGCCTGGGGGCGTGCTCTCTGAGTCCTCAGTTGAAGATGAAGATGATTCTGATTCAAGTGGGTCAAGTGGGTAGAGGGCTGCTCCACCTTCTTCATTTTCTTCAACATCAGTATCTTTCCAATTCTAACAGGTCTTCCTTGAGGCGTCTCCCCATGCTTTAAAAAAGTATGGATATATGTCACCCCACCTTGTATATTTTCTATGTTTCACACTGTCATCAGTGAGTTCTTCAAAGACTGTCATGACAGCTATTAAGGATTGCAGGATAGACGGACTTGATCTTGTGAAAACAATGGCGCTATCTTCATTGTCTGCACACAAAAACATTTCAGAGCATAATTCTCCAAATGGACAGAACCAGCTATTTCTTGAGTAACAATTTTATTACCACCCAGCTGTTTCTTAAGAGCTTTGAACTGATCCATTCGCTTTTGATAAAAATTCACATTTAGGAGTTTTACTAACAATCTTCATTCCAATGTGCCTAACATATAAATGGCAGTAGTCAGCCAGCCCAGATGACACCGCCTGCTTTTACACTGTGGGGGGGTGGGGCTCATCACTCCAGGAGCCGCTTTCTGCTCCACAGTTGAACAATTTTAAAATAATAAAAAGCATACAAAATATGCTCTCAGACCACAGTGGAATTAAACTAGAAAAAAATAACCAAGATACCTGGAAAATCCTCAAATAATTGGAGATTGTACCAGGTTGAGCAGGGCACCACTCACCCCCCAAATTCATGTCTACCTGGAACCTGTGAAAGTGACCATATTATTAATTATTCCATTAGTTATATTAATAGAATATAAAAATGGAATAGAATAGAATAGAACATAATATTTTAAACTGGGTGATAACGAAATTGGTATAAGAAAATTTGTGGAATGTAGCTACTGCTGTGCTAGAAAGTAAATTTATAGTCTGAAAGTTTATTTTAGGAAAGAAAAACAACAAAACTCAATGATTTAACTATACAATTGAAGAATTTTATAGAAAAAGAGAACTTTAAAAAAACAGCAAAAGAAAGGAGATTTTTAAAATCAGAGCAAATAGTATGAAATGGAAAAGAAAACACACACAAGAGAGTAGCTACAAAATCAGAAACTGTTACTCTGAAAAGACTAAACAGCAACAACAAAAATGTAAAGCCCCAGAAACACAGAATGAGAGGAAAAGAAAGAAGAACAAAATTACCTCTACCAGGAAGGAGAAGCAACAAATGTCTAAAACACTGGTATAGACAATTTATGGTTTAATAAATTTGAATATTTAGATGAAATGGATATATTCCTAAAATAACACAGCCAATTAAAACGGACACTTTTCAATGTTTTTGGGTCCATGTGACTCTGTAAATGCCCCCCACATTTTTGCGCTCATAGTAGCTGTAGTTTGCTCCATTACCAGTAATAGAATAATTCTTACCTTACACAGCATACCTGTAAGTTGGACAGTAATTAGGGAGCGAGCACACACTGTGTCTTATTATGGAGTTTCATCATCCCAGGTGACTGCTTTTATATGTCACTCATTCTCTATTCAACAAATACTTACTGGGTCTCTGCTGAGTCAGGCCCTGGGGCAGAATCATTAATAAAGCAGACATAACCTTTCTCATTTTTATCATGGAGTTTGAAATGAGCAATACTGTATTTTTAAAAGTTATATATTTGCTGTGCCTATATATTTATATTAAACAAATCATAACTCTTATGGCTAAAAGCACATGATTAGTTAAATATAGAAAATGTAATTTTGCTGTACACCTGAAACCAACACAACGTTGTAAATTAACTGTATGCCAATATAAAATAAAAATTAATTGGGAGATTGGGATTGACATATATACACTAATATGTATAAAATAGACAAGTAATAAGAACCTGTCGTATAAAAAATAAATAAATAAAATTCAAAAAAACTAATTAAAAAGAAAGAAAATCTATTAAAGTTGATGATATGCTTGCAACATGCTTAGTCAGGCTCACAATATGAAACATCCTGTAGATGAAGTCAAATACCTTAATTTTATAAAACATACCCAATCCCACATGAAGATACACTCAGGAGCAGTCAGGTAGCGCATCGCACTTGAAAGAGAAACGCCCTCATGCTGTTTAAGGTTCAGCCACGGGGGCAATGGTAAGTGGCTGTTAAAGTGCAATGGATAAAATTGTCTTATCAAAAGAACATAAGAATTTCTTAATCGTACTTGATTAATGAGCTCAATATTGGCGTTCTGTTAAACCTCTACAATTTGCCTGGGAGAGATTACAGACACAATACCTCTTTCATTCTGCAGCCTAGTTCATTCACATGGATAAATACGAGGGAGACTTATTTGTGCAGCTTTAGAGCAGGATAAAAAGAGTTAGGTTTAGACTGTTTTTGAACACTCTCTATACACTGACAGGGGTTTTGATAATGGCGACCCAACAGCAGAACGTCCACAAGAACACTGGTCACATAAATCTGGGCTGAAATGTACACAAAGGTGTGTTTCAGACAAAGTGAACACTAGTTTAACCAAGGCCCTCACCCTACTTCTACTTCTCTGCTCACTAAGCTGTGGTTTGACATCTGATGTATTTTAAAGAGTTGCTTTTAATAACTTGGATAATAAATTCCAGAACTTATTTTTTTAAAAATAAACTTTCCCTACGTCTGTGTCTCTATTTCTGCTTTGCAAATCAATTCACCGGCACCATTTTTCTAGATTCCACATATATGCATTAATATACATATTAATATATTTGTTTTTCTCTTTCTGACTTACTTCACTCTGTATGACAGACTCTAGGTCCATCCATGGCTCTTTGGTGACTTAAATGGGAAGGAAATCCAAAAAAGAGGGGATGTATAGCTGATGTATGTATATGTATGTATATGTATATGTATAGCTGATTCATTTTACTGTACAGTAGAAACTAACAAACACAACATTGTAAAGCAACTATACTCCAACAAAATTCATTTAAAAAAAGAAAAAAAGAAACTTTCTATTTTGAACAATTTTAGTTTACCGAAAGAATGGGAGGTGCATACAGGAAGTCCCCATGGACTCCCTCCTGCAGCCCTGTGACTGGTGCTCAGACCTCAACGGTCAGCTGTCTCCGGGGGTGGTGACAGCGCTGGTCTCAGGGCGGTCTGTGGGTTACGTGCCGTAATAAATTCTCAAATACTCTCTGTGCGTGTCTACAGCTGTTTATGTGTTCTGTTAGCTCAGCCAAGTTCCTTGGCATCCCTCACCTAAGAATGTAGGGTTGGGATGTTCATGATCCCCATTAGAATTTATTGTCATGCACACAGACTCCCAGGTACCAGCAAGGCTCCTGTGGAAAGTTCCGGGGTGGGTTCAGGTGTACGTGTGTCCTGTAATCACTGGATGTGATCACCAGATCGGCCACCTATGACACTGGTGAGCTGCTGAACAACAGACTCTCCAGGTTTGCTTCCATCCCAGGTTTGCTTGATCTCATCTTCAAATCTGAAACAAGGGTCTCAATATTTTATTTTATTGTATTCTATGCTATTCTATTCTATTTGAAACATTTGACACGTCAACAAACTGAATTCCAGAACATCAACATCAAAGACCCAAGTCTTCTCAGGCCATAGCTAATTTCACTTTCTGTGCTTAAAGATCAAGCTTTCAAATTATTCAACTTTATTATAAATACTTTCTACCACATTTTGCCTCAGAGTAGAGAAGGAACATCAAGGAAAAGAGATTAGATTAAAATCTGAGTCTAATTAAAACACGTTTCCTAACGGAAACAGATAGGAGCTATTGGACCCTGTATCACTCACTATCTGCTTATTTGCTCAACAGGAACAGTATATTTATCTGTGATGCCAGAAATGGAAAAGGCATGTTCTCAGGTAAAAACCACAGCAAAGACAGGATGCCTACACTTGCTAAAACCCTTATTAAGTCACACTGAGGATGACTTAATTTTCTGATGAATCATAGAGATATCAACACCAGCTGTGTGTGTGTGTGTGTGTGTGTGTGTGTGTATTTATGTATCTACTTTTCTATGTATTTTTAACCAAAGCATTATATCTTTCATTTTTAATGTAAAATAATGGTATTATCTTTAAAAAGTCATATAGAAAAAACAATGATTGAATTTTCATAAATAAGAGATAGTTGGTTTATTTCAGTTTTTCTTCTTACAACATCTAATGCCTAGTAATCAAAACACCTTTTCAATCAGAAATGTGCTGATTTATCTAATAAGAAAAGTGTCAAGCACAGCCCTCTTAGAAATAGAAGACTAGGTATCCTTTTAGAGCAAATAATAGAACATTTATATGAATATATATTTACACACACATTCTATTCATTGAAGTAATTGGTCCAACAAAACCAAAGTTTATCATTTTAGTAATTCCTGGAAAGGGGGAGGTATCTGCTGGTAGTATTTGAAATTCTTCTGTAAAAATGATTTGTCCTTTCTCCCTCATTTATTTATTTATAAAAGGTATCACTTTTAAATACCTATTTATAAAATTTATTTGTATATAGAAATACAACTTATTTTTGAAAAATTATGTTTATATCCAATGTTTTAGTAAGTTTGCTTATTATTAATTCTAGTAGTGTATTTATAGATTATAGACTATTTTGAGTTTTATGTGCACATGATTATGCCATATGCAAAAATGATAATTTTATTTCCTCTATTCCAACAACTTCCAGACTCGAGAAATGGGATAAAATAAATTTCTGTTTTTTAAGGCATCCACTTGGTGGTATTTCATTGCAGAAGCCCTAGGAGGTTAGTACATCTCCCAACCTCTTTATCCTCTCCTTCTGGGATTCTAATTACCATTTGTTAGACTATCCGATATTGGTCCACAGGTCCCAGGCTCTGTCATTTTTTTTTTAAATCTCTTCTTTCTCTTTCTTCAGATTGGTCCATTTCAGTTATCTCTATTCAAGCTCACTCTTTCTTTTGTCACCTCCATTCTGCTAGTGAGATCATTCAGTACTTGTTTTTACAGATTGTATTTTCAGTTCTAAAATTTCTATCTGATACATATTTTAAAAGTTATTTCTGCTTATCAACTAATAATTCCTAGATTTCCATTCATTTCAAGTGTTTTATTTTTTCTTTTAATTCAAAGAGCTCAGTTATAACAGCTGGCTTGCCATCTTCCCTAATTCCAGCATCTGAGTCATCTCAGGGTTGGCTTCTTTTAATTGTGTTTTCTCTTGAGACTGGGTCATATTTTCTTGTTCTTTGTATATTCAGTAAATTTCGATTGTAACCTGGACATTGTCTCTTGTCATATTTTTTGGCATAGTCTCTTGGTTATACTTTAATCTTCTGGAGACTGTTGTTGGTTTTGTTCTAGCAGGTTGACCACCTGGTTAAATTCAGACTGTAAGTTCTTTCTCACCTATCATGAGCACTTTTTCAAATCAAATTTAATTCTCTAAACCCTTGCTATACTGAACTGGGTCTGCCCCACACAGACATACTTCAGAGGTCAGTCTGAGACTGGCATGGACCACACACAGAATAAACAGCACCTTTCACAAGTGTCTCCTCTTCTGGATTCCTATCCACAGCCCCACAAGCTCCATCTGTGGGTCCTCCACCAAGAAAACAGGTGCTTCCATTGGAGTTTTAGTGGTCATTCAGCTTCAATTTTGAGTTTCTGTTGACATGTCTTT
The DNA here is from genome assembly GCF_964165515.1 of Mesoplodon bidens. NCBI lineage: Eukaryota > Metazoa > Chordata > Mammalia > Artiodactyla > Ziphiidae > Mesoplodon > Mesoplodon bidens. Next base: position 93,359,209 of record NC_138168.1, read on the forward strand.
AAGTTTTACTGATCTTTTATTCTACATGTTCAATCTTCTCTTAAGCTCTCTGCTAATTTCAGATACTGTACTTTTTTGATCTAGAGTTTCCATTTGGCTCTTTTTCACTGTTTCTATTTCTCTACTCAGGTCCCTTCTGTTTACTCAACATGTACATCTTTACTTTAAATCTATGAGTGTGTTTATAGTAGCTCTTTTTTTTTTTTTGCAGTACACGGGCCTCTCACTGTTGTGGCCTCTCCCGTTGTGGAGCACAGGCTCCGGACGCGCAGGCTCAGCGGCCATGGCTCACGGGCCCAGCCGCTCCGCGGCATGTGGGATCTTCCCGGACCGGGGCATGAACCCGTTTCCCCTGCATCGGCAGGCGGATTCTCAACCACTGTGCCACCAGGGAAGCCCTATAGTAGCTCTTTTAAAGTCCCTTTCCATCAATCTAACATATGTGCCACTTGGGGGTATGTTTCTATTTACTTTTTTTCTATCTTCTTTATAGACCACATTTGCCTGACTCTGTGCCTAACTAGTGATTTTTTTAAACTGTTTATCCACTTGATTCATTTAAGGACATGGTGAATGTTGGTTGGTTAAAAGCCTGGGTTATTTTTTCTTCTTTTAAGAGTATTGAGTTCTTCAAAGCAGCCACTGAGGCACATGTGACATGAGGCACTCAGTTTGGGCTGTGAGGTCAGAAGTTACAGATTTCTGAGTCCTGTACCCCCACTTTCTTTACTTCTCTCATCTCCTGCCCTCTCCAAAGCTGAAGCCAATGCAAAGGCTCGAAAGCCAAGAAAGCAGTGTGGAAAGGTGTCACAGCCACAGAGAAAAGATTCACTTGTGGACTTCCCTGGTGCCACAGTGGTTAAGAATTCACCTGCCGATGCAGGGGACGCGGGTCCAAGCCCTGGTCCAGGAAGATCCCACAAGCCGCAGAGCAACTAAGCCCATGAGCCACCACTACCAAGCCCACGTGCCACGAATACTGAAGCCCACCTGCCTAGACCCCGTGCTCCTCAACAAGAGAAGCCATCACAATGAGAAGCCCATGCACTGTAATGAAGAGTAACCCCTGCTCGCTCCAACTAGAGAAAGCCTGCGCACAGCAACAAAGACCCAATGCAGCCAAAAATAATTAAACAATTAAAAAAAAAAAAGATTCACTTGTCACGCACCTTCCAGTTGCCCAAGACACTATAGCCCTGAAAGTGGTCCAAATGCCCTTGGAAGAGGCTCCCAAGGACAAGCTTGGAGAAATGAGCTTGACCACTATGCCTTCCTCAAGGTCACCCTTGATTATAGAGGTCAAAGCCAGCAGGCAGGACTAGCAGGCTGTGGAAAAGGTCTATGACATTTGTGTGGCCAAGATCAACAGCTGAGCAGGCCTGATGAGGAGAAGAAGCCATGTGTGCAACAGGCTCCTGACTACAATGCTTTGATGCTGCCAACAAAAGTAGGATCATCTAAACAGAGTTGGGCTGGCTAGTGCTAAATATAAAATTTTTCACCATTAAAAAAAAGTGTTGGGCTTCCCTGGTGGCGCAGTGGTTGAGAATCTGCCTGCCAATGCAGGGGACATGGGTTCGAGCCCTGGTCTGGGAAGATCCCACATGCCACGGAGCAACTAGGCCCGTGAGCCACAACTACTGAGCCTGCGCGTCTGGATCCTGTGCTCCGCAACAAGAGAGGCTGCGAGAGTGAGAAGCCCGCGCACCGTGATGAAGAGTGGCCCCCACTTGCCGCAACTAGAGAAAGCCCTCGCACAGAAACGAAGACCCAACACAGCCATAAATAAATAAATAAATAAATAAAATTTAAAGCTTAAAAAAAAAAAAAGTGTTGAGTTATGTTTTAACAAGTAGTTGATTAACTGGTTGATGAGTCTGATGCTGTTGTGGCTCATCTGGGGCTATATTGGAGCTGGTCTACACTAGCTCTACATCAAATGCGGCATTTCTAGGTTCCCCACTGCATCCCGAGGGTGTCAGTGAGGTCTACCCACTCCTATTATGTGCATCCATCTTTATCAAAATCCCAGGAAAAAGTTTTCAGATTTGGTTACACTACCTTCCAGGTGAGGTAATTTTTTTTTTTTTTTTCCGGTACGTGGGCCTCTCACTGTTGTGGCCTCTCCCGTTGCGGAGCACAGGCTCCGGATGTGCAGGCTCAGCAGCCCTGGCTCACGGGCCCAGCTGCTCCGTGGCATGTGGGATCTTCCCAGACCGGGGCACGAACCTGTGTCCCCTGCATAGGCAGGCAGACTCTCAACCACTGTGCCACCAGGGAAGCCCAGGTGAGGTAATTTTTATCATTTTATGTATAGTGACTTCTGAATATATCATTTATAGTTTTCCATCATTTACAATATTTGGGAAGTGAAACTAGATACTGTACAGAGTGTGATCTCAAGAAAAAGGCTTATTTCTAATCATGGCATATTAACTATCTTTCATCTACTACCTACTCTGCCAACATGACTCCATCAACATTATCTTGCAGGAAATCTCATCATAGAATTTCATCTGTAAATAACATAGTGTGTATTCCTAAAATACAAGGTCTATTTTAAAAATTAACCAAAATATCATCATACCTTGAAAATTAGCAATCGTTATTTTCAAATATTCTGTCAGTGTTCAAATTTTCATGTCTCGTGTCACTTTTTTAAATAGTGATTAAATTAGGATCTGAACAAGATTCTCTTACTGTGATCAGCTGATACCTCTCTTAAATCTCTTTTATTTCTATAGGTTCCACTTCCATCTTTTGCATTTTTTCACATGGTTGAAGAAACTGGATTGTTTGTCTTTGAGCATTTTTCACAGCCTGACTTTTGGTGATTGTATACTCTGGTATCCTTAACAGACTCCCTGTCCTCTTTCCTTCCTATAAATTGACAATTGAATATAGAGGCTTGCTAAGGTCCTATTTTGATTCTCTTTACTTTGGGAAAGTTTGCATTGTACAAGATGGATAACTTTTATCCAAAGGAGGCACAAAGTGTCTAGCTACCACTTTTTGTGATGTAAGCAACCACTGATGGTTAATGTCTAGATTAATTCATTCATTAGTATTTACAAAATAATCATATTTTCCCAATCCTTCTTCATGCATTAGCTAACATACTTTCACAAAAGTAAATCTCCCTGGTCTGTGATGGGTTGCCTTATTACAGGAAAGGAAAGATAAATGTCAAGTTCTTTATGTTTTTGTTTTATCATTTTTCAAAATAATGTTTTAGTTCATTAGCATCCTCACTGGGCACCAATGCATGGGTCAGGTTGACCTCTGTGATCTTTTGATGCCATCCTAGCTGTCTGGGACAGCTTCTTTGCTATGTACAAGGTCCAATGGTCCAGGCTTATCTTATATATTTCTTATCCAGGTCTAAATACAGCATTTCTTCAAGAAGCCTGACTCCTTCTGGTGGGAAATAATATAGCAGGACCTGAATTTGGACACTAGAGGTACTCATTACCACTAGCCATTATTTTTAGGCCATTTTAGTGGACAAAATTAGAGGCTCTTTTTTGGAAATATAAAATACATCATGAGTTCATTCTGATGTAGCCAATTACATTCGTAATTCTGGGTTTGTACTAAACCTTTTATATCTTACATCTGGGCTTTCTTTATCCTGTTCCAAGAAATTTGGTTCTAAATAATTCTGTAAATGACAGGATGAAATAATACATAATTACTAATTTTCCTTATCCCACAATACCACACTCAAAATTCTTAGAATAAAAATGTTAACATGCCTATCCTACAATATGATTACAACAAAAAAGTATTAGCTTTTTATGGTTTTTATCCTTAATATATACTTTACAAAAAATGTACAATATCCTGTGTTTTAGAGTCATTTTAACGTTTTTCTCTGTGTGGTTATGTCACCAACTGTATACACATTAAAATTCATTTGTTTCTTTGTGTTTGGATTTTTCAAAACTGAGCTTTAAAATTTATTTGCATTCCATGCTTATGTACACAATTTTTATGCCTCCAGAGTCAAATGTACAAGTGAAGTTATATTCAAAGAAGTCTGGCTCCTGTTTTAAGATTTAAAAAATCATGTATCCAATATCCTATTACCACCTCTCCTATAATTCAACACTTTTAAAGTTCTCTAGCTTATTATAAGGAGAGATATATGTATTTGTATCCTTTTTTAAAGAAAAAGTGGTATATTATACCCTGTTTCCATATTGACATTTGATTTTAATGCAAAAAGGCTATGCAATATGCAATCGTAACCCAAAGCATGTTATTTAGCTCCCATTTGTAGAAAACTACCTATGTGGAAGTGGCAGAAACTATTACTGAATGATTATTGAATTATTCAATGATGTAATTATATCGTCGGCACATATATGTGCCAGATATTTTATACTCTTCATCTCATCTACTCCTCAAAATAATATCATCCAAGGAATGGTTGTCTCCAATGTAAAGATGACACAACTGATCCTCAGCGGTAACGTCCTGAACACCAGACACCTAAGAAGCCACCTGTTAATATGTAACCCAGGCATGTCTCACCCAACCCGGACCCTTCCCACTCTGCTGCAGGGTGCATGGTGCCCAGGGTCTACATTCAACATCTCAAGTTGCCAGTTTACAGTGAAAGACCCCTGGATACTCTTTCTAGCTCCGAGTTGGCCATTTGCTGCTATAATTATTAAAATAAAATTTTAACAATTTTCATTTTTTAACCAAAGGCATTCCATTTTTGACCATTTAAAGGAATGACTTAATGTTAGAAAATTCTGCTCACTTGGCCAATTTCTGGGAAAGAAAATAAAAAGTTTAAAATAAATGTGTGTCTTTCCTGTGTGAAATGTTCAGGTGATGATCCCAGGATATGTTTCCAGGTGAAATTCTCACCAATGTGCCGTGTTCATCAAAGGGTCTCATGTTTCTATAGGCATCACATTTGAACACAAGCTGAGTGACCAGACTCCGGCCGTTTGGGCAAGGGTTTTTAAAACATCGACAGGAACATTCTGTACAAACTCACTCCCATTAAAGGAACCCTAGCGTTAGTAACAGACCCTGAAGATTAGTGAATGGCTCCTCATCAAAGAAATCACACTGAGTGACCAGCCATAGATGTTTGCTTTGTGCTGCCATAAACATTTGCATATGTTTTACAGATTCTTTATAAAAAAAAACACAAGGAAAATATTAAAAGTAGAACTAAGAAGATTTTCTGTGACTTCTGTGCTGAGGAATTGCTGTTAAGCAGATTCACAAAGCAAAACACAGTAGCTTAGCTTAGGGCTGGGTAATTAACCGCTGCTTGAGAAACAGAGCAGGGATGGCCATCCTCAGCTGTCTTATGGCTATTGGTTGACGGTTTGTCTTCCAATCACAAAATCTTTGTATGAAAACTTAATTTCCTATTGACTTATGCTCTTTCAAATCTGGGGGTGATTTCCTATATTGTAAACTCTTAAAGAGTTTTATCACCTTGGGAAATACGACAGATGTAGCAGGATGGCCATCCCCCTGGTATTCTCAAAGTAGTGTAGATTCTTTATATTCATGCAAAAGATCTCCCAAGTAAGATACTTTTCAACAAATAATGTTTTAAGTGCTAAAATTAAGGACTTGAATTGGTTCCATTCTGGGCTGGGCTAGTGCCAGGTGGTGAAATTGGGATGAAAAAGTCACAGTTGCTTCTCTTCAGAAGCTCATAGGCTAAGTGAAAGCAAGGAATGATGGTGGCAGGGACCGGGCACTAAGGAGGAGCAAGGCAGGGATGCAGAAGACGAGGGGACCTCATCCTGAGGGCAGGAAGAGCTTCTGAGTGGGAAGACTTTCATTCTGAACACATGCTGAGCTGGGGATCAGTAGAGAATTTTTTTTCTGAAAAAACATATATACCATCCTGCAAAATACTTTGAAACACTAGATGAATTACAACCAAAAAATTTTAAATGCTTAGTTAAGCTCAAAGATATTGCACAGGAGATCCCCAGAGGTCAAGAACTAATACAGAAGAGGTAGAACTGAATTTTTGGCTTCTCTGGGTGCAATTTTCACCCAACCAGAAACCTAAAGCCTTGGGTTTCACTAACTAGTCAGTTGAAGGGAGACAAGTCTTCAGCCAAAGAAAGTGAGCATTTGGAATAAATCCCCTGACGTATATATAAGTTACATGAAGGACTGAATAGTCCCTCTTCCATGGGGAAAACACACCATTTGCTTAAGAAGTTGTCACAACAGTACTGCCTGTTGATTTGGGGGTCACATTTATATAAATCTCTATGAACCAGTACACAACTTTCAAATACAACTTTCTGCAATGATGGAGATATATTTGCCATGTGTGATTATCGAGCACTTGACATGTAGCTTGTACAAATTAGAAATTAATTTTATTTTATTAACTTTTAATTAATTTTGATTTAAGTGGCCACATTTGGCTAGTGGCTACCACATTGGGCAACACAGATGCTGTAAACCCCCAGCCAAGAAATTAACTTAAAGTGGCCCCTTAAAGACAGTAATTTTCGGGCTTCCCTGGAGGCGCAGTGGTTGAGAATCCACCTGCCGATGCAGGGGACACGGGCTCGTGCCCTGGTCTGAGAAGATCCCACATGCCGCAGAGCAGCTGGGCCTGTGAGCCATGGCCGCTGAGCCTGCGCGTCCGGAGCCTGTGCTCCTCAGCAGGAGAGGCCACAACAGGGAGAGGCCTGCATACCGCAAAAAAAAAAAAAAGACAGTAATTTTCTCTGGAGGGGCATATACACAATGTAGACCCTTAATTTCCACTAAGATCAGCTGATTAAGAACTTGAGGCCTATAATTACCAAAGACAGGGAAAAAAGCAAAAGTCTGCAGGAAAAAAAAATAGCAAAATTAGACACCCAAGGACTGCAGACATTGAAATTATTATATGGAGAATATAAAACAAGTATGTGTAAACTGCTTAAAGAAAAAATGGTAAAATTAAAAATATAAGGAAGAAACTGAGGACAATGAAAAATTAACAGGTAGATTTGGGGAAGAATTAAATAGAACCTCTAAAATGCACACACACATACATATATACACACACATACACATGTAAACACATATTTTAAATGAAAAATTCTGTGGGTTATTTTAAATAACATTGTAGACATAGTTCAAAAAAATGCAGTGGGCCAGAAGATACTTCTGTAAATATTACCCAGAAAGAAAACAGAATTATAGAGTTAAATTATGAGAAATAAGTAAAAGGCATGATAAACAGGAGAAGAATATCTAACGTACACCTAATGAGAGTCAGAAGAAAATAAAAGTGAAAACAGAAGAGCAAATATATTTAAGGAATAAAGTTTGGAAAATCTGTGTAAATTAAATTCATAGGAGGTATTGCTACATACCCACCAGTAAGGCTAAAATTAGAGACTGGTAGTACCAAATGTTGAAAATACGTGAGCCACTGAAAGTCTCAAGAACTGCAATCTGGTCAGTGCTGGTAAAGCTGGACCATCTGCTCCTAAGTACACACCTACGGAGCTACATGCACGTACATGCCAAAGACATGTGCAGGCACGTTCATTGCAGCATCATTCAGAATCCTAAGTAGAGACAACCCTAGGTTTGGAGAAATAAATTTTAGTCTGTTTATTTGGTAGAATATCATACAGAAATGAAAAATGAACATGCTAAATATAACCTGGGTGAATGAATCTCACTGCACAACAGAGAGAGAGGAAGGCAGACACAAAATACCCCATTTAATCTAAACTTTGTCAGTAAGCAATGCTCCCTGTTCTGTTGGAGGCTCTGGGGACCACCTTGTGGGAGAATCCCTGTGGGCAGAGGCTGAGGAGCTGGTCCTCACACTCACCTCCAATGCAGGCTCACTGCACCCCAACCCCAAGGTCTCCACTGGGGTGGGCACACTTGGCCTCGGCTCTCACCCACCAGCTTGCGTCCTCTGCCTTCTGTCTGGGAGCCCTTATGTTTTGGGGGGAGGGGTGCGATAAGAGAGAGTCAGTGGCAGGAAAGTTGTCCTACTGACCAGTGTGAGGGGTGTGAGTTCCACAGCCAGCCCTCCTTCTTGCCTGTTTGTCCTGAATGGCCACCATCCCTCCAATTCCTGGTGACTGGTAACAAACACTGGGATGCAATCAGTTCCAGCCACAGTCTGAGCGTGAGGACAGGTGTGGGGCAAGGACAGACCGCTCAGCCCCCGAGTCCCTCCACCCCTCCCAGGGAGACCCCAGGCTGGGGCTCTTCAGAGGAAAAGCCTGATACCACATAGGAGTTTCCAGGGTCGGGTCCCAGGTCCACAGAAGGGAGGTAATCCTGGGAGCAAGACCATGACTTTAGCGAGGGACCGACCTCCACCCTGTGACTGGAGGAAGTGGCTCTACCCAGAGGGGGCTTTCCTGGGGGCTCTGGGAGGGTGGATGCCAACGCTAGAGCCGAGACTCACACGAGAGCCAGGTCTGGGCTAGTCTCTGGCGTCTCTGGGGGGAGACCCCTCTGGGAGCATCTCTTCCACCCAGAAAGGACGTCCTGCCTCCTGCCGATGCAGGGACCAGTGCTGCCCCTCTGGGAGCAGCAGGGGCTCTGCCCTCCCTCCAGCTTGTGGTAACGCACTCCCACCAGCCAAGAATTCCAAGGAGATTAACAATGGAGGCCCTGCTTCTGTGAGTCTGGTCGGCACAGGCCCTTCCCCAGGTCCTGGCCAGCTCTGGATGGACTGACTGAAAGTCCAGGGACCACAAGCCACACAAGGACACTCTGTGGCCCCTCCACACCCAAGCTTCGCCCTGGAAACTTTCTGCTGTGTTAACACAGCAGGATGTAAATAAAGTGCCTCCTTGAGAAAAAGTGCTAGTTGTCAATGAAGTACCAATACTGCTGACTAAGAGGATGCATGGATGTGGGTTACCATACAGCAAAGTACTTTCTTTGTAAAAACATGACATCTGTCTGTCAAAGTTCCTAGGGAAATGGTGAAATTGTATTAAAGCTATTTTAAAAAATGGACTGGCTAAAGGTAAGTACTGTGAGCTCAGAAACATGCAGGTGTGTGTTTGTGAGGGATGTGGGGGGACTTACCATGTTCCCCTGATGTCACGGGCCTGACACGGCTCTTTACGTGGAACCACAGAAGAACAACCCAGGACACGCTGATAACCAACCGACAGGGCCGAGGCCGCCGGCTCAGAGATCAGTGGACATTTGTCCAGTCAATTGCTATAAGTCAAGCATGTCATCATTAGTGCAGGAACTCACATGACTGTCATGTGATACACACACACTCAGACCCTGGAAGGTTCCTGCCTAAGGGAGCCAGTTAGAATTCCAACTGCGGAGCCAGTCCTGGGGAATTGGGTGGGTTCACCAGCACCCTTTCTTTTTTGTTGATGTTTTTTTGTTTTTGTTGTTGCTGTTTTCCTAGTTATTTTATTTCTTTATTTTTTATTAATTTTTATTGGAGTGTAGTTGCTTTACAATGTTGTGTTAGCTTCTACTGCACAGCAAAGAGAATCAGCCATACACATACAGAAATCCCCTCCCTTTTGGGTTTCCCTCCCATTTAGGTCACCACTGTGCATTAAGTAGAGCTCCCTGTGCCACACGGCATGTTCCCCTCAGTTTATGCACAGTACCCTTTCTTTGCTGGATGCCAGGTTTCTGTTAAACGCATGGGGATGGACATAACCTTAACCCTAACAGTAACTGCAGGTGTGCTCCAGCCCCATTGCCACCTCCCATTGCCCTGATGGCATCCCACCCAAGGGTGCACCTGCGTCTCAGATCTGCCCCGCTTCAGACCCAGAGGCACAGGGAACTCAGAGGTCCCAGGGCAGCCCTCACTCATGGGCGACGAGGGCCCAAGGAGGCCCCCTGTCTCTCCTCCGAGGCCCCTGTAGGGCGGAGCCTCCAACGGGGACAGCGCACCTCATGCCCTCTGCTGCTTCCTTGTCTGACTCTCTCCTTCACTCCTGCCTCCTTTGCCCAAGTTAGACAACCAACTAGCTCAACCCAAGTATGGGCCAGGCTCTGCTTTCAGAAGACAAGGGCCTCCCAGTCAAGGAGAGTGCAGGATGGACCCCCAGGGGGTCACACAGTGACCTATGGGCAGTGACCAGGAGAAGTGGTAAATAGGTCTGAGTCAACCCGATGGCCGAGAACTCTCAGTGCTGGGCTTGCAGGCCTGGTTTTATTACAGAGACAAGAAGATTTTAAATGAAAAGGTTGGTCCAGCACCATGGTTCCCAAACTGTGTACTAAGACTCAATAGGCACCCCAGGGAACTCAGGAGGGGTGCCACTGGGTATTTTAAATTGTGTGTTTGTGGAACCTCCAGCTTGAGGTAGTTCACAGCTTCACTGAACCCCTGAATTTCTTCCAATTATGTCATCTCTGCTGGGTTTGCCCCAGTTGTGTGATTAAGAGCAAGAAACCTCAGAAAATCAGTGTGGACATGAGGACAGGAGGGTGGCAGTGTCCAGCCGGATTCCAAAGTTTGAGGAGCTGTGCTGCACTCACTGGGACACAGCATATATGACGGTCTTTGGACCTAACTACTTAATAAAAGGAACTGTTGGGTATTTCGTTTGGCCCAGGAGCATCATGAAAAACTATTGAGACACTAATGGACCAAGGAACTGGGGGCCTCTGGTCTAGCAGAGAAATCACCTGTTAGTGATTGTTAGAGAAAGGCTCCTAGGAATGAAAAGAAATTATAATGAGCTGAGGTTATGCATGGCTAGGTAGGAGCTACTGTGGGAAATTCACAGAAAGTCTAGACAGGGGTGCATTCTTCTATAAGTTTCCACTTCAATAGGGAGAGAAATAAAATTGTAATAACCAGACAGTCTCCATGAATATCCCACACAGCTGTGCAGACTTCCTCGGCAGCCTTCCTCTGAACTTCAGAACCGTTTGCAGCCTTTTCAAGAGCCTCCACCACGGCTGAGGGAGGGGCCAAAGCCGATTTCCCTTTCAAGTCTTAGAAAGTGAAGTCGCCCTAAGAAAGTCACAGTCAGGTCACCTGCATCAGAGGCAGAAGGTCCTGCTTGACTCAGAGGAAACCCTAAGTTTAATTTTTTTCATTCACTGCGCTAATACTGACTAGAAAACAACTCTCCAAAATTAAAATTAATAGGTACATATAACCCTATTTTACAGACTGCATGTGTTTGTTTCCTCTTTACTGTGTATCCACAGCCAGACATATTCTGCCTTTGTGTGGAAGGAGCATTATGCTCTAGGGTCTTTTAATTGAACCAAATCTATTTTTTTTTTGGAGTCAGTCTTGCTGTGATAAGGATGAGGTCCTGAAACTCTTCAGCTGGTGAGAGGGGAGTTGTTTTTGGTCCCTTGATGTGCTCTGGACTGAAGGAGGTGGAGGCTACCTTTTACTTGTCCAGCTGGCAGAAGATTAAGAAAGAGGAAACTGAACAGAAAGCAAGATGGCAACTTATCACCCGTGGGAATTCCCTCCTGAGCCCGCATCCTGCTTTTGGAGGCCCAGCCGGGCTGGGGAGGTTGAGGTAAGCCCCCACCGGTGCCAACAGCTGGGAACGCGATTGCACTCACTGCCTACAGCTTCTGATTTCAGCACGCTGTGAAATATGTTATGACCCATCCAAAAAGTGCTTTTCCCTCCAGCTGCACATATGTGAAGATATAAACTCTTCTTTGCTTCTCCCATTTTTATTAACACAAAGCAATGTGGAAACCAGATTACTGACAGTCAATTCCACTAAGGAAAAAAGAACCTAAAATGAAAGTGTATCTCAAGTTCCCAGGCCCGGCTGCCTTACATTATTGCCAGGATCAGAACCCTCTTTCCTGAAAACCAGGTTCCTTCCTCTCGGGGGTAAGAGGTTTGCTAGAAACGGCATCCATAAAGGTAAACATTCTGCCCAGAAGAAAGTCAACGCCTGCGGGCAGGAACTCACTGACCTGGGGGCAGGAACTCACTGACCCGATGCCCAGAAGAGGACTGGCCTCTAACAGATGTCCCTGGAGAACAAGGCATGAGTGGGTCTAAGTATTTTTCTAGTAACTTACAAAATTATGACTAAGGAAAAAAAGAACAAACTTAAAAAGCAATAGAAATTTAGTTGCCAGTTTGCAATCTCTTTTACATAAAGAAAGGGAGAGAGAAGAAGAAAAAGAAGATGAAGAAGAAGAAGAAGAGGAGGAGGAGGAGGAAGAAGAAGAAGAAGAAAAAGAAGAAGACGAGGAGGAGGAGGAGGAGAAGATGGAGCAAAGGAAGGAAGGAAAATCCCAGAAGCTTAACCCAAGAATCTGAGATAGGCTGGCAGGGTTGCTGATGAATTACTCAGCTCCTGGGTGGAAACACTTGCTAAAAATGTATATTATTATTAAAGTATTAAATAAATCCATTCTAAGCTAAATTAGGTGGATATTACATTTCTGGCTGCTCCTGATGATGGCTCAGGCTAAAGCCAAGCTGAGGTGGTACAAAGGGAGCATCTTGCTGGCTTGGCAGTTTGAACTCTCACTGCAAAACATTGCCTGTTTATCGCAAGGAGGCTTTCAGTTTGGCAGTAGATGAAAACTGTCTGTGTTTAAGACATATGTGATCCAGTTTATACAATCTTCTTTTATTGGTGATTTATCCTTCTGGTGATTTATCCTTCCCTAGATATCTGAGAAGACAATATTTCCCCTTGTTTTGATGAAAGGAATGGGATCCCAGGTCAACGGTGGTGTCTAGAAACCAGCCTGGAGGAAGGAGTCTAAACCCTTGCACGACCCTGGACTGGATCGAGTGGGTGTGTCCTGGTTCTTCAGTCTCAGGTTTGAAGACTAAAGGTCAGAGGTGCCAGGAGGGAGCATCTTCAAGATGGCTGAGGAGTCAGACGTGGAGATCACCTTCCTCCCCACAGATACACCAGAAATATATCTACACGTGGAACAACTCCTACAGAACACCCACTGAACGCTGACAGAAGACCTCAGACCTCCCAAAAGGCAAGAAACTCCCCACGTACCTGGGTAGGGCAAAAGAAAACAGAATAAACAGAGACAAAAGGATAGGGCCGGGACCTGCACCAGTGGGAGGGAGCCATGAAGGCGGAAAGGTTTCCACACACTAGGAGCCCCTTCGCGGGCGGAGACTGCGGGTGGCGGAGGGGGAAAGCTTCGGAGCCGCGGAGGAGAGCGCAGCCACAGGGGTGCGAAGGGCAAAGTAGAGAGATTCCCGTGCACAGGATCGGTGCCGACCGCCATTCACCAGCCCGAGAGGCTTGTCTGCTCACCCGCCGGGGTGGGCGGGGCTGGGAGCTGAGGCTCGGGCTTCGGTCGGAGTGCAGGGAGAGGACTGGGTTGGTGGCGTGAACACAGCCTGCAGGGGGTTAGTGCACCACGGCTGGCCGGGAGGGAGTCCGGGAAAAGGGCTGGACCTACTTAAGAGGCAAGAGACCATTGTTTCGGGGTGCGTGAGGAGAGGGGATTCAGAGCACCGCCTAAATGAGCTCCAGAGACGGGCACGAGCTGCAGCTATCAGGGCAGACACCAGAGACGGGCATAAAATGCTAAGGCTGCTGCTGCCGCCAAGAAGCCTGTGTGCAAGTGCAGGTCACTACCCACACACCCCCTCCGGGGAGACTGTGCAGCCCACCACTGTCAGGATCCCATGATCCAGGGACAACTTCCGTGGGAGACCGCACGGTGCGCCTCAGGCTGGTGCAAAGTCATGCCGGCCTCTGCTGCCGCAGGCCCGCCACGCATCCGTGCCCCTCCCTCCCCACGGCCTGAGTGAGCCAGAGCCTCCGAATCAGTGGCTCCTTTAACCCCGTCCTGTCTGAGCGAAAAACAGACGCCCTCAGGCGACCTACGTGCAGAGGCGGGGCTGGATCCAAAGCTGAGCCCCGGGAGCTGTGCGAACAAAGAAGAGAAAGGGAAATCTTTCCCAGCAGCCTCAGAAGCAGCGGATTAAATCTCCACAATCAACTTGATGTAACCTGCATCTGTGGAATACCTGAATAGACAGCAAATTGTCCCAAAATTGAGGCGGTGAACTTTGGGAGTAACTGTAGACTTGGGGTTTGCTGTATGCGACTGACTAGTTTCTGATTTATATGTTTATCTTAGTTTAGAATTTAGAGCTTATTATCATAGGTAGATTTGTTTATTGATTTGGTTGCTCTCTCCCATATATATATATATATATATATATATAATATATATATATATTTAGAGAGAGAGAGAGACACACACACACACACACATTTTTCCCCCTTTTTCTCTTTTTGTCAGTGTGTATGTGTATGCTTCTTTGTGTGATTCTATCTCTAGGGGTTTGCTTCTACCATTTGTCCTAGGGTTCCATCTGTCTGGTTTTCTTTTTAGTATAGTTTTTACCACTTCTTATCATTGGTGGATTTGTTTATTGGTTTCTTTTTTTTTAATTATTTTTTTATTTTAATCACTTTATTTTATTTTATTTATTATTATTATTTTTTCTCTTCTCTCTTTTCTTCTAAGAAGTGTGGCTGACAGGGTATTGGTGCTCTGGTCAGTTGTCAGGCCTGAACCTCAGAGGTGCGACAGCCAAGTTCAGGACATTGGTCCACCAGAGATCTCCTGGGCCTTCATAATATCAATTGGCAAGAGCTCTCCCAGAGACCTCCATCTTAATGCTAAGACACAGCTCCACTCAACAACCAGCAAGCTCCAGTGCTGGACACCCTATGCCAAACAACCAGCAAGACAGGAACACAACCCCACCCATTAGCAGAGAGGCTGCCTAAAATCATAATAAGTTCACAGACATCCTAAAACACACCACCGGAAGCAGTCCTGCCCACCAGAAAGACAAAATCCAGCCTCACCCATAAGAACACAGGCACCAGTCTCCTCCACCAGGAAGCCTACACAACCCAATGAACTAACCTTACCCACTGGGGGCAGACACCAAAAACAATGGGAACTATGAACCTGCAGCCTGCAAAAAGGCGACCCCAAATGCATTAAGTTAAGCAAAATGAGAAGACAGAGAAATACACAGCAGATGAAGGAGCAAAGTAAAAACTCACCAGACCAAACAAATGAAGAAGAAATAGGAAGTCTACCTGAAAAAGAATTCAGAGTAATGATAGTAAAGATGATCCAAAATCTTGGAAATAGAATGGAGAAAATACAGGAAATGATCAACAAGGACCTAGAAGAACTAAAGAGCAAACAAACAATGATGAACAGCACAATAAATGAAATTAAAAATTCTCTAGAAGGAATAAATAGCAGAATAACTGAGGCAGAAGAAAGGATAAGTGACCTGGAAGATAAAATACACTGCAGAGCAGAATAAAGAAAAAAGAATGAAAAGAATTGAGGACAGTCTCAGAGACCTCTGGGACAACATTAAATGCACTAACATTCGAATTCTAGGGGTCCCAGAAAAAGAAGAGAAAAAGAAAGTGACTGAGAAAATAATTGAAGAGATTATAGTTGATAACTTCTCTAATATGGGAAAGGAAATAGTCAATGAAGTCCAGGAAGTGCAGAGAGTCCTATACAGGATAAATTCAAGGGGAAACATGCAAAGACATATTAATCAAACTATCAAAAATTAAACACAAAGAAAAACTATTAAAAGAAGCAAGGGGAAAGCAACAAATAACTTACAAGGGAATCTCCATAAGGTTAACAGCTGATCTTTCAGCAGAAACTCTGCAAGCCAGAAGTGTGTGGCAAGACATATTTAAAGTGATGAAAGGGAAAACTCTACAACCAATATTACTCTACCCAGCAAGGATCTGATTCAGATTTGACAGAGAAATTAAAACCTTTACAGACAAGCAAAAGCTAAGAGAATTCAGCACCACCAAACCAGCTTTACAACAAATGCTAAAGGAACTTCTCTAGGCAGGAAACACAAGAGAAGGGAAAGACCTACAATAGCAAACCCAAAACAAATAACAAAATGGTGATAGGAACATACATATTGATAACTACCTTAAATGTAAATAGATTAAATGCTCCAACCAAAAGACATAGACTGTCGGAATGAATACAAAAACAAGACCCATATATATGCTGCCTACAGTAGACCCACTTCAGACCTATGGACATGTACAGCCTGAAAGTGAGGGGATGGAAAAAGATATACCATGCAAATGGAAATCAAAAGAAAGCTGGAGTAGCAAATCTCTTATCAGACAGAATAGACTTTAAAATAAAGACTATTACAAGAGACAAAGATGGACACTACATAATGATCAAGGGATCAGTCCAAGAACAAAATGTAACAATTGTAAATATTTATGCACCCAACATAGGAGCACCTCAATACATAAGGCAAATGCTAACAGCCATAAAAGGGGAAATCGACAGTAACACAATCATAGTAGGGGAGTTTAACACCACACTTTCACCAATGGACAGATCATCCAAAATGAAAATAAATAAGGAAACACAAGCTATAAATGACACATTAAAAAGATGGGCTTAATTGATACTTATAGGACATTCCATCCAAAAACAGAAGAATGCACTTTCTTCTAAAGTGTTAATGGAACATTCTCCAGGATAGATCATACTTTGGGTCACAAATCAAGCCTTGGTAAATTTAAGAAAATTGAAATCATATCAAGTATCTTTTCTGACCACAACACTATAAGACTAGATATCAATTACAGGAAAAAAAGTGTAAAAAAATACAAACACATGGAGGCTAAACAGTGTGCTACTAAATAACCAAGAGATCCCTGAAGAAATCAAAGAGGAAATAAAAAATATCTACAAACAAATGACAATGAAAACATGATGACCCAAAACCTATGGGATGCAGCAAAAGCAGCTCTAAGAGGGAAGTTTATAGCAATACAATCCTACCTCAAGAAACAAGAAACATCTCAAATAAACAACCTAACCTTACACCTAAAGCAATTAGAGAAAGAAGAACAAAAAAACCCCAAAGTTAGCAGAAGGAAAGAAATCATACAGAGCAGATCAGAAATAAATGAAAAAGAAATGAAGGAAATGATAGCAAAGATCAATAAACCTAAAAGATGGTTCTTTGAGAAGATAAACAAAATTGATAAACCATTAGCCAGACTCATCAAGAAAAAAAGGTAAAAGCCTCAAATCAATAGAATTAGAAATGAAAAAGGAGAAGTAACAACTGACACTGCAGAAATACAAAGGATCATGAGAGATTACTACAAGCAACTCTATGCCAATAAAATGGACAACCTGAAAGAAATGGACAAATTCTTAGAAAATCACAACGTTCTGAGATTGAACCAGGAAGAAATAGAATATATGAACAGACCAATCACAAGAACTGAAATTGAAACTGTGATTAAAGATCTTCCAACAAAAAAAAAAGCCCAGGACCAGATGCCTTCACAGGCAAATTCTATAAACATTTAGAGAAGAGCTAACAGCTATCCTTCTCAAAGTCTTCCAAAATATAGCAGAGGGAGGAACACTCCCAAACTCATTCTACGAGGCCACCATCACTCTGATACCAAAACCAGACAAAGATGTCACAAAGAAAGAAAACTACAGGCCAATATCACTGATGTACATAGATGCAAAAATTCTCAACAAAATACTAGCAAACAGAATCCAACAGCACATTAAAAGGATCATACACCATGATCAAGTGGGATTTATACCAGGAATGCAAGGATTCTTCAGTATACGCAAATCAATAATTGTGATACACCATATTAACAAATTGAAGGAGAAAAACCATATGATCATCTCAATAGATGCGGAAAAGCTTGTGACAAAATTCAACACCCATATATGATTAAAAAAACCCTCCAGAAACTAGGCATAGAGGGAACTTATCTCAACATAGTAAAGGCCATATACATATATGACAAACCCACAGCCAACATCATTCTCAATGGTGAAGAAATGAAACCATTTCCACTAAGATCAGGAACAAGACAAGGTTACCCATTCTCACTGCTATTATTCAACATAGTTTTGGGAGTTTTAGCCATAAAAGCCAGAGAAAAAAAAGAAATAAAAGGAATCCAAATCGGAAAAGAAGA
This sequence comes from Mesoplodon bidens, assembly GCF_964165515.1. Lineage (NCBI taxonomy): Eukaryota > Metazoa > Chordata > Mammalia > Artiodactyla > Ziphiidae > Mesoplodon > Mesoplodon bidens. Next base: position 93,377,208 of record NC_138168.1, read on the forward strand.
AGTAAAACTGTCACTGTTTGCAGATGACATGATACTATACATAGAGAATCCTAAGGTCCTACTAGAAAAGTATGAGAGCTAATCTATGAATTTGGTAAAGTAGCAGCATACAAAATTAAGGCACAGAAATTTTTTGCATTCCTATACACTAATGATGAAAAATCTGAAAGAGAAATTAAGGAAACACTCCCATTTACCATTGCAAAAAAAAGAATAAAATACCTAGGAATAAACCTACCTAAGGAGACAGAAGACCTGTATGCAGAAAAATATAAGATACTGATGAAAGAAATTAAAGATGATACCAACAGATGGAGAGATATACCATGTTCTTGGATTAGAAGAATCAAAACTGTGAAAATGACTATACTACCCAAAGCAATCTACAGTTTCAGTGCAATCCATATCAAACTACCAATGGCATTTTTCACAGAACTAGCACAAAATTTTTCATTATTTGTATGAAAACACAAAAGATCCCGAATAACCAAAGCAATCTTGTGAAAGAAAAATTGAGCTAGAGGAATCAGGCTCCCTGACTTCAGACTATACTACAAAGTTACAGTAATCAACACAGTATGGTACTGGCACAAAAACAGAAATATAGACCAATGGAACAGGATAGAAAGTCCAAAGACAAACTCATGCACATATGGTCACCTTATCTTTCATAAAGGAGGCAAGTATATACAATGGAGAAAAGACAGCCTCTTCAATAAGTGGTGCTGGGAAAACTGGACAGGTACATGTAAAAGAATGAAATTACATCACTCCCTAACACCATACACAAAAATAAACTCAAAATGGATTAAAGACCTAAATGTAAGGTCAGACACTATAAAGCTCTTAGAGGAAAACATAGGCAGAACACTCTATGACATAAATCACAGCAAGATCCTTTTTAACCCACCTCCTAGAGAGATGGAAATAAAAACAAAAATAAACAAATGGTATCTAATGAAACTTGAAAGCTTTTGCAAAGCAAAGGAAACCATAAACTAGACAAAAAGCCCTCAGAACGGGAGAAAGTATTTACAAACGAAGCAACTGACAAAGGATTAATCTCCAAAATATACAAGCAGCTCATGAAGCTCAATATCAAAAAAAAAAAAAAAACAACTGAAACCAAATATGGGCAGAAGACCTAAATAGACATTTCTACAAAAAAGATATACAGATTTCCAACAAACATATGAAAGGATTCTCATCATCACTAATCATCAGAGAAATGTAAATCAAAACTACACTGAGTTATCACCTCACAACGGTCAGAATGGCCATGATCCAAAATCTACAAACAATAAATGCTGGAGAGGGTGTGGAGAAAAGGGAACCCTCTTGCACTGTTGGTGGGAATGTAAATTGATACAGCCACTATGGTGAACAGTATGGAGGTTCCTTAAAAAACTACAAATAAAACTACCATATGACCCAGCAATCCCACTACTGGGTATATACCCTGAGACAACCATAATTCAAAAAAAGTCATGTACCACAATGTTCATTGCAGCACTATTTACAATAGCCAGGACATGGAAGCAACCTAAGTGTCCATCGACAGATGAATGGATAAAGATGTGGCACATCTATACAATGGAATATTACTCAGTCATAAAAAGAAACAAAACTGAGTTATTTATAGTGATGTGTATGGACCTAGAGTCTGTCATACAGAGTGAAGTCAGAAAGAGAAAAACAAATACCATATGTTCACACATATACATGGAATCTAAAAAAAAACAAAAAATGGTTCTGAAGAACCTAGGGGCAGGACGGGAATAAAGACGCAGACATAGAGAATGGACTTGAGGACATGGGGAGGGGGAAATGTAAGCTGGGATGAAGTGAGAGAGAGGCATGGACATATATACACTACCAGATGTAAAACAGATAGCTAGTGGGAAGCAGCCGCATAGCACAGGGAGATCAGCTCGGTGCTTTGTGACCACCTAGAAGGGTGGGATAGGGAGGGTGGGAGGGAGGGAGATGCAAGAGGGAGGAGATATGGGGATATATGTATACGTGTAGCTGATTCACTTTGTGATCAGCAGAAACTAACACACCACTGTAAAGCAATTATATTCCAATAAAGATGTTTTAAAAATTTAAAAAAGAGGTGCCAAGAGGTCTAACCATGTCAAAGGAGAGACCCCTTACATTTCATGCCACATGTAAATACTTCCTCAATGAAACCACTTTTACAGTAATTGCCAGAAACCACACTGCTAACAACAAGGTTGCTGCCACCATTGTGTAAAAGAAGAACGTGGGGTTGGGGTCCAAGGTCGGGGCTCTGGGGGCTCTGGGGGCTCTGTCCTTGGCTGTATCACTGGGGACACACAGACAGTCACAGCTGCTGACACCATGGCTTGTCCAGCAGAAGATGGGACGCCACCATCCACCACTTGGGTCCTGTGTCACAAAGACTTCTCGGTCTTAGAGATACCCATGGTGGGGAAAAGCACACACAGAGTTTACAACAATCCCCAACAGGAAAATCACAAAGTGGCCTCAAAAATTCTAGGACTATCCCAGTTAAGTAGAGCAAAATCCACATTCAGAAAAACAGGCCCTGGCCATTCCCTCTCTCCCTAGAGATGAAGGGCCTCACCTCACAGCATCACTAACCTGCATCCACAGGTCCTCCAGGTGGTGGGCTGGAGACGGTTCCTGGAGGTCAGGGCGTGAGCTGCCCCCAGTGTCAGGTGCACAGGCGGGAGGCCACACCACCCACCACCGCCCCAGTGCCCCTGCCTCGATTCACACCAAAGGCCACTCTTGGGTACTGAGTGGTCCTCTGGCTGAGGAGGAAAAGGGCCCAACTGGTCACAGTGGGGACATCTCAACATGATAGTGAAGCTGAACAGAGAGAATTACTACTTCACAGCAGACCCCTGGGGGTCCCTGGAAGGAAGCTGAGGGGCAGAACTTCAGGCCACACACCTGGTCACCATGGGCAACACAGCAAGTGAAAACAGGTCTGACTAAAAGAGAGAACTTACACAGACACGGGGCAAGGATGAGTAGCTTGACTGTTTGGACAGGGGCCTGGAGAAAGAAAGGTGACGAGAGTCAGAGGCTGGAGGTCACACCTGTAGGAGTGGGCACCTGACCTGGGGGTAAGGACAACTGAACTGTTAGGTGGGCTGCAGCCACCACAGAGCTGGCAGAGTGGATGCATGGAAGCCCCTCAGGGCGCTGTGCTGGGGTCAAGGCGCAGGGCCTACTGATCGCAGCTGATGTCTGGACTGCCAGGGTTCACTGTCTAGTCCATCGATGCAGAATCTAGTGCTAAGCCCCCACTTGTCAGTGTCCTTTGAGAAAACCAACAGCCACCTACTGGCAGGTGGATGCATTGGACACTTTCATCCAGGAAGAGCAGCAAAGCGTCTGGATGGGTGCCGTCTCAGGATCCAGTCTCAGGCAGCCAGCAGGGTTTCCACTCAGATTGAATTCGAAGACCTATTTCAGCAGCTGTGATGGGAACCAGATTATTTATAAGTGAGCATCCTGGCATTTTCCTCACCCCATCCCTTCTCGCTACAGAGAGCTTTGTATTTGCCTTCTCAACTTCTCTGTGGTGTGAGCATGGTTACAAAGACGGAAAATATCAGCCACCACCAGAAATGTCTGCTCTACCCCAAGCCACAGATCAGCTGGAACCCCTTTCCCCAGCTTCTCAAATTCATGGTCGCAGAACCAGAAGCCCTGGGACCCCCAGGTCCTTAATGCCATTATGAGATATGTTACCTCCTGCATTAAGTACTGTCAGAAGTTAAGGGACTATACCCAGTTGTGTTTGTTCCCTGAGAAGTAGGAACAAACCTATAGGAAATGTTTTTTAGAAGATTGTACATGATCCACCATCTTGGTAGAAGCCATGTGATGAATACCCATGCACTGTGTGTAGGATACTTCCTTTCTTGAAGTTGGCTTCTCAGCTAATAGTTTCCTATGTTTAGGGCAATGGCTCAATCCTCTAAACATAGTCTCTCTAAACTGTAAATCAATAGAAAGACTTTCTATGTCATTAAAGACATTTTTTCTCCTTTTCCTGATCCTACAGGATGGTGTAAATTTCCTCACGAGATAACTATTTCACTTGATGTAACATTGTGATATTTTTAAAAGTTTTTCCATACACATCTCTAAGGAAAAGTAGAAAATAAATGCTAAAAAAGTACCCCCAACATCCAAAGAAGTCATGAGATGATCCACTATCATTTTTCTGCCAGAGAAACTGGCCAGTAATAGAAGATTAAGTAAAATTCATGTCTGTTAAGTAGATAATAAATTAAACTAATAAATTGTGATTACTGCCACTCCCTCCTAATTCATCCATATTGAATGAATAACCCATACTTCTGAACCCATAAGTTAAAAGAAAATAATTTAATAGTTTCACGTTTCTACTTGAAGAGGTAAACCATAAACACGAGACAAGTAAAGAAAAGTGTAAGTCCCTATTATACATTATAAGACAGTATTTGCAAATGTGTGTTGTCTCTGCTTAGGAATAGAACATAGGAAAATATCCCTGATATTTTCTCTAAATAGCCAAAAGGTCATTCCTCTGCCTTTTCAGTATGTTTATCCATCCTGTTATTTTCAGAAATCTTCTTTGGTTAAATAAAGTTGTTTAAATATTTGCTAAATCTGATCCTCTAGTCTTTCAACCTCAGGTTATGTCCATAAAAGTTGAGCATTTTAAAATTTGCCGGTTTCTAACTACATTGAATCCTAACTCCGTGAGTTAGACACTGAGGACCCAGGGTAAATTTTCTGGCATTAGATGAAATATTCATAGTGAAGTGTTTACTTGTTCCACACGTGTAAAATGCTCATCCACAAACATCATTCCCCACGATAATCACAGAATGTAGGAAAGTAGATGCAGTTTATAAGTCTTGGAGGAATTATAAATAACCATTTATGCTTAATAATGGACATCAAAGCCCAAAATATCATGACACAAATAATTATCCTTTGCTTCTCACATTGAATGTCTAATACTGTTTTCTTGAACCCAAAGATAAAATTTCCTTTTGGAAAGTCTTCAGAAATGTTAAACATCAAACATATGTGTACATGCATGTTCTCTGCAGCATTTTTTCAGCCAAGAGTTTGAAACCACAATTTAGGTTATTTTCTACCAGCTGGTGAGTGGGTAAACAAATACAGTACAACCACCTTCTGGGATGTGATTCTGCCACAAGAAGGATTGATACACTGACACAGGCTACAATGTGGATGAGCCTTGAAACCATGATGCTCAGTAAGAGAAGCCAGAAACAAAAGGCCACATAGAGCATTATTCCATTTATATGAAATGTCCAGAATAGGCAAATCCATGGAGACAGAAAGCAGATTGGTGGTTGTCAGGGGCTGGGAAGGGGGAGTGACTGCTTAAAGGACATGGGCTTTCCTTTTGGGAGATGGGAGTGTTTGGGGGCCAGATAATGCTGGTGGCTGCACAACATTGTGAATGTACTAAAAGCCACCATTTTATTCACTCTAAAATGGTTAATGGTATATCTTCTGAATTTCATCTCAATAAAAAAATATCTTAGAGGCCTTGAGTCAGAAAGGTCGCAAAGAGTTATAAAAAAGATTCCAAGGGCAGAGGCAGCGCAGCAAGATGGAGAGTCTGCCAGCCCAAGAGCGAGGACGCTTTGGTCCAAGTTCAGGCACCGCCACTGACCAGCAGCACCTCGCCGGCTATATCCCAACCGTCATGAGATGAACCACATCGGCCCTCACACCTTAGGCACAGCTGTGAGTGTGAATGTAAGTACATACAGACACTCGCACTTTTAAACTACATAAATATGCAAACTGAGCTACACTGACACACAAACACACATACATCCATACACGGTACTGTAAGGGCCATTGTTTTTCAAGGAAAGAATATATACACCACTCAGAATACTTGCCTCTCACGGGTGTGCTGGGTAATAATTCCAGCAAGGAAAGTAGGTATTTAGTGGGATGGTAATTTATAGAAAGCATTGTAATAATCTCTTTACCCAAAGCTCTTCTAAGAAGACAAAGTACCTTTGATGTGTTTGGATGGCCAATGAGTCACTATGATCACTGGGGGATAACTATTGACTCATAATTGTGTCATCTTCCAGTATTTTGTGAATTGCTCCAAATCCAATGCAAAAATCTTAGGATTTAAAAACATTTGAGGGGCTTCCCTGGTGGCGCAGTGGTTGAGAGTCCGCCCGCCGATGCGGGGGACACGGGTTCGTGCCCCGGTCTGGGAAGATCCCACATGCCGCGGAGCGGCTGGACCCGTGAGCCATGGCCGCTGAGCCTGCGCGTCCGGAGCCTGTGCTCCGCAATGGGAGAGGCCACAACAGTGAGAGGCCCGCGTTCCGCAAAAAAAAAAAAAAAAAAAAAAAAAAAAAAATTTGAAACATTCGTTTTTTTTTGCTCCTGATCCTTTTACATTATGTGCAGGAATAGGGCACGGAAAGACCAGCTCGGGGCAGGGAGCTGCTCTGGGGGCCCCGTGAAGGTGCACCTGGGGGTAGGTGATGTGAATGATGTGAAACCATCATGTGTTTGAAGAATCAGTGTCCAGCCACAAGCAGGACAAGGACGAAATTTAAGAAAAGCACTCCTCCTCCCATTATCCCGAAGAAGGTGCCTATATTCAATACTTAATAGACAAAATGATGAGAATGAGGAAAATATGCATGGGCTTAGCTTTAAAGTTTCTAGAAAAACAATGCAAACAGGAAAGCAATAAATGCAGGTCTTTCCATGACGATGCTGATGATGGTTTAGAAATCTCTCCATGTAAATGGAGAAAAACATCTGAGGTCGTCCTCCTTCCTTCACAAAATGCCTCAGTTTAAATAAACCAGAAAGAGCTCAGGGTTGAGAGAATAAAACTGTGTGGTTTTCAGTCAGTCCCTTAACTTCCCAGAGTCCAGGGTCTTTGTTTTCTGTAAAAGGAGAAAATCACACCAGCCCCCAGGGCCACGAAGCGAATTACGAGAGCCAGCGGGAGTGAGTTAGCAAACATTTCTAAATGCGTCACAAACAGTAAGTCATTTAAATCTCCTACCAACATGAGGGGCAGGTCCTATCATTATCCTTATTTACAGATGAGGTAATCGAGGAAGGAAGGGAACTGAGTTGCTCAAGTTCACAAAGAAGTAAGAATGAATCTGGGATCTGAACCCAGAACCCAGGCAGTTAGACTCTAGATTCTGTGCTATCAACCACCATGCTATATGCACAGAAAAATAATTATATGTCTATATATCCATATAATATGTTATAAATACATACCAAATACATATGTGTGTATATAAAATTTAGTTTAAAATTAAATTATTCACAAATTATCACTTTTATTATAATTAATCCCAAATCTACTTGGAACAAGAGCAGAAGTATGCCAAATTTGGGTGGTCTCCTTAATTTTTGTTATTGGCAGAGACACAGACACACACACACAGAGCCATCTAGGCATAAAGCTAAAATATTAACAACAGATTTGATTAGATTCTCTAATGCACATGGTTACTGTAGTTTGTTTTTCTAAATGCACATAAATACTGTATTTATTTGTGTCTGTCTAAGGCTATCCATGAATATCTGGAATTCCTGTCTTTATATCTGGTTTTATTCCTATATAAATGAGAGATGTAGCTTTGACTGCCTCATTGGATTGCAAAATCAAGGTGCTTGAGACCAAACCAAAGCACAATTTCTTTCAAGAGACTGAGAATGCGGTGGCCAGTACCTGGAGCCCACAGACAGTCTCACGATATGAAATGAAGTCATGTGAATGGAGCAGGGACAGTAGGTGGCAGTCGTCACCTCCCCTGGTATTTTCCTTCTTCCTTTTTTCCAGCACCGTTGATGACAGGGCAAAGCTCTCAGGAGTGAAGTCAGCAGAGAACTTTGATAGCAATTTCCAGGGGACCCAAGATAGAGCCACGCAGACGACCCTCGGCAGGCGTCGGGCCCTTTCAGCAGTGGCCTCAGTAGAACCTACAGAAATAAGATGATAAAAGGTGAGTGAAAACAGAACAATGAAAGGTATTTAAATTCTTTTCTAAATAATCTGGGTATAGAGTGAGATGGGAACACACCCTTCTGCCTTTCTGACTTGGGTAGACCAGCACTCCTTGTATCTGAGGCCTGATGGTCCTGGGGCTGCATTTCTCTGTTCACTGGGATGAACATGTCTCCATGCTCAGTCATGACAGAATGTGGACTCCTGACTCCAAGTTCATCCCAACTGTCCCTGGATGGATCTGGTGAGAGTGAGGATAACAAGCATCCCATGATGATACTGGGGAATAATTTCGTGTCTGCACTCAACTCATGGTTTGTAGCACAATCTTTAAAATATAAATTTATTTTATGATACTAAAAGAGTTGTAAACAAAATAATTGGAATTCCTGCAATACCCAGTTCCTTTGAGTAAGATAAAAGGATTTTTTCCTCATAGAAACATATGGATTGTATGCACCCAAAATTCTTCAATGACACAAAAGGGTTACTCTAAATTTACCAGTAGAATAATAGAATTCTACTGAATGTTCTCTAAATCTCCAAATATTTTTTAAAAAACATGTGTTGCATAAATCATGATAAAAGAAAAACAAGCATGTGCTCCCAATATTACTTGAATATTTCTTTGACTGGAGCACATGATGTTGGTTGAGAAGATACACATCATGTGGAATCAATCTCACAATTTATTTGGAATCTTCTCCAAAATGGGATATGCCAATCATGGAATAGTTCAATATCGAGCAATGTAAGTAGAATGCTATCAAATGTAAAATATTGAATTAGGAGGGGACCATCTAGAAATTCATCAAGGAGGAATCAAAGAGTATTTCTATGGTGTCTCAACCAGCCCCTGCCCTTTGGAGCCATCTCAATCCACCCGTTTTCTGCACTACCACCAGCTCATAGTGAGGACACGACAATTTACAGGAATGTCCCAGGGTCTCTGCTTGCCTTTCTTCAACCAGATCATCTTCCAATTCTATCAGAATCAGTCTCTGAGCAGTTTATTTTGGGAGAAACTTGAGTTTGCTTCTGGACCCAGGGATCTCGTGTCCATACTTGTTTTTTCTTGTTTTGCCCCTTTTGCTCCTAGAGTTTCTCATGACCCCCTGAAGAAGGTGAGCTGTGGCCTGGAGGAACCATGCCCATCACTGTCCACCATGTCTTGCTAATGTGAGGTCCAGCCACTGTGAAGCAGAGAGCAGGACCCAGATATTTGACCAGAACCCACAGTCCCAGAGTCTTCCCTTCCCCATGTCAGCCCCTCGCCCAGGCTCCCCCTTTGCCTTGAACTGGGAGTATGTAGCCATGGGAAAAGAGCACAGCACCCCTTTCCCCCTTTCTGCTCCTATTCCAGAGATGAGGGTGGGTTACATAGCCTGAACTTGATGCAGGTGTTGCAAGATCGTTGTCAGTTCTGCTCTCTTGTCTCTCGTTTCCTCCCAGGAACTTGAGGGGGAGGAGAAAAACGTCTCAGTTTCAGTACAGCTGGGTGACTTGCAGGAACTCAGTGCCTGACATTTGCAGAATCTAAACTGGTCAGGGAGCAGTGTCATGAGGGGTCTAGCTCTGTATCCCCTTCAGAAAGGAATTCTGTTTCAGACCAGCTCTGTCAGAAGTGGGATCCATGTCCCACAGAGTTTCCCAAGGTTTAGATTAGTCCAAATCTAATTCACTTCACCTCTGCTGTAGTCACTTTCCGTGGGTGAGCCAAGGGAAAAGCCATCAGCTGATGTCAGCCACTCCCAGCAGACACCAAGTCCTGCACGGGACAGAAAAAATTCTACACAGTAATTCATCTGCCAACTGCAAGACAACCTCCACTTAGCAGCCAATGTCTTCAACCCAAGCTGTGCAGCACCAGTGACTCATGGGGCAAGAGTGAAAATCAGGGCCACAGTCACGGGGTGAAAATATCACAAGCCAGACACACCCTGGTGTTCAAGAGCTCATACATCCCTCATCCTTCCATAGCAGTAAATTACCCTGAAACAGGAGGAAGGTGTGTTATTAATTATTTCTTTTCTACTGACATTTTTGTAGATGCACTCTGATTTCTAAGACTTACAGCCCACAAAATAAACACTCTCCGAGTGCTTGATCTGTACCTAAGTCAGAAACTCAGGTTGATCCTACGTGCCTTACTGACCATATCCAGTAGGTAACTACATCCCAAAGGTACTTTTTTCTAAATATCCCGTTAATTTTCTTTATTGCCACTGCCTGATTCTAATCCTCTTGCCCAGATGCAGAGGTGGACCTGCCATGAAGCTCAAAGAGTTTAAGTTTTAAGATTTCTCACCTGGTGTGTGTGCTTGTGCATGTGCACATTTCACCTACAAAGGTAAGATATTTTCATAGCAAATCCTTAAGACTACTCTGTCTTCTCTGCTCTGTGTTAGGTGGCATTGGAGTGACCCTGGGCATTCTTGGGCATCAGTTAGAAGGGTCTGGACGGGGAGCATCTGGTTCTGGCTTGGTGGGATGGATGGTGTTGTCTCAGGGTATTTCCGTGTGTGGTAAGCCATTGCCAAATGTCCTAGAGCAGGAGTGGCCTCCAAGAATAGACCTGCATCCTGCTGTATTGACACTTACATACTCAACCTAATTTTGTACACATGGAATTAATGCTTTATTTCTTTTTGAGAGGGCCCTTTAAACTACATAAATTTTAGGTTCCGCAAACCAGGGCCTGCACGACCAGGACCCCTGCCGGCCTGGAGGCTCCCACTCCCTCTACAGCCAGGGTCATCCTTCTAAGGTGCAGATCTGGTGTTGCCGTCTTTCACAGCCTCTTAAAACCCTTCATTTGTTCCCCATCCAGACTCCCTCCCCCGGCACACAAATCCCTTCAGGACCTTGTTTCTGCCTTTATTCTGTGTTGCTTCCTCTTCCTCAGCTATACTCCCCACCCAGTTGAACCCCCACCCAGAGTGAGCAGCCTCCTCATCTTAGCACCCAGTAACACAGGAATGCTAGGCTCTGGGGGTCTTCACCAGACCAGACACCTTGAGTCCACAAAGTACCTCAGACCTTTCTTAGGACCCAGCTCAGCACCTGTTTCTTTCTCCACTCCTGTGCCTCTGTGTCAACTGTTACCGGGTGTCTGAGAGCTGGGCTGGCTGAGATTTTCAAGCAGAGGAACTAACTAGTTGGTGAGGGCATCTGAATAGCTTTTAAGGAAGGAGACCAAAGGTAAATTGTATTTCTATTTGGGCTTATTCACAAGGTGACCACCATATCTCCCTTTCCAGGCCTGTCCCTGTTCACGCTTGTGGGGCAGTGGGATTATTAAGAGCAGCTTCAGCCACTTTCAGAAGTGTCCCCAACCTGGATGATAAATATACGGGCACCATACTTACACACCACAATTACACACACACACAAACTCACCATGGAAATAAAGATACCTCCATTGTGTTGTCATTAACATTATTATTGTCATTATCATTTGTATTCTCAGTGTGGACATTATTTAAAATAACTTAATTTTACATAAGAAACAGTTCAATAAACTGCAGCAGTATAAGAATGTTTAAGAAATAAAGTGTGATGGAATTTAGAAATGTAGCAATTTTGGTTCCCTAGAAGGAAGCATTAAAACCCATGAGCATAGGACAAATTTGGATCATCCCATAAGAGACCGTAATTATAATCCTTTAAGTTATAAGACAAAGAGCCAAAGCTTTAACTGTGACACAAAGGAAAACCATGTCTTTTTCCCTGCATTTGGCCTTCAACTAAGAAGTAAAAACTTCCTCTGGGCATTTAGGGAAGTCAGGGACAGCCACATAAAATCATAATCACAGAATCAGAGAGTGTATGTAGGTTGTGCTTTGCTATGTGGACACATAGTAAATTTTCCTGTTATTAACCAGGATTCTTGTATTGACAGAAACTATAGATTATAAGGCAAAGTCAATCCTCTTGTTTTTCCCAGTACTTGTCATCCAGCCCAACCACAGTCTACATGAGCTCACCCTAATGGCAACTAGTTCTTTCTCCTATTCCATGTATTTATATAATTTTCCCCATATTAACTTCTCCAAAGATAATAAGAAAGTTACTGCCACACACACAAAAATCGCATTCTCATCAAATGTTTGAATATCTTTACCAAAAATAAATGTACTTATTTTTCCTAAGTATTCCAGTTCTGCCATTAAAGTAGATAACCACTAAGAAATAACAGTGAGGACTAGCAATACACATAGGTCCCCATGCAGAGAGAGTACCCCCGAAAGTGACCAGGGCTCATCTTTCTGACTAGGGAACAACGAATACTGTGATAGCCATAAGGTGCTGGCAACTTCCCCAAATGCAGAAGAGGTAACCATTCCACTGAAGCACCCACAGCATGTGCTGTGATTCCTGAAACAAGTACAGGGTAACAAAGACAGAATCTCGATCAAGACATAATTGAGTGTCTGTGCCGGTTGCCAGGAGGAATAAAAAATGAAAAACACATGATCCCTACCCTCCAAGAGTTTAATATCTATTTGGGTAGATTTAAACAAGTATATAAATTATTATACAGCAAACCACAATATAAATACCTTAAAGAAAACTAAAACATTCTTCAAAGTAGCACTTTTAGACAAATATATGTTCCTCAAGTTATTAGGGAAGAAAAAAGTACATGGATATGCTTCCTGCTAAGAAAGCAGAGATGCAAGATTCAAACGTAAAATAACAGAAAGGCCACCAGAATAACCCAGGTGGTGCAGTCAGACCCACAACCATCAGGATGAACTCATGCCTCACTTAATCCAGAGGCTGATGGATACACAGAGAAGAAGTGCAAATATGGTTCATGTGTGATGGATCTAACATAGGAGCTAGTGTGCATGTACCATCACTACACACACACCCGTCTCCTCTCTGTCAGCCAAGATGACTTAGAGGCAGTGGCACCTCACCAGCCACAACACCCACCCAGTGCCCAGACCTTGGTGTCTAAACTCCATTCTCCACAAAAAGCCACCAGGTCTCCTTGGAGAAATGACTGATGCTAAGACTGACGGCAGCAGGAACTGTACAGGATGAGTCTGGAGCTTCTTATAATGTCAGAATGTAAAGAGGGAGCAGGTCAAAGGGACAAAGGAGCCCCCAGTGGTCAAAGCTGGGACAGCTTGAACAACAAAATCAAGTCGTGTTGGATCATAATCCAGAGGATAAAATAAATACCCACCAGTCCACACTGATATAAACACACGATGGAATAAACAAAGGGGGGAGAGCAGACCAACCCATGCACAAGAATTCCAAGTAACTTATGAAGATGCTCCCAAGTGTGGGCTGTGCACAGTGACCCCCTTCCAAAGAGGACAGTGTGGGGAGGGGCCAGGAGACGCCTGGCAAACTCCAGAGGGTGAGACCTGCTCATCGTACGGCTTCACGAGCCGATGCGTGTTGAATGTGAGCCTCCTGCTCCCAAGCACCTCCTCCCACTTCTTCTTGGTGATTCAACAGTGAAGCAAACCTGACTCATTCCAGCTTTGGGGGAGAAAGAAGGTGGTAGACACCATTCAGGAAATGACGCGTTTATGAAAAGATACACAAATGCACGTATTTTATTATCAATGTGGTTGTTAGATTTCATTACTACATAGAGCATTTTCTTATATCAGCTTCCACTAAAATCAGTTCTGGAATCATGTTCTGACCTAAATAATTTTGAAAAAAGAGCCTGGAATGATGTTCCGGCCTGTTCCCATGAAAAGGAATCAGGGCCACTGAGCTGGACAGTTGGCTTTGCTGAGCTCACAGATGACTGGGCTCTGAGGACTGGGAACAACTTCTTCTTGCTCACATGGTCATGTAGCTGTGAGGCAAGTGGCAGGGGACCCACAAGATCGGCTGGAGGACCAGCCTCGGGACAGAAGCACGTCTTTCTGCTTCTACGAGCCCATGCCTTGTCGGACCTCCCCTGGGGCTGACACTCTTCCACATGCAGGCAAGGACTCCAGAAGGTCACAGGATGTGGCCCAACCATGAAGCCCCTTAGAGGGAGGCTCCACGAGTCACATGGCAGTGGGTAGAAATGAACCTGCTACAGACTCTGAAAATCAAGAAGGTTTGGTTTTATCCTATGATAAACAGCTAGTTATCCAAAGTTTTAGAACAAGGATATAGTAAAAGCAGAGATTAAAGAGAATTTAATCTAGAAGCTGTTTGCAAGGAAAGGATGAAACCATGCATGGAAAGCAGCCCTGTGTCTTACGCATCAAGAGGCACAGACGCTTCTCAAAATATTTTAAGGGGGCTTCCCTGGTGGCGCAGTGGTTGACAGTCTGCCTGCCGATGCAGGGGACACGGGTTTGTGCCCCGGTCCGGGAAGATCCCACATGCTGTGGAGCGGCTGGGCCCGTGAGCCATGGCCGCTGAGCCTGCGCGTCCAGAGCCTGAGCTCTGCAACGGGAGAGGCCACAATAGTGAGAGGCCCGCATACAGGAAAAAAAAAAAAAAAATTTAAGGGACAACATCTGACTAGCTAAACCTGATACCACTGACTACTCAAAAATTTATGAATTCACGTGACTGTTTTCACCGAGGCTAAGGAACAGTTGGTGAGACTCAGGGTGGCTCCATGGCCAGAGCAGGATGAAGAAAACCTAGTAGGACCCTCTTCCTCCTCAATTCCCCCTCCTCAAAATTGGAAGAAGATGGAAAACTCTGTCCTGAGAAAACTTTCATGTTAATTTAAAAGTATATAATTAACAAAATATATTTATTTAGAACTCCAAATAAGAGTCAACTGTTATCGCATTAAAACATGGAAATTACATACATTAGCTCACTGGGGGGGAAGATAATTATGCTTCTAGCTCTCAGGGTCTCATTCATGTCTTATTCTCGGGCTGGGGGGAGACACTGCCCTATATATCACGGGTCAAAAACGTTACCCAGGGAGCTGTTCTAAAGATCTAACACAGACTGTAAAATGTTTACATATGGAACTCAACCCACTAAAATTTTTCATGTACATTGTGAAATGTTCTCTTGAATCAATCCTTCCATCCTCTCTCTCCCTCTCCCTTTCACTTGCTTGTTGAAGGAATATGTAGTATTTATTGTGCACACATGTTTAGAGATAGGTCCACCTGCATGAGGAAACTAGGTGTCAATCTGCAGCCAGGATCTGGCTTCTGTCCCATGTCCAGGCACCCTGTGTGGGGAGCAGAGGCAGGAGGTGCTCAGGGAGATGCTGACACACCCCCACCCAGGTCCACGTGGCTGCCAGGGCCAGTGCGGCATGCATCCGCCAACAGGACTGGACTTCATCCAAGGCCCATCACCCATGGAAATACTCACCTGGTAGGGGAGGCTGGCTTTGGTCCGTATTCATTTGGATTTTCTTTGTCGTTATTTTTGGGGTGGAATTTCTCCCTGAGCTGAGGGATTATGGCAGTTGGGAGAATATTGGCTAAGTTGTTTTGTTTTCCACTCATATTCTTATTAAGAAATACATTGGCTTTAAACTTGGACTGACTTTGTTCTTCTGCTACTTTGGTCCTTTGAGACAATAACAGGGCAAACTATACTCCAGACTTCACTTCTGAATCCTTTATTGTCTCCATCTCAGGCATACCTTCGCAAACCAGTGGAAGGGTGATCTGGCACGTCTGAGTCAGGGACCAGAGCGGCCTCTGACACAGCTGTGCCAGGACCCCGGACCCCAGACCCCACCCCTCCCACCAGGGCTCCCGTAACAAGTATTGCCGAGTAGCAAGACCTCACCAAGGGGTGGCTCTGCTTGTTTTCCAAGTCTGGGCTTCATTCTTCACTCAGCTGGTTGTTATTACTGCCTTCGCAGTAGCAGTGAGAGATTAACCGTGGCCAAGTGTCTGAATTTTGACACAGACTCAGCCAAAATTCAATCTGCCACGTCCAAAAGGAGGTGAGAGGAGTGGAAGGAGATGTGGTTTCCACGCTGCTTGTGTCTCTACCGTTTTGAGATGGAACGTTTAAAAAATCCCCAAGGTAATGTGCGTTTAATTAAAGTAGAATCAGTGACTCTTAGAGGTGATATTTGCTTTTCCAATTCATTTTTATGCTGCAAGAGAAAGAAAAGGAAGTCAGCTTGGAGTAAGTTAATGGAGAATCTGGGAAAGGAGAGCCCCTGGGGTGGAGTCTCCAAGAGCCGTGTCAAAGCCAACCTGGGTCCAGCTTGGGAGTCGTGGCTGGGTCACTCGTCCACCAGGTTTAAGATGCACAAAGCAATGAAAATGAAGGCTGTGCTTTGTACCCACGGCAAGTCAGGAAGGCAGTTCTTCCAGGGGGACGATGTTGGCTCTGGTCCCTGGGAACCCAGTGACTCCTGCAAAGGCAAACACACAAGTGGTTGCTGCAAACAAGGGGAGATGCAGGATCCCTCTGCAGAAGCTGCTGGTCGCAGGGACTGTTAACCCACGGCCCCTCTACATTCAATATGAACACACCACATTCAACTGAACTACTCCACTTTATTAGTGTAGCTTTGACGCTTCCTGTTGTAACAAGCAACACTGTAACGATCAGTACAAACACGCACCAACCTGCTGTATATGCTTCAGAAGGCTTCCGCCCTTCACGACAAACAAAGTTCCCTGAACTGCTTTCTTCCTGAAAACAAGTAAAAGGTTGAATGCAATTTTAAAATTATCTTCTTTAACGGCATTGCTGAGCTCACAAGGAAGTAAGGAGCCCTCCATGGCCCAAGAGTATGCACAGGTGAGTCCATGGGCCGAGGCCAGCCATGGCTCTGGCCACCTGACGAGCCTGGTGGCCTGTCCAGCTCCTGTAACCGCTGCTCCCACAGGACCCTGGAGCCAGACACCTCCTCACGGTGGGAAGGAGGCTTCAGAGGGCCACCAACAACGGCAGAGGAGGGAAGTCACTTCCCACAAGGACTGAGCCAGGGCCCAGGCTCTCACTACCTCCAGACACTTCAGTCAGGAGCTCCTTCAAGGCGACCCCAGGCTGTGGGTCACACTTTGTCCTCACTGACCCATTTTTCATTTTTTAAATCTAGTTGTTCTACCAATTGCCAAGAGAGGAGTGTTAAAATCTTACCCTGGTTATGGAATCATCTATTTCAGTTTTTCACCGGGTCAGTTTTGCTTCATGTATTGGAGTATTTCTCAACAGGCACCTTTATAATTATTGACTTCCTGATGAAGAGAAGCTCATTCTACCACAACACAAACTCTCTTTATCTCTGGCAATACTCACCATGTAGAAGTTTATTTTCTCAGATATGAATACACTTTACTCCAATGACTTATTCTTAACATTTGCATGATTTACATTTTCCCACCATTTCCTTTCAAACTCTCCTTGTCTTCTTATTAAAAGTTTGTCTCTTGTAGGCAGCATATAGCTTGGACTTGCTTTTAATCCATCCTGACAATCTCTGCCTCTTATCTGCAGTGTGTAGACCATTAACATTTAATGTAATTACTGATAAGATTTAGCTCAGTCTACCGTTTACTATCTGTTTCTGTTTTTCCCCTCTGGTTTTTGTTTTTTATTTTACACACACACACACACACACACACACACACACACACATCTTTCATAAATATGTCTTTCATAATTCTTCTGGATCCATGGAATGCAGAGGAAGAGAAATAAGTATTAAGTGTCTCACAACTAAGGTGTTTTGGGCCATCTCTTGTAATCTCTTCAGTTTTTGTTCCATAGAAATCTATTCCATGTTATTTGGCGCAGGAAAATCTAGAGATGTTAAAAGTGCTCTTAATTTTTGTGATTTTAATAAGCATGGGATCCCAGGTTTTGTGAGGCTTGAAAGTTATATAATCTGGGGAACCTCTTTAAGAAAATTATGCACATAAAATAATAACATAAATTAAACATTTTAAATATGACAGCTACCACAAGGATCACACAGTCTGGAAAAAAGCATTTTTTTTTCAATTTAAGGGCACAGTACACCTCTACACAACTCTAAATACATTTTCTGGCTGATTACAGTCTTATCTTTTCTTCCTAAGTCTTTATATCATGACACTGAGTAAATCAGCAGAGTTCATGGTTAGAGCATTTTTTGAAGTCATCCCAGCATTGGGACAGAAGTGACTGTGACTCCACTAACCCTAATCAAATGCACCCCTGTCCCCACTTCCCCAGAGCCTGACTCACTGCAGCAACCCCTGCATCCTGCCATGGTGGGAAACACAGGTGAGGGAAGTTGGGCTGGAAAGAGGCATGGTCTTTGCTGATTGCAGGTAATACCTTTTGAAAATTTCACGACACGTGATGATATGGGCATGCCACTGAGGACCCACCAGGTCCAGGGAAGAGCCTTAAAGCCTCAGCATCGTGTGCTGCTCAGTAAACCCACCTTCTGATAATGAATGAAATGAAACAACTAGCACGTCCTATGCTTCTTCCCCAGTCCTTCCCCAGGACTCCTCCGAGGCACCAGCGTCTCCAAGTCTCCCCACAGGGTTGCATTTCCTGGCAACATCAGGTGCCAGCAGACACTGGGAGGAACATTTACAGTTTTAAAGAGATTGTTTAAATCAAAAACTCTCCCTTCATTTACTTGATCATTCATGCAACACTGTTCTCCAGTCTCTACTCCAGTTGCCAGAGACACGGCTGTGAATAAAACAGACAGGGTTCTTGCCCTGGTGGGTTTACAGTGTTGGGGAGTGAAGCAATTATTTTAAATAATCACTTAGACAGCTTTACACACTCTTAGAAATTATTTTAGATACTGTCATTATTAAAACATCAGTCTAATATTGGCTGAAAAAGCAAAGCTCAATTAATGTTCCATTTCTAAGAGGTGTACCTAAAACAAAGCAACTCATAAAGGTTAAGATTTTTAAAAAGCACCAAATGATACAAGCAAAAAGAGAAGGGGCTGCCCACATTAATACTGTATGAAGTGTAAACTAAGGTATAATTAGTAAATATACCAGATAAAATTGTTTCTAATACAAATGAGTTAGACGCTGGCAAACTCAAGTCTACACCAACAGGATATGAATGTCTCCTTTCTGTTCAAGTCGGTACTGAAATAATCTCCCTCTTGCATCGACAGCTAGAGAAATTGTCCAATTTCCAGGGTCTTGCACATGTTGAGTATTCTGCCAGACTGAGGCAGGGCCTTTACCATTTCCTACGTCCAATTTCCAAACTTGGAGCAGAAAAAAATAATGCTTCAAGTACAGGAGGTCGTAGATGATAATTGTGTTAAAATACATAAGTGCAGCAGCCTCCGGGCCTCCTGGGGCCCGTTGGTCTCATCCCCCATCTCCCCACCACGTACAGGCTCAGCAGTGCCCACAGGTGCTGTGTCCTCCACTGGGTGGAAAGATGGTGGTTCCTGGTGGGCTGGCATCTCGGGACAAGGACACAGGCTCCCTGCTGCTTCTGAGAAGAGCTGGCCTCTGCGGGTGGACCTCACATGTAGGTGGGTAACAGAGGGGATCCGACCTCAGCCCACCCCTTCCTGGACGTGCTGCCCTTTGTTTTAGAGAGTGAAGAAGAGGTTTAAGATTTTTAAGAATCTGAATCCAAACACATCTGCCCCATTATTACTGGAGCTTGCTCCAAGAATCTTATAAAATGTTGACGGCTATTTTGCTTTACAGCACATTTTTTAGTTTTTGGTGTTTTCTTTTCTGTTCCTTGAATCTTTAAACAGGAATTTGGAAGAGAACCTATAAGAAAACAGCCAGATACTACCTTAAGCTAAAAGTTCTAATTAGAATTTTAAGAGCACTGAAGGATTTTACTCATTAGAGTAATTCCATGGTAAATCATTTAGAAAAGCAAAGTAACCTTTCATAAAGCAAATAACAACCCTTCACGCGTCCATTCCATAAATGTTTCTTTTTACATTTTTAAGAGGCACTGTCCACCCTCGAATCCTGATTCAGATTCCATGTGATTTAAAATAATTGGGGTTTATTTTGTCACCCCACGCTGGCTGTGTGATGACCTCATTTACAACTGGCTCCATTTGAAAAACATGAGTAGCGCTGGTTAATGGTGTGGGAGAGACTGTTCCAGGGAGTGGGGCAGGGCAGGTAAGACTCAGGCCTAAGACGTCTCCTTAATGGTGTATTTCACCAACAGAAACATCTGCCAAGATGACAGCTGCCCTTAAGAAAAACCCTCCTGGGGAGTGGGGGCCAAGCCGTCTGGTGAAGGGAGTCACAGACCACATGAGCCGGCAGAGTGCGGGCTGCGGGTCCCAGCCCTGGCCATGCAGCTGTCACAGTGCAGGAGGGAGGAGAGGGCCACAGAGAGCCCTGAGGGGTGGCCCAGCCCCAGGAAGAGCCTACAGGCGCGAGGCCAAGGGGGAGGGTCCCAGAGGAGACCCTGTGGACAGGAGGAGGTGGGAGACACGGACAGCACACCCAGGGCTGCAGCCACCCGCAGTCGCTTGGTCGCTTTCACAGCAAACATGGAAAGCCAGGGTTGGAAACCAGCTCTAGTGTAGACAAAGGCTGGGCCAGAGAGTGTCTGAATTACAGTAACACAGCGGTTCCCTGCAGGAGCTCGGTCACCATCATGTCCCCCACCCCACCCCAACCCCCGGGGCCAGGACTCACTGTGCTTACACGGCCACCAGCAATAGTATTCGCCCACCAGTTCTTGTACGTTCTAGTCACTTTACCATTTTTGGCATGATAAACGAGACACACAGCTACTCAGAACAAACAGCCGTTTCCTGTCCCTCCAGGCCTGGGGCCACCCCGGGCTGAGGCCCCTACCTGAGACCTGGGCTTCCACCCAGCCTCCAGGTCTCGGCTTGGATGTAAACGTCCTCCCAGAGGCCTTCGCTGACTCCAACAGTGGTTAGGGTCCTTCCTGGTCAGAACTTCTGGCTGTTTAGACCTCACCCCTTCCTTGCTTCCTCCCTCACGAGACCTTGAGCTGCTGAGGGCAGGACGGCCACACCCCCATTATAACCCAGAGGGTGTTCAAGACCCTGATGCGAGGTGGGTCTGCAGGTGTGTGTTGAGAAGTGAGGGCTGGGGGGAGAAGGCCCAGCGTGTGACTCAGGAGATACAAGGTGGAGAGACACAGAAGGACCGATGCTCGGTTGGTACCCTTTGAAGGGAGGTGCAAGGAACAGCAGAGAAAAGCATCCTCCGGGTAGGAGCCAGCACAGAGCTGCCCTGGTCTGTGAGGCACTTGATAAAGGGCAGATAGAGCTTCATATTCCGGAAACATATGGCTAGCTTGACAGAACACCGCTTTCAGCCATTTTCTGTGACAGAACTCAACGCGCCCCAAAGCACAGTAACGAACCCAGTAACCCAACTAATGATACTCTCATGTCAGAGCTTCGGCGAAGGAGGGAAAGGCGTTTCTCTGAGCCCCTTCACGTCTCATTCGGCAGGAAGCCCCCAGAACAGACCCCCGCTGGCCCTCCAGGGACGAGCTGGGATCCCCGCAGCCGTGCACACGGGAGGCTTGGCAAAGTCGGAAACTCCTGGGAAACATTAGTGAGATCGTGAAAGGAGCCACTGTGTTTCCAGCAGTGGAAACTGGGCTTTTAATTCAATACATATCTGGGTCACTAAATGCCCAGGAAGATCACTGGGGCTTAATAAATGTGTTTTTAGTGACTTTAAAGTTTTATAACATCACTACCTTGTTTGTTCATAAACCCGTGAAAGAAGGCAGAAACACCATTTTTCACCCACCAGTGTATCCCTGCACTTGGCACAGTGCCTAAAAAATCGTAGGCACTCAAATATTGTTGAAAATAAAATGAGTATATGAGTAAATATCATCGAAAACTCTGCATTACCCCATCTAGTTGATAGAAATAAGCATCAGTGAACAAATACTACCTCCTAAGACAGGCAGAGTAGTCCAGTGCCCAGGGTGCAGGCACCCCAGGAGGGTCTTCCTGCTCATCCCCCACCCCCAGCCCTGCGGAGGGTGGCACCCAGCTCCCCACCTGCTGCACCGCCAGCCACAGCTGACTCGCCTGGGGCCATGCCACTGGCCCAGGATGTCACAATTGAAAACTATGGCCGTGGGTGGCTATATCCGGCTGGGAGGTCGTGAAGACTCAGGTAATTCTTTGAGGCTCACGTGCAGGACAAACGAGAGACACTGAGGGCAGGACGCAGGGGACAGAGGTCCGCCTCGCTCAGACGGCTTCGCAGCTCCTAGAGCTCATCCTTCACCACAGGCGGGGGGAGCCATTCTGAGGCTCTGCAGGGTTCCTGTTCCGAGTATCTGCAATAGACCTCTGGATCTTTATGTGAAATCTTATTTTCCTTAAAATAGCTAAGACAGTGTGTTTCTTTCTCTTGTAATGAAATAACCCCGAGTAAAATGCAAGGAATAGCATCCAATCCAGTTACCTAACTACTCCCCAAATCAGTTCCTTTGGTTTTCTTCTTCAGTGTAATGGAAAGAGATATCAAACTAAATAACAATGGACTATTGGCCTTCTGAATTTTATTTTGTAGCCAAATTACATTAATAGATCAAAATTTATAGGAACATATAACCCCTAATCTAAATTCTAAAAACTAACTATAAGCTGTCAACAAGGTTATATGTTTCTTCCATTTTCTTTCTATAAAATATGCACAAACTTTTCCCATTTTGTTAACTGCTGTGTCCCCAGCCCCTCCAGTGATGTCTTGATCCAGCCACACTGCTGGATCTGGGGCAACAGTGCTCTGATGGTTTTTAGGTATGTGAACCAATTTAGTCGCTATTTTGCTTAAGACATTTTGCAATAGATTTTTCGAATATATGACCAAAAAGATGCCAATTATACTAATAATTGGTTTTTTCTTTAAGTGTATTAGTCCCTTAAACCATGTAGAAAACAAAAAGTACAGTTATAAGCTGTTGTTACAATAATACAAGCTTTTATAACTGCCCATGTGTTTACCTTTATTTCTCCACACAATTTTTTTTTTTTTTTTTTTTTTTTTGCGACACGTGGGCCTGTCACTGCTGTGGCCTCTCCCACTGTGGAGCACAGGCTCCGGACGCGCAGGCTCAGCAACCAAGGCTCACGGGCCCAGCCGCTCCACGGCATGCGGGATCCTCCCGGACCGGGGCACGAACCCGCGTCCCCTGCATCGGCAGGCGGACTCTCAACCACTGCGCCACCAGGGAAGCCCTCTCCACACAATTTTGAATTACTGTCTAGTTTCCTTTCATTTCATCTTGCAGGACTCCCATGAACACTTCTTGCAGGGCAAATAGTGGTCACAAACTCCCTAGCTTTTGTTTATCTGGGGATGTCTTAATTTCTCCCTCACTTTTGAAGGACAGTTTTGCTGGATACAGGATTCTTGGTTGACAGTTTTTCTTTTAGCACTTTGAACAGATCAGCCCAGTCTTTTGACCTCAAAGTTTCTGATGAGAAATCTGCCGATAGTCTTATTGAGGGTTCCTCATGACAGATTTCATCTCTCAGGTACTTTCTGCTCTGCCAATTTCCCTGAATCCTCGACCTTAAGTAATCAAATACAACAGTTTTGGTGCGAGAGCCCGGACTCCAGCTGGTCTCATGGTGAAGAGGCTCTCATACGTGATTTCCACTCTCGTGGGCCCGGGGTTGTGGATCTCAAGAAAAGCCTTACTCTGCTCCTGTGTAGAAAGAGGCATTTGGTCCCTAGTACCACTCATCTTGAGAAAAGGTAAAGTCAGAAACCATTGAGGAATTGTGAGCTATTGTGTGTCTTGACAGCAAGTAAGTTAATTACAGCTGACTAATAGAGCCAAGATTTAATTCTGGAGATTTATGTTGCCCGGGATCACAAAAATAGGAAAACAATTTTAAATACAAAAGGACAAACACTCCATCCATGCCATTCTAAGCAGGAAAGTATGAACAAGATAAGAAGATAAGCCAGTAGGGAAGGCTTAAAATCCACATCAAGTATAATTTTTTAGACCAGGGACCTGCCATATACCACCTGTGTTCACCAATAACCCGTTGAAGACAGAGATTCCACTTTGGCAAAAACATCAGAAAAAACTGGCGGAGTCACTGCTCTGCCCCAAATATAAGACCTCCTTGTAAAACCTTTTCAACACCACGGCGTCTTCTATGTTTGATCACCCAAGCCTCAGGCATGGGGTGTTACGAGACTAGGGTGCTGATGTGTAGGTCAGGACGGCAGGAAGAGTTGACACATTCTTAGTTTAGAGACAAGAACTTAGGTCATTAAAAATGAATGTGGGGCTTCCCTAGTGGCGCAGTGGTTGAGAGTCCGCCTGCTGACGCAGGGGACACGGGTTTGTGCCCCGGTCCGGGAAGATCCCACATGCCACTGAGCGGCTAGGCCCGTGAGCCATGGCCGCTGAGCCTGCGCGTCCGGAGCCTGTGCTCCGCAACGGGGGAGGCCACAACAGTGAGAGGCCCGCGTACTGCAAAAAAAAAAAAAAAAAAAAGAATGTGGTTAAAAGAATAAATGCAAATTTTCAGAACTAACAAAACTACATAAAATCCTCACAAAACTACCAAAGCAACAATTGACAGACAACATCATACCTTGGAGAGTTAGAGTGATTGTGTCAGATGCAATGTTAGCAGTAAATACTGAACTGATTTTGCTGTTTGCTGTACTGTCAGTAACAGACTCAAGGGCTTAATTCAAACGCACACTGTCCAGAGACCACACGTGGGTTCTCTGTTGAGCATCTGCTGCTTGACACCACGTCATTTCGTAAAGCTCACAAAGTGAGCCAAAGGAAGGACTGACACTAAGAAAAGTGGGAAAATAAATAAATAAAGGATCCTAGAAATAAAACATAATCATAACTGAGAAGAAAGGGCTGGAATCCAGACAGAGTAAAATACAAAATTGATACAAACATTATATTTAAAAGAGAAGTCAAAAGTATATTATGAAATCATCCATTACCTACATTCATAGTGGAAAAATACAGTAATGATCAATCTTTAAGCACTTAGTATATGTAGGGCTCTGTGATATGCACACAATGAAGCAAGTTTGGGTCAAAAATCAAGGGAGCAATTATTAAGTAAATAATCATTTTTAAAACGGCAAAGGAAATGTTCAGTAAATACTGTTAAAGCCAATATCTCTATGTGTTTTAATAACTCTTCAGTAGCATAGTGACCAACAATATTTAAATTAATTCAACATGTTTAGTAAAATAAACTCTCTATTTGAAAGTAATTTGGAAATTTTACTGTGTGAATTACTGTCTCTGATCTTAGTGAAATAATATCTTTCCTTTTTTTCTTCCATCCTCTTTGATACCTTCTCCCATGTCCCCCCTACTTGAAAATCCACCCCAATTATGTTTTCTACACGTCTGTAAGTAGTTATCCATTAAAAGCATCATCGAAACCATTCCCCTAAGGATGAATTCTAGTCACTTCCACAAACATCCCTCTGTGAATGCCCTTGTACATGTCCCCTGTAGACCTGCTCTGGGATGTGGATCAGGGTCATGAAGGCTGAGTCACAGAGTAGGAGCTGGCATGTTCTGTGCACTCTCCAGAAAGCTGAACCACGGTTGCTCTCACTAATGGTGATGAAACTTACCATAATTTAATAGCTTCATCAATACACATTTCTAGTCTCTTAATTTGTAAAACAAGAGGAGTAGACAAAATGACCTCAAATTTCACAAAAGTGATAAATTTACACTTATTTAAAAAATAAAATTGATGTCTCAGAATTTGCATTACTACGTACTGTGTTTACCTCTCAACTATATCACATTAATGAGATATATTTGAATAAGCATTCATATATGGAGAATATACACATATATTTATTTATTTATTTATTTATACACACACACACATACACAGTTGACCCTTGATCAACACAGGAGCCTTGGGGCGCCTCTGTGCAGTCTAAAATCTGCATATAACAGTATAACGTATAGTCGGCCCTATGTATCCATGGTTCTGCATCCACAAATCCAACCAAACATATCATTGATTTATACTTACCATTGAAAAAAACCATGTATAAATGGACCTGCACAGTTCAAACTGTGTTGTTCAAGGGTCAACTGTATATATATATATATATATATATAGCTCTGTATATATACAGTTTCTCATATATATATATATATATATATATATATATATATATATATATATATATATATGAGAAAACTCTGAGCACTGAGAGCAGTGGTATAAGCCAGAGTAGTTAATGGTAGGTGGTGTAAGGAGTGACTATATCTTATAGTTATCTATGTTATATCTTAGTGGTTTAGCAACATAAAGGTTTATTTCTCCCTTGCATCACTGTTGACTAGGTGGGGGCTGGGAAACTTTACTCATAGGTCATACTTCGCTGACCCTGGATTGGGTGACTGGTAACTCACCTGGGTTCTACACCAAGTGGTGACTCTGGAATGTTGACCCTTCTATCATATGGTTCCACCATCTCTGAATCCTTTTCTTTCTTCTGTGCATGGGGCAGAGAGAAGTAGAAAGGTTGTGTGGGGCATTTATTGCCAGGCCTGGAATTGGCAAATATTGCTCCCACCCACGTACCATTGGACAAATTTGTCTCATCGTCCCAATTTCACTGCAGGGAGGCTGAGAAATATAGCTCTTCTGTGTGCTCAGAAATTGGAAATAGCTTGGTAAGCACCTTGCCAGTTTCTACCATAGCAGTTCTCCATGGTGTCAAAACGTGCTATGCTCTTTTTTCCAACTATCTGGAGATGCTCACAATGTTAGAATTCAGTTAATAGTCTCCTTGATCATTACTTTCTTGTTTCCATCATAAATTTCCCAAGAGTCTTCATACTACACCAAGCTCATGGAAGCCCATAGAGTTCCAAACCTCACACCAGTCAGAATAGCCATCATCAAAAAGTCTACAAATAATAAATTCTGGAGAGGGTGTGGAGCAAAGGGAACCCTCCTACACTGCTGGTAGGAATGTAAATTGGCGCAGCTACCATGGAGAATAGTATGGAGGTTCCTCAAAAAACTGAAAATAGAGTTACCATATGATCCTGCAATCCCACTCCTGGGCATATATCCAGAGAAAAACATGGTTTGAAAGGATACGTGCCCCCCCCCAGTGTTCATGCAGCACTATGCACAATAGCCAAGACATGGAAGCAACCTAAATGTCCATCAGCAGATGAATGGATAAAGAAGATGTGGTACATATATATAATGGAATATTACTCAGCCATTAAAAAGAATGAAATAATGCTATTTGCAGCAACATGGATGAAACTGGAGATCACCATACTAAGTGAAGTAAGTCAGACAGAGAAAGACAAATATCATATGATATCGCTTATATGCAGAATCTTAAAAATATGATACAAATGAACTTATTTACAAAACAGAAACAGACTAACAGATTTAGAGAATGAACTTATGGTTACCAGGGGGGAAGGGTGGAGGGGAGGAATAGATTGGGAGTTTGAGATTGACAGGTACACACTGCTATATTTAAAATAGATAACCAACAAGAACCTACTGTAAAATAAAATTCATTCATTCATTAAATAAACATATATGTATAAAAAAGATGTCCATATATACAATGGAATATTACTCAGCCATAAAAAAGAACAAAAACAATGACATTTGCAGCAACATGGATGGACCTAGAGATTGTCATACTGAGTGAAGTAAGTCAGACAGAGAAAGACAAATATCACTTATATGTGGGACCTAAAAAATGATACAAATGAACTTCTAATAAAACAGAAATACAGTCACAGATGTAGAAAACAAACTTATAGTTACCAGGGGGAAAGAAGTGGGGAAGGATAAAGTGGGAGATTGGGATTGACATGTACACACTACTATGTATAAAATAGATAACTAACAAGAACCTACTGTATAGCACAGGGAACTCTCCTGTAATGACCTATATGGGAAAAGAATCTTTAAAAAGCATGGATATATGTATATGTATAACTGATTCACTTTGCTGTACACCTGAAACTAACACAACATTGTAACTCAACTATACCCCAATAAAAGTTTTTTTTTAAATAAGATGAACCCAAAGAGACCCACACCAAGACAAATTATAGTAAAATGCCAAGTTAAAGACAGTGAGACAATCTTAAACACAGCAAGAGAAAAACAACTTGTTATGTACAAGGAAAACCCCATAAGACTATCAGCATATTTTTAGCTGAAGTTCTGCAGTCCAAAATGGAGTGCCACAATATAGCCAAATTACTGGGGGTGGAGGGAACTTCCACCCAAGAATACTCTTCCCAGAAAAGTTATCATTCAGAATTAAAGGAAAGGTAGAGTTTTCCAAAGGAGCAAAAGTTATGAAGTTCATATCCACCAAACCATTCTTACAAGAAATGGTAAAGGGACTTCTTTAAGCTGAAAAGAAAGGGCACTAACTAATAACAAGAAAACACATGAAGCTAGTATAAAGGTTGAAATTAAAAAGCAGTAAAAATACCTATCATTACAGCAATAAGTTAAGGAATACAAAAGATTAAAATGACATCAATTACAGGAAAAGATCTGTAAAAAATACAAACACATGGAGGCTAAACAATACACTACTTAATAACAAAGTGATCACTGAAGAAATCAAAAGGGAAATTAAAAAATACCTAGAAACAAATGACAATGGAGACACGACGACCCAAAACCTATGGGATGCAGCAAAAGCAGTTCTAAGAGGGAAGTTTATAGCAATACAATCCCACCTTAAGAAACAGGAAACATCTCGAATAAACAACCTAACCTTGCACCTAAAGCAATTAGAGAAAGAAGAACAAAAACATCCCAAAGTTAGCAGAAGGAAAGAAATCATAAAAATCAGATCAGAAATAAATGAAAAAGAAATGAAGGAAATGATAGCAAAGATCAATAAAACTAAAAGCTGGTTCTTTGAGAAGATAAACAAAATTGATAAACCATTAGCCAGACTCATCAAGAAAAAAAGGGAGAAGACTCAAATCAATAGAATTAGAAATGAAAAAGGAGAAGTAACAACTGACACTGCAGAAATACAAAAGATCATGAGAGATTACTACAAGCAACTCTATGCCAATAAAATGGACAACCTGGAAGAAATGGACAAATTCTTAGAAATGCACAACCTGCCAAGACTGAATCAGGAAGAAATAGAAAATATGAACAGACCAACCACAAGCACTGAAATTGAAACTGTGATAAAAAATCGTCCAACAAACAAAAGCCCAGGACCAGATGGCTTCACAGGCGAATTCTATCAAGCATTTAGAGAAGAGCTAACACCTATCCTTCTCAAACTCTTCCAAAATATAGCAGAGGGAGGAACACTCCCAAACTCATTCTACGAGGCCACCATCACCTTGATACCAAAACCAGACAAGGATGTCACAAAGAAAGAAAACTACAGGCCAATATCACTGATGAACATAGATGCAAAAATCCTCAACAAAATACTAGCAAACAGAATCCAACAGCACATTAAAAGGATCATACACCATGATCAAGTGGGGTTTATTCCAGGAATGCAAGGATTCTTCAATATACGCAAATCAATCAACGTGATACACCATATTAACGAATTGAAGGAGAAAAACCATATGATCATCTCAATAGATGCAGAGAAAGCTTTCGACAAAATTCAACACCCATTTATGATAAAAACCCTGCAGAAAGTAGGCATAGAGGGAACTTTCCTCAACATAATAAAGGCCATATATGACAAACCCACAGCCAGCATCGTCCTCAATGGTGAAAAACTGAAACCATTTCCACTAAGGTCAGGAACAAGACAAGGTTGCCCACTCTCACCACTCTTATTCAACATAGTTTTGGAAGTTTTAGCCACAGCAATCAGAGAAGAAAAGGAAATAAAAGGAATCCAAATCGGAAAAGAAGTAAAGCTTTCACTGTTTGCAGATGACATGATACTATACATAGAAAATCCTAAAGGTGCTACCAGAAAACTAGTAGAGCTAATCAATGAATTTGGTAAAGTTGCAGGATACAAAATTAATGCACAGAAATCTCTGGCATTCCTATATACTAATGATGAAAAATCTGAAAGTGAAATCAAGAAAACACTCTCATTTACCATTGCAACAAAAAGAATAAAATATCTAGGAATAAACCTACCTAAGGAGACAAAAGACCTGTATGCAGAAAATTATAAGACACTGATGAAAGAAATTAAAGATGATACAAATAGATGGAGAGATGTACCATGTTCTTGGATTGGAAGAATCAACATTGTGAAAATGACTCTACTACCCAAAGCAATCTACAGATTCAATGCAGTCCCTATCAAACTACCACTGGCATTTTTCACAGAACTAGAGCAAAAAATTTCACAATTTGTATGGAAACACAAAAGACTCCGAATAGCCAAAGCAATCTTGAGAACGAAAAATGGAGCTGGAGGAATCAGGCTCCCTGACTTCAGACTATACTACAAAGCTACAGTAATCAAGACAGTGTGGTACTGGCACAAAAACAGAAAGATAGATCAATGGAACAGGAAAGAAAGCCCAGAGATAAACCCACGGACATATGGTCACCTTATCTTTGATAAAGGAGGCAGGAATGTACAGTGGAGAAAGGACAGTCTCTTCAATAAGTGGTGCTGGGAAAACTGGATAGGGACATGTAAAAGTATGAGATTAGATCACTCCCTAACACCATACACAAAAATAAGCTCAAAATGGATTAAAGACCTAAATGTAAGGCCAGACACTATCAAACTCTTAGGGGAAAAACATAGGCAGAACACTCTATGACATAAATCACAGCAAGATCCTTTTTGACCCACCTCCTAGAGAAATGGAAATAAAGACAAAAATAAACACATGGGACCTAATGAAACTTCAAAGCTTTTGCACAGCAAAGGAAACCATAAACAAGACCAAAAGACAACCCTCAGAATGGGAGAAAATATTTGTAAATGAAGCAACTGACAAAGGATTAATCTCCAAAATTTATAAGCAGCTCATGCAGCTCAATAACAAAAAAACAAACAACCCAATCCAAAAATGGGCAGAAGACCTAAATAGACATTTCTCCACAGAAGATATACAGACTGCCAACAAACACATGAAAGGATGCTCAACATCTTTGCTCATTAGAGAAATGCAAATCAAAACTACAATGAGATATCATCTCACACCAGTCAGAATGGCCATCATCAAAAAATCTAGAAACAATAAATGCTGGAGAGGGTGTGGAAAAAAAGGAACACTCTTGCACTGCTGGTGGGAATGTGAATTGGTACAGCCACTATGGAGAACGGTATGGAGGTTCCCTAAAAAACTACAAATAGAACTACCATATGACCCAGCAATCCCACTACTGGGCATATACCCTGAGAAAACCATAATTCAAAAAGAGACATGTACCAAAATGTTCATAGCAGCCCTATTTACAATAGCCCGGAGATGGAAACAACCTAAGTGTCCATCATCAAATGAATGGGTAAAGAAGACGTGGCACATATATACAATGGAATATTACTCAG
Source organism: Mesoplodon bidens (assembly GCF_964165515.1). Taxonomy (NCBI): domain Eukaryota; kingdom Metazoa; phylum Chordata; class Mammalia; order Artiodactyla; family Ziphiidae; genus Mesoplodon; species Mesoplodon bidens. The sequence goes on from NC_138168.1 coordinate 93,408,687, forward strand.
CCATAAAAAGAAATGAAACTGAGCTATTTGTAATGAGGTGGATGGACCTAGAGTCTGTCATACAGAGTGAAGTAAGTCAGAAAGAGAAAGACAAATACTGTATGCTGACACATATATATGGAATTTAAGTGAAAATAATGTTATGAAGAACATAGGGGTAAGACAGGAATAAAGACACAGACCTACTAGAGAATGGACTTGAGGATATGGAGAGGGGGAAGGGTAAGCTGGGATGAAGTGAGAGAGTGGCATGGACATATATACACTACCAGATGTAAAACAGATAGCTAGTGGGAAGCAGCCGCATAGCACAGGGAGATCAGCTCGGTGCTTTGTGACCGCCTGGAGGGGTGGGATAGGGAGGGTGGGAGGGAGACGCACAAGGGAGGGGATATGGGAACATATGTATATGTATAACTGATTAAATTTGTTATAAAGCAAAAAATAAAAAATAAAAAAAGCAGTAAAAATACCTATCATTACAGCAATAAGTTAAGGGATACAAAAGATTAAAATGTAACATAAAAAAACACATAAAACATGGGGAAGGGAGACTAAATATCTTGAGCTTTAAAATGTGATCAAACTTAAGTAGCTATCAACCTAAAATAGACTGTTATAGATATAAGTTGTTATATATGTAAGCCTCATGGTAACCAAAAACAAGAACCTATAGTAAATACACAAAAGATAAAGGGATATAAGCATACTGCTAAAGAAGTCATCAAACCACAAAGAAAAAGAACAAGAGAAGAAGAAAGAAATAGAAGAAACAAAAACAAGAAACTACAAAAACTGCCAGAAAACAATGAAAAAAATGGCAATAAGCATATACCTATCATTAATTACTTTAAATGTAAATTGACTAAATTTTCCAATGAAAAGAAATAGAGTGGCTAAATGGATAAAAGCACAAGACCCGTGTATATGCTGCCTATAGGAAATTCACTTTAGACAGAAAGACATACACAGACTGAAAGTAAGGGGAGAGAAAAAATGTTTCATGTAAATGGAAATGAAAAGAGAGTATAAGTAGCTATACTTATATCAGACAAAATATAGTTTAAAATAAAGACTATAATATGAGACTAAGAAGGGTGTTACATAATGATAAAAGTTGTCATGATAGCCTGTAAGTTTCCTTCCACTTGTAATCATCCAGTTCCTGTGATTCTGGTCACGTTTTTCTTCAGCAGGAATAAGATCACGCACAGAGAGCCTTCAGTGGCTGCATGCTCCTGTGTGCCTGCTGCATTAAGAATCTCACTCTGCATCTACTGAGATGATCCTATAAGGGGTTAATAACCAAAATTTATAAAGAATTCATATAACTCTACAACAGAAAAAACAAATAACCCAATTAAAAAATGGGCAGAGGAGCTGAACAGACATTTTCCATTGAGGATGTACAGACGGCCAACAGGCACATGAATAGATGTTCAACATCACTGATCAATATCACTAAATCAAAACCACAATGAGAGATCACCTTACACCTGTCAGAATGGCTATTATCAAAAAGAAAATAGACAGTAAGTGTTGGTGAGGATGTGGAGAAAAGGGAAGACTCATGCACTGTTGGTGGGAATGTAAATCGGTGCAGCCACTATGGAGAAGAGTATGGAGGTTCCTCAACAGTTAAAAATAGAACTACCATATGATCCAGCAATCCCACTTCTGGGTATTTAACCAAAGATAACAAAAACACATATAGTGTACACATATTTGCACCCCTATGTTTATTGCAGCATTGTTTACAATAGCCAAGTAATGGAAACAATTTATGTGTCCGTTGATGGACACATGGATAAATGTTTGTGTATATATATATATATATATATATATATATATATATATATATATATATATATATATACACACACACAAAGGAATATTATTCAGCCATAAAAAAGAAGGAAAACTTGCCATTCATAACAACATGGATGGACCTGGAGATGATCCAACTAAGTGAAGTACGTCAGACAGAGAAAGACAAATACTATAGGATTTCACTTACATGTGGAATCTAAAAGCAAAGGCTCACAGATACAGATGCAGAGAATAGACTGGTGGTTATCAGAGGCAGGTGGTGCAGATGGGAGAGATGGGTGAAAAGGGGTCAGAAGAACTAGCTTGTACCTGGACATTGTTTGGTTCTGATAGAGTCAGGCGACGGGATGAAGAGGTTAGTACAGCACCTGCATTTCAGATGACTTCCTGAACCAAATACAAGGCAAAATTACAGCAAATACAAAAAGTAAAAGAAAATTCTAAGTTGTTAGAATGTTATACGTGATGATCAATTTTTTTTAACTTTTCATTTTATTCTGGAGTACAGCTGATGATCAGTGTTTTGATAGTGTCAAGTGCTCAGCAAAGTGACTCAGCCATACATATGCATGTATCCATTCTCCCCCAGACTCCCCTCCCATATATGTGATGATTATTGAAAAACTATTTCTCATCATTAATACACTTGAAAATGTAGAATGCCATGATTACAAATGATGGATTTTAAAATATTAAATGAAATCTCGGTAATTGGTTATAAAGTAATAAGGCAAATTTATTCATGTTGCCATTACTGACAGAGCAACTGGCAGTATTATATACCTACCGCATGTTACCCAGTCCCTCCGTGGAGGAGCAGTGAGTCCCCAGACATGACTTATTAAAAGTAAACCACAGACCAGATTATTCAGTTCTTTGAGGGGGAATCTGAAGACTGACCTTATACTCCCCAAAGTGAAATAAAATGGCTGTCAGTTGGGTAAGCAAATGTTAACTTTTGAGTCATTGCAGCCTGTCAAAACTAAATTTTTGGACAAATACATAGTTTTGTGCACACAGTGGAAGGAAAAAAGAGGGTTGATTAGGCTGTAGAAGTTGAAGGCAGTTTTTCAAGGACTGGCTAAGAAAGGCTACGTTTAGCGATGCCTGACGTAAGAAATACAGTCTTTCGCAACGATAAACGTGATCAGGGTTACACGTTAGTGGCAACTAATAAGAACTATGACAACACAAAGGGTGGAATCAATTAGGCCCCTGAGCACCTTACAGCCAAATCACCCTAGATTCAAAACCACAAAAAGATCTTTTCCTTCAGGAGATCTAGGCTATGTGGGCACATGTCAAACTCCTTAAATAAATATAATGTGGCCAAGTGTTCCCAGGTTCCACAGCTGTAAGGAGGAAAACTTAAATGCCAGTAAATGCTAGCTTCAGTGGAAATGGATCCTTTTAAAATGAAAATCCCTTTACTGTAGGAAAATTGTCTTTGATGGATGCCACATTATTAATCTTTCCATGGAGCTTGGGCAAAATTCTGACATGGAATTCAAACAAAGAGGGCAACACGAAAGCCCACTCTGTGTCTTGGGCATCTTGCCCTCTCGCCTCTGGGTTGGTTTCCTTATAGGGTTTTGAAAGTGGCTAAGTTCTTTTTGCTATTTTTACCTACTAGGGAACCTAGTAATCACTAGGAAGGGGACCAAGGAGGAATTTCAGGTGGGGTGTGGGAGAGGGCACAAGTCAAGTCAGAATGGATTTTCCACGGAGCAGATGCCTTTCCCTTGTGCACCACACATTCTGTACCTAACACATAGTTATGAGGATTCAAAAAATGGCTTCTGGAAATCCAACCTTCTGAAGGGCAGAAACAAATGTGGAATCCAGTGGTCTGAAGTAGCAGGTACTCTAAGTGTCACAGCACGTGCCAGCACACCGGGCCATGTGGTAGCCAGGCCGTGTCACACCCTGTCTCTCTTCATCACAGTCTCTCACGCCCCACAGGACAGCACCGATGTCCTCACCCCGTCTATCTGCCTGCGTGGACTTCCGTAGTTAGTAAGATGGGGTTTCCTCACTCCAAAGATGGAGATCGCTTGTTGGTTTGCTTTGAGGAAATAGACGCCCGGAGAAATCTTTTCTGAAAAAGCCACACAATTGCCCAGCATCGTCACAGCCTGCGTCCTGAGACAGGTCCCCCTATTGTAAGCTGCGCTCATCCACGTAGCGGCAGAAACACCCCACTCTCTCCAGCCTGGTGGAGGGCTGCCTTCCCACGGAGCTAGAGGAATAAAGAGACGTGAACGCAGACGGGCTCCAGGTCCCCCGTTCTCTAAGGTGTGAAGGGTGCTCTGGCTTGGGGAGGCCGCAGTGACTCGCAGAAGTTACAACATGAGCCCGTCCCTGGGGCCACGCACAGAGGACGCCTCCAGGGATGGTCAGCCCCTGTGGCTGTGCCACATCACCCTTTCTGGTCCTTGATTCCGGAGATGCGGCTGCCCACCCCAGGTGAGCTTACTGCAGGCGGGCAGGACCTCACAGAGCCTGAGGGGTGTGTGCGTGTGTGAGAGGGATGAGAGACGGACAGGGTGGAGTGGAGATTGGGAGAGACTTGCTTCACTCAGCAGGCGTCCGTCTGGGGCTGCAGCACTGGGGAGAAGAGCGCTAGGGCCCCACGGCGCAGAGTGTAACCTGGTCACCATATAAACCACAAGCCCCTGATGACCTCCCTGTAACTATAACCCCTGGGACTGGGAGCTGCTGTGCGGCTCGGTGTTGAGGCCACAGTCCTGGTCCCACAGAAGCACAGTAAGTGCTCAGTCGAAGAAAGGTTGATGACAAAGCCCACACGGGGGCATCCTGGTGCAGGGAAGAGCTCTGGGAACCCCGCCGAACGGGGTCAGGAGGCCTGCTTGGTGCCAGGTTGTGTGCCCCTCAAACTCACAAGTCCACGCCCCGAGCCCAGCACCCAGGTTGACGGTGTTTGGAGAGCGGACTTTAAAGATTCAGCTGAAATGAGGCCATCAGGGTGGCTCTGATCCCATCCCACTGGCGTCCTTATAAGAAGAGGAAGTTGGACACCGAGAGGCACAGGGCAGCCTGTGCACACAGACTGCGTGAGGACGCCGGAGAGGGTGGCCGTCTGCGAGCCAAGGAGAGTCCTCCGGAGAAGCCAGCCCTGCCCCCGCCCGGGTCTGGGACTTCCACCTCCAGAACCCTGAGGAATAAGTGTCTGTGGTTTGAGGGCCCCAGTTTGCAGCCTCTGACAGGCCACCACAAAGTCCACTTCTGCCCCAAGACTGTCAGCGACCAGTCACATGACCACGGACAGCATCTCACACTTCTCCACCCGGGCGTCCTCATCCATCACAGGGAGGCCTCCGTGTGCCTGTCCTTGTATTTGAGGGTGAAATCTGACAGCTAACATGAAATGCTTTGAAAACTCAGAGGTGCTGTTGAAACACAAGGAACTGTTCCTCACACCACAGTGGTCTGCGGAAACTGCAGCTAAACCTAGACACCCTCTTCCTCTCAACTTCTTACTTGTCGCTTACCCATCTCCCCCACTTTAAACTTCACTCCGCATCGTCTGGTTTTGTTGTTGTTGTTTGTTCTAGCAAGGTCAACACTGCCAGTTCCTTTTCGTCTCCATGGGGAATCTGATGCTTCTCGTCATCAGAATGCGGTCCCAACGCCTGGTTTTCTATTCCAAGAATGAGAAATATCTAATGGGAGACACAGGCCAGCAGAGCACGTGGCAATGGTGCCAGGGTACAGGCACAAGCAACAGAGGACAAGTGAATGGGTCCAGGGAAGGCAGCTCACTCCTGCCCAAAGCCATGAGGAAAACACTGGCTTTGAGCTGGGCCTTGAAAACTGAAAAACAAACAAGCAAACGCAAGGGGCAAACCGGAAAAGAGGACAGAAAGATCAAGGGCATGGTAAGAGGACGATTCTGAAAGGCTTCCAGAGATGGAGAATAGTCTAGCGTCCCTTGAGCAAACGGCTGGTGTGGAGATAGAATAAGGAAGCCGGGGTCAGAGCAGACAGAGCGCCAGCCACCAGGCCAGAGAATGACCAGGCCTGAATTTGGGAGGAGTACCCTGCTTTTCAACAATTAAGATAAAAGCTCCTTAAAATTATGCTGACACAATGTACAATTTTCTGAGATTTCACAATGCTAAGCATTAGATGCAACATCTTAGAATCTATCTAAGGTACCAAGAGGTCAAACATGCCCATTGATTATTTATAATAAGATCAACCCCCTACTCACCAGCCACCTTCATCTTTGAGAAATCCCATCACTTTAGTAGAATTTAGGGAGCTTTTGTTACATGCTTGATGAAGTTAGAAGCCAGGGACGTGCAGAGGGAAAAACTGGGCTCTGAAGGTTCCCACAACCCAGCCCGGGGGACAACCACCTTCCCACCCAGAGAACTAGAAAACAAACCAGCCTCAGGTGCTAAAATGAGGGTCTCAGAAACGAGCCAGGGAAGCCGAGGGTAGGAGAGCTGGAGGGGCTCATGCCAGGAAGAGGGGAAGGGCTTGGAGAAGGCATGGCCTTGGACTTGAACCTGACAGGTGGAGGGAGCCCCACTTCCACCCCATTCACTGTCACCCCCCAAGCCCGTGACAGATCTGTGTGCGGGATGCTACCCTGTGTCAGGATCTTTCAGCAGGAAGCACCCCAGACACGTCCATACTCTGTTATCACCAGAAAGTACTGTCCTCAGTCTCTCCCTAGAGGCAGGGCATCTCACAATGACTTCTCCAACACAGAACATTCTAGACACACCCAAATCCAGTCAACACGGGTGCAGAGCGGTGACGCTCGACCCTGCTTCGTGTTCTCCCAAAACTGTGTCCAAATCCCACCATTGCTCTGAATAAATTACGATGTCGGTGGGAAACACTATCAGTCTTACAGAATGGTAAATGCCACAAAGGCTAACAAAACACTTAAGTTTTTTAATTAATTACTTTTTAGCTTCCTTAAGGGAAGTGTTCTGGATATTACATCTCCCTAGACAGAATTTGAAACTGCTGTTACCAAGAAATTCGAGTTATTTAGAAATAGACTATGGAAGCTAAACAGTAGGACTCAACTTCACAGTGTGAGGGAACCGGTAAGCCCATATGCAGAGGCGGGGGAGGCATGGCGGGAGCTGAGGTGTGCAGAGCCCGAGCCCGAGACCTCGCGGGACGCCTCACAGGCTCCCCCGGACGCAGGGCGGCAGGACATGGGATGCCGCGATTCAGGCTTGAGTTGTTCCGGCTCTTCCTGCTTCGTGAGTGACCACATGTAACTCACCAGGAATTACGTTATCGGCTCACGACTTCAAGTCTCAAGTCTCAGGGGAGGGCACTCTTCCCCTCTGGTCACTTCTCGGCAGAAAAGGGACCTGCAGGTTCCTCTCGACCCCGAAACCTGGGAGAGTCGCCTCCCCCGGTGGTTCTCAGCCTTGAGCAGATGCGAGGCCCCAGGGTCTCCTTCAACAGACAAGGCCCCCACCTTCTAACGCAGTGCGGGGCCTGTGTCTCTGACAAGCCCCGGAGATGCTGATGCCGCCAGCCCGGGGACCACACTCTAGGGACAACCGGCCCCTCTCAGCTAACTGGATGACATGCTGCAGCCGGGACAGGACTCCACGCCAGGCCCTCCCGGAGCCCCTGTCGCCCGGAGCCCGCCCGGGCTTCTCTGCCCCGCGGCTGGGACACCGTCTACCGTTCCGCTGCAAACGCAAGGCGGCCTGGCCGCGGGCTTGCGGAAGAGCAGTGGGTAGCAGCCCTGGCCCATCCCAGCCGGACGTCACGTGAGGGCGTTTTAGGACACTGGCTGCAGCGCCAGCCCGCGACCCCCAAGGCCCTGACCGCTGGCCTCCTGTCTCCACGCTCTCATTCCCTCCCGTTTTCTCTGCTGACGGCAAACCAGACATGGAATGTTCTGGAAAGCTATGAGGCAGTTCACAGAATCCAAAAAGAAGGCTGGCCGATCAGACCCCGGGAGCCCTGGGGATGCAGGAGCCAAGGTAACGGCAGCGTCCCCAGGAGCACCGCAGGGGCCGGGATACTCACTAGGACCCACCGTCCCATCTGAGAGGCGCTGGTTGGCCCCTGGAGGTCGCTGTCCCGGTGGAGCCGGCAGGTGGCTTTCGTGGAGGTCGCCTCCCCACCAGGCGTCTCTCAGCCAGGCCCTCCGTGGGGTGGATGCCTGCCGGGGCCCCTCACACCCATCCCCCCGACATTGGGCCTGGGGAAACCTCTACTTACAGTTTAGTGACGACAGTCGTCCACCCAAGTGGATGGTCGCTTCCTGGAGCACAGAGGACAGGATCCTCAATCTGAGCACCCACCACCCATCCAACCTCACACACCCGGAGGTTCCAACAACACCTGCTGATGACGGCGGACGCACAGAACAGGGAGACGATAAAATGGGGCCCGTTAGATGCTGTCCTGTGAAATGAGGTCTGACAAGTGAACTGGCTTCTGATTTTCTGTGGTTGAAGATTTCTAGAAGGAGAGGGACGGGGAGGGGGAGATGCTCCTGGAAATCGCCTACTTCTCTCTCCCTCCCTCCCTCTCTCTCTGTCTCTGTCTCTCAGTGTCTCTGTCGCTGTCTCCATTTCTCTCTCTCTCTGTCTCTATCTCTCTCTGTCTCTTTTTCTCTCTCTGTCTCTGCTCCCCCACACACACACGTTTACCATGTGAAGCGTTAGGTGTGACTCCACACTCCACAAGCTGCTCCCCGAGGGTGGGACCCCCTACCCAGGACTGACCCCAAGACACATGCGTCCCACCTCCTCTCGGGGGATTGTTTGGGGCACACCTAGCCTGTGATAGGTTTTGGCCGAGTGCCTCCTGGGAGTCTCTCGCTCTGAGGGCTGGGGTCTAAGCCTGCAGCCCGGCGTTGGCGAACGGTCCACAGTCAACAGGGACAAACTCATGTGAAACCAGGATTTAGGACTCACAGACCCACAGTTAAACAATCTGCAGCAAACTGAATTAATGTTGCTGAGGAAGCTGAGACCTAACCCATCAAGTCCCTGTCTAGCACCCTGCTAATTAATGCAATACAAGAGGGAAAACTGTATTCTTTGGTTACTAAGTAAAGGTCAATGTAGGAAAAAATGAGAATTTAGTCAAATCAGATAGCATCTATGATAATGTTCCTTCCTTGTCTCCTGTAACTGTTCACAAAGACCTGCCGTGATATCTCAGGGCTGCAGCCGGTGGGACCGTGACTGTCCACACTCACGGCTAAGCGGCCTGTCCTTCATAAGCTCTCTCTGTAGACAATCCTCTGTCCTTTCAAGTGAATTTTACCAGGATCCCTCTCTGCCTCCAGTTCCATTTAGTCCATGCCTTGAATCAACCAGGGATCATTTAACCCGTGCAGACACGTGGGCCCTGCTCACACATGAATGCGGGTTGGTGGGGTGGGAGCCGATACTGGTGATTTAACACGCCCCACTCCCGCCCCGTCTCACCTGGATGCACATCTCTGTCTCTGTGTTGGCCCTGCCCAGCCATTCACATCCTGTCCTGGGGTCAGGAAGGAGGAGAGGTCCTGGGTCCCCAGGCCGAGGTGACCACCTTTCCACCTCTGTGAACCGGACCTCCTCTGACCTCAAGGGCCCGGACTGGACAGCAGGTAAGTCCAGGCGCTGGGGTGGAGGGGCCGGCCCCCCACAGCCCGGGTTCCTAGGGTTGGGAACCCTCTGTAACCTGTAGTCCTTTCTCTCCCACACATGGATCCAAGGAGCTGAGCCGTTGGCGCCTGACCCTGCGTCTGTCCAGGTGCCTTTGGGGCAAGAGGAGGCCATGGAGGGAGCAGGGTCTCACCTAAGGCTCAGCTCAGGCCCCACCGCTGACAAAAAGGAGACTCCTCTCTGTAAAGACTAAGAAGGAAAACGCTGATTGAACGAAGCATGGGCTGCTCAGTGCCCTTCCTCGGCTCCACCGCCTGTGCCAGCCCCCAGGCGTGGACCAGCCGGCGCCCCCGGCCCTGAGCCCCGGCCCGAGAACCAGCCCTCCTGCCTCCTGCTGGACATGTGGGCTTTCCGTGTCCACAGGCTTTACCTGGGCCTCAGCAGACACTGTCCTCCTATGCCTTCCTGGTCTCTCTCCAGTCGAAAAACACCAACAGTGAAAAGGTCCTCACAACCCTCTAAAGTGGTGAAGGCTATTTCTGAGCCACCTCTTTAAACTGGGGGGGAAAAGGTGTCCCCACACGGAGGAGTCACCAGCCTGCTCCTGCCTTAGACCCTCCCCCCTCTCTGGGACCCTCCCCCTCTCTGGGACCCTCCCCCTCTCTGGGACCCTCCCCCCTCCCTATTTCTGCTGTAGTGGGTGGCCTGGGTTCAGGACTAGGGCGGGCGCTCCATTTGCTTGCGTGGCTGGGTGGCCAGTAGCAAAGCAGGGAAGACGCACACAGAACACCTGCTGAGACAGGAGAGAGAGAGGGACACAGACGGTTCAACCAGTTCTTGTGGGTCAACAGGAGGCACAAAGAGGGAGCCGGGTTCCTGGGGAAGGTCTCGGGCAGGAGACGGACGGGACAGGAGGAGGGGTTGGTGTCTGCCAGCAGACAGGATGCATCAAGTACACCAGGCAGAGCAAGGGCCAGGGTCACTGCACTGGAGGCGATGGAGCCCCGGGGGAGATGAGGCTGTGGCCGAGACCAGCCCTGTGACCCAGCTGCCCAGAGAAGGCAAGTGTGGGGACGGGCCTGTGCCCATCATTGGGGAGCAGACACAGGGACAGATGCCCTGAAGAGCCCTTGATTCCCAGGAGCACCCCGGACCTCAGCGCCTGGACACTGCAGGTCTCCACACACAAGTGTTGGGGGTGGGTGTGGGGTGGAGCCCTGACGCCCTTTGGAGCTGGGTCTCGGAGGATGAGGTGTCTGATGAGGGGCCCCAAGCCCCTCAGTCTGTGAGGACTCCCCCCGCCAATGTGCCAGGGCAGAGCAGAGGATGCAGTCAGGAGGCCCAGCTGGAATCCTGCACCCACAGCACAGCCCAACCAGGAGGAGGAGGCCAATGGCAGTGCCTTAGGTCCATGGGGTTTGAAGGTCCAGAATCGGGACTCAGGGACCTGCTGTGTCCTGAAGGGAAGGAAGAGCCCTACTCCTCAGCTCCCCAGATGATGAGCTATGAGACCCCTGAAGAATCCTGAGAGGCCTAGCCACACTCAAGGACAGTCAGGGGCTCCCTCCCACCGCCAGGAGGGGCACAGCCTGGTCTGATCGCCCACCATGGCCTCTGGGGAAGCCGGAGCTGCAACCTCCCCTCCCACTCCATGAGGTCCAGCCCTGGGGTGCCTTGCTGTCGACAGGGTGTGGGTTAGAGACAGCTGTTGATGCTCCCTCCTTTCCTGGACACTACCCCCGTCTCCCTCAGATGTCCAGGCCACCATCCCTGGGATCTGTGACTTGTGTCCTCCATGCCCTTGCACTGTGGAATGTCATTCTTGGGAATTTTGAAAAACCTAGAAAGGGTGCTCGATTTGAGGAAAAAGAGTCCGAAAAATAGAGTGAGAAACAGGAAGGCAGCAGGGAGACCGAGAGTCCTGTACTGTCAGACAAGGCAGGAAAATATTTAAAGGCAGACGGAGAAGTAACGGGGCCAAAGATACAGGGAGTAAGTTAGAGTCTGAAGGATCCACTGGATTCGGCAATTAGGAGACCCAGTGAGCTTTGCCAAAGCAGTTTCAAAGACACTGCAAAGCATCGTCCAGGCTCACACGTGTTAAAGAATGGACACAAAACACTTACAAGACTGAGGACCAGCACCCATCATATGCAAAGAGCTTTTACAAATAAAAAAGTGAACACTCCAATAGAAAAATGGAGGGAAAATAAAAACATGAGCAGGATATTGACAAAAGAGGAAACGTAAAAGACCACGATAGTAGCCCCATGGCAGGTACGCCATGACCCGTCTAACAGGTGAGAAAACAGGCACAGAGCGGTGTAATGACTAACCATGGTTTTTGTGTGGATTAAATGAAGCAACCCCTAGGAAGCGCTTAGAGCAGGGGGCCCCAGTCCCCGGGCCGCACAGCAGGAGGTGAGCAGCTGATGAGCGAGCTAAGCTTCATCTGCCGCTCCCCATCACTCGCATTACCGCCTGAGCCATGCCTCCCCACAGCCCCGTCCATGGAAAAATTGTCTCCCATGAAACTGGTCCCTGGTGCCAAAAATGTTGGGGACGCTGGCTTAGAGTTTCACCACCTGGCGTGTTGTATGCACACAAAAACCCTTTGTTCATTTATTCACTCAGCTACTACCACTGAGTCCCAGGATGCCTGTGTGCCCTTGGTCACACTTGGCCTCATGTACTGCACATGGGTCTTCCCTCTGGGGCTCGGCGCCATCTGGCTCTTGGCCTCTGACACGGGCCTCCCAGAGGAGGGATCACACACTCTGTCCGTGAATGAACCTGCTTCTTCCGCACAACATGGTATCGACTGGTGGGGATCACCCCCTGGTTGTGGTTACCACACTGCACTTTTCTCTGCCTGACTACGCACCACATATCCACCCATCCATCCCCTCAGTTACAGGCATCAGGTTGTCACCAGTCTGAGTCTGTTATGAAGAAAGCTGCTATGAACATTCTCGTGTGTCTTTTGTGGGCCCGTTTACTCATTTCTCATAGTCATACTTAGGAATGCAGTTGTGGGATCACAGGATGGGCATATTGTAAGTTTAGTAATTATGGCTGAAGAATGTTCCCAGTGAAGGTTGAACCACTTTCTATTGCCACAGTGAAGAGTGGGAGGCGTTGCCACATCCCTGCCAGGAAGCAGAATTTTCAGTCTCCTGGGTCTCAGGCACTCTGGTGAGTGTGAGTTCTCCCTCGTTGTGGGCTTAATTCACATTTTCCCAATAACTAGTGATCTTGACCACCTCCTCGTGCTCAGAGGCTTTGGGGATCCTCTTCTTTGAAATTCCTCCGCAACCAACTCTCAGATTTTAAATTGGCTCGTCTTTTGCTCATTGAGCTGTAGGGGTTCTTTACTGTGGATACAAATGACGGGCTCCCATGTTTTCACTTTCTCAATGCTGTCACCTGATGAAGAGATGTCCTTAATTTTGATGATGTCCAGTTTTGAAATTATTTTTATATTTTTAATTATTTTTAGTATTTTTGTGTCCTCCTAAGAAATATTTGCCTCCTGAAGACCATGAAGATATTCACAAGAAGAATGTCTAGAGGAAGGTGGTTAAATTTGACTTGACAAAGATGGGAGGAAGCAGTGAGAGATAAAACGAGCAAGGCGTCTTCTTTTCACTTCACTTGTTTACTTTCTCACTCTTCCAATTAATTCATCACAGGAGGAAATATTGGTCTAAAAGATAACCGCACTCCTAAACACTCTTAAAAACCAGAGTGTTTAGGAGAACACAGATTTTGCACAGGGGAAGGGGGCCAAGGGAATTAAAAGCAGACTCTCTCTCATCTAAGAAAGAGAAGCACCCTGCACATAAAAATTCCCGGGAAAACAGACTGTCTCCATGCCCAGGGTGCCAATTTTAAGAAATGATTTACACAGGTCTTATAAAAAAATGCTCAATCGAAGGACATGAGTTCAAGTGACTTCTCCAGCCTGGCATAAACAACCACGCCTCTCGCCAAGGAAGCTCGGCCAGCCCAGGCCGTGACATTCCGATGTGGACGAGTCATGGTGATCAGCCCAGCTTCAGGATTTATACCAAATTCTGCCTCTGGACTTTCTTTTCTCTCCAAATCCCGGAGAATGCATTCTACTATGATTGTTTTGTTGTACAAGGAATGACTTGGATTTCTGGTGAGGAAAATCTGAACAGACAGTTAATGTTACTAAAAAGTTTCTGCTCTAATCACAGCCCACATTCCCGGGCAGAGAGAGCGAGTGATTTTGCTCGTTTCATTAAATCCAAATCACACCGTCCCTGTTGTCAGATCCTTCCTCACCAAAAGCTAAAGATAAATGTATGCAGAGATCGTAGGGCATTTTCATATTGCCTTTGGGGAGATGCAAGGCACTTCGAAGCAAAACTGCTTTTTTTCTTTTTTCTTATTCTTCACTAATAGCACTTATTAGACAAACACTTCAGAAAAGGAAGTCTCACTATGGCATTAAAACATCTTTTAAAATATTAAAAACGCATACTATCAATGCATCCCCACCTTTTAAATTAAAAGAAAAGAGTATTTTGTTCATAACATGTTATATTACAACAAAGACATAATTGTAAGACGTTCTTAACCTCCCTCTTTCCAGCTGTCGCTTGTCACCGATGTCCCCACTTTTTACGATTAGGACTTTCTTCTCTTTTTTCCGTTAAACAAACCTGGTTTTAATTCTGCTGACTCTGTCCCTCATTCTCGCGGAAGTAACTTGAGTGAATCCCATGATGTGGCACATTCCCGAGCCTGTGATTCACACGCTTCCTGACTGTGCTTCACTAACCTTCACACGTCACTGGCCTGATCGTGAGTCCCTGCGCTGCTCTTCTGTCAAAGACGCCTTGCTTCCCTCTTCCCACCTGGCCTCCCTATGTGCCAACAAGAAGATGGTCCCCGTGGGAGCCTTGGCTGCTGCACCTGAGCCTCCTGGTTCTCCTCACCTGCTCACCAGAGTCACTGCTGTCTGCTCACCCTCTCCCTCTCAGCCACAACTTCTGCCACCTTTCTGGATAAATCAGTGTCCACAGGGACAGGCAGCCCAAGCCCGGTCGCCTCAGCTGAGCTGGCCTGCCAGTCCCCAGCAGCCCTCAGCCTCTCCCCTTCCAGACATGCGTGGTCCCTGGGGTCACCCAAAGTTTCACCTGTGTGGTCACGAGCTGAAGAGTGTTGGCTAACTGGTCACAACTTCCCTCCTTCCTCCCGAACTGTCTGACGGCTCCGATTTCATTGGCCCCTAAGAATGCTCACCATGAACAAGCTGTATAGTGAGGGCTTTCCAGAGAAGCAGAACCAATAGAGGATTGATCTATCATCTATCATCTGTCTATCAACCTATCATCTACCTGTCTATCCATCTATCATCTATCTATCATCTATTTATCTATTATCTATCTATCTATCTATCTATCCATCATCTACCTGTCTATCCATCATTTATCTGTCTATCCATCTATCAGCTATTATCTATCTATCATCTATTTATCTATCATCTATCTATCTATCTATCTATCTGTCTATCCAGAGAGATTTACTTTAAGGAATTGGCTCACAAGACTGTGAGGGCTGGCAGGTCTGAAATCTACAGGGAAGACCTGTGGACTAGAGAGCCAGAGAGGTATTGATGCTCAAGTCTTGAGTCCTGGAAACTCAGGCAAGGTTTCCCTTTACCATCTGGAGGCAGGATCCCTCCTTCTTTGGCAGATCTCAGACTTTTCGCTTAGCGTCTTCAGCTTCTTGGAGAGGCCCACCCACCTTGTGCAGGGTCATCTGCTTGACTCAAAGTGGGCTGATTTAAATGTCAATCTCATAGAACAATACCTTCACAGCTACCCCTAGATGGGGGCTTGACCGCACGCTGGACACCATGGCCCAGCCAAGTGGGCCCTAAAATTCACCATCACACCCGTGCTGGGTTCTTGCCGGTTATCATCCAGCTTAAAATCGAGGTCCTATCCCTCCTTCCAATGCCCTAAATAAGGTTTCCCCTACCTTTCATCTCACCCACTTGGAGAAAATCCACCCCTAGGTGAACCCAACTATTCAATTTCTTTTTTGCCTTCATCTGAGCAAACCGGCACTTCTGGGGAAAACGCACAGCACAGCGGAGACTATGAGCACCAGGCCTCAGCGTGCTCACTGAGTCTCCGTGACCTCGTTCGCACCGTCCAGGCCTGTCCCCACCCTCATGGCAGCAGGCTGCTCTCTGCCCTGCAGGTCTACGGTTTTCACCCCCCTCTGCTCTGCATGCTGCAACCCCCCTCACCTCCTCCGGAGCCAAGGGAAATCACAGAGCCCCCTTCTCAGCATCCAGCTCCCATGTCGCCATCTGATTCCCAAGCGAGTTCCTGTCTGAGACGTGGGCACCTGCTCGCCCAGCTGCGCCCCTTGCCCCCTGATTACTCCTCAGGCCTCAACCCCGCTTCTCCCTGCAACTACCCGGAGGTAGCTCCTGTCAACATCCATTTTTCTCCATATTTCTAAATCCCCGGTGCCCGTGTCAGTGGGATGCATCCCACTGCTGACCTCTTTGTTTTTTGGGACCCCCTGCCCTTTGGCATTTGGGCTCCACCTTCTACTTTCCTTCTGCTTATCTGTCTGGTTTTCCTTCTACTTATCTGGTTGGTGTTTTGTTCATTTGTTTCCCCAGTTTTTCTAAAGGCTAATTTTCCTTTTTCAAGGACTTTTAGCTCCGTCATTGCCTGCACCCGTGTCCCTCTGAACCTGCCCAGGGGTCTCATCCAGCCTGCAATTTAAACACCATCTACTTGTTGATGAGTAAAATATGCTCTCCCAAATCTTTCTTGAGAATCAAAATGGACTGGATTTTCTTCTGAAATAGAAGAAAGCTTCTAGCAAGACAAAACAAAAACAAAAAAAAAGTAACCACAACTGTCCTGCATAGATTCTCCTCAGGACCACAATGGAAAAGAGACATCACAGAAAACAGAAAACAAGAGAGACTATCACTCAGGACAAAACAGAGCTTTCAGCGCACTTTCCCTTGCTGTGCTGTGGTCCATCTCCCCACTTTCACCAGCTGCAATCTTAGATTTTTTTAGGGGAGTGATGACAGGGTGCCTGGAAAATGCCTGTGTTTCATCCCCTCTGTCAGTGAGACCAAGAAATGCCTTCTTCATCTCAGGGAAAAGGCAACACAAACAGTATTCACACAACAGCTGCCTATGTTGCAAAAAGTAGAGATGAGCATTTTTATGAGGACCACTGGATAAACCACAATAATGAAAATGCAAGTGTGTCCAGAAGGACCTCACACTGCTGCTGTGTTGACAGGCTGGTAGGACCCAGTAGAAATAAGCATGGACCCCCAAGGCTGCTGGGCATGGAGCTGAGGCCCAGAAGTGGGGTCACAGCCTTGGTGTGCCATGTGGGGTGAGGCTGGCCTCATACACCCAATTCTTCTGAGCTGCGATTCAGGGGAAGGACAGCAGTCTGAGCTGTCTCCTTTCCTGGGGAAAATCAGGTGATGCTGGCCCCTGTTCACGGGCAAGATCACAGCCTGGAACACTTTGCAAGCAGCACCCAGAGGCCGACTGCCAGGTGAGAGGCCTCAGCACAAAGATGTAGGATGTCTGCTGATGGTGAGAACCAGAGGGTGAGTGAGCAGCCAGAGCAAAGAGGGACCTGGTGCCATGGAGCTGCATGGTGGAGGGGCTGGCAGGGCCCACCCCGCAGAGAGCCGCCACCTTGGCTGTGCCCGGTGAGAGGCCTGGATGCTGGCCCAAGAAGCAGGACTGTCCTGGAGAGGGTTACAGCCACTCCCCGGCACCTAAGTGAGGCCAAGCCATCTCTCTCCTCCCAGCCAAGTGCTCACACCCCGGCTCTGCCAGCTGGCTCTGGCCCAACAGTGGGGTCCCTTGAGCCTGGCCGGAGAAGAGTGATATTAGAATAGCTTTGAACCTGGACCTTCAATCTGAACTCTTTTATTGACCAAAGGTGACCACAAGCAGGGTGACACGGGGGCTGGAAAGGAGCTCCAGCCAAGCAGAGGGAGGATGGCCTTGGAAACACCATGGCCACCTCACCTTAAACCCACTGGGCAGGGACCCCTGTCCACGCAGGGCTTGCTGTGTAGATGCAACAGAAGGAGCCAACCAGGCTGGAAGTGGTTCTCCCTCCGAAGCCACGTTGAAAGCCTCCTAAGGCCAACGAAAACCGGAATCTGGGAAATTCAGATTCATTTGGCAGATGTGTGGATGGAACAGTGTGGCTTCTCGGTTTAGGGAATAAAGCCTCTTACACATTAAATAATGTTTAAAATAGTCATCCAATGCCACAAATTTAAGTTATCCAAACATATGGATCAAATTTTCCTTAGAATTACTATGCTTCTAAAACTAAGCAAAAAAATGCCTGGCAAGACTACTGAAATTACTTTTCAAATGGCTTGTGTTTAATTAGAAATGTTTTCTGAATCCAAAAGATTCTCTCAGCCCACCCATCTAAACCAGACTAATCAGAGCTATTCTCACTCAAAATTCCATGGACGTTAAGAATTTCCAACAATACTTTTTGTCAAACTTTATCCTTTTCTTTCACATTTTCTTTTACAATTAAGTAACTTCAGAGATAACACATTCAATAGTCAACAAGGATTTTCTATTTTTGTATTTAGTTTATTACATACTTATGATGATCAGAAAGATGATAAGGCTACATTCTAGGTATAACTATTAAAACAATAACACCAATGTTAAGTTTTAACCACGATACAGAATTTTAACTATAGCACAGAATATTCTGGTGAGAATTGGCTGTCACTGCACTCAGTGTGGGAGTCTATCCCTGTCTGAGAAATAAATTATTATGTTGGATTTTGAGTGAAATTTGTTGTAAAACAAGTCAGTGTCTTACTTCATAGTCACATTTTACAGTCAGTCCCCGACGTACGAACCTTCAAGTTGGGAACTTTCAAAGATGCACATATGCATCTGGTTCCAGCAAGGAACCAGAACCTGTGCCATCAACGTCAGGCATGAGTGACATTGCAGCTTGCCCTCCGTCTCCTATTGCTGACAATCCTTCAGCTCTACCATCTCCCACCTCCTCTCCCTCCTCCAGTCAGTAACTCTTCTTGCCTGTTCACTTGATGCCAGACCCTGGATGCCAGTTGTGTACTGTACTACTGTACTTTTCAAGGTACTGTACTGTAAGATTAAAAATGTTTTCTTATTTTTGTGTTTGTTTTATTATGTTTTATTTGTGTGAAAAGTTTTGTAAACCTATTACATTACAATACTATGTAGACAATTGTGCTAGTTGGGTACCTAGGCTAACTTTGTTGGATTTACAAGTGAACTGGACTTATGAACACGCTCTCAGAATGGAACTCATTTGTATGGAGGGGACTTGCTGTATTTTGGATTAAGAACAGTAAGACCCAGATAGATAGACAGACAGACAGATAGATAGATAGATAGATAGATAGATAGATAGATAGATAGATAGATGATAGATAGAGAAAGAGAGACATGATCTATCTATTTATGCTTTGAAACAACCTGAAAAAAACACCAGATTTGAGGAGAGGGAGTGAAGGAAAATTTGTTATTGGAACTTATTTTTGTTTTAACTCTTTTTTTTTCTTTTTTTTTTTTATTAGTTTCTGCTTTACAACAAAGTGAATCAGTCATACATATACATCTGTTCCCACATCCCTTCCCTCATGCATCTCCCTCCCTCCCACCCTCCCCATCCCACCCCTCCAGGCGGTCACAAAGCACCGAGCTGATCTCCCTGTGCTCTGCGGCTGCTTCCCACTATCTATCTACCTTACGTTTAGTAGTGTATATATGTCCATGCCTCTCTTTCGCTTTGTCACAGCTTACCCTTCCCCCTCCCCATATCCTCAAGTCCATTCTCAAGTAGGTCTGTGTCTTTATTCCCGTTTTACCCCTAGGTTCTTCATGACATTTTTTTTTTTAATTCCGTATATATGTGTTAGCATACGGTATTTGTCTTTCTCTTTCTGACTTACTTCACTCTGTATGACAGACTCTAGGTCTATCCACCTCATTACAAATAGCTCAATTTCGTTTCTTTTTATGGCTGAGTAATATTCCATTGTATATATGTGCCACATCTTCTTTATCCATTCATCCGATGATGGACACTTAGGTTGTTTCCAGCTCCGGGCTATTGTGAATAGAGCTGCAATGAACATTTTGGTACATGTCTCTTTTTGAATTATGGTTTTCTCAGGGTATATGCCTAGTAGTGGGATTGCTGGGTCATATGGTAGTTCTATTATTTAAGGTTCTAATTTTTAAAGGAGGATTTTCAAGTATTATTTTGTAATCAATTATAAATTTAAATTTACTGAAATTGATAGGAAAAAAGTCCTTCTGCAGGCAAATCTTCCACCTTGTACCCAGGTGTGGTCAGTATCTGGGTCCATGTCTAAATGATAACTCTTCCGTATAAACTTACCAGTTACATATGTAAGTATGGATGGCTGGATGGTTGTATCCATCTATTTGTGCACATGTATATGGATACGTACACAGTGTGTGTATATGCATGGGCTTGTGTAGGTATCCTAAAATGTATGTGGGTGTGTGCCTGTATGCATATCCTCTATACACATACACATATGTGTGAGTGTGTCCAGCTTAGCCACAGGAAACTCAGCAGCCAGTACCCACTGGTGTGTGCAGAGGGGTGACGGCACCTCCCCTGCTACCCCACTGAAAGCTCCCAGGAAAGATCAAGTCTCTGGGTTATGGTGACCTCAGTTTTCCTGAGATGCACAAGGGCCCCATGAGGAGAACAGTAAGCAAGGCCTCTGGGTTCTGCAGTGTTTGCTAGGCTGTTTTACTTTTTTCTTTTTTCTTAATTGAAGTATAGTTAATTTACAATATTGTATTAGTTTCAGGCACACAACACAGTGATTCAACACTTTTATAGATTATACTCCACTTAAAGTTATTACTAAATAATGGCTATATTTCCCTGTGCTGTACAATATATCCTTGTTGCTTATCTATTTTATATCTAGTAGTTTGCACCTCTCAATCCCATCCTCCCAGCTTGCCCCTCTCCCTCTCCCTCTCCCCACTGGTAACCACTAGTTTGTTCTCTACATCTGTGAGTCTATTTCTGTCCTGTTATATACATTTTTTGCTTTATTTTTTAGATTCCACATATAAGTGATATTATACAGTATTTGTCTTTCTCAGATTTATTTCACTAAGCAAAATATCCTCTAGGTCTATCCATGTCGCAAATGGAAGAATTTTGTTCTCTGTTATGGCTGAGTAACATTCCATTGCATATATGTACCACATCTCCTTTATCTATTCATCTGTAGATGGACATTTAGTTTGCTTCCATGTCTTGGCAATTGCAAATAATGCTGCTATGAACATTGGGGTGCATATATCTTTTTGAATTAGTGTTTTTGTTTCTTTTGGATACATAACCAGTAGTGGAATTGCTGGATAATATGGTGGTTCTATTTTTAGTTTTTTGAGAAAACTCCATACTATTTTCCACAGTGGCTGCACAAATTTACATTCCCTCTAACAGTTTATGAGGGTTCCCTTTTCTCCACACCCTCACCAACATTTGTTATTTGTGGTCTTTTTGCTGGTGGCCATTCTGACAGGTGTGAGGTGGTATCTCATTGTGGTTTTGATCTGCATTTCTCTGATGATTAGTGATGTTGAGCATCTTTTCATTTCCCTGTTGGCCATCTGTTTGTCTTCTTTGGAAAAATGTCTGTTCAGGTCTTCTGCCCAATTTAAATCATATTGTTTCTTTTTTTTGATGTTGAGTTATATGAGGTGTTTATATATTTTGGATATTAACCTCTTATCAGTCATATCATTTGCAAATAGTTTCTCCCATTCAGTAGGTTGTCTTTGTTTTTTGTCAATAGTTCCCTTTGCTCTGCAAAAATTCTTAAGTTTAATTAGGTCCCATCTGTACATTTTTGCTTTTGTTTCCTTTGCCTTAGGAGACATATCCAAAAAAATATTGCTACAATTTATTCAGTGAGTGTCCTGCCTATGTTTTCTTCTAGGATTTTTATGGTTTCAGGTCTTACATTTAGGTCTTTAATCCATTTTGAGTTTACTTTTGTATATGGTGTTAGAGAATGTTCTAATTTCATTCTTTTACATGTAGCTGTCAAGTTTTCCCAAAACCACTTATTGAAGAGACTGTCTTTCCTCCATTGTATATTCTTGCCTGCTTCATTGTAGATTAACTGACCATAAATGCATGGATTTATTTCTGGGCTCTCTCTTCTGGACTCTCTGCATTGATCTATGCATCTATTTTAGGGACAGTACCTTAGTGTTTTGATTACTGTAGCTTTGTAGTATACTCTGAAGTCAGGGAGGATGATGCCTCCAGTTTTGTTCTTTGTTTTTTCAAGACTGCATTCATAATTCAGGGCCTTTTGTGGTTGCATGTAAGTTTTAGAATTATTTGTTCTAGTTCTGTGAAAAATGCCAAGGGTATTTTGATAGGGATTGCATTAAATCTGTAGATTGCTTTGGGTAGTATGGACAGTTTAACAATATTATTTCTTTCAATCCAAGAACATGGGATATCTTACCATTTCATTATGTTATTTTCAAATCCCTTCACCAGTGATTTACAGTTTTCAGAGTATAGGTATTTCATGCCATTGGTTAAGGTTATTCCTCGGTGTTTTATTCTGTGTGATGCAATATTTTTTTTTAATTTTACTTATTTTTTTATACAGCAGGTTCTTATTAGTCATCAATTTTATACACATCAGTGTATACATGTCAATCCCAATGGCCGAATCCATCACACCATCATCCCCACCCTCCACCCCCACGGCTTTCCCCCCTTGGTGTCCATACGTTTGTTCTCTACATCTGTGTCTCAACTTCTGCCCTGCAAACCAGTTCATCTGTACCATTTTTCTAGGTTCCACATACATGCATTAATATACGATATTTGTTTTTCTCTTTCTGACTTACTTCACTCTGTATGACAGTCTCTAGATACATCCACATCTCAACAAATGACCCAATTTCGTTCCTTTTTATGGCTGAGTAATATTCCATTGTATATGTACCACATCTTCTTTATCCATTCATCTGTCAATGGGCATTTAGGTTGCTTCCATGACCTGGCTATTGTAAATAGTGCTGCAATGAACATTCAGGTGCATGTGTCTTTTTGAATTATGGTTTCCTCTGGGTATATGCCCAGGAGTGGGATTGCTGGATCATATGGTAATTCTATTTTTCATTTTTTAAGGAAACTCCATACTGTTCTCCATAGTGGCTGTATCAATTTACATTCCCAGCAACAGTGCAAGAGGGTTCCCTTTTCTCCACACCCTCTCGAGCATTTGTTGTTTGTAGATTTTCTGATGATACCCATTCTAACTGGTGTGAGATGATACCTCATTGTAGTTTTGATTTGCATTTCTCTAATAATTAGTGATCTTGAGCAGCTTTTCATGTGCTTCTTGGCCATCTGTATGTCTTCTTTGGAGAAATGTCTATTTAGGTCTTCTGCCCATTTTTGGATTGGGTTGTTTGGCTTTTTTAAATATTGAGCTGCATGAGCTGTTTATATATTTTGGAGATTAATCCTTTGTCCGTTGATTCGGGTGCAAATATTTTCTCCCATTCTAAAGGCTGTCTTTTCGTCTTGTTTATGGTTTCCATTGCTGTGCAAAAGCTTTTAAGTTTCATTAGGTCCTGTTTGTTTATTTTTGTTTTCATTTCCATTACTCTAGGAGGTGGATCAAAAAAGATCTTGCTGTGACTTATGTCAAAGAGTGTTCTTCCTATGTTTTCCTCTAAGAGTGTTATAGTGTCCGGTCTTACATTTAGGTCTCTAATCCATTTTGAGTTTATTTTTGTGTATGGTATTAGGGAGTGTTCTAACTTCATTCTTTTACAGGTAGCTGTCCAGTTTTCCCAGCACCACTTACTGAAGAGACTGTCTTTTCTCCATTGTATATCCTTGCCTCCTTTGTCACAGATTAGTTGACAATAGGTGCGTGGGTTTATCTCTGGGCTTTCTATCTTGTTCCATTGATCTATGTTTCTGTTTCTGTGCCAGTACCAAATTGTCTTGATTACTGTGGCTTTGTAATATAGTGTGAAGTCAGGGAGTCTGAGTCCTCCAGCTCTGTTTTTTTCCCTCAAGACTGCTTTGGCTATTCGGGGTCTTTTGTGTCTCCATACAAATTTTGAGATTTTTTTGTTCTAGTTCCGTAAAAAATGCCATTGGTAATTTGACAGGGATTGCATTGAATCTGTAGATTGCTTTGGGTAGTATAGTCATTTTCACAATATTGATTCTTCCAATCCAAGAACATGGTATATCTCTCCATTTGTTGGTATCATCTTTAATTTCTTTCATCAGTGTCTTATAGTTTTCTGCATACAGGTCTTTTGTCTCCCTAGGTAGGTTTATTCCTATGTATTTTATTCTTTTTGTTGCAATGGTAGATGGGAGTGTTTCCTTAATTTCTCTTTCAGATTTTTCATCATTAATATATAGGAATGCAAGAGATTTCTGTGCATTAATTTTGTATCCTGCAACTTTACCAAATTCATTGATTAGCTCTACTAGTTTTCGGGTGGCATCTTTAGAATTCTCTATGTATAGTATCATGTCATCTGCAAACAGTGACAGTTTTACCTCTGCTTTTTCAATTTGTATTCATTTTGTTTCTTTTTCTTCTATGATTGCTGTGGCTAGGATTTCCAAAACTATGTTGAATAATAGTGATGAAAGTGGATGTCCTTGTCTTGTTCCTGATCTTAGAGAAAATGCTTTCAGCTTTTCACCATTGAGAATGATGTTTGCTGTGGGTTTGTCATATATGGGCTTTATTATGTTGAGGTAGGTTCCCTCTATGCCCACTTTCTGGAGAGTTTTTTATCATAAATCGGTGTTGAATTTTTTGTCAACAGCTTTTTCTGCATCTATTGAGATGATCATATGGTTTTTATTCTTCAATTTGTTAATATGGTGTATCACATTGATTGATTTGTGTATATTGAAGAATTCTTGCATCCCTGGGATAAATCCCACTTGATCATGGTGAATGTTCCTTTTAATGTGTTGTTGGATTCTGTTTGCTAGTATTTTGTTGAGGATTTTTGCATCTATATTTATCAGTGATATTGGTCTGTAATTTTCTTTTTTTGTCGTATTTTGTCTGGTTTTGGTATCAGGGTGATGGTGGCCTCATAGAATGAGTTCGGGAGTGTTCCTTCCTCTGCAAATTTTTGGAAGAGTTTGAGAAGAATGGGTGTTAGCCCTTCTCTAAATGTTTGATAGAATTCACCTTTGAAGCCATCTGGTCCTGGACTTTTGTTTGTTGGAAGATTTTTCATCACAGTTTCAATTTCAGTTCTTGTGATTGGTCTGTTCATATTTTCTATTTTTTCCTGGTTCAGTCTTGGAAGGTTATACCTTTATAACAATTTGTCCATTTCTTCCAGGTTGTCCATTTTATTGGCATAGCATTGCTTGTAGTAGTCTCTCATGATCCTTTGTATTTCTGTGGTGTCTGTTGTAACTTCTCCTTTCTCATTTCTGATTTTATTGATTTGAGTCCTCTCCCTCTTTTTCTTGATGAGTCTGGCTAATGGTTTATCAATTTGTTTATCTTCTCAAAGAACCAGCTTTTAGTTTTATTGATCTTTGCTATTGTTTTCTTTGTTTCTATTTCATTTATTTCTGCTCTGATCTTTATGTTTTGTTTCCTTCTGCTAACTTTGGGTTTTGTTTGTTCTTCTTTCGCTAGTTCATTTAGGTGTAAGGTTAGATTGTTTATTTGAGATTTTTCTTGTTTCTTGAGGTAGGCTGTTATAGCTATAAACTTCCCTCTTAGAACTGCTTTTGCTGCATCCCGTAGGTGTTGGATCATCGTGTTTTCATTGCCATTTGTCTCCAGGTATTTTTTTATTTCCTCTTTGATTTCTTCAGTGATCTCCTGGTTATGTAGTAACATATTGTTTAGCCTCCATGTGTTTGTGGTTTTTACGTTTTTTTCCCTGTAATTGATTTCTAATCTCAAAGCGTTTTGGTCGGAAAAGATGCTTGATATGATTTCAATTTTCTTAAATTTACTGAGGCTTGATTTGTGACCCAAGATGTGATCCTGGAGAATGTTCCATGCACACTTGAGAAGAAAGTGTAATCTGCTGTTTTTGGATGGAATGTCCTATAAATATCAATTAAATCTATCTGGTCTATTGTGTCATTTAAAGCTTCTGTTTCCTTATTTATTTTCATTTTGGATGATCTGTCCATTGGTGTAAGTGAGGTGTTAAAGTCCCCCACTATTATTGTGTTACTGTCAATTTCCTCTTTTATAGCTGTTAGCAGTTGCCTTATGTATTGAGGTGTTCCTATGTTGGGTGCATATGTATTTCTAATTGTCATATCTTCTTCTTGGATTGATCCCTTGATCATTATGTAGTGTCCTTCCTCGTCTCTTGTAACATTCTTTATTTTAAAGTCTATTTTAATTGATATGAGTATTGCTACTCTAGCTTTCTTTTGATTTCCTTTTGCATGGAATATCTTTTTCCTTCCCCTCACTTTCAGTCTGTATGTGTCCCTAGGTGATGTGATGTTGGTCTCTTGTAGACAGCATATATATGGGTCTTGCTTTTGTATCCACTCAGCAAGCCTCTGTCTTTTGATTGGAGCATTTAATCCATTCACGTTTAAGGTAATTATCGATATGTATGTTCCTATGACCATTTTCTTAATTGTTTTGGGTTTGTTTTTGTAGATCCTTTTCTTCTCTTGTGTTTCCCTCTTAGAGAAGTTCCTTTAGCATTTGTTGTAGAAGTGGTTTGGTGGTGCTGAATTCTCTTAGCTTTTGCTTGTCTGTAAAGCTTTTGATTTCTCCATCAAATCTGAATGAGATTCTTGCCAGGTAGAGTAATCTTGGATGTAGGTTCTTCCCTTTCATCACTTTAAGTGTATCATGCCACTCCCTTCTGGCTTGTAGACCTTCTGCTGAGAAATCAGCTGTTAACCTTAGGGGAGTTCCCTTGTATGTTATTTGTCATTTTTCCCTTGCTGCTTTCAATAATTTCTCTTTGTTTCTAATTTTTGCCAATTTGATTACTATGTGTCTCGGCATGTTTCTCCTTGTGTTTATCCTGTATGGGACTCGCTGTGCTTCCTGGACTTGGGTGGCTATTTCCTTTCCCATATTAGGGAAGTTTTCAACTATAATCCCTTCAAATATTTTCTCTGGTCCTTTCTCTCTCTCTTCTCCTTCTGGGACCCCTATAATGTGAATATTGTTGTGTTTAATGTTGTCCCAGAGGTCTCTTAGGCTGTCTTCATTTCTTTTCATTCTTTTTTCTTTAGTCTGTTCTGTGGCAGTGAATTCCACCATTCTGTCTTCCAGGTCACTTATCTGTTCTTTTGTCTCAGTTATTCTACTATTGATTCCTTCTAGAGTAGTTTTCATTTCACTTATTGTATTGTCCATCTCTGTTTGTTTGTTCTTTAATTCTTCTAGGTCTTTGTTAAACATTTCTTGCATCTTCTTGATCTTTGCCTCTATTCTTTTTCCAGGGTCCTATATTATCTTCACTATCATTATTCTGAATTCTTTTTTTGGAAGGTTGCCTATCTCCACTTCATTTAGTTGTTTTTCTGGGGTTTTATCTTGTTCCTTCATCTGATACATAGCCCTCTGCTTTTTCGTCTTGTCTATCTTTCTGTGAATGTGGTTTTTGTTCCACAGGTTGCAGGATTGTAGTTCTTGCTTCTGCTGTCTGCCCTGTGGTGGATGAGGCTATCTAAGAGACTTGTACAAATTTCCTGATGGGAGAGACTGGTCCAAAGATATAATCATCACTTCCAATGAGGAGGAACTCACATCTTCACAATCCTAGGTTCTGCATGGCTAGGCGTCCTGGTCCCTCAAACTTCATTGACACTTCCAGATCACTGAGGAATTATCCAGTAGAACATCACACTGAGGGCACCTTGGTATCCTGCTAGTGTTGGAGGGTCTCCTGCAGAGGCGGGGGTGGCTGTGGCTCACCATGAGGACAAGGACACTGGCAGCAGAAGTTCTGGGAAGTACTCCTTTGAGTGAGCCCTCCCAGAGTCTGCCATTAGCCCCACCAAAGAGCCGAGTGGGCTCCAGTTTTGGGTTGCCTCCTGTGTGATGCAATTTTAAACGGGATTGTTTCCTTCCTTTCTCTTTCTGATAGTTTATTATTAGTACATAGGAAAGCAACAGATTATTATGTATTAATCTTGTATCCTGCAACTTTACTGAATTCCTTTATTAGTTCTAATAGTCTTCTGGTGAAGACTTTAGGGTTTTCTGTATATAGTTATCATGTCATCTGCAAATAGTGACAGTTTTATTTCTTTCCTTCCAATCTGGATGCCTTCTACTTCCTTTTCTTGTCTGATTACTGTGGTGGCTAGGACTTCCAAGAAAAAGAAGAGCAAACGAACCCCAAAATCAGCAGAAGGAAGGAAATAATAAAGATCAGAGAGGAAATAGATAAAATAGAGACAAAAAAATAGAAAGGGTAGATGAAACCAAGAGCTGTTTTCTTGAAAAGATAAATAAAATTGATAAACCTGTCGCCAGGCTCATGAAGAAGAAAAGAGAAGACCCAAATAAACAAAATAAGAAATAAAAGAGGTGAAATAAAAACTAATATCACAAAGGTAGAAAAATCATAAGAGAATTCTACAAACAGTTATCTGCCAACAAATTGAACAGCCTAGAAGAAATGGACAAATTTCTAGAATCATATAGCCTTCCAAAACTAAATCAGGAAGAAACTGACCATCTGAACAGATGAATCACTAGTAGTGAAATGAATTTGTTATAATAGAAAAAAAAAACCCCTGCAAACAAAAGTCCAGAACCAGACAGCTTCACAGGGGAACTCTACCAAATGTATAAAGAAGAGCTAATACCTATCTTCAAACTATTCCAAAACATTGAAGAGGATGGAACACTCCCAAATTCATTCTATGAGTCCACCATTACCCTGATACCAAAACAAAACAAAGACACTCCAAAAACAATTAAATTACAGGCCAATATCTTTGAGGAATATAGATGCAAAAATCATCAACAAAATATTAGCAAACTGAATTCAACAATATATAAAAAGAATCATGCAACCTGATCAAGTGGGATTTATTTCAGGGATTCAAAGATGGTTCGATATTCACAAATCAATCAATAGGATACACCACGTTAACAAAAGGAAGGTTAAAAAATCACATGATCATCTCAATAGTCTCAGAAAAAGCATCTGACAAAAATCCAACATCCATTCATGATTTAAAACTCTCATCAAAGTGGGTACAGAGGAAACATATCTCAACATCAACACATCCACAGACAACATCATACTCAATGGTGAAAAGCTGAAAGACTTCCTGCTAAGTTCAGGAACAAGACAAGGATGCCTACCCTTGCTAGGCTGTTTTATGACCAGGCAGAATGTGGGCCGAGCTGTGTCCTCTGCTCAAGCTGACCTTCCTCAAGCTGCAGGTCAAAGCAGATCACCTTTTAGGGTGAGCAAGTGTCATCTGCCAATCCAGAGTGTGGTATGTGGGGAAGAGCAGAGCCCTCATCTCCCAGTCAAGAAAACCAGACAAAGTTCTAGCCCAGTGCTCTGTCAGAGGGGTGGAAAGGGTAGAATCAGGGCTGCAGGCATCCAGAGTGGGCGCTCAGCTGTCATCTGGGATCCCCTGCACACCTCCCCCATGCAATGTATCCCATTTTCTTTCCCTTGCATATTTTTTGTTTATCCATTCATTTTACTGGAGAATAATATCCACTAGCTTCTTGAGAAATTGTGCCTGGTCAACAAAGTTTTTAAGACTTGCATGTCTTAAAATGTTTTTCTTCTATCCTGGCATTTGATGGATAATTTTATTGGGTGTGGAATTTCATGTTAGAAATTAATTTCCTTCAGAATCATGAAGCCGTTTCCTCATTTTCTTCTTACTTCCAGGTGTTTCTTTTGCAAAGCCCAAAACCTTTGTGCCTGCCTGTTTTTTCTTCGTGATCCAGTGTCTTCCTCTTGTTCCCAGGTGTTCTGAAGTTTCATTGTACGTGCATCAGTGTGGTTCTGTTTCCATCCATTGTGCTGGGCCCTTGGTGAAATCTTTACATCTGGCAACTCGCATCTCACTGGCCTGGAAAATTACTTTGTTGTTATTTTTTGTTTGTTTGTTTTCCTTATTTTCCCTTTCTATAACTCCTTTGGTTTAGATGTTGAATCTTCTGGGCTGGTCTTGTAATATTCTAATATTTTCTTTTATATATTCTATCTTTTATGATTTTTTTAATCTTTCAAATCTTCTACTGAGTTTTAAATTTCTGCTAGCAATAAAAAGCATTTTTTTCCTGGGTTGTTCTTTTTTCTGAATGTTCTTTTTCTATAATACCCTGTTCTTGATTCAATGTTTTCTTTTCTCTCTGAGGATGTTAATGACAAGTTTCCTTTTCTTCTATCAGCATAACTCCTGCTCCTTCCAGGTTGTGTTTCTCTACCTGTGCTTTTAGGTCTTGTCTCTCATGCTAAGGCTTCCCCTCGGTGCCATTCCATCCTTATTGTCTGCTCATGATGAGGACCAAGGGATGGAAAAGCTGGTTGGAAGCTCAGAGGAGACAACTGGCAGTTGTTATGTCTGAATTTATTGTGGGTTATCTGGTTGAGCCAGTTGTCAGGAAGCACCTGATATCTATAATTCCAGTTCTGTAGAGGCTGGTGGGTAAGAAGTCTTCTAATTTCCTGCTTGTACATACTGGCTGCCAACCTGGGGAGCTAAATGGTGAAGGGCTGGGGGAGGAGGCATCCCTGCCCGTAACCCTCAATATGCAAGTAAGAACTGAGTTATGTTTACAGAACAGCAATCATGCCCTCCGTAGAACCTGGAATCCCTTAAACATCCCAGGTTTCTGCCAAGGGGAGGTTGGGGCAGATGCCCAAATACACAGGCTGGAGAGCGGGATGCAGAACACCCTTTGAATCTCTTTTCGAACCATCTTCCCCATCTTGCTTTGCTTCTAGCTCCACCCTTAGTCCCTGATTCCAGAGGTGTTTGGTGCTGCCCTGCCTGAGGGTTTTGAGGATTCCGTCCCATAAGTCCGGTTGGTCTCAGCTTCTCCCACTGCTGCCTTGGGATTCTTTTGTATCTGCTAAATCAGTTAGCAATAATCCAACTTCTCTCCATCTTCCAAAACTTTATTGCTACTTTATTCCACTCCTCTATATCTCATCCTTGTGGCTTTTTCAACAGAATTCTCTTGTCTTTGTTTGGTGTATTTTTGCAAGAGAATGAGATGTGAGATGATGTGCATTTACAACTAATCACCTCTAAGCTATAAATTGCTAAGTTCCTTCCAAATTCAAACTTTTACATACAACTCAACACATCTGGAGATTATTTTGGTATATAATAGAGATAATATTCCAACCTGATACAAACAAAACTTGACTTTTCCAAACCCCAGCCTTTACAACATTCACCCTTTCCCACACTAGAGCATGAACCTGCCATTATTATAAATTAAGTTCTTACGTCTGTTTAGGGCAATTGTAAGATTATGTATCCTTTCCTATTGATCTATAAGTCAATTATCACACCACAGCATCCAAAACACTCAAACACATATGCAGGCTCACACGGGCACACACACATTCACACATGCACACATACACAAGTGCACACATGTGCACACATGTTCACGTGCTCACACACTCACACTCTTATGCACATGTTCACAGATGCACATACACGTGCACACACGCTCGATGACTTGGTGTTTCCTGGGGTAACTGTCTCCAGGAAGGAAGGGAGGAAGGCGAGGGGAGGTGGCAGGAGAGCCCCCTGTCAACGAGAAGGCAGTGCTGACAGGCAGCATCATGTGACCTGCTCTCGGGAGTCGTCCAGGTTTCTCATGGTGAGCAGACATCTTCTCTCAAGTACGGAAGAAACACAGTGTGGATGGACTACCAACTAGTTGTTCTCACGTTAGCCTACGGCTGCAGCTGAGCAGTTCGTGGAAACTCACCCAAGATTTTGGGTATTGAAAGCATTTGCAACACGTGGCATATTTGGGCAAACACTCCAAGCCCAAACTCAGCATTTTATCAATGTTGTTCAAGCACAGGCTTTGCCAAACAAACAACAGATAAATACATACATAAAAGGTAAATATTAAGACGATTTCTTCGGATTAGACAAACCCGAAGATTCATGTTGCTAATGTAGAAATGCTTCTAGTCATGATTAGTTGTAATATCTTTTATGGTTTTCTTTGGATCAGAGAGGAGAAAAGAAAACACAAAAGGAACAGGAAATTTAAAATTATTTCCTACGGTCTAGGAGGAAGAAATTGCCTATGGCTGAGTTGGAGGGAAACTTCTGAAAACTGGCTTTATTCTGCCAGAAAGGGCTTTTGATTCTAAGCTGTCCTAAAGATACAGACAATTCAGTTAAGCATGCAACTCAAAGCAATGATTCAGGATGAGTTGGAAAGAGGCCTTCTGGTGAAGGCTAAGATATATGATTAAAAAGTAATTTAAAATAGTTAAGACCATGAAGAGTTTGGACTGGAAGTCGGGAAATTTGAGTTTTAGCCCCAGAATCTGCTTTTAATTAGTTCTGTAACTTAGGGAATTAACTTCTCTTTCAAAGCCTTGGCTTCCTCACCTAAAACGCAGAGGCCAATGCATACAGTCCCCAAGGCCTCTTACAGCCCTAAATCTCCCTGAGGGAAATTTCAGCCAGGACGCCACTGACACACTGGCAACTGAGAACAGGGTGGTCCCTGGGCTGAATCACGGCTGTGGGACACGGGACACGAGGTGAGCGTATTCTACTCAACCAAAGCCTCATGGAGTCTTTCCTTCATGTGTCTAAGAGCTTCCAAAACGCAAAAAGACAGACGGTCCCACTTTACATTTTTTAATTTTTGAGAGAAAGACAGAGAGGCAGAGTGATGACTACCCCACCTCTCTCCCAAGTGCAATGGAAGCCTGGGCCCTCCTGGGGTCCCACATGAGGCTCGGAGACCCTCCCACCATGCATCACCTCATCCCACCCCCCCAGAATGAAAGGGGGGTGCTCAGAGTGTGAGGAGAGTGCTGGAGGGAGTCCAGATTTTATCAACTGTGAGCCCAAACCCAGTCCACAGGAACGTGCCCGTGAATTTCTAACATCCTATATTTACCAAAAAGTGTAAAGGTCATAGCAGGTAGGGGCATTGGTTGTAAGAAGCAGCAACCCACTTGTCCTGGCATAAAAAAAGGGGGCCTTTATTATAAGGACATGAGGTGATGCCTGACATCGAAGGAAGAGTGGAGCTGGGCCATGTGCACAGACCACTCTGTTCCCCGCACGGACCGCTCTGTTCCCTGCACAGGCAGACTCCATCATTTGCTTCTCTTGCCCATGTGGGAGTTGTCAGCCACCACCGCTCCAAGGTTCCTCGTCAGCCCCCAGTTTCTAGGACGTGTGATCTGATGGGCCCACTTAGGTCAGAAGGTCATGGTTCATCCAACCAGCTGTAGCCCAGGGGAGGGGGACCAACCCTGTGCCTGAGGTGGGAAGTTCCCAGAATCATGGAGCTTACAGGCCCAAGAAATCCTCCTGTAGAGGCTGCCACATGGAGGGAGGAGTACACAGCATTTTACTCTTGAGGGGAGAATTTAGGTTTGCTCTTTTTAAAACATTTTCCCTATTTAGAAGTATTTTTCTTTCCACCAGGAAATCAGTATGATGAGCAGGAGGAACAATTCACCTAAAAGTAGTCCTGTATGTAAATCTTTATCCCAAATGTTTGGCCACTCCAAGATTGTGTCATCTGTTCATAAAACTATTTCGCATGTTTGTTTTGGGGACCAGCCTGTGCTGAATCGATGTCAAACGACTGGGACAGGTTGTGTGGTGACCGACGGCCGGGAGAAGGCCAAACCCAGCCTTCCACTCAGGCCACAGGCCAAGTTTGCAGCGCTGGACGGTGGCTGTCAAATCCCACGGGAACCTGGATTCTGGCTCCCACAGCGCAGGCCCACTGGGGTTGCGACCTGAAGGCGGACAAGAACGGAAAGGGGCAGCCATTTCTCCCCTGGGTGGCAGGGCGGCCAGCCAGCAGCCTCGGGTCCAGAGCTGGAGCCCGAGGTGAGCAGCGGAGCTTGGGCCCGCAGACAGGAGCTGTGATGGCAGGTTACGACCCAGTGGGAAGGAAGCTCCTTGTTACCTCCGCATAGAGTCTGCTCCTGAAAAGACATTGTTTCCGTGTGGGGTGGGGAGAGACCCCGTCTGCAGGAGGCCCGGGGCACGGAGTCAGGCCCCTTTCCTTTTCCCACGCCCAGCCTGGGGCCTGGAGGACGGCCGTGGCCCAGCAGCCCCTCCTCTCTGGACCTCTGCTGTTTCCCCCGGGGGGGCTCCCGGGCCCAGGACTAGCACAGACCACACGGATGGACATGGGGCGCCTGTGGACCCCCCTTTGTGCTTCTTCTCCATCGGGCCACCCAGGCCACCTGCTGGGGCCGCGTCCCCATACCCACTGCCCAGCAGACTCTCACTGGCAGGACCCAGGCGTTTCCCTAACATGCTTGTGTGTTTTCTGAGATGTGGTGTTGACCTCGTAAATGTCTGGATCAAAGTTTGAATAAACAAATAAAATCACCCGTTGTCCTTGATCCCAGGTGGATTGGTCTGTTCTAGTTGAGCCATGAGCCTGTCTCTGGAGTGTCTGTAAGCGTGTTCGATGGCTGCATGGGTCTACCTTCTGTGCTTTTCCACGTGGAAGCACCAAGCTCTTCCAATGAAGGGATCACTTTTAAATCTGACGTTGGCTGTGATCAAGGACTCTACAGAGCACATGGTCTAGTCAATGAAGACAGTGTGTCAATAGCTGGGTCTCCCATGTGCTCAATGTGCGACTGTGGTGGGACCACATTTAGTACTTTGTTATTTCCCGATCTTAACAAGACGTTAGGAGTGATGGATAAAGGAACTGAGGATTTCACAGGGAGGTTAAGGGGGCGAATTCAAAGGACATACCAGCTGCAGTCGTAACTGATTCTCCTCCCCCATGTTTCCTTTCTGCCTGGGCTGGTTCCTCTCTTCTTTCCCCTGCCCCACCACCCTCTGAGATCCCCCTTTATGACCCAGCAGATCAGCTGCATAAACCACACTCTGCAACCCTGCCTAACAGACTGGCTTTATGTTTCCCTCAAGCAAGCCCCTCGGCCGGTGGGTGTTATCTCACTAGGTGTGTGCTGAGCGTGTTCAACAACCTGGTTCCCTTCTGTGTTGGAAAAAAAGTCACCATTGCCACCCTTGTGGGTCTTACTCAGCAAGACAGCCTTGCTTTCTGAGACCAGCAATTACGCTCCGTCTGAACAAATGAAGTCAGCGCCCAGAAGGGCCGCATCCTGGTTCACCTGGTGAGTCACTGGGGCTCACAAACCTGCCCAGAAAAAAACCCACCAGATCCTCGGAGCCACAGCCACTTCTCAGTCTTTCTGCCATCTCCCGGCTGGGTTCTGTCTTCTGACGTGAGATAGTCCCCGTCCCCAAAATATTTCCTAATATCTCCTCAACCCAAGAAAGTTCAAAGACTCTACATTCAGATAACCATTCCAATGCATTTTAAAACCTTTCTGCCTATCACACAATTATTGTAGCTGAGCTAAACGACAGTCTGGTGTTTACAAATCATGTCCAATGTGGGCTCTTTTGCCAATTAATCTATTCATCTGTTTCTCTGTAACTGTGTTTTCTCTCTGATTGTAGATAATGTCTTTCAAGGTATCAGGTGATGCCAGTGCATTCGTACACACTGCCTTTCGGTCCTGCAAAGGAAATTCTGTTTACATTATTACTTAGTGAGAACTAAGAGTTTGCTTGAATTCATTATTTCTTCTTTGGTCATGAAAAATGTGTTAATTATTAAACCTACCTTTCCCAAAAGCATACCTTTCCAAAATGTTGCCAAAATCTTGTTTTTTTTCTCTGATAGTGATTTTCTAAGTCACTTATTTTGGGGGGAAAGGGATGGAGAAAAGTACAATTTTTCCATTTAATAGGGACCCTTAATATTTAATGGGAAACAATGATTCTAGTTCAACTTTTGCCTTATGCCTAAGCCTAGTAAATATCATCATAATATACATAAAAGTAATAATGAAGTGCCAAATGTAAACGATGCCATCTTAAGAACCAAAGTAAATTCCTTCCCTTCGACGATTTGTGAACAAACAGATGAGGGGCAGCTGGAGACTGATCAGGTCAGCTGAGTGTCGACTCCACGGCACCCTCTGCAGGTGGCTGAGAAGGGGCTGGGGGCCTGCGGGGGAGCCCCTCTGCCGCCCCCGAGCTGCTCGGCCTGCTCCAGGCTCCCAGGCACCCCAGGAGAAGGTCCTGTGCGGGGGAGGGGGGGGCTGGACCCCTGATTCTGCCCCATCAAGGTCAAGGTGAGGCGGCAGACAGCCACAGAGAGGCAGCCTGCCCTGGTGCCTGGCCACTGCAGAGGGAGCTAGAGAGACAGAGAGACGGCAAGAGAGAAGGAAGGACGGAAGGAGAGGAGGCGGCGGGGCTGCGGAGCGCTCTGCCTGCCGGACCTCACGCCAACTTCTCGTAGTGACTCCAACCCAGACTCATGACCCGAAGGGAATCCTGGACCCAGCTCGGAGGAGCTGACACCACACAAGGCTTCAAAACTCCCTTGAACCCAGCGTCAGCCCAGCGACTCCCTCTGTTCACATCCCCCCAGGCACACAGCGGCTGCTGGGACGATGCAATACAGGAGCCGGCACACGACCGGCCAGGACAGTGGCCCCAGGGTCACAGGCCAGGAGCCACGCCCTGCCGCATAACCTCCTGCCCTTGCTGCCCTGGTGTACACGTGTATTTCCCAATTCCAAGAATACTACGAGATTGCTGTGTCCCCTGATGTGTCACCAACAGTGGAGGGTCAACATCTTTCTGTGGCCGACACACGTGAGCTCACCCACAGGTGCACCCACCCAGCCCCATTCTCGGGCTCCCACCTCCCGGTCAGCGGGGTAACAAGATGCAGTTCCATTCTGTGTCCTCTCACTCCTGGAAGCGGGGCTGCTCGGCCAGAGGTTTCAGATGAAATGTGTGGGGCTCAGGCTGAGGGCGCTCTGTCCCTGGGCCGCGTCTGTGACCAGCCACCAGCCACGGGCCCTGCTGTCCACGGCACGAGGCCGGGTGCCTGCCGAGGGGCTGTTATGAAGCTTGAGGGCCCGTCACTCTGAAAGCGCGCTGCACCAGGCCACGCCCCACGGGCGTGTTCAGTCCCCGCGTCCTCCTCAGCCCTCGTGACTGGGGAAGGAAGAGGCGCCCGCCACGTGCTGCGTGCTGTTCATCCCGAGTTAAACGTGTTGCCACGTGTTCCTTCGTGTTCTTTCTCTCGTGTGTCTTCTCTAGCGATGACCTCGTCCAGGGTCAAGTTTGATCTTTTTATCGAGATGTCAGTTGCTTCCTGCCTTCTTTGTTAAACTTCTCCCTATAAATACTCTTACCAGCCTGTCCTTGGTGTTTCACTGTTGGACGTGAAAACTTGGGATTCGTACATATTCAAGCCTAAATCATTCCCTTGATCACATGACTGACCGTGTCAGACATAGGACAGCCTTTCCCACCCACGACTGTATGAACGTTAACCTGTACTTTCTTCTCTACTTCATGGTTAATGTGCTAACATTTACATTTCTGATCCCCATGGAATTTAGTCTATGAGGTCTAAAGCAGATTCTAGTTTTATTTTACTACCAACTATTTGGCCATTATTTCCTGCTGCGCTATTTGTGAAAATAAAACCTCTTCATTCACTGAGCTGAGGTGTCACTTTAATTCTACACCAAATCCCCACATATTCTGGAGGATCTTTCTAGATTTGTATTCTATTCAGTCTCTGTTGCTTTGGTGGGACCTTACAGCTTTAACTAAGCCCTTCTTAAAGAGTGTGACAGTGTAGTACGGCCCTCACACCCTTCCATTTCAGGTTACTTTTTTAAAGTTTAGCATGTTTATTCTTCCCAATGAGCTGTAGATTAATTTTGTCACTGTCTCCTAAAATTGCATTAGGGATTTTCTTTGAACTGTATAAAATGTTACAGGTTCCTTTTAAAAATGTAAATCTTTAAAATACTTTATGTCTTCTCCTTTTATCCAGATCTTCTTGATGAAAACGTTTATATTTTCTTCATAAAGGAATTTTACCCTAGCATAGTTACCCCTAGGAATTTTTCATTGTTACTGTGAATAGAATCGCTTCTATTACATCTTATGGTCACACAGGTCTCTTCAGTTTTCAAGCAGCTAGTACTGTTTTCAGTGTTGACAGCCCTGTTTCTCTTCTTCCCTGTACACACACACCACCTGCTTCCTTCTCTTGCCTCTCGCTTTCTCTAAACCAGTCCTGCCATTATTCCGAGTTCACTGCTTCCAGGGCCAAAACGGCGACTACAGCATCATCTGTGGGGTTCAGACTAACGTTCCCCTATCAAGATGGAAAGCTGTCTTTATAATTTTAATGAATTATGAGTTTCAATTTTATTAAATGTTCCTTTGGTTGCTGTCAAGATAATCATATGTTGTAAATTCTATAAATACATTTTTAAATAACAAATACCTTTTTTCCTGGAATAAGACCAGCTTTGTCTTAATGTATTAATGTTTATTTATTAATATAGATAAACTGGATTTATGTATTAGTATGTCTGTTGTCTTCCCACCGAAGAACGGCTGGGTGGGCGGGCCCAGTCAGAACATGCTTCTGTCGTTAGCTGACTGCGTCATTCCTCTATCTCCTAGAATTTACTGTTGCAGAGAGGTTTGCCAGATTTTTGTAATCTGTTTTTAATTAGCTTGCTTTCTGTCAGAATGCTGGAAACATTTTTTTTCTTCTTTTAAAAATCTTTTGCCATGTATGTTTACTCTAAGTGTTCTTTTATCAACTTTGGAGAAGCTTCTTCTCCATTCAGGAACAGGCACCTGAGCTCTCCCTCTGTCACCATGTCCCGTGTTGGGCTCAGCATCTCTCACCTCTGGGTCTCCCGTCCCCTCTGGTGTCTGTCCTCCTGTTCAGCCTGAAGGAGATGCTCCAGTGCATCTCCCACATCACTGGTTCTCGACGTTATTAAGTATGCTTGTACTGCCTCCCATTTGAATTATCAATCAGGCCAATATTAGTTTTATTCCAAACCTCCCTTTTAGTATTTAGCTCCATTTACATCCCAGCACGTTTCTTTGTTTTCAGGTGATGCACCGTTTTATATTTTATTAATAATTTGACATAATTTTCTGAATTTTGGAGAACATCGACATCATACTTTCCCTCTATGCCTTAAATACCTTAGCTGTGAGCATATTTTCTATTTTTATTTCGACTTCTTCATAAGAGGCTCCACATTCCACTGGGTGTGTTTTTTCCCTCTTTATACCTTTATAAACGAGACAACTCTTTGCAACTCCTGCTGTCACAGCGAGGGTAAGTGCATCTCTCTTGGTCTCTCCGTCCATGGATACAATGACTAGAATCATTTTTCAAAAATAACAAGAGAAAGTGAGGTATCCAGCTACTAGTCTTTGCAATCCTTTAGGATCCTTTACAGTTCTTAGCTTACTTTGTACATTGAAAACATTACCCAGGATGTACACCCAGATGCCTTCCACCAATTCCCGCCTATAGGTTTACATCTCAGAATAGAGTGGGTTACCATTGGTTTTCCTGTAGTTTACCTCAACTTATTTCCTAACATCTGTAGTAGTGTATCATTTTAAGAAAATTATAAAAGAAAGGGAAGAGAAGAAAGTCATATGCGCGTCAGAATTCTGCCTCACAAGCAGTTTTAAAGGCATTAAGGGTATGAATTACTGTCTACTGCTACACAACAAATTATCCTAAAGCTTAGTGACCTAAACAGCAGACATTAGTTACCTCACAGTTTCTGTGTGTCAGGAATCTGTGCAGAGTTCATCTAGAGGCCTCTGGTTCAAGGTCTTTTGTGAGGTTGTAGTCAAAACAGCCAGCCAGGGCTGTGGTCTCATCTGAAAGCTGGATGGGGAGGGGTCCACTTGCACTCACATGGCCTTGGCAGGCTCCAGTTCCTCCTCATGGACAGTGGAGATGAGGGCTTCAGTGCTTGCTGAGCCACATGGGCCTCTCCATAAGACTGCTTCCAGTGTGGAAATCTGCATCCCCAGCACAAGAACTGAGAGAGCAAAAGTGAGAGAGCAAAAGTGAGAGAGAGCAAGGGAAGCCCCCAGGATGGGAGTCAGGTTTTTTTTTAAACTGAATATTGAGAGTGATATCTCATGATGTCTTCTCTTCTGCCTTGTTCCCCCTTTAGAAGTGAGTCACTGGCGCCACTCACAGTCAGGGGAGAATACTGCCCAGAGGCAGGGATCACCAGGGTCCATCCCAGAGGATGGCTGCAGTTGGTCACCTGCCTTCATGGTTGGTCACAGGCAGTGAACACATGGAGGAAGAGACAGGAAAGTACTTTCTATCATTTTTCAGACACTACTGCCAAGAAATAAAACTGGGGCCTCTCACGAAGAAGACCAAGCCTTGGTCAACTTCTTGATCCATCTTCGTTACTCCTAGTATCTATCACTGAAAGGTTTTGGTATTAGATGGTCTATTGGTTGAAATTTTTAATTTTGATAATTTCTCTGTCTTCACTTGCATTTGTTGTGATGTTGGATATAAAGTTTTGCACTGAAACTTGTTAAATAGACCAAACTTTAAGACACTTGCACTCCTTCTACCTTGAATGTGCTTTTAAACTAAATGCCCTTTCTAAGGAATAAACAGAATTGGAATTACGTATATAAATCATGTGTGTGTTTATTCTAGAAAGCAATGGTTAAAAGTATCCACATAATCGAGGGGTGAGTTTTGCTTTTATTTATTCATATGTAATCCCATAGGTAGAAAAATCCCAAATATGATAAAGGCATATTTGACTTAGGTATGATGGCAAACACAGCAAGTATCCTCAGACGTTCTGCTGAATTAAAAAAGGTTAGCCTGTTTAATGTTTTTATTTAGCTAAAATAGATATTACAGTTGATATAAATACAATAAAGTTACAATAATATCATGAAACAGAGAAAAAGATGTTTGAAATAGTGGTAACTCCCCTGGATTAGGGACTTCACTGTGTACATTCTTTAACAAAGCCAGGGATTTTAGCAACAAGAGGAGCTGTTAGTGAAGAGAACCACTTATCCTTTTGTCTTCCACCTGATAGTGTAGGCAATAACAAATCCACAACATGCCTACCATCAATACACTTACCATACCAATGAAGGCAGATACTTGGAGAAGCTAAGCGACGGCCCCAGCATGGCCCTTGCTAGCTGGTGGTACTCAGATTTGAACCCAGGAAGTCATACTGCAGAACGCATGCTCCTAACTTGCTATGAGTTGTTGCCTCAGTCCGGAACATGGGAACAGGTACATGATCAGTATTTGTTCACTTAATTAACAAATTCATGAATGCTTCAATGAACGGATGGACCTTGATTTTTTTTTAACAAAATCTGATTCAAATTATCGGGTACTATCTGTTTTCTTTGGAAGGTTCTTATCCTAATAGGTAGTGCCTACAGAGCAAAGCTGCTTTGTTTATTTTTCTTAGTCAACATAATATCATGTTAGTGCTATTTTAAGAGGGGGGAAAAACAAAAGGAAAATGCATAATCACTACTGTAAATGAGTTTTATGTATACAGAGGTAGCCATCTTTACCCTCATCCTTTATCCAATTTCAAAAACTTGGCAGTGTGTGAAGTTACCAGTCACCTCCTAAGACTTCTGGTGTTGGAAGTAAGACCCTAACTCTCACTGAATTATGGACTGGAAAAATCTGGTCTCCTTATGTGTTTTCCATATGGTTAGCTGAAGCTTTCTCTGCTCCAGCACTGAGAAGGCCAGCATGTCTCCCCTGGCGGTGTTAAAGATTTTATAAAGTGGAAAATATTTTGCTTCCTTGGACTATCAAACTAGAGAGAATGAAAGACACTGCTATCATGTTTGGTGTTCATTTATTTTTCTGAATGTGGTAACCTCTTAAATCGGTGTGAGCTTAGGGGGGTTAAGGTTTGCAATTTGACCACATAAAAACAGAAATGTGTATGTATTTCTTTGTTAATATTTTGAGGAAAATATCTCCCCATCTTTATTATAGTGATACCTATTTCTCTGAATTCCATTACCTTCCCCAAAATGTTGTCTTTTAGTAGAAATAAGAAGTAGAAAAAAATGTAAATTAATGTTTCTCCCTACTGAGAAACAGGAGGAGGATGGAAAGTCATTCAGGAACTGAAACCAAGCATGATAATTGCCACTTTGGGGCTCTCAGACACAGGGCTTGCTTCTGTAGACTTCTTTACCAGCACCAAGAAAAAAAATCAAAAACTCTTACAGCCAAAGCTCTGTGAATATTTTTCCTTTTTATCTCAAGTAGTTCAATAACACTTCTAAGAATAGTTAAAAAATGGTGGATTAGATGATCCTGACTAATGATCTATTAAAACCGAGGGTCTGAATGCAATTTTCATTATTTCCAATTGCTTTCCAACTGAACTAAAACTTGGCAGGATTACTAAAACTGCCCTTAAATTCTTTACTTCATCATGCTAAGTTTTGTTTAATTTACCTTTTGGCCATTAAAAGTATAATTTTATTTTTCCAGAGGTCACTCACATGTTTGCTTAGCCCATCTGACTTGACAGTTTGCAACAAAGAAAATAGAAATTAAAGATAATGGTATATTAATTCAGGTTTTGATATAGCTTTTATTAATATTATGTTACTTTGAGGAGGGAATACTGTTTCAAAAGGTTTGATTTGAGAAATGGTTCGTTACAACTGCTTTGCCAGATGACAGCAAACTGATGTAGAAAGTGGTGGATCAAGGTAGGTGGGGAGGAAAATTGTACTAAATATGATTTTGCAAAAGACAGGCTTCAAAACTGAAATTTATTTTCTAGGAAACTTTTGAGCAAGGTTAAATAATGAGTAGTAAAGAACTTGAAAATTTATATTGCCAGCCACCCAGTCTTGTGACATTTTGTTCAAGTAATATTTATTTTTATATATTCAGGTAAGGGGAACTTAAGTCTAAGTCCATACATCCAACGTAAGGGAACACATGAAGAATTTGCTAGGAAAGGTGAGCACACAACACTGAAGATCACTTGGCCCATAAAGTCAGCCTTTGGAATCAATCTATGACAAAGGAGGCAAGAACATACAATGGGGAAAAGACAGTCTCTTCAAAAAGTGGTGCTGGGAAAGCTGGATAGCTACATGTAAAAGAATGAAATTAGAACACTTCCTAACACCATACACAAAAATAAACTCAAAATGGATTAAAGACCTAAATGTAAGACTGAAAACCTTAAAATGCCTTAGAAGAAAACAAGGTAGAACGCTTTTTGACATAAACTGTAGTAATGTTTCTTTTTGGATCTCTCCTAAGGCAAAGGAAACAAGATCAAAAATAAACAAATGAGACCTAATTAAACTTTAAAAAATTTGCACAGCAAAGGAAACCACTGACAAAATGAAAAGACAACATACCGAGTGGGTGAAAATACTTGCAAGTAATATGACAGATAAGGGGTTAATATCCAAAATATATAAATGGTTCA
The DNA here is from genome assembly GCF_964165515.1 of Mesoplodon bidens. NCBI lineage: Eukaryota > Metazoa > Chordata > Mammalia > Artiodactyla > Ziphiidae > Mesoplodon > Mesoplodon bidens. The sequence continues at coordinate 93,451,849 of NC_138168.1, forward strand.
TACAACTCAATATCAAAAAAAATAAACAACCTGATTAAAAAATGAGCAGAAGCTTGAATAGACATTGTTCCAAAGAAGACATACAGGTGGACAACAGACACATGAAAAGATTCTCAACATCTCTACGCATCAGGAAAATACAAATAAAAAACACAATAAGATATAACCTCCCACCTGTCAGAATGGCTGTCATCAAAAGACCACAAATAATAAATGTTGGTAAGGATGTGGAGAAAAGGGAACCCTTGTATGCTGTTGGTGAGAATGTAAATTGGTGCAGCCACTATGAAAAACAGTATGTAGGTTCCTCAAAAAACTAAAAATAGAACTATCATATGACTGAGCAATTCCACTCCTGGGTATATATCCAAAGAAAATGAAACACTAATTAGAAAAGATATGTGCACCCCAATATTCATAGCAGCACTATTTACAATAGTTAAGATATGGAAGCAACCTAAGTGTCCATCAACAGCTGAATAAAGAAGATGTGGTATATATATACAATGGAATACTACTCAGCCATAAAAAAGCATGAAATAATGCCATTTGCAACCACATGGTTGGACCTGGAGGGTACTGTGCTAAATGAAATGTCAGACAGAGAAAGACAAACACTGTATGATATCACCTATATGTGAAATCTCAAAAATAAAACAAATGAATATAACAAAACAGACACACAGATATAGAGAACAAACTAGTGGTTACCAGTGCGGGGGGGTGGGGGGAAAGAGGAGAGGCAAGCTAGGGATATGGGATTAAGAGGTACAAAAACTACTATGTATAAAATAGATAAGCAACAAGGATATGTTGTATAGCACAGAGAATAGAACCATTATTTTATAATAACTTTAAATGGAGTACAATATTGAATCATTATATTGTACATCTAAAACTAATATTGTAAATCAACTAGACTTCAAATAAATAAATAAAATATATGTTAGTATTTTGACCTGAATTAACTGGGTCCAAGGGACTCTGGCTTTTGCAAAGAGTTGACATTTTGTTCAGGGACAGTGGGAAAGGCTTGTCATTATCTCAGAGGAGGAAACGGGCTTTCTATAATTCACCTCTAAGTACCAGATTTGCTGTAGATTTTTAAAAAGATATGCTTTAGGAAGTTCCTACAGTATTTCTATTCTTCTATCCTTACTTCGCTAAGTATATTTATTGATATACAATATACAATATTTATTGTATGTTTACTGTATATCAATAAATATACTTAGTGCAGTTTATTGTATATCAATTTTACCTAAATAAGGCTATTGAAAACATAGTCAAACTCATTTGTTGCAGCTAAAGAGTGGTAGGAGAGAAATTTATATCTACAATAATACACTAGGGGGGAAAGCTGAGAAATAACTGTCTAAGCCTCCATGCCAAGAACTAGAAAAGGAACACCAAATAAAACTGAGGAAAAGATAAAGGAAATCATAAAGAGCAGAAGTCAACGCATTATAAAAATATCTTTTTGTTTGTGTTTGCAAGTACCTGTTGTCTATTAATCACCTGAGATTCTACCTGACACACAGGTTCCTATGCATGACTGTTCCTTCATGTTCTCATGGAAGGAGGTTGGCATTGCTTTCTCTTCTCAGACAGCTAATGCACTACTGACCCAACTTGCAGACTCTGTAGCCAATTCCAGGATGCCTGAGCTAAAGTCTGATAAGGAAAAAAATGTAGGATTCTAGATATTGGGAAAACTTGTAACTAAATTAAATGTTTTAGTGACATTATAAATCATGGTACATCAAAGTTAGTAAAGAAAAAGTGGCAACTCCAGAATAATAGAGAGGGGAAATTGGATTAACAAACTGTCATTAGAACAAGGTAAAAGTGGGGTAGGAGAAGGATGGAGTGGGAGTTTGGGGTTAACAGATGCAAACTACTATATATGGAATGGATAAACAACAAGGTCCTAGTGTATAGCGTGGGGAACTATATTCAATATTCTGTGATAACCATAATGAAAAAGATTTTTTTAAAAAGAATTATAGTTTTGTATAACTCAGTCACTTTGCTGTATAACACAACATTGTAAATCAACTATACCTTAATTTTTAAGAAAGTAGAAGTATCTTGGTAAAGACAGAAGCAAAATCAGAAATGTTGACCAAAAGTATGAACTTTCTTAAGAAGGAAGGTTTTCTGCTCTGTTAAGCAAGTGACTATTAATTTCTCTCTTGCTCTTTTCACTCCCCTTATATACCATGTGCTCTTAGTATGCAGATTTGGTGTCTCACATTATTCTTAAATTATCCAATAGGGCCTCTTAAGGAGTGGCTGGGTCCTAATGTTGAGCAGGACAATGCAAGATGACCCTAAACAACCTTTTGTTATTTTTGCTTTTGTTGGTGGCGGTGGTGTTGAGGGGACACTTTCAGTAAGTCTGGAGATGCTAATGAAGACATCATCTTGTCAAGGCCCCCTCAAATGATTTGAGGGAAACAAATGGCTACACTCGATTAAACATTTGTGAAAAACCATAAATTTGTGGATTTAAAATGGGCAGGTAATAGAAAATATGCTAGAAAAGTATCCCTTGGTCAAAAAACCCACAGGGTTAATCATGAAAACATATAATAAATGACTATGGTACCTGGATATGACTGCCACCAAGCCTCGGGATGTGGATTATAGAGAAACAGACATGTGATTATGATCCTTGGACCAAACAGAACCACCCAGGTGGGAGAGGAACATACTGCCAGGGGTGATGTAGGAAAATGGGCTCATTTCTGAGCCCCCAGAAGCCTGGATGCAGACACACCACTCAGTCGCCCCAGTGCACTGGCTCCAAGCCCTTCCTCCAGATGAAGGGCCACCTTTGCCTGCACTGATGGGGTTCAAGAACTAGGGGGACCTCATGCTGGCAAATACTCCCCAAGCTGCAGCTCATCCAAGGTCATGGGGAGGTCACTCGGAATGGTGGGGGGTCAGCTGTGAGTGTAAATGTACAAACTTGTTTTCTGAGCTTTTAATCTTAGTCTATTCCAGTGGCGATGGCGCAGCTGGAAACAGTGGGGGCCATGGAGACATGCTACTCTTGGTTCAGCCAGCTTCTGAGATAAACAAGAACAGACTAAGTTGTCAAAGGCTTAGGGTTTGGTTCACAAGCAAGTTACTAGGTTAGGGTAGTGACTGTCAAAATGTGTTCCATGGAGACTAATTCTGGGTGACATTAACACATTACCCGAAAATAATTGGTCCAATGGCCAAATGTGTATGGGAAATGCTGGTTCGACAACAACAACAAAAATGTATTAATTCATTTCTGGGAAGATTTTTCAGAGCTTTATTATTAAATAAATAATAATCATTTATTATTAAATGATAATTTCACTAGAAGACCCAGAAGAGGTGAGAGTGTGTAGCCTGGAATGCTTTGTCTCTTGGTGCATCTTCAGGGAATACATAGAACCCTGGTTATCTGCACATTTGGTGACTGTCCTTAACCCCCAACTAGTTCATGAGGGCTTCTATGGGACTGGCCCAAAGTCTCTTTCATTTGTAATTACTCAGTTACTCTTCATCACATGCAGAGGAAAGGAATCATCCACAAGAGGGTTAGCTGTGAGGAGTGCTCACAAGAAATAATCACTTATAATGGGATTCCCTGAGCCATAACTGAAGGTTCCACTTATTTCACTCACTGTCAGACCTGGAATCGCCAAAGACTAGATGATAATCTAGTACTACTTTTATGGTGAGTCCAGCAAAGAACGTTATATTAATACATTGACCTAAATTTAAATGGCAAAGTGTAAAATCCTACCTGCACCAACTCTCCTGTTAAACAGCTGAGCAACTGGCAGCCCCTGTGGGGCAATGTCCTAGAGGTGCATGCAGGACAAGACATAGGACCAACTAATGCTTATCCAGAAAAGCCAGGCATAGAGACTTTTGGCAAAGGTCCGATGTCAATGTTCTGAAGGAGAACAAAGTCAGAGTGGGGCAGAAACACACTGTGTTGTCCATTCAGGGGCCTGATGGAGAGCAGGAGCCATGGTGATGAAGCTAAATGGGCAAGGATCCGATGAACCGATGAGTGAGGTGGGATGAGGGTGCGGAGCAGATTCCAGACATGGAATGCAGGCACCTGCGATGGCTCTTTGCATGGCCCCTCACCAGCTCGCATGGGAGTGCCGTGTGCCTAAGAGATTCTGACACTGAGCAGATACACTGGCCAAGCTTCTAGAAAGCAACGCTGCAATTATGTTTCCAGAAAAGGGGAAGAAACACTGCTAGCTCTGTTCCCAATCATAAGAAACCTTCCTTTTCTTTTAGGGATTTTGAATTCTCCAAGTGTGTACTAGGCTGATATAAATTTTAGCTTTACAAAACATACAAATGGTACTGCAAAAGATTAAATCATTAATTAAAAATGGGCCAAATGATATTACCCATTTGAGTTCTATATTTTTAAAGGGCTTTAGCTTTTGATGATATTCAGTGATTTCCAAACCTGACTTGTTTATTTGAATATATAGCATATCACGGTTTACAAAGCACTTTCATATAATGATCTATTCAGAGCTATACAACAACCATGCAAAGAAAGAAAAGAAAGGATTCTGGTGTCGTAGAGGAGGTCATTAAGCTCAAAGAGTCTAGTTTGCACCACAGTCAATATTAAAACCCAAGACCACTCATTGATCTTTTTTTCTAACCCACAGAGCTCTGCTTAAAGGATACCAAAATAAATAAATCTCCTAAATTTCTAAAATTTGATTTTACTATTCTTTAATTAAATACATATTACTCAGAAATTTTAGATAGTATTGTAACTCAAGCTGTTTATCAGTGGTATATGAGGAAGAGCAGAGTCACATATCAGTAAATATAGTCTATTAATTATTAACAAAGATGTAAAATACATTCTTGGTGTTAATTTATTTATTTTCTTAGCTTTATCTACAACCTTCTCTTAACCTTAACCTTTCTATATAAATTGAGTGGGTTTTTCCTCTTTAGTTTTATCTTATGAACTATATCTGGAAAATAAAATATAATTTATGGAATTAGGGTATCAGTACTTGAACTGTCTCATACCACCAGGGCAGTCTTCTGCATAAAGTATTTCAGCTCATTTTGCTCATGATAGGAAATACTCTGAGATTTAATGGCTTTCTAAAAGAAAGTGTTCCATTGTACACCTAAACTTCATACAGTATGGGTTGAAACAACCAGGAAGTTGTACTGACTCTTCATCAGTCCTACTCCCACCGAAATAGCAGAAATAAAAAGCTATAGACCAAATTGACCTAACAGACATAGACAACTTTTCACCCAACAGCAGAAGAATATACATTCTTCTCAAATGCACATGGAACTTTCTCTAGGATAGATCACATGCTAGATCACTAAACAAATCTTAACAAATCTACAAAGATTAAACCATTCCAAGTATCTTTTTCAAACACAGGAATAAAACTAAAGAAAATGGGGAAACTCACAAATACATGGAAATTAAATAACACATTATTGAAAAACTACTGAATCAAAGAATAAAAAGGGAAAATTAGAAAATATCTTGAAACAAACAAAAATAAACACACAACATACCACAACTTATGGGATACAGCAAAAGCAGTACCAACAGGAAGTGTGTAATATAGATGACTACATTTAAAAAGAAAGATCTCAAATAAATAACCTCACTTTACACATCAAAGAACTAGAAATAGAAGAACAAAGCCCAAAGCTAGTAGAAGGAAGGAAATATAATGACTACAGCAGAAATAAATAAAATAGAGAGTAGAAAAACAATAGAAGAAATTGATGAAATGAGTTGTCTTTTGAAAAACTAAATAAAATCAGCCAACTCTTAGTGAGGCTAACCAAGGATAAAAGAGAGAAAACTCAAATAATAAAATCCAAAAATGGAAGAGGAGACATTACAACTGATGCCACAGAAATAAAAAAGATCATAAGGGACTATTATGAACAATTATATGCCAATGAATTAGACAACTTAGAAGAAATAGATAAATTTATATAAACATACAGCCACCAAAGCTGAATCAAAGAGAAACAGAAAGGGACTTCCCTGGTGGTCCAGTGGTAAAGAATCCACCTTCCCATGCAAGGGACACAGGTTCGATTCCTGGTTGGGGAGTTAAGATCCCACATGCTGCGGAGCAACAAAGCCTTCATGCCACAACTACTGAGCTCACATGCCTCAACTAGAGAGCTCACATGCCACAAACTACAGAGCCCACCCGCTCTGGCGCCCATGCGCCGCAACTAGAGAAGAGAAAACCTGTGCGCCACAACTAGAGAGGCCCGCACACCACACCAAAGAGCCCATGCACCACAATGAAAGATCCTGCATGCCTCAACGAAGATCCCACGTGCTACAAATAAGACCTGACACAGCCATAAAAATAAATATTTTTTTAAAAAAGAAATAGAAATCCTGAAAAGACTGATAACAAATGAGAAGATTGAATCAGCAATCAAAAACCTCCAAACAAGAAAAACTCAGAACTAGATGGCTTCACAGATGAACTCTAAAGGCCTTTAAAGAAAAATTAATAGCAATCCTTAGACTTTCTCAAAAAACAGAAGGCACACTTACAAACTAATTGTATAAGACCAGCATCACACTGATACCAAAGCAAGACAATGACACCACAAGAAAAGAAAGCTACAGGCCAACATCCATGATGAACATCAATGCAAAAATCCTCAACAAAATGTTAGCAAACCAAATCCAACAGCAGATTACAAGGATCAAGTGAAATTTATTCCTGGGAGGCAAGGATGGTTCAACATCCACAAATCAATAAACATGATACACCACATTAACAGAATAAAAATCACATGATCATCTCAATAGATGTAGAAAAAGCATTTTAAAAAATTCAAAACGCTTTCATGATTATCAACTCTCAGCAAATTAAATATAGAAGAAACTTACCTTAATATAATAAAGGACATATGTGAAAATCCCACAGCTAACATCATACTCAATGGTAAAAAAACTGAAAGCTTTTCCCTTAAGATCAAGGCAAGGATGCCCACCCTCACCACTTATATTAAACACTACTGGAAGTCCTGGCCAGAGCAATTAGGTAAGAAAAAGAAATAAAAGGCATCCAAATCAGAAAGGAAGAAGTAAAATCATCTGCATTTGTATATGACATCTCTTATATGTAGAAAACTACAAATACTACACACACACACACAAACTGTTATAACTAATAATTCTACATAGTTGCAGGATACAAAATTAACACGCAAAAATCAGTTGCATTTCTATACACCAACAGTGAACTAGCTAAAGAGGAAATTAAGAAAACAATTCCATTAATAATAGCTTCAAAAAGAATAAAATACTCGAAATCAACTGAAGCCAGGAGACGAAAGACTTACACACTGAAAATTATAAAACATTGATGGAAGAAATTAAAGCAGACAAAAATAAATGGAAATACATCCCATTTACATGGATTGGAAGAATTCGTATTTTAAAATGTCCATACAACCGAAAATGATCTACAAATTCAATGAAATCCCTATCACAATCCCAATGGCATTTTAACAGAAATAGAAAAAATAATCCTATAATTCACTTGGGCGACCATCACTGCCTAATGACTACTAATAAGATCGCGGGAGCCCTTGGAAGACAAATATTTGAAATTGAGTTTATGTCTCAAGATTATAAAATGCCCTCTGGAAATTAAGAAATAATAAAAATAGATACAGAAAAATCTGACTGAAAATCTATGTTCTTAAATATTCAGTATTTCTGATATAGAGGAAAAATTACAAATTCAACTTTGGTATTTCTTTCTGTGTGTATATTATTAAAATAACAAAGTTTAGAAACTCAGGGAAAGAGATTTTCTATTCAGGAAAGAGAAAGTAACAGGATGCATTGAGTTGGAAGTAAATAAAGTCCACAGAGCACAAAATAAACAAACCCTGTAGGCAGGAATATACCACTGAGTAACTTGAATTAGTGGTTTGTTGGCACCAATTTTAGAATCTTCTTTTCTCTCTTAGTTTTGTGCCAGAAAGTATAATGTTATAAAAATTAATCAGGCCACTTACGGACATCAGGATGCCCTTTGTCCCGAATATATGTGATCTTACCTGTTACTTCTAAAGCTTCTTTCTCCCAGGGAACCCACGGTCCCCAGGGTGGTGTCCATGTCAGGCACAGGCATCTGCCTGCTGATTTACATCTCAGTGAACCCCTGCCGGCACTGTTAATAAATGTGTGGTAATGTAAATTGATACAGCCACTATGGAGAACAGTATGGAGGTCCCCTAAAAAACTAAAAATAGAACTACCATAAGACCCAGCAATCCCACTACTGGGCATATACCCTGAGAAAACGATAATTCAAAAAGTCATGTACCAAAATGTTCACTGCAGCACTATTTACAATAGCCAGGACATGGAAGCAACTTAAGTGTCCATCGACAGATGAATGGATAAGGAAGATGTGGCACATATATACAATGGAATATTACTTAGCCATAAAAGGAAATGAAATTGAGTTATTTGTAGTGAGGTGGATGGACCTAGAGTCTGTAATACAGAGTGAAGTAAGTGAGAAGGAGAAAAAGAAATAACGTATGCTAACACATGTATATGGAATCTAAAAAAAAAAAGTGGTTCTGAAGAACTTAGGGGCAGGACAGGAATAAAGACATTGATGTAGAGAATGGACTTGAGGACATGGGGAGGGGGAAGGGTAAGCTGGGACGAAGCGAGAGAGAGGCATGGACATATATACACTACCAGATGTAAAACAGATAGCTAGTGGGAAGCAGCCGCATAGCACAGGGAGATCAGCTCGGTGCTTTGTGACCACTTAGAGGGGTGGGATTGCAAGGGTGGGAGGGAGGGAGACGCAAGAGGGAGGAGATATGGGGACATATGTATATGTATAACTGACTCACTTTGTGATACAGCAGAAAGTAACACAACATTGTAAAGCAATTATACTCCAATAAAGATGTTAAAAAGAAAAGAAAAATGTGTGCCTAGGATTCCTCCCTAAGGAATCCACAGCCGATGCCTAATCCACATGTCAACAAAGACTAACCTTGGGTGCCCCTCTTCCATTCCAGTCACTTTGCCATCTAGCGCTCTGTCGATATGTTAAGAGAAATAACTCTACCTTTATGTTAAGGAGGCTTGGGGACAAGGCATGCTTGGCCCAAGGTGCACACACACAAACATTTAGACACAGTGAAAGGACCGACAGTTTTCTCTACTCATGAGAGTGTTTGAGGAAAGGCAGCAGGACAGACCCACAAAACACTGGACTTGGCCCTGACAGTGTCACAAAGTGAAGGAACCGTAAGTAGTAACAGTTCTTCATAAAGTGCTTTTGGTTTTGCCATTGACCTTCGTGCGGATTTGGAAGCAGCGTAACTAGGTAGTTCCTCATTTACTGTCTAGTCCCTCCTTTAGTAGGAGTAATTACCTACCACCATCTTTGGCTGTTTCCTGTGTTTTAGGTGCTATGCCAGATCATTACCTGTTTATTTAATCCTTACAATCTACCAGATAAGCCTCACTGCTCCCACTTAGTAAATGAAGAAATCAGGGCTAGTCATAAACTTTGAAACGTTCTTAAGAACATTTTCAAGGTTGCACATCAGGCAAACGACAGAAGCAGACATTCAACACAAGTCCATCTGGTCCCAAAGTTTAAGATCGTAAGGGTTACATTCACCCCACAGGGCAGACAATGAGCTGGTGCAAACTGAAAGCACCTCAGCCCGTTCTCTTTCCTAACTGCACCCAGGCCATTGCTTAATTTAGCAAGTAACCCCTTTCACCATTCTTGTTGAAACCTCCCCTTCCTCTCTTCTTTCAAATAATGCAAAACGAGAATCAGGTACCTAAGTGTTTGGAGTTGAAGGATCAAGGCACAAAGAGAAATTCTGAGTAAAATTCCTCCCTAGACCACATCCTAGCTCTGCAGCCTTGGGTGACTCTCTCCCCTTCTCAGGAGACTCTCTCATCTATGCAATGAGTGGAATAGAACCTACCCAGCTCACTTAGGAGGGTGTGTGACAACCGTATGTAAGAGATCGTCTTTAAGTGTTGGGTGACTGTAAATGGCAGTTCAGACGCCATGAGGAGCATGGCACCCCATCAGCGCAGGACGCTCTCAACTTCGGATGTGCAGTGGGCAGCGGAGCCAGGAGAGTCAACGTCTTCCCAACCTGGGGCAGAGGAGGTGCTTCCAGCGTATTGGGCCTGCCGTGCACACAGAAAAATTTCACTTTCCCAACATCTGGTACCCACACACCCCAACCTAATTACAAATGCAACAAGCACCTGCCTGGAATATCCCTTGACCTAGAATGAAAGTACTAAGAGCCAAAAAGCAACAAACTTAATATTTTAAAATACACAGGATGACTATTAAACAGTTACAAAAGCCCATGGAAAGTAAATAAATGGAATTATAAGCCTTGTGCCTTTCAGTCCTGATTTCATGAGTTTGAATGTTCTAAGTCCCCCAGAGGACACGCTTACATGTGGGCTCCATGTTCATGTAGGGCCGTGTGTGCCTTGAGTCATTGGGAGGAAGAGTGGACAGAGGCCTTAACTCTGGAGGCCCGCAGCCGCCTGCCTTCTGTCCTGTGCGCAGCCAGCACAGCACAGGTGGGAAGTGCTGCCGGCAACCCACCAAGACCCTCCCCACCCCCGGTGCTTCTGGACCACAGAGAGATCATCAGGTTTCTGTCTTCCCTCCTCCCTTCTGCCCACACTGCGGAGGTGGCAGCCTCACGCCCCAGCCTCAGGGGCACACGGTGAGGCTCTGCCAGCCAGAATCTCTCTCCCCTTGCAATCGCTGTTGTGGGCAGGAGCCTGTGGCCCAAGTTCAGCCAATGAGTCATGAGGGAGAAGTCCCGCTGGGGGGCTTCAGGGGAGAAACACAAACAGAAAGAAACACTTTTTTCTCCTCTGCTCAGTGTTCTCCCGCCCGTATCCTCTCGTAGCTGCAAAGCCCCCAGGCTGCGTGCTCTCACACCTTCCTGTTCTCCCGGCTGCATGTGAGGCCGGAAACTGCAATTTGCGGCCATGGGAGATGAAGGACAAGAAGGCAGGCTGGTAACGGCAGAGCAGAAAGCTGGCAAGACCGTGGGCATTAATTAGGTGGTTGGCAGCTCTGTTAACTCAATTTAAAGCCACTCTATCACTGGGCCTCTTGTCATGTGAAATAGTGACTTTGATATTTTCTTTAAGTCATTTTCAGTTGGGTTTTCTGTATCCAAAAACATGCTAACTGCTCAGAGTAAAGCCAAGATTATATTTATAGTTGATTATGAACAGATTAGAAAGTATAGAAAATGTCTGCCTCCACAAAGATGCATAAGCCAGAAGCCATCCTGGAAATAATCTAATAAACATAAATGTAATAAGAATAAATATAACAAAAACCTATGTACCCACCATTCCACCCACCTCCACTGAATGTCATTTTATAATATTGCTCTGGGTTTTTATTATTGAAAAATAAAATATTATAGATATAACTCAAGCCCCAAGTTTCCTCTTCCCTGGAAAAGATTATAAAAATTGTATGAACAAGTATAAATAAATTATTCGATACAGATGCAACTTTGATAAAAGAACCACCTAAATGATTTTTGCATGAGAAATGGTGACTGACATTGTGTTTAGGGAATGATTTCCTTGTTTCCTCCACTGCTAACGCTAATAAAATCACACTGACTCTAAACTCTGCTTCCAAAGAGCTAATACACTCCTTTGCCACCATCTGTAAAATATCTAGAATGCTTGAGGAAAATAAAAGTACATACATGGCATTTTTGTTGTCATGATGCCATGGATTAACAGGATTAAACCTTGTGTTGTTTTAGCAAAGAACAGGCCTGGGGTCCAGGCTGCTGGAATAAAATATGGCATAAATATGGCACATGTAAAAGTACCTATAAATAGTTTACAAGAGAAAAAAAAACTGTTTAGCTGTTTAGAAAATACAAAATAATTTAAAACTGAACAAGTCAACCGAACTGCTAACGTCAGACATAATTAGTAGGTACTGAGAAAGTTACTGGAAACTATTTTATCCTCAGATGTACATAGGAATGTGATAACAAGAAATCAGGGAAGAAAACCATGGATGTGCTCAACTTTCAAGTCTTATGGGAATAACGCCTAGAAATGTTCACCGAACTGACCCTTGGTTTCTAAAGTTTATGCAAATATTTGAATTCTACTATCCCCCGACAATCAGTAGTTAGAAACAAATGTGCAAGTAGATTCCACCACTTCACAAGCATACTTGCAATTTGTAAATCTTGGAAGTCCAGGAAACAAACCAGCTGTAAAAGTATAGGACAAATTAGAACCAACCAAGTCGGTGCCCCTGAGGGCTGTTTCGTACGACAAGCCTCATAATTCATGGCCCACAGAGGAATCCCTTCTAGCAATATGGTTTTGCTCTAAGGATCCCTAACAGGGATTTGAGTGCGGTCCCAAAGGCTGCAGCGTTCCGAGGCATCACTGAGCGCTACCGTCACACATGAGTCACGGCCAGGCTCTGCTCCGGGGCATCTGTCCCCACACAGGGGAGGTGGGAAGGCCCGGCTGGAGTCCGTGAGCCAAGAGCCATTTGTGCTCAGGTTATGGGATTTAGAGACTGTGGGTTTGCTTTCCCAGGAAAGTGAGGGATCATTCCCAATGCTTCCATCCGGTGTGGAATCCCCACCATGACTATTTCATCCTCTCCAGCACTGCACATGGATAGCACTCTGCTTTCATCAACAGCAGCTTGTCCGGAGGACACCTGGGAGCGGCTGAGTCAGCCGTCCCACCTGCAGGAGGAGAGAGGACAACCTCAGCCGGCTTTGCTGGTCGTTTTATTGTTCAACAGTTTTTGAAGATTCAGTCTGAAATACAATAAACTAGAAAACTGGGCAAGAAAGAGCAACCACGGGAGGGAAAAGGAAGAGAGGAGGGAAGCTCTTACTGTTTAGCTTCTAAGGGAAAGGAAGATTGGTCTTAACGCGCTGTTCCAAATCATCCATGTGTTTGTCTCAGGAAAACCGATTCTGTGAACTACCTCAGCAGAAGCCACCACAACTTTTATAGTACCTATGACTTTTGTTTTAGCTCTCATTTCAGGATGAACCCAGCAAACTCTTATCCTCTGGACTCTACCAGGCAAGAGTCCCCTTTTCACCATCTGAGGTCCCCACTCAGTGTACGCTGCGGCCTGGGGCCAATTCTGAGTTTTCAGTACGTGCATGCTTAACCTCTTCTTGATGGGGGTCCCCCCAGTGACTCTCCCTAGTACACAGGGCCCCCGTGTGCTTCCCTCCCTCGTAATTACCCTCTGTGTCCTGGGACAGGAGACTTCTCCAGAAACACCCGTCACTCACGGCTGGTGCTCAACAACAATGGAAAACGCTCCTTCCAGCTCTGCTCTTAGACGTCCTCCCTGGCCTGTGAGCTCCTGGACGTCAGCAATGTTTGAAGGTCTTTTGGAGGCTTCGGCGCCCCAGCAACTCCAGAAGTTTGCAAATGTCTGCTATTTATAACCCAAGTGTTTGGAAGACACACAATGTGGTGAGTGCAGGTGGGTGTCCACTCACTGAGTGATCAACCCCACACACGGTCCTCTGTATCTCCCCCTGAACCAAAGAAGTGATGGGGCATCAATCCTAAATGAGAATACTGCCAAAGCCTGAGTTAACATGAATTCTTTAGGAACTGCCTAAACCTTCAATGCTTTGCTTAGTGTTTCTCCAGTCAGAGTATACAGTCATATTATTGATGTAGAAGAATCCATTTTTCTTCAAGAGGTTGACATATTAATTATGTTTACAGTTCTTGCTCTGGTTGAGAAGATATATTTGGGTCAAAGCTGACAGCACTCCCTGAGACTCAGTGGTCACTAATTAACACAGTAGACAGATGAACAGTAAGGAATCTTAACTTTGTCCCCAAAGAGGTCTGGTCTCAGTTCTCAGCTCCTGGGAGGGATCTGTGTTTGTCTGGAGCCTTGGGCTGGTCAGGCAGCAACAATGTGATGTAGGGTGTGGGCCCTGGGGCCTTCAGGGGCAGGGAACTTATGGACAGATACGCCACGAGGACAGTTACTCATGCCTACGTAACAGAGCCCCAGAAACAATTCCACACACCGAGGCTGGGGTGACTTCTGGTTGACTGGCCATCATACACATACCGGCAGAGTCCTGACTCTACAGGGAGAGGGCCATCAGAGGCCCCACTTGTGGTGCATCTCCTGGATCCTGTGCTACACACATCTACCCTTGACTGACTTTAGTCTGTGCCTTTTCCTTGAATTAAACCACAACTGTGAGTATACAATTCTCAGTGAGTCCTTCTGGGACTGTCAAACCTGATGGAGGTTTGCAGGTCCCTGAAGTTGCAGAAGTGAGGAGACTGTGCCCTCTGACCTCCTGGTTGTCTAAGCCCTTAGCACCAGGGTAAGGTTTTAGAAAACTAAGTCAAATTGTATCACTTCTCTGCTCTAAACCCTTAAGGGTCACCCACGTCACCCAATGTCCTCTCAGAGGCCTCACCACAAGTCTGTGCCACTCCCTTGCCGAAAGGTCTTCTCTGAGGTCATCGTCACCCCTCTCCCTCTCTCTGCTCCAGCCCCAGGGCCTTCCTGCTGCTCACTGACCATACTGAGCAAGGTCCTACCTCAGGACCTCTGCATCCAATTCCTCTTCTCTCCCCCCAGACATCCCTACGGCCCACCCTCAGCTCTTCAGATGTCCCTGTCTGTGAAGCCTGCCTAGTAACCCTGAGTAGACCTCTTCTCCTGTCTTTTCTCCAAAGACTTCACATTTACTTGTCTTGTTTAATGTTCTCTCTCCATGAGTTCTGTTCACCGTTGAACTCGCAGCACTTAGAGCACACAGGAGGCACTCAGGGAATACTTGTTGATGGTGAGCCAATGAATGAATGGTGCCTGCCCCTCCTCCCTCGCAAAGCACTGAGAGGGAGAGAGATCACACCTGAATACAGGTCGTTGCCTTTGGTCCACCTGAAACCAGGCAGGTCAGCAGACATGAAAACACTCAGCTGGGAGGCAAGAACAAGGCAGAATGAGAGTGACAGGTTCTAGACTACAGTGCTTGGGAGGGAGACAGCATTTGACTTGATATGGATGGGCTCAAAGTTCTCATAAACTCAGAGAGCCTGCCTTATGAAACCTGGGAAAGGAAGATTGGGTGAATGCCTGGAATTGATAGTTACTGTGGGAAACGTAACTCAGGGTCAACAAGGGAAGAAGAGCAGAACTGACAGAAGTCAGGGGATGGACAGGGATGCAACCTTGGGAACCTGCTTCTACAGACAGGCTTTACCCAAATTAAAGCAAAAGGGCCTTTGAGCTTCAACAACAGATAAACTAGATGTTTTGGTGGATGGACCTGGAGTCTGTCATAGAGAGTGAAGTAAGTCAGAAAGAGAAAAACAAACACCATATGCTAACACATATATATGTATACATGGAATCTGAAGAAACAAAGTTCTGAAGAACTTAGGGGCAGGACAGGAATAAAGACACTGATGTAGAGAATGGACTTGAGGATATGGGGAGGGGGAAGGGTAAGCTGTGACAAAGTGAGAGAGTGGCACGGACATATATACACTACCAAATGTAAAATAGATAGCTAGTGGGAAGCAGCCGCATAGCACAGGGAGATCAGCTCGGTGTTTTGTGACCACCTAGAGGGGTGGGATAGGGAGGGTGGGAGGGAGGGAGACGCAAGAGGGAAGAGATATGGGAACATATGTATATGTATAACTGATTCACTTTGTTATAAAGCAGAAACTAACACACCATTGTAAAGCAATTATACTCCAATGAAGATGTAAAAAAAAAAAGAGTCAATTCATGCAAAAAACCCAGATATGATAGAGAATGGTAGAACTTTTTAACTAATACAGCTTTCTATAATCACAAGAAAGAAACATTGGATTCCTTTTAAGTGAAGTTATTTTTTAAGTTGCTAAAGTGAACCACCCAATGAAAAATTCTTGACTCAATTTTTATTCCCTGCAAATATGCAAATTAGCCAGTTTCATCACTAACTTCATCTTGAAAAAAACCCATTAGAGCAAGAAAAAGGTGGTCCCTCACATGTAATTGAGATTTTTCTAGCAAAATACAAGATCATTTTCTTGACCTCAAAATCCATTCTGTTCTGCTAAACAAGTCTGAAAGGCTCCCAGCTCCATTTCCTAGGACACCAGAAGTCTCCATGTACTTCCCTACTTGCCTTTCACCTCGAGAGACAGAGAATGCCTTTCAGTGTCTCAAAACGTCTTGACTCTGTTCCCACAGCACAGGAATGTGCACAGCTGCAGTTAAAGGAAGGGGTATTACATCATGGAACGTCTCAAAGCTTGTGAGTGGCAAAAAGCAGGTTGTGAGATACACACGTTCCTTCCCCGTTCCCATGACCCCTTACAGCTGTATCATGCCACATTGGAGGGTTCACCCTGCCCACTTCTCTGTCTGAAGAAAAGGAATATTTCTCTGCGTACGTGGATGTCCTCTGACAGGTACAGAATGATGTCACGTCCGGGCCTCCTGCGTGTTTGGTGCAGAGAGGGCCTTCTGGGATGAAAGGGGTATTGTCGATGCTGCGCAGCTGGAGGGGCTGAGAGAGGGAGACACTGAAAGGGCCAGTGTTTGCCAACCCACCAATGACCCACGGGCAGATGAAGCAGGAAAACCAGTGACAACACATCAGTATGTGAGGGGTGACTCCCAGGAAGGAGATTTGGGTCAAAAAGCTACAGGGTGACATCATCACACAGCAGGGCTTGACACAGAGCATTTACTAATGTTGAATCCAACTGAATGCCCATCATTCAAAAAACACTTGCTGAGGGTGTCAATTGTTGAAAGCAATCCATGGGGTAAGGGGACAATCTTCCAAGGGGCTGAGTGCGGACTCGAGTCGAGTTGGGGCAAAAGAAAGAGGAAGGACAGGCTTGCTCTGACCTGCACACCACGAGTACGACGTGTCTGGAGTCCTCCTTCTCGAGACACTGCGGCTGCACGCGTGATGGGTGTGCTGTGTGAATGTGCTGAGATGCGCTCCAGTCTCATTTCCTGTTCTCGCGTTGCCATTTCCACCAGAACAAGGAGATGCTGGCGCACAGCATCCTGCCCTGGAAGCAGAGCAGGACGGGAGCTTGCTCCAGGCTTTTTTTCCGTGTTACTTGACACTGCCCTACACGTCACACTGTCATGAGTCATGTCTTCACCTGGCGCCCTGGTGGTGCACTGTCCCCCAGATGGCTCCTGTGTGTCTCCCTGCCACCATCCATGCTCACTGTGGGGTGACAAGGCCAAGCTCTGAGGGGCTCTCTCTGTGCCACCTTCACCTGCAGGAAGATGACCTCATCAACCCAGGCAGGGCCATGTCCCTCTTCTCTGAGTTTCACACTCACAGGTCACTCACAAGGGACATTTGGGTGTGAGGACCGACTTCTGAGAGTCTGGGCCGTGGAATGCTGTCCATCCCACACACCTCAGCCTCCCTGCCCCAAAGAGCCTGGTCTCCCTGCTCCCTCTGGGGACCCGTCAGTCATGCTGGAAGCTGTGTCTCATAAGGAAAGGCTGATGGGCTCCTCTCATAAACCAGAGGCACATGCTTGTGCACCCCCGGTCCAACCGCACACACTAGCGGATGGAACTATTGGATTAGCTAAAAAGGTCGTTCAGGTTTTTCCATACCATCTTACAGAAAAACCCAGATGAACTTTTTTGGGCAACCCAATATTAGAGGAATAAGGATGCCAGGCTTCCCCTTCACCAGTGATTCCTCCAAAGGGATAGAAAAACTCTCCTCTCCTTTAAAAAGCCACAATAGCTATAGTCAGTTTGGGCTAAAACAACTTACTTTTATTGCATAACCACACTGTATAATCATTATATTTTTGAGCAAATTTCAGCTTCAGAATTTGACAAGCCCTTTGTTAACTAATTAAGTGCTAATTAAGATCTGTCTTAGTAATTATGTTCATTTGAGCTATAAAACTGAGGCCTGAGTTATCAAAAGGAAAATTAAGGAAGCTGGCTTGGCCCTGAGTGTACCAACTGAATGACACGCGAGATGCCCCTGGAGGCTTCCGCAACAGAGCTGGAACGCAAGTCAGTTTTTAGCACAAGGTTCCTCTGGAACGCATGACCCAGAGGGGGCTGTGCAAACAGCTGCTGAGGCGGAGCTGACGCGCCCCTGGCCACGCCGACTGCCCGTCCCGAAGCTGCCTGACACTCTGCCTACTGAGCTTCCCAGTGTGGGATTTATTGGTTCACTTCTGGATCACGGACCACCCGGGTGAGACGCCAAGCCTCATGGTTTTTCGTTACCAGATGCAGGTCCGAGTGTCACCAAACAACAGGAGGAAATGAGAAGGCACACAGAGGGCTGGCCGCCAGGCACGGCCCACGCCAGCCTCAGTCCCGGGAGTCGCACAGACCGGACGACGAGGACGCTGCCGGGACACTCAGCCCAAACCCTGGAGCCGTGCCTCTGGGTCCCTCTGGGCCACCGAGGGGCTCCGTCCACAGACTCCAGGTCTCGTCACTCTCATTCCCAACCCTCTTCAACCGGAGGTGGACTGCAGACAGCCACGAACCCAGGGCCGGGGAATCCTGGGTGGGAAGAGCGGGCGCTCAACCCAAGGCAGCAGGACGTGGAGGAAGCAGCCGGGCGGCCACGGGGGGGCCTCTGCCCCGGGGGTCCCGGCACGCCCCTCGTACACCCCCAGGTGACAGTGACAGAGCCGACCGGGCCGTCCTCCCCAGGGGCCCCGCCTCCGAGCCCCTCACTTCAGTTCCCTCCTCAGCAGCGCCCTTCCCAGACCTCCGGGCCCGCCACCCTCTGCCTGAAGCACCGCCTCCCGGGCGTCCCCGGAGCACAGCCAAACTCCCCACAGAGCACCACCCCCGACAGGAAGTGCCTGCCGCGCCTCACCCTCTTCCAGGCTGGATGAAGGACGGACAAGGTCTCCACTCCTGCAGCAGCAGCCGGCGCGCGCGCACCAGGCCCTGACTGCGTCCAAGCGGAGCTGCGGCGCGGCCTCTGCCCCTGGCGGGTGGGCGGGCGGCCCCACCTACCTACCCCCGCCCCACCCGACTCCGCCTCTATCGCGTCTCGCGGGACTAGCCCCCCTTGCGCCCTTTCCGAGCCCATTTCTGATCTCGCAGCCGCTTCCGCACGGCGTGGGTGTTGCTTCCCCGGGCAGAGCAGGCTCCGGCGGCTGTGGCTCATCCGTGATGCCTGGTTGGCACCGGCAGCGCTCACAGCCGCCTGGCCCACCCAGCAGAGTGGCCCTCGGCAGGATTTGCCCAGTGACCTGTGGACACTGTATGGGCGGCGTCTGTCCCGTGTCCTCTGCCCTGCGCTGTGCGTGGCCCAGGCAAGCCATCCGCGGACACTGAGGTGCGGTGACACCGGCCCAGCGAGAGCACGGCTGTGCGCCGTGTGCCTGACCAGGCGGGCATCCAGTGTGGGCGGGGCACCGGAGACCCAGTCACCCGGCCTGGGCGCTCTGGCTGTCTACGTGGTGCCAGGGACGGTACATGGCTGTTGTCCTGCAAGAGTCTGGACTCTTCCTTAGAAGCCACCAAGCTCTAGTCTTCAAACAAGGAGCTGCGCTGAGCCACTGTCTTCCGGGTTTGAAGGCATTTGCCCGATGCCAGTGGAGGCAAAGGGGGTTTCCAGCTTGCTGACCACGGCCCGGGCCTGGAACAGAGGACGGGGGCTGCAGTCTGTGGGCAGTGACAGTGGTCCCTCGTCCCAAGCCTCCACGCTGTGGTGAATCTACAAGGGGCCTGGCTCCGAGGAAGGCGGCTGCGCCGTGACCGGGAGAAGCGTGGCTCTCCCTCAGCTGGAGGAGCGTGTGTCCCTAACCGCAGTCACTGGACGTCTGGCGGGGGAGTGGAGGGTGAGAGGCAGCGCCCACGGAGGACGCAGGTTGGTGCTCCCGGGGCCTCCGGCCAGGGAGCGGAGACCAGCGCGGCTGGACACAAGCTTATTAGACGTTTTCCGAAATACCTAAGGTCTACTCCCTGGTTTAAATCTCTGCTGATACAAAATAGAAGACTGAATCATGGTCTCTGTGAAGTCTTAGGGGAAAAAATATAAAGTGGTTCAGAAAGCATAGCAATTTTTATTTATTTATTTATTTTACTAAATATTTAGAGTAGAAGCTCCACCCCTTTCCAGCATGGA
The DNA here is from genome assembly GCF_964165515.1 of Mesoplodon bidens. Lineage (NCBI taxonomy): Eukaryota > Metazoa > Chordata > Mammalia > Artiodactyla > Ziphiidae > Mesoplodon > Mesoplodon bidens. The sequence continues at coordinate 93,472,099 of NC_138168.1, forward strand.
TTTTCTCCAGGGGATTGCAGGACCAGCAGGCCTGTCTCTTGCTCTGTGTTCTCTCTCCTCTGATGTCTTTTGCACTTTCCCCTGCTTGGCCTTAGAAGTGAAGAACCAAACACAATAAGCCAAGAAAAGAAAGTTCAGCCATTTCAGAAGGTTTAGAGAAACGTCTAGATTGTGGAACCGTAACAGTTCTGGACACTTCCTGTGCATCACCACCACGGTCTTGAAGCTCTAAGAAAGAAATGGGCAGCATTTCCGACACACATATGATCACAGGATCTCTTTCCCAAAGCACCTCCTATGGCTTTTGTGCCACGGACGCACGTCAGGAAATCTGAGCTGTATGGCTGATGCTCAGTCCTTCCCAGTCCACAGCATGAGCTGGCGTCAGATGAAGCCCTGGGGGGAGTGAGCGCATGTACTGAAAACATTCATAATGTCACTGTTCTGCTCAGTCCTCCCATAGGTAGCAAAGTGGGCTTGTGCCTGGCTGTGGGGTGCAGGGAGACAGGGAGGCTGGAGGAAGTCTGCTCTGCTGGTCTGAGAGATAAGGAGACAAGCTTCCAGAAATGCTTTGGCAAACTATTCGAGCTGGTACAGGAGGTGAGCGACAACGTAGGGCCAACTGTGTACTTGTGGGTCAAAACCAGTTTTCCAGACTAGTGGCGTTCCTCCAAGCCATGTTTCAGGACCAAGGTCCCTTGTGTCACCTGGGTCCCCTGACCTGAGCTGCAGAAGGGCAGGACAGGAGTTGTGCCCCTGGAGCTGTAGAATTCAGCCTAGGAGTGCAGTCACCCCACCCCATTCCGGCCCAAACGCAGCTGTGGGCCACTCCCACCTGCAGGAGAACTTGGGCTCAGAGAGGAGCGTGTGCCCAGGAGGAGAGGAGGGATGGTGAGCATCAGCCCATCTGCTGTGGGGCAGGAGCCACCAGAGAGGCCTCAGAGGAGACTAAGTAACGTGACGTCCCAGCCAGAGTGTCGGCATTTGGATGGCTCACGGCACTGGAGGAGTCAAGCGCAGCCGAGCCCAGGACACCTGCCATGCCAGCAGGATCTCTGGATAATCTGATGTGTGGTGTGAGAGGAAGAGGGAGTCAAATGTGGACCAGCGTTTTGGAGACGCGACAACTGGAAGAATACAGCCCTGCAAGAGTGGTTCTATGGCTTTCGTGTTCCTTCCTGCATCCCCATCCTCTGGGGCCTGATAGGGGTTTACTAAAGACCCACGGAAAGAACGGATGCCTGGAGGACAGTGCCTACAGATGCGTGCAGCCACCACAGGAACGGGGCTAGGAAATAGCTCCACACAGCACGAGAGACACTTGACTGATAACTTTCAAACTAGCCTCCCAGCTGACTTCTGCCATGAAGCTGTCCCTGTCTACAATAATTATTATAAAATCACTCAAAGAAGTAGAAATGAGACGTACTGGTAGAACTGTGGGCTCCGTGATCAGCTGGGACGGTGTTTCCGGGTCAGGGAGAGGCTGTTGTTGCCACATCCTAGGTGGCCCCCCTGAAACGCACATTCAAACACCAACTTGGAAGCAGAATGTCTTTGAAGGGGTTGGCTGCGCACAAACCACCAAGTAGGCCTTCCATGTATGTGTTTTTCCACACATGGTTGGGACATTTCTGCTAAAACAAAACAAAGACACAATATTTCACCTGAGCCTTTGCCACCCCTCAACAGTGTCAGTCAGGTCTGTAGTCATAGGTTTCACAGGACGCCTTTTTGTGTCCTCAGAATATGCTCTCCTGAGACATAATTTAGACTCAAGTAACTGCCATCATCACTGGAATAGAAAACCATATCTACACGTGTCTGTTAAGTGTTCTCTGCCCACCCATCACTGCCCAGTTCACAGGTCATCTAAGGATGGGTTCCTCTGGACGAACGCTCTGCAGTGAGATTTCATAACCTGCTGTCCTCCACCGGCCCATGTTCGTGGCTCAGGGCATTCACAGCACAGGCGTCGCTGGTGGACGGCATCAGGGGCCCCCAGATGTGAATGGGCTTCCTGTGAACCTGGAGAAGCATTTCTGGGCATCACGTTGGCCGCCCAGTGCAGTAATGCTGCCAGAGCCTGCAGGGCTGCCCATGTTCCAGCCGCATCTCGGAATCCCGGGTCCGAGGTCAGTGCCCTCCCAGTGGAGCAGCTTGTCCTTGGGGGAGGGCAGGCCCTTGGTTTGTGGTGGTTTAGACTTTGAAGCTTTGAGGCAACCAGACCTTGTGGGAGGTGAAGTCTAGGAAAAGGATCTGCATGGCTGCGGACGGCCATGGCGGGAGGACGCTCTCCAGGTGAGGCTCCGACACTGCTCTTGGTCTTGGATCGGGGCCCCCAGCAAGCAGCACAGGCCCATCCTGCCTCACCTTGCCTTCTGCTCCCCTCTCCTCTGGGAGAGTCGGTGACCAACAAGAGCCAGAGGCCCCTTGCATCCAGCAGAGGCTGTTACCCCCCCAGGGCTCCCCTAGTTCTCTGCTCCCCCCGTAGGCTCAGGCAAGGATTAAGTCAGGGCCTAGGAGAGGGCTGGGCGCACAGGGAGGCGTGGGCTTGTACTCATTAGCATCTTCAAATACAGACAACCCAAGCCTACCATGATGAGCTGGAGCTGGGATGATTAAAAAATACCACATCACCATCAGAAAAGTAGGAGTCACATGCAGACTATAGCTTTGGGGCCTAGTTCTCAAGTTTTCTAATGTTTCTGGCAGCCGGAGGTGGGGCTGTGGACGCTCACGGCCCCCGGGTCCCGCACAGTCCAGCGGTAGCAGGTGATGGCTGAACCCCCGACCTGGGCTGGGCAAATGGGAAGCTTAATTTCCCTGAACTCATGAGCCCCCAAGTCCTCGCATGTTGGGTCAGGTGGGAGGGGGAATGTGGCAGTGTTGGGGTCCCCACTCCCTCTGCTACCTGAACTGCCCCCCACATCTGTTTTCATATATGGGGCCTCCCAGTGAGGTGTGCTTTATTTAAAAACAGGCTCTGTCACTTAGAGAACAAACATGGAGCCTGAAGACCAGAGAGCTGGCCTCTCCCACATGCGTGGTGGGGCTGTGTGGAGCACCGGGTTCCGGCCCCCTCTGCTCAGCAAACAGAACCGAACCGCAGGCGGCCGCCCTGCGTAGGAGCTGGAGATGCAGAGTCGTGACATCCAGCCTTTGCTTCAGGGAGCTTGCAGGCTGCGGGAGGACAGAGCTGAGGGGGGCCGCTGGGGTCCCAAGACGGGGAGAGCAAGCGGAGCATACACTTGGGCTGAGCTCTGAAGCTGGGGGCTCTCACGTGCAGGGGGCACCATGGGAGCAGGGGCGACTATTCAAGGATGGTGGTTGCGATCCCGGCCAGGAGGGACGGATGTGCTGCGAAGGCAGCAGGGAGGCCACAAGGCAGGTCTGCTTTTGTGAGTGCCCTGGGCCTCCCAAGTTTCCACACGGCCACAACACAGAAACGCCTGGCTGGCTGGCACTCAGGGTGAGCCGGGGGATGCAGGAGCATCTACGTGGGCGAGGCAAGCAAAAACTCACTCCTCCTTTCTTTATACTATATGACCTTGAGTGAAAAGTTAAACATCAAACATTAGAGAGATTCTTAAATGCTGAGTTTGAACACTTCCAACAACAATATTTTCAAACTTTAAATGAAAACTTTAGCATGTGCTTGCAAATATCACTCTTTTATATCAGGCTTTGTAAACAAATTGGCTACAGGAATCTGACTCAGAATTTTTACCAAATCATTCTGATAATCACCATTGGTTAAAAAACAAGTCTTTGTACTCATGAGCAGACAAGTTATCACTTCGTCCTCTAATTGACTGAATGTCCTGTCTTGCCATTAAACAAAATTGGAAAAACTGATCTCATTAAAATAGACTTCAAATGTGTGATCATTTATGAATCTAACTTGCTTTTCTCTCATTGACAGACGTAGTTGAGATTTGTTTTGATGATGCAAAAGGATTTCTAATTCAGCGGAACTTTTAAATTCAACTATTTCAAAATAATGAAACTCTTCCCCAGAATATATAGATGTTTCTCTACTAATTTTGGTCTTTTGGCTTCAAGTTATAACACCAACCACACATGACTGCAAAGCCATCTTTAACATTACTTTTCCAAAGCTGGACTTTTGCTTTACATTTGTGAACTTTTTCACTACATGTTAATATATTTCAGTTGTTTACACTTTGGACCTCACATACGTCAATTAAGTGAACAATTTTTGTAAGACACTACTATCATAAACAAATCTTCAAAGTAAGAATCTCTCACAAAATGTCATGTTTTTTTTTTTTCCTAATTCGTTCTTTTTCTTAAAAACATTTGGTTAAACTTCCTTAAGAAGTCAGGCAGCTTAGAAATTCCAGAGTGGTCTTCAGATTACATTTCCTCTCATAAAGATAAAACTGGATGGACAGCAATGGCTTGAATTTTACTAATTCATCATTTAGATAACACTTATAGTGTGGAAATTAGAGCTACAGGAATATTTTTAACATAAAGAGCTTCTCTCTTTATGTGATTAAAACTGTGCACTCCTTGAACCTCGGGTTTCCAGAATGAACTCTTGGTTCAGAGCCTTCCATCTCCTCTTACTGCACCCACAGGAATGGTGGACAGACAGACGCAGGTGGGGTTTCCATCGACCTCATTTGTTTCAAACACTGCTTTTGATATTCATCCAGATGCTTGTTATGGTACCGCCTTCAGGACAAATTATTTTCTTCCAAGAATTTCTCTTCAGGGATTCTGCAGGGGTTATTAACAATTACTAATGTCTATACACAGAATCATCCATCTGCAGTAAGAGCTTTTTGACTTAACAACCTTCTGGATTGGCCTTGTCTCTGTGCCATCAGATATATGCCTCTCAGTAGCACAAAAGAGGCATCTCTTCTATTCCCTTTGCCTTGCTGGACCCAAACATGGTAACTTCTGCAACTGTGGGAGGTGTTTTGCTGTGGCCACTCAATGGATGAGCTCGTTTCTAGCTTCTTAAATTCATTTTGATAATCTTGTAACTAATCTCTTAAAATAAGTTTTTTTACTGAGAAGTGGACGGGGTGGAGGTGACGCCCAGCACAGAGGTGCCCAAGGGGGTTCTGAGGTCTCTAGCTTGCTGAATGGATGGTGATGGGGCTACTGACAGAATGGAACCCAGACAGAGGCTGGCTGGGGATGACAGATAATGAGTCCAGATTAGGATGTCAGTTTGAATTGCTTGTGGGGTTGACAGATGGGAATATCCAGCAGGCATTAAGGAAATGAAAATAAGAATCAATTTCTACACCACCAGGACATATGTGATCTTTCAACACATCAGTTGGATGCCATATATATATATATATATATATATATATATATACACACACACACACATACATATGTGTGTGTGTGTGTGTATATATATATATATATATATATATATATATATATATAAAATGTGCTGCACATTTGTTAAAATGACAAGACAGATTTTATCTGAGCTACTGCAGTAGGGGAGTGAAACCTCAGTATGGAACTGAGCTCAACTCCAGGTACAGCAAGGACAGCTGGGGATCCATAACTGAGCAGATTGAGGGTCATCAGGCAATCAACGGAATCATTCCTTCCTCTAATATCAGCAGCAGTAGTTGGATAAATATTTCTCCTTTTCCATATCACCACCATTTGGGAAGGGAACAGGGTCGCTTTGCTGGGGCCACATTGTTGCCGTGGCTCTTTACTGTCATACGGACACACGTGAGGATCACAAAAAAAAGCAGTTTGTGCACAAATATTGTCTCATCTAAGCCACACGCCTTCACATCCAGCTGAGCGTAGGCCTCAGACAGCTCTAGGTTGTGTTGGGTGGCACCTCCTGTGCTGCGAGAACTGTGCCTCCAGCCCCCAATCCTGGAGTTTCACTGAGCCTCCACAGGGAGAGGTGAATTGGCCATGGTCCTGTGATATACCTTGGAATATGGAGAGATGTGATGTTGGCCAAGGCCACAAAGGGCAGAGTTTGCTGGGCACCTTGCACTTTTGCCCTCTGACCCAGGAAGAGCCATTCCAGGTGGCTGTGCGTCCCAGGTGAAGGGACCTCCGCCTGACTCTCACCTGCCCAGGAGCACGGAGCCAGCAGGTATGAGGATCGTCCTGCAGTGTTATCACAGCAAACTCTTGTGCCAGCACTAACTCCCTTTCCAATATTTCTTCCACCTTTCTATGCCCTTAAGATTCACAGCCAATACAAAAATTATCACTCTCTTGAAATAATAAGAATTTTTAAATGAGCCACCTGTTCTATGATTAGTCAATAATTTGCCTGCAGCTCATATTGTTTCAAAGGCTGACATAGTTGCCCAAGTCCTGGTTTCTTGGCAGTCTATGCGGTGAGTGTCTGGAACTGGGACTCTGCCACATGGAATGTGGGCTCCATATCACATACTTGATTCTATGCAGATTAACTATTCAGCTTCATTGCATCCTGCACAGATTATTATTTTCTGAGATTTAGTAACTCTCCATGAAGTAAAAGCCATCCATTCAGACATCTCCTCTATTTTCAGTCCTTGAAATAGTTCATGTCAAACATGTTTGTCTAATATGAAGGAAAAGAGATACAAAGATTTGGTACAAACTCAAAGGAATTCCTGAGAAACCTCATAACATTTGAATCTGTTGAGGCAAAAGCAAAATATGCATTAAGTGGTGATTTTCTTTGATACAGCACAGCAGACACATCGTCACATGTGGGGAGAAGATGAACACTTAGGCAACGTGGAAACAAAAGGCCTTTGGGCCATGCTGACCCCCGTGCCAGCAACGCCATGCAGGCCTGTGGTTCTGAAGGGTCTGTGTGAGCGGTGTGCTCCTGGGACCCAGCCCCACTGACTTTTGCCTGAATGTTGTTCGGTTGGCCCTTTAGCATCAAGGACTGAAGACGTTAGAAAGGACAGGACAGGGACGCAAGCAAGTTTTCATGTAAAGACAAGAGAGCAAGGGCTCAGAGAACATGAACAGAGATGTGGGCCTTCCAACCTCAAAAGGCGTTCCTGGGATGGAGGAGAAAGAGGTGCACACACGTGTCCGTCCAGAACAATATTGTAAACAAACTAAACTAAAGGACAGGAGATGTAGCAGGAAGGCCCATGTGCACACAACCAACTGCAGTGATATTTGAGCAACAGAAAGAGGAAGGCAATACTAGCACCAGAGTTAAGAAGCTTAAAATGGTGTCGGAATATTTGGGGTAGAAAATTACTCAACATTTCGAATTTCCCCTTTGCATAATTTTTACTTATTATATTTACTTCTCTTACCTCTTTTCTGGAATACTCACTCATCAAAATCTATTTTTTGCACTTACACCTGATGGACTTAGAGCTCTGCTTTTTGAATGGTAGGCTGCAGGGCAGTTAAAACATCATCATGAAGACCCCTAGGACAGAGTCATGGTCGTTGCTCTGCAGGAATGAGCCCAGCTGTCCCAGGTAAGCAGCCCAGATGCCATCAAAGTCTCCCACTGAGATGGAGGCGGGGAACCCAGCCCCCTGAAGGAAGCCCGTCCTCAGGCTGGCTGCCAGCTCCAGAACTGTATGTCCCCACTGCACTGTGGTCTCCCAAGTCCCGGAACAGGGTCTGGAGCACAGCGGGTGCAGGACGAGAGCTGTTAAATAAGCAAATGGATGAAATATTGCAGAAGTTAGATCCAGTTTTACCACTAAAATTGTTGTTTGGTCACATTCCCCAACCATTACTGGAAATATGCACACACGTCTGTGTCTGTTTTTCTTTTAGGAAACATTTTACTGAGACGTCATTACATATAGCATCATGTTCTCTTTTGACAAATGCATTCACTCAAGGAACCCACATGGGTGACAGAAGGTGTCCACAACCCCAGAAGTTGCCTCTGTCCTGACCCAGACAAGCCCCGGAGGCAGTCTGATTTCTCTTGTCATAGTTTTGTTTGAATTCTTCTGGAACTTCATGTAATTTGAGTCATAGACTGTGAACTCTTTTCCGTCTGGCTTCTTTCACTCAGCGTAATAGGTGAGATCCATTAATGTTACTACGCGTATCAGAAGTGTACACCTGTATCGGTGAGAAGTATCCCCTGTATACACACACCACAGTGCCTCCACTTTCCTGGTGATGGACCTCAGGGCTTGTTCTTGTCCTTGATACTACGAACAAAGCTTCAGTGAACATGCTCACATGAGGCATTTTGTGGTCCTGTATGTTCTTTCTCTTAGATGAATATCTGAGAGTGGAATCTCTGGGACACAGGGAAGATGCATATTTAACTTTTTGAAAAACTGCCTAACATTTTCCCAGACTATTCCATTTTACACTCTATTGGCCATATTTGAGAGTTATGATCAAATCCTTGACAACACTTGTATTGTCAATCTTTTTAAGTTATTGACATTCTAATGTGTGTAGAAGTATCTCATTGTGGTTTTAATTTGCATTTCCCTAATGATTAATGAAATTGAGCAATTTTCCCTTTCATATTGTCATTCATGTATCTTCTTTTGTGAGGTGCCTTTTCAACTATTCTGCCCATTTTTGGTTGTTTGTCTTTTATGATAAATTATAGCAGTTCTTTATATTATTGAGACACAAGCTTTTTGTCTGATACATGTGCTGTAAATATTCGCTCCCATTCTATGGCTTGCTTATTGATTTTCCTAATTAATTTTCCTCTTTTGAAGAGCAAAATATTTGTTATCCATTCAGAAAGAAAAATGGTCAACTTAGTTATCCCCCCCGCAAAATTTTTAAAATATAGTTTCTTTTAAAACAACTAGAGCAAACTAGAGCATGGATTCTTTCCATATCTTTGAAAGAAACATCCTACTTTATTTATTTCACAGAAGGTAAATCAGTATGGTTTCACTTAGGAAGGTTTTTCTGTTTTCATATTTTCTCATCCATCTGTGATGTAGTTCAGTCACCCAGGGCTTATTCACTGAGGATGGAGTGTGACTGGACGTGCCCGGGTACTTCTGTCACACCATCGTGTGTGTGGCTCTCCAGGTCCAAAAGCAAAGTTTCAGTTCTTTAGTGGAAAGTTTAGCGTTTTCTTGGTGGCTAGTAAATATTTGTAAATTACAAAAGCAGGGTCCCTTCTGGATAATAGGAGACTGTTGGACGTCGGAAGATCCTTATATAAAGAAAAGGCTGCAGCAGGAGAGCAGACAAAGGGCAGCAGCAGCTTGAGAATCTCGGTCAAAAAGGAGACATTTCCAGGAAGACGCTACAGCATGATGGGAACTTGACAGAGCCACCCAGAGAGAAACACTGAGAAGCCGGAGACTGGGGAGCAGAGTGCTACCGACAAGAACCACACCAGAGGAGGGCGATGCTAAACCCACTGGAGGCCGAGCTCCAAACGTGGAAATCATCGTTACTGAATCTTGCATTTCAGAGCGAAAAGTATACGCGGCATGCGTACTTTGCCCTGTTAAATTTTTGTAATTTTCCTTTTCTTCCTGCCAATAGCTTGTTTTGTTATCCAGATGGGTAACTACAAATTTAGTACATAGTGATTCAACTTGGAGCTTCTCTCTATAAACAGCTGCTACTGCAATTCAAATGACATGTGACAGCCGTTAACGGCCCCAGGGTTGCAGCCCGAGTTCACATCCCAGTCTTGCCCACAGTGGCCCACAGCCTGAAGGCACCCAGGTCATGTGGCTGGTCAGCGTGGGCACCCCTGACCAACGTACTTCCTTAAAATGTTAGCAGCAGTAGAGAAGAGCTGGTCACTCTGATGATGAGAGAAGTAATCTAGTGACAACGGTGCAATGAAACACCTGCCTCCAGATGCTGCCGAGTGGAGCCATGCTGCCAGGACAGAAATGCCAGGAGGTTGTGTCCACGTGCCCTGGACCCTGCACATGGAGAGTTAGAACGCCCCATTTTCTGAGACTCGGGGGGTGAAAATATTTATATGGAGAATATAAATCTGCTATTGATGCAACTTCAGAAAATCAACGTCCAAGTCACGCGCTGGCAAAAAAAAAGAGGAGGCAGAGAAGGTGTAGGATGGTCTCCCCTCCTCGGGCGAGCTGCCCCAGGGTCACATCTGAGCGCCCAACACCCGCGCCTGGATACATGTCTCTGCTCCATCACCAGCTGCCCCACTGTCCCTCCTCGTCTGTCCCCACTTTTCCTTGAAGCCTTCATGTAAGTGCCCATCTTTTCCACACAGCCTCACTTTTCTTGCCATTAATTGCAAAATTACAGACAAGCACACTTGTTCCGAGTCAAACGGTACATTTCTCTTCAATATTGATAGCTTTGTTTCTGTTCAGTTCTTCTCCTGGGATCTTTATCTTCTTATCTTTGCCAGGGAAACATAGGAATTAAATTGCTTCCATTCATTTTTTTAGTCCTCTGTTGAAAAACTCAAATAAAGGGCTGCACAGGAGAGAGCAGATTTAACAGAGTGTGGGGTCAGTAAACGTGACATACATAGTTTCGTATCTTGAGGTCTCACACCGCAAGTGACTCAAAACCTAAATGGCAAAGCAGGAGCCCCATCACTGGAGAAGTGTTCCAGACTAAAACCAGAATCTTCACTAGCTCTCCCAATACCCTGTACCTTCATGAGCCAGCTCTTGTGTTGGCAGTGGCAGTGTGCTCAGAGAGTACCATGAAGCTGTCAATAGCAGTAAAATTAAAATTAAGTTGGGAACATACAGAAGAAACGAATCAAATAAATTATTCCTAAAATTAAAGCCTGAAACAAAGCTGGGACTAAATAAATTTTTTATCAGAAAGTGGAAAGAAAGAAGTCAGAGAGGAAAGAAAAAGTGGCAGAAATGCAGGTTTTGTATATGGATCTGGATCTATATCTGTATATTACTGCTCCCTCTTTTGAAAAACATATTTGGTTGAGCCATATGAAGCTGCCATTCTGTAGGTTAAAAAGAGTCAAATATTGGTAATTTAATATGGTTCAGTCTAATAGTATCAGCATGATGGTTGCTGCCAGACACGTGAAAAAGCTATCTTTTCAAATGTTGAGTTGTCCGCACCCCACTTCAACCCTTCCTTCCTGACTGATGCACCTGTAGGTGTTAGCATATCCCACAACTTTCATCCTTTTCTCTGTTTATCAGTCAACCATTTGCAAAGCTAATAATAGTAACCTTTACTATGAAAACACCCAGGCACCTTCCTCCCAAAGTCTGAAATACGAAGTCAGTTCTGCTAATGAAACAGAATGCACTCCCACATCTGAAAAGAATGCCCTTAAACAGAATGTCAAAAAGAGCAGAAACTGTTTATTCCAGAATTTGTTTAGACCACCCCCTCTGCAGTGAGTCTTGGGTGGACCACGATCGCATTCTTGCTTTGTTGTTTAAAAAACACGGTGTGCCAAACGTTGTGCAAACCCATGACATATGCCACATAACATTAGTCATTTTATCACTCAAATACCAAAAAGGAATCTTAATAGCTGTTGTGTGCTGGTCCCAGCCTGTCAATAACCAACACTGTGGCTGAACTGGCCCTTGTGGTTCTCATTATGATTGCAAGACGCCCCTCAGCACTAACTATTGGGAAACTTGAAAAAGTAAAATTTTCTTACTTACAGGACCTGGAAATTACACAGCACACCTGGTGCCACACTGCAAGGCCAGGGGGAGAGAGACAGAGAGGTGGAGAGAGGGAGGGAGGGAGGGAGAGAAGGATACTGTGAGCACGGGCCTGGGGTCCTACTTTTACTGGGGTTTGGCGTGGGGTCCTGGGGTTTTCCTAGGCTCACTCTTTACTGGTGAATTTAAAACATGAAAGCGGGAATTTAAAGTGCAGGAAGAGAAAATAAAACAAGTGCCCCAATGGTCAGTCACTGAAATCAAATAAGATCTTCCAAACAAAGCCACCTCAGTGGGGAAGGTGGCCTGACTCTGTATCTGGTGTGGCTAGTAATGTGCTTTTCCCAGATAGCCTTCCTTGAAGCTGATGCCATCTTTGAAGTGGGAGCCTGGGCAATCAAAGCTTAAGTTAGGCATTTGCACTACGAAAAGGAAAAACCCCACCTGTTAGGGCTCACCGTACCACCCACCCTGTGATGCCAAGCCATCAGAGTCAAAGGTGAGGATGGTGAGAACGTAACTGCCTCGGTAGCTGATGTGCTAAGTCAGGGGTAGGGTGCACTGTAACTCGGAAAGCACATATCTAAATAGGATTCTAGTCAGAAATCCTATAATAAATACACAGACAGCAGTCTGTATCTACTGTCCCAAATTTGAAGTATCCTGCAATAAAACTAAGTCAGTGATCTTGGGGGCCCGAGGAATCTGGTCAAAAATTTGGGTGACATTGTGAACTACTTTGTTGTCTTGGTCACCTGGTGTAATAAGAAGGTTTGAACCTGTCCTGAGTTGCTGGATTGTCTTTATCTCATTGAACCCTCTCTTAGGCCCGAGAGTAGGTCAGTTCAATTAGAGGCTGTGTGTCATTTCAGGAAGTGGCAATGCAGGTGGGTTCCCCAAGTTAGGCCTACATGGTACACATACTTGCATCAGGTTTTTAATAAGAGGTGTTTCTATGGAAACAAAGGAAAAACAATGGTTAGTGATTGGAGCAGACTATAATCCCAGTTTCTGAGTTCTGAAGGCAGCCAGGTAAGATTTCTAGATGTTGGGTTCGAAGCATCTTCAGATGGAGTGAGGGCAAGCAATGGCAGCCTGACATCTTTTCCCTACTTGCAGTTTGAATGTCTCTGGTGCTCTTTCTGAGTGACCACACAGCAACAAGCAGGAAGCTGCTGTGGCAACATGAACTGCTGTGATTTCTCTAAGTTATATCAAATTGTCCAACTTTAGCTTGCATGGCTTCAGGAAAAAGGCAGTTTTAGTTCTCAATGATTCCAAGTCAGAGGGTAGGAGAAAAACTGGAAACATCAGTTTGGAGAGCTGAGGCCTGAGATTAGAGGAAACAGGGAGAATTTAGGATCTAGTCTACTTTACAGGTCAGAAACAAAACCTCAAATACAATTAACAGAACCAGAATCTAATATCCACAACTGTATATTATAGTTTCTACTGAAACATTTTTTTCTGTCTACAATCATCCCCTTGCTATCAAAGACAACATAGTAAGACTAATTTATTACATATTAAGTCTAGTTTCAATAAACTGGCCTGATTATTTACATAAGTGCAGCAAGAATTCCAACTGACTATATTGGCTCTTTTTAAGTCTGCTTTGCAGGAACTTTTCATAAGGAATCTCAGATTGAGCTTTTAAAAGCCTCAGGAGGCTAGGAAGCCAAGCCGAGGACTTGCCATTAGGCTTTGCCTGCAACATCTATAGATTTGAGTTAATTCCTCTCTTCTCAAGGTCCCCAAGATATCCTGAGGTTCCTGAACCTTCCAGGAAGTGACCTCCCTTACTCACCTGAAAAGGCTGCCAGGAACCCTGTAAGCAGGCTACTAGGTTGGTTTTCCAAACTGTCTGGTCATATCTGAGTCTATGCACATTCTCAAATAATACCTTCCAGTCAAAGTCTTGGGAATTAAATAATGTTTCCAATTGTGTCCTGTTACAAGGAGAATAGAATCTTATTGAACTTATGCAAATAACTATATTGCCATGAAAATAAGAATACTCACTGAGATTTTTCTAATTCTGGAGGGATCATGTAGGGAGAAGAAGATAAATGTTTCACCTTTGTTCACAGAGATATACTTTACCAAATTGTTGTAAATCATAGATGGCTTAAGAGAATAGGATTCCCTAAATCTGGAAAAAGCAAAAGGTTAAAGAACCAACAATGTTTCAAAAAAAGTCACAAAATTATAATTATCCTCATCAGTTCATTCACTCCCATGTAATTAATTCTTGTTGATCTTGATCTTTTGTTGGCAGTTTCATAAAGCCATCAGTTTCTCTATAGTGTCATGTAAATTCCTACCCAGGTCAGTGGTATGATCTGAACATTACCAGAAACCTATATTCCAGAATACTTGTCAGAGACCTCTCCATGAAAATCTCTGAATATGAAACACATTTGTAAAAAGCATCAGAGTAAAACAATAACTGTAAATGACAAAAGACTTAAAAATGACTATGATTAAATATATAATGAGAATTCATTATAATGCAGTTGACAAGGACATTTGGTTATTTCTGTGACATACAACATATTAAGATGATAATAAGAATTAAAAATGATAACATACATATAAGATTTCTAGGAATTTCATATAATTTCTGGAACACATATTAATAACATATATCCATACAAGAATATCCATAAAGAAGTTTTAGCATGATTTCTTCTGATAAAACACAAAATCTTTGCTTTCTAGCCAGAGTATTTATGGTAAAGAAAAGCATTTTGTAGTCTATCAGAAGCATACCAATACTCCAAGAAAACTTTGTCCTTTCAGCTGATGAAAGAAAATTATATAAGCATACTATTGCTACTAAAGCTTAGGTTAAAACACACACACACACACACACACACACACACACCTTATAATAATGATCCAAGTTTACCCAACTTCACTACACAAGATAAAATTCTTTCTCTCTCTCACTTCCCAACTATATACCCCATTTTGTCCTTTATTTTCCTATTTCCCATTCTGAAATAACCAGTTTTACTTTAGGACAAATTTATTTTCTTTTTCCTTAAAAAAAAAAAAAATCTCCATACCTCATATGTTTCGTACCCAAAAACACATCTATTTTCCTTGCATATAGACCTTTCCTTATTTCTAGACTTTTTAATAACATATATTACTTAGAATTCTTAACCCTTAGAAGCCCAATAGGTTTATCATTTCCATGACAGTAGTGACCGAAATGACCCCCTCTTTATTTCCAACCCTGAGGAGGGCCCATTTGACCTAGAGTCCAGAGACTTACTTTTACAGGCTACTCCTCCTAATTACAGGAACTTTAAGAATGTTATAGAGTTTAAGATGTTTAGAGATAGCAGCGAGTTGGTGCACTTTGGCAGCTGTGAATAATAATTGAGAGCTCATTCCAAACAAACAAAAAATCCCACAATAGCCAATTCATTCCCCACTCTCCTTTCTGCTGCATAAAATCTTCAATAAAAGTTTTCATTTTAATTAAGGTGTAATTTCTTATCTCAGTTCCTGCTTGATTTTGTCCTGTTACCTGAATCTTCTGTGTTGCCACTGGAATATTCGGGATGACGTCACTGTGAGCCCTCTTCATAGGTGGCCTCTTTCCTCTGCAGGGTGTCCCAAGACACCTCTCCAGGATTGGGGTCTGCCTCCATAGGGCAATGCAGAGAGTCTTTGGGAAAGTCTGTCAGGCCTCTGGGACCTAATCCAGAATCTTGGCACATTGGTGTGCACGGCACAGAGCAACACGCAGGAGCCTTCCATGGTGTTTTGCATTTGTCAAGGAGCTGATGCGCCTCCTCAAGGTTCATAGGAAGTGCTGGCACCAGGTGTTCCGGACATTTATATTTGTCCATTATTTTTTTAGCAACATCACACCAGGGATTGGATCCATAATGTCCCACTGGGTCAGGGGTGGTGCCATTGGTTTTTGGGTGCAAGGTTACTTCACTCTTCTGGGTTAGGACACGTAGTCCGGGCACAACTCACCGACTCAGAGGTTGAAGGCAGAGGTCTCTTGTCCTCCTCACCTACGGAATCCTGTCCTCATGTCCTTTAGCCCAGAGCCTCTCCTTGGACCATGACAATAGCCTTGCCATCCAATCTACCTCTTTAGTTCTCCTTGGCCTCAAGGCATGGAGAACCCTCCCCACATTAATAGTCAATTAAGGCCGTTATAGTTAGTCATTAGACAGATGGCCTTGATCACACTGCTCTGGGGAGAGTGTTGGATTGTTATGGCAGCCGTGATCTTTGGGTCAACACCACAGGGAACACACGACAGAGGCGATAATAAGCAGAAGCACATAGCAGCTTGCACCCCCGCCAAGCAGTGTTCCTTCCCCAGATGGTGTTAGTCACCTGAGTCAGATGGTTGTTAAGCAAGCTGCAGGTAAAGAACGTCACCCTTGGTTAATTCCAAGTGCAATCACACAACCCTGCCAACGATACCAATTTATTGTGTTGATCTCAGCCTATCAATAATCAATGTTGTGGTTGCACTGGCCCTTGTGGTTCTTATTATGATTGCAAGACATCCTTCAGCAAAAATCATCAGGAAACTTTGAAAAAAATGAAGGTTTATTATTTACAGGACTCCAGGACACCTGGGGCCACACAGTGAGGTCACAGGTAGAGAGAGAGAGAGAGAGAGAGAGAAAGAATGCATGGGTCTGGGTTCTGCTTTTCTTGGGGTTGAGGGTGGGGGCCCAGGGTTTCAAGGCCTCACTCTTTATTGGTGAATTTATTGATAAAACATAGGACAGGAAGGTAAAGCATGAGAAGAGGAAAAAACAAGTGGCCCATATGGTCAGTTATCAAAATCAACCAGGATCCTCCAGAGGAGCCTCTGAGAGAAAGCGGCCTGGCTCTCGCTAGTGTGGCCACGGTGTTTGCTGGAGACCTCCTTCAGGGGAGCAGATGCCCTCTTTGAGGTGGGGGCTTCAGTCAGGCTCTTGAATCACAAAGAAAAGCCAACTGTCAGGGCTGCACAGCAGCCATCTAATGATGGGGAATGTCTCTTCCTACTTTTCCATCCCAGGCCAGGCTCCCTGGAGAGCAGTGCCGCTTCCCCTGCCAAGCGCTTGCCAGCAGGCTTCCTCACCATCCCGCCTCCTCCAGGCAGCCCACCTGGAACAAGGCCTTCACAGGAGGCTGCCTCAGTCTACCTACCCATAAGATGGGGGTGCCTGCCTGGCAAAATCCTAATGGGGTCAAGACGATGGTCTGGCTAACCTCCTTCCACAATGCACCAGATGCTTTTGAAACCACTGGTTGTCATGTATGAGATGTCTTCCCACGGCCCTCAGGAGGTCACCTCCCCAGTCCGGCCTCCTCAGAAGCCTCCTGTGGGGTCTTTTTCTCTCAGCAAGGATGCCCTCCACCCCCTGGTTTCTACCCTCCATGTCACAAGCATCACTCCTCCCATCTCCAATGCTGGTTCCACCAGCAGACACACCACCTGTGCCATCCCAGCAGTCTTTATCCTGGTGAAAGTATCTTAGGAAGCCCGGTGCAGCAATGTTCTTCACATATACCTGACAAAAGCCAGTTCCTCTCAGCCTGATTAAACCTATGACTTTGGTATGTGAAAAGAATGCATTTAAATGGGTTTTCCAAGATGAAATTTCATCACTCCTCTCACTGTGACACAGCCTTTGTCAAGTATTTGGAAAATGAAAATAATACCTATCAAACTCCAATGGTTATTATAAAAATGGGATAATGAAATGAGATCTGGTTAAAATTAAAAGTTCGATATAAATACATTATTTTTAATACTGCTTTCTGAGGAAGGTAGAAGAACCAATCACTTTTACATATGGTACACTTGCTCATTGCTTGAAAATGTATAATTGTTCTATGATGCTGATAAAATATAAACATTATATTTCAACGAGAGATTTAGGCAGCACCCAATGATAGCAACACCCTGCCCCTTGCTGGTGTGTGCAGAAGTACTGCTGTGCATCGAAACCAGCCGGGGAGGCCTGCTGAGTCCAGAACAGTCCAACCCTAGCCTGAGTTAGCGGCCCCGGAGCCCCACTGCCCACACCCCTCAGTTGATGTGACTGTCATCCCAGCAGTAGCTTTTCCAAATTTACTTTGTCCTGCATCTTCCCTTGATAAATCTCACACATTAGAGGTTTTTCTTTAAGACATTATTTGGCTATTATTATTGACATTAAATAATGTTAAATTAATTATTTTCTTACAGTCACATTTGATGTAATGGGACTCAGGGCTTACTCTGGAGAACATTTATATAAAAATGAAAGCAATGTATAACATAAACTAACATTTAGTATGAAAGTCATACACAAAACTGGCATGTTAAAAACAACAGAATCTGGTGCACAGTTGGTGGGAATGTAAAATGGTACAGATGTTTTGAGGTTCCTCAAAAAATTAAACATAGAATTATCACATGATCCAGCAATTCCACTTCCAGGTATTTTTCCAAAAGAATTGGAAGCAAGGTCTTGAACAGATACTTGGAAACCTGTGTTCATTGCAGTGTGATTCACAATAGCTAAAGTGTGGAAGCAATCCACGTGTCCATCAGTGCAACGGAATAGTGTTCAGACTTAAAAAGGTAGAAAATTCTCACACCTGTTACAACACCGATGGACCTTGAGCACATGATGCTCAGTAGAAAGCCAGTCACCAAAGGACAGATACTGTGTGCTTCCACTTATACGAGGTCCCTAGAGGAGTCACATGATGCAGAATGGTAGGAAGAGGAATGGCGGGTGCCAGGGCTGGAGGAGGGGAGGGGAAGCTAGGATTTAATGGTGACAGGATATCAGTTTTGCAAGAGGAAAACGTTCTGGAGAGGGATGTTGGTGATGCTTGCACAGCAATGAGACTGCAGTTAATACCACTGGACTGTACACTTAAAGATGGTGTTTTCTATTTTATGCATATTTTACCAGAATTAAGAATAATATTACAACAATTTCTAAATTTTAATGATGTAACTGAACTTAAGACTATTAAATAAGGTTCTATGGGCTCACTTGCTGATAGAATGCTCCATTTACCTATTTTAAACTAGTTTGTTTTTTGTGGGTTTTTTTGCAGTACGCAGGCCTCTCACTGTGTGGCCTCTCCCGTTGCGGAGCACAGGCTCCGGACGCACAGGCTCAGGGGCCATGGCTCATGCGCTCAGCCGCTCCGTGGCACGTGGGATCCTCCCAGACTGGGGCACGAACCCATGTCCCCTGCATCGGCAGGCGGACTCTCAACCACTGCGCCACCTGGGAAGCCCCCTATTTTAAACTAGTTTTAAGTGAAATTTACTTTAACAAAGAAGAACAGTTTGGTTACTATAAATGTATAAAAATGTCTGGATAACTGTAACTGTTAGAAAAATTAAAATTAGCTATTCTAAAATTTTGCTTCTCGTTCTGCAAGAAGAAGTGTGGATATCTATGGTCAGTGTTTGGAATCGCAGTGAGGAGTTCAGGAATTCAGCCCCAGACGTTTCTGAGGAGCTGGGGCAGTCATGTCTCTGGGGAGCAGGGGGGAGTAGGGGTAGTCGGGGTGCTCAGAGGGCTCCAGGTGGGGCAGGTAACACTAGATCTTCACAGGGTGTTTCCATGTGGACGGCCTCCTGTGTTGTTGGTCATTTGTACCTGGAATTGCTATAGAAGCATCCTGACTTCTGGGATCTGAGAAAGACTTGGTTGTGGGACCTCTGGAGGCAGATACATCTCTGAGGAACTCATGTTGGGGCGACTGGACCCTGTCCCCACTGGACGGTCATCCACAGCGGCGGGGGGGGAGGCCCAGAAGCTAAGGTGTGTGAGATGGAGGCCCTGGGCAAAGGCCAGTTCACCCAGTAAAACTAGGGCACATCAACCAGAAGGCCTGGGGTTAGGACCACCACAGCTGTGTTCCCACTGCCCCAAAGTGAACTCTCCCACCCTCCCTGACCCGGGACCCCAGCCTGTGCTGACCTGGCCAGAACCTTGAGAGGAACTGGGACCCACACCGTGTGGGGCTGGGTCCCTGCAGAGCCAGCGCCAGGGTCCTGGGCTTCACTAAGGATGCCACTGGGGGCTGGACCCGCTGGTCACGGCAGGACAGTGGCTGCGTCCTTTACTAGGACAGTTGCAGAAACATCTGCCTGAGCAGAGTCCTAGTCATGAGTTACTGCCAGCTCTGAGAACTCAGATCTCGTTCCTTGCTCCAAATTCCACCCTTGACTCTGGGCCCTGAGGGGTTGCGCTGAGTTCACGGTCACCTTCACAAGGTCCCAGGTTGGCTTAAATGTTCTAATCACACCAGCATTGGGCAGGCTTATCTCAGAGACCCCCAGCTATCTCTTTTCCCCAAAGAGTAGTGGATTTTTTAAAAATACAACAGGATGGGGACTGTTTTCATCAACTTGATTAAAAAACAAATAGATGAAGTGATTTTTCATTCTAAAGGCTAAGGAAGCACTGAAAGTCCATGGCTTGAATACTCTGTCAGCGGAAAGAGATCTCCGTAGCAGGGGCCAGAGTGGCCTGACAAACATGCTCTGAACCTGCCAGGGTGGGTGTGCCCTTTGCCAAGTGCCTCGACAGAGAACTATTCTAACATCAGTGACCTTAGCCTTGTCCAGTCAATGGTCATTTCCGCATGCATGACACCAAAGTCTGCCACTCTGGCATTTTTAGGTGCCTCACAGTGACCTCTGGTCTGCACTGAAATTCTCTATTTAAAATGTTACTCTAGGGGCTTCCCTGGTGGCTCCTAGAGTAGTAGTGGTTGGGAGTCCGCCTGCCGATGCAGGGGACACGGGGTCATGCCCCGGTCTGGGAAGATCCCACATGCCGTGGAGTGGCTGGGCCCACGAGCCATGGCCGCTGAGCCTACGCTTCCGGAGCCTGTGCTCCGCAACGGGAGAGGTCACAAGAGTGAGAGGCCCACGTACCACAAAAAAAATAAAAAATAAAATAAAATAAAATAAAATGTTTATCTATGGCCAGTTGGATGTCACAGTATAACTTCAAATCCAGTTAACTCACACTCGTCCTACTGTGATGCCCATCTGTCAAATGATATAAAATCTGGATGAACCTTTGAACCTTCCCTCTATTCAAACGACATACTGAGCATCTTACCTTCGCTGCCTCTCCTTCTAATACCTGTCGTCGTCACCCGCTCCCACCTTCAGATGCAGCCGCTGTGCTAGGCTGGGTCCTGGTCCCTCACACTGGAATCATGTGACCTGCGCCTCAGCTTTTGTCCTCATCCACCCACCTCCTTCTAGCCCCTCTCGCAAACGTCCACCAATAGATCTTCCTAAGTCACTTCATTACTCCCTTCAGTATTATGGTCAAGAATTTAAACAAAATCCGTTAGCCGTCTCAAGGTCAGGTTGACTTTGGTCTTGGGTCCAGTGTTTCTCGTGTCTACACCTGTGTAATAAACACTGTGTCTGCTGTGGTGGGGGCAGATGGACCTTCAGAGTTCCCACAGTCACATGGGGTGCAGGAACTGCACAGAAACCTGCACGCCCTGGCTCTGGGCCCAGAGGTGCTTTGGAGATGGTGATATGGCCCAACCCAGGGGCCCTGAGTGGGCTGGTGCCAGGAAACAACAGGAGGGCTCTGCACGGATGGGCCACCAGCAGGGGCTCGACCCACTCCTCTAGCTCACTGTGCATCCTCCAGACACTTATAAACACCATGTCTTAGCCAGTTCAGGCCTTAAACAAAGCACCAAATGCCGGGCAGTGTATGAACAACCAACATTGATTTCTCACAGTCTGGATGCTGGAAGATCAAGGCCTGGTGATTGTAATAACCTGATATGATAAATTGATGCTGACACTGCAGATTTGGGCCCAAGGATGTGTACTGTTCTAGAAGGAGAACTTAGTTCTTATTTCAAAGAAAAGGCTAAAAGAGAGATTTCACATTGGGGCAGAATTGCACTCATTCACAAGATCCAAAATAATTTTATACTCATGGGCATGTGTCAAATTTATTTTAAAATTTCTCTTGAATTGGATTATATCAGAGACAATGATGATAAACCACACACAACCAGGATAAAATAAAAATAGCTCAGTCTGCAAAACACTGCTACAAATCTCACACTAACAATATCTTAGAACATTAATGACCCTTTCTTAGAACAGATCTTGAAGCAACATAAACAATTTTCAGATAGCAGTAGCACTTCTATTTCCAAACTCTTGAACCATTAAGAAAAGAGGCAACAAAATCCAGTGGGTAAATGCAGTAGAGCTTATTCACATGGATTTTGTTCGAATTTGGCCAGGAATTAACCTCAGAATGTCAGGTCTCCCTTGATATACTTGGAATATACACTGTATGACCCCTGGTGACTGCATTGGTCCCTGTGGAGCAGGTGTCACTTGGTGGCTGAAGAGAGAAAAGGAGGCAGCAGGGCAGATGCCGGGAGCATCATGGAAACCGGAGCTGTAGGAGGACAGTGAATGACTTAGCTCTAGAAGACGCTCTTTTAAAGACATATAGACATGACCTGAGTCCCGTTGGAGCCAGGTATCAAAGTGAAGCCCAGAGTCAAGAAAAGGAAAACTCTCCCAATTCATCTGCAGGGAGGACTGGAAAGTCACTGTGAGAACTCAGAGGGGGACATGAATGACTCCTTTGGTTGCAAGGGACAGAAACCCAACTTGGACTAGCTTAACAGAAGGCATTTTATTATGTGTTATGGGAATATCAAAAGAAGCAAAGAACAAAATGGATTTTGGAGTCAGGAAAAGCCAAAGCCATAGACTTAACTGTCAGCAGGACTCTGTCCTCATCACCTGTGTCTGATCCTTGATACATGAATTCCTTATTCTTCTTTCTCTTTGGAAACCATGTCTTTCTAATTCTCTGGTCCACATGGCCAGAAGAAAACAAAACAAACACAACAAAGATCTACATCACTTAACCTACTAGGTTTCAGCCCTGCCACTGCTTCTTCTCAGCTTCAGTTTCAAAATTTGACCAGAGTGGGATTGTGTGTTCAGCGACTTGATGCACCTATGATAACCATATGGGTAGAAAGTTCCCAGAACAGTGGGGAGACTAAAAGACAAGCTATGAGGGACAGGGTTGACACCATTCCTGAAATAAGATTAGGATACCCAACTGAAGCAGGGATATTGATTCCACTAGCAAACTCTAGGGCAGTTAGTGTGAAGATTACAACAATTCCAGGGTTTGCCCAGGATGCATGAATGTATATAGTTGAGCAGGCAAGAAAATAAGGGCAAAAATAAAAAATAGACAGTGTGGTAAGCTTACGAGGCACACTCTGTCAGCCTCAAGAAGTCACTGGCTTCTGTTTTAAGAAGGGGAGGGACACAGGCTTTACTGGCCATATGGACACAGAAGGCAAGGACTTGGGATCTCAGGAAGGGAGCTGGGACTGAGGAACCCACACAAAGCTGGAAAGTTCATGTGTCTAAAGCTGAGTGAAGTGTGGACTAGAAAGACCACCCAGATGCCCAGGAAGACAAGGTTATCTTAGCTCGAGGTGAGGAAATTGCCTCCAAAATCCATAAGCACAGGGCTGCTCTTGCAGTTTTAACTTATGCTACATGAAACAAGGATATCCAAGCCAAGGAGCTCACAAAAACAAACAAAAAAAAATGTGGTCTTGGCCAGGAAGACTCCCAGAGCACCTCACAGAGCAAACCAAGACCCTCCTCAATCATTCCTTCAACTAAAGCCATGCAGGACCCTCACGATAAACTCTGATCATGGTCATCTTTGAATATTTCCCCATGAAGTAGAGTTGGTGGACACAATTATCAGCAGAAATGGAGTACAAAAACTTTAGACAATAGAGCCGTATCATAGACAGTCTTTAAATCAATTGTTTAAAATGACTAGAAACGTAATAAGAGTATAAGGCACCATAATAAAGAATGGAAAGGTTGAAAAGAACCAAAGTGAAACTAGAAATAAGAGTAGTTACTGAACATAAACAGTCAAATGATGGGTTAAGAGCTGAAGAGCTGATTAGAAACAGCTGAAGATAGAATTAGTGAACTGGAAAACAGATATGAAGACATCATCCAGAACGTAGCTCATAGAGTTGAAAGGATGAAAAATGTGAAAGAGAGTTTAGATGACAGACTAAGTCTAATATTCATTTAATAGGAATTCCAGAAGAAGAGAAATCCAAGAAAATGTACAAGAGGGACTATTCGAGGGGATATTAACTAGAAATAACCAGAAGTAGGGGAAAATTTAATTGTCATTGGTGGAAAAAAATGAGATCTAGAAAAGTTAAATAATAATAAACCCATACTTTATACTAAGTCTCCAGGATGGTACACACAATAATCTTTCTCAATTGGTGGGCTTCATTATGAATCTTTATCACATGGGGGTAGGCTCTAGGTAAATACCAGTGCCCATGTCCACTCCTAGAGACTAGGGTTCATTTAGAGTGGGGTGAGGCAAAAACAGGAACACCAAAACACAGGCCCCAGGTGACTTTTAGATGCAGCAAGAATCAAGGTCCACTTTTTCATATATTACTCGTTTGTAAGTACTACTGTCAGCTATTGGCCATTAACTTTGTCATGGTGTTCGTCACTGAAAATAGATCTTTAACTCTGATGAAAATAAATTCACCAAAGTTTTTTGTCTGGTATGTTATACTTTCCAAGTTTTGTTTAAAAAGTCTTTCCCAAGCATAGGTCACAAAGTTACTTTCCTATAATTTATTCTACTTACTTACAGTTTTACCTTTCAAACTTAGATATTGAAGTTATCAGATGTATGCATTTTTCCATAGAAATACAGTTTTATTTCTTCTCAAAATAGAGAGCTAATTTTTCCTAAACATTGTACCAAATAATCTCTCTTTTCCCTATTGTTTTGTGGTGCCATATTTAATAAATATTAAATCCACAAATATCTCTGAATTCTCTATTATATTCCTCTGGCTTTATTTCAGTTATTGAACCAATAACATATTGTTTTCATTACTGTGGTTTTGAAGTATTTCTCATTATCTAATAGGGAAAATATGAAGTTGACTGAGCTTTTTATGGGTCTTTTTTCTCCAATATATGTTTTTTGGAACAAGCTTATTGAGTGCTACTGGAATTTTGATTGAGATTGCAATAAATTTATAAAAGAGTGAATAACTGGCATCCTTATAATATTAGGCTGTAATTTAAATTATGGAAGGATGGGGAATACTATTTAGATCTTCTATGTAGTTTATTAGAGTTTTAAAATTTGCTCCATGGTCATTTTTTATTTGTTTTTGGTAGTTCAGCTCCTAGACAGTTTCAAGAGTTATTCGCTATTACAAAGGAAATCTTATTTTTAAGTTTTTTTACTTACTATTGGTGTTTTGATCATTGTAAACTAGTTATTACATGCAACAACCTTGCTGAATCATATTAGTTCTAATAGCTTAATGATTCTATTAGTTTTTCCAGTTAAATAACTCAAATCATCTGCAAATAATGAGAGCTTTGTCTTTCCTCTTTCAAGCCCTTTCACTCTCATTTATTTGTCTTTCCTTGTTCTATAGGCCAAGATTCCCAGTATTATGCGAAAAGGAGCTGTCAGAATAGTTACCCTTGTCATGTGCCTGATTGTAAGGAGAGTGCTTGTAAAATTTGTCCATTATGTAAAGTATTTGCTCTAAAATTTGGCGTATAACCTATACCAGATTAAAACTCTCCTTTCCATTCCTACATTGTTAGAGATCCTTTTAATCTTAAACAGTGCTGGATGTAAATGCTTCTTCTGTGTCTGCTGAGATAATATAAAATATTTTCTCTCATCCAAGTAGTGAGTTAAGTCATTAGATCTTCTGATGTTGAAACAATCTTGCATTTGGGGATAAATATCAATCAAGGTGTATTTTTAAGTGCACAATTGAGTTCAGTGGGCCATGGTTTATTAAGGATTCACATAGGTCTATCCATAACTGAAATGGGCCCATAATCACTTTTTGCTTTATATTCAGCTGGTGCTAGAGTAAAAAATACCCTACCCTCATTGTGAAGCAAGTGGAATTCTCATACATTCACAGCTGCTGGGAACATAGAATAGCATGGCCATGTGGAAAATGGTTTGGAAGTTTCTCATAAAGTAAAACATATATTTAATATATGACCCAGAAATCCCAGATGTAAGTATGTATCCAAGGAAAATGAAAACATATGTTGGCACAAAGAGCTGTTCATGAATGTTTCTGTAGCTAAATTCACAACAGGCCAAAAGTCAGGCAACCAAAACATCCACAACTGGTGAATGTATACCCAAAGTGTGATAACCATACAATGGAGCAAATTCCTGGTAGGTGCAACAATATGAAAAAGCCTCAAAAAGCATTATGCTAAATGGAAGAATCCATACACTAAATACACGTTGTATTATTCAATTTACATGGCTTCCTGAAAAGACACGTAGGGACAGAGGTCAAATGTGGCCAGAGTGGGAGGAGGGAATTGACTGCCAAGGGGCTCAGGAGACCTTGGGTGAGAGGACCGTTCTCCAACCCCGTTGTGGTGGGACCTGGGAGAGTGGGACGGTCTCGACCGAGATTGTGGGGGGACCTGGGGGAGGGAGATATTCTCTAGGTGTTTTAATGCCCAAAGCATAAAAAAAAGACCTCTTTTCAATATCACACACCTTATGTGCATACAATGGAGCAACCCTGAAAAAATAACTAATAACCAGATGGGTTTTATTCTAACAGTAACAGAGGAATACACCAAAAATAGGCAAGCACTGTAGGTTCTAAGTCCAGACTTCGTGTTCACACTTGGTACACATCTAACTTGTACATCTGTTTCTAACAGCACAGGTTGCTCAAGCGCTAAATGTTTCTGTTCGTTGCTTTCCTCGTAATCGTGAAACATCGCACAGCCTCCATCCGCCTCGATGTCCTCCATTAGGGAGACAAGTGTTTAAATGTGTCCTTTGTGTCAGTGTTTCCACAAGCTCTGAGGCCCATTTCTTCATTCAGTCAGAGCCGTCTTCCAAGTTTGCAACAAGAGGGGCAAATCATACAGCTCTGCCTACTATACTGTATTGTCTAAACAGGTTTGAAAATAGCTGCTTTTCTCTAAACTCAAGTTTCTGTAGGACCTTCGTACTTTCCTTGTTCCCCATACAAAACTGTGCGGCCCATGTAGGTAGGAGGTGGCAGAGTACAGGTGCCGGGCACGGGTCGGGTCAGGCTGTGGGGTTCGAGCCTCGAGTTGCTCTTCAGCAGCCGTGTCCTCGCAGTGAAGTTACACGAGATCATCTGCCTCAGTGTTTTCATCCATAACATTGGGACAAAGTTACCTAACCTCTCCTGCCTCAACTTCTTTATCTATAAAACGGGGATGAGAACAGCATCTACTTCAGGGGATCTGAGAACTAAGTTAATATAAATAAAGTCTTAGAACAGTACTTGGCATATAGTAAAGACTATTATTTTATCATCTAAATATCACCCTCCTCTGTGACAGCCAGGAATATCTCCTGCATTTTGATTAGAATGTGAGAAGATGCCATGATGTATAAGTGAGCTCCATGTGTAAACTGAAGGAAAGCATTTCAGAGAGAGAAGGGGCACCAGCTTGAAGACAGCAGGGAAAGCCTGGCTTGGCTGGACATCAACACTCAGTCCTTGGCTGACCCATCAGGAGCTGGACAGGGCCTTCTGGCCTTTGCCTGCTGTGAGAGCTGCCACCCCCAGATAATAGGACCGACTTGCTTGTGAAGGGTGGTAAACCCCATGAGCAAGGTCCTAGGTCAACAAGGAACTAGGAGAAAGTGAATAACAAGAAGTAACCAAACGTAAGCCATAACCATCATGCGAATAAAATCCAAACATTTCCAATGTACGATTTTTCCTGCATGAATCCAGCATAAGATATACTTTTTTTCTAATTTGGCCTGTGGGGTTATCTACAAACCATACTTTCACTAGATGTCTTTCCTAAATGTAAATAAATCCCCAAACTCAGAGCATCCTTGCAAAACAAACAAACAAAAGCAAAGAAACAAAACAAAAAAACAAGAAAAATCATCGCATTTACTCTGAGCAGTGAGCATGAGTAAATCTCTATTTCAATCCTGCTTAGTAGATTGGAGTGTTAAGGGCAATTAGTGAAAAATGCTGTAAAAGAAGCATGTTTAGTCTTATTTGCTTTAAACTCTTTGATTTGAAAATCGTCCAAATAGCTGAACACTTTAACACCCAGAGACCCATGACCCCATGCTCCCCGGAAAACCCATCTCCTCCTCCCAGCCGGAGGTGACGAGGAGATCACAGGAATGCCAGATGGGAAATCCACCTTCCACATGTCCTGTGACGTGGTGGCGTCCCTGAGCATTAACGCCACCGCTAACAGCACGGCTGCAAAGGGAGGGAAAACCCCTACACGTCACTGGCATGAAGGGAGAAAGGCATGTCACTGTTTAATTGTCAGACTTGGTTTCCTGCCTAATTAAAACACAAGGCCTATCTGTGCCAAGATGAATCAGCTACCAGACTCTCTGGCACAGCTGTTGTTTGTCTTGGGCCTGGTAAGAAGTTGCTTGCTCACATGCTTTGGGAGACCGTGTGGTAGATGAGGGGGCAGTCTGAAATCTCCATGAAAAACTTACTGTTCAGCCTTATCCATCAAAAGAAGAAACTTAAAATGAAAACAGACTTTCAAATGTTCTCTAAAGCAGAATTTTAAGATTATATTCAATGCTGTTCTTATCCAGTTACTTCAAACATGACAGTGAGTAGAAAAGGAGAAATAGCAGTATGAGAATGGTTTGTACATAGCCAGTTTGAATTACCTCTCTTTATGGGACAGTATGATGTGTTGGTTTTGATCTTTTTTAATCCACTATTAAAACCCCCTTATCCTATTATATTTCTATATTTTGTTTGGTAACCAGAACGAAAACAAAAGGAGAGCTCTCCAACTCTCTTTCCCCTTTTTTAACCTGGCACAAAACTTTAGAGGATAGCATGGAATAAAATTGTAAGAAGACCAAGGATAAAGCAAGCTAAACGTCCATCGACAGATGAATGGATAAAGAAGATGTGGTACGAATGTACAATGGAATACTACTCAGCCATACAAAAGAATGAAATAATGCCATTTGCAGCAACATGGATGACCTAGAGATGATCATACTAAGTGAAGTAAGTCAGACAGAAAAAGACAAATATCATATGATTTCACTTATACGTGGAATCTAAAAAAAAAAGATATAAATGAACTTACAAAACAGAAACAGACACAGATACAGAGAACAAACTTATGGTTACCAAAGGGGAATGGGAGGGTAGATAAATTAGAAATTTGGGATTAACAGATACACACTACTATACATAAAATAAACAACAAGGACCTACTGTATAGCACAGGGAACTATATTAAATATCTTGTTAAAAAAAAAAAAAAAAGCAAGGATTTCGCTGTGATTGAGGCAGAAATAGTGCAGACTCACAGGCAAGTGGACCAGTTACCAGTTATGGAACCTCCAGTAAATTATCCAGCCTCTCTGTACCTCAGTTTTATCATCTGTCAAGTTGGGTCAGTACTGTAACTGTGTTCCAGATTGGGGATTGAGGTACACATATGACAAGTACTAATATAGGTGCAAACTAACATATGTAACACCTCCACAGCAGAAACCTTTAACAGTATCTCCACACAGGTGCTTTGCCTTGACAGAGGCAGTTAAGTGCAAGGATTTAGTTTTGATTAAAAGCCTAAAACTAGCTTATATTTGAGAGTGTTAGTTTCACAGACATCACGGCAGAGAAAAGCTGGAGAAGGCACCACACCACTGTTCCCCCGTTGCAGCCTGGATGGTCACCTGTTTTCTTTTACAGATTTCAGAAAAGAAAGTCCCATGCTGTAGCATCGCCCACCTCCACGGTATGTAACCTGTCTCTCCCACAGCGCATGGTGCCACCGGTCAGATCACGCCCGTCTCAGCCCGTTGTCTGATTATCCAGGCCTCGTGGAGGGTCCTTGGCTATTACTCAGATCCCACTCCTGGTCAATTAACTCAGAGCTTCCGGGATGGGTCTAGGCACCATGGTTTCTGAAATCTCTCCAGACGGTCCCACCATGGGCCAAGGCTGAGCTCTCCAAAGACTTAAATTCTATAATTTAATTACTTCTCGAAGTCTCTAATCCAGGGTAAATATTTCCACGTCGTTTAAGTTTGCTGAAGTCTGACATGTGGAAATATTTTGTGGTTGTCCTTCTAGCTTTGCCCATGAGCCGTTCCTGTAAATCAGCTCCACCAGCCCCGGCCCAGCTCGGGTCTCTGCCCTGTGCTCTGCGGGAGGTGGCTCTGGGCCTGGGTGGGATTTGGATGGGGCCACAGGGGTCTGCCCTGGCTAGACTTCCCCAGACGACTCAGCACTGAGCCACTAACCCAGGGAGGCGTTCACTGTGGAACAGCCCATCTACAGCATTTTCAGAATGAGCGGGGGGCAGGGTCACCCAGCCATCGGGGACTCCACGGGACATTTCCTCTGCACAGAGGCTTCAGGATGAGCGGGGGGCAGGGTCACCCAGCCATCGGGGACTCCACGGGACATTTCCTCCGCACAGAGGCTTCGAGCAACTGTGTCCTTCCTGACCCAAAAACTCCCTGCGTCGTTATTAGAGGTAGTTTGACCCGTGTGCCCTGGACTCCTGCAGGGCAGGTAAGGCCAGGGACTGGCTGCTTTCCACCCAGGAGCAGACAGGCCCAGGGGAGGGGAGGGCTACTTAACAGGTCTGCTTGTCTCCAAGAGGCTTTGGGAGTCTGCAGGGTGAGGCCCAGGGAATGAATCCCTGCTGCTTAGGGTCAGCGTGGAGATCTGGCTGTGTGTGTTGGGGGGATCTGGGTGTTGGGGGGGATCTGGGTTTGTGTGGGGGATCTGGGTGTGGAGGGGGTCTGGGTGCAGGAAGGGGTCTTGGTGGGGGGGTCCGGGGGCAGGGAGCTTTTCTGACTCCCAGTGCTGCCTCCTCAGGGCTGGGAATGGGTTTGAAGTGCTTCCCGCTTGAAAGGAAAGGATCCACAAACCTGCCAGAGTCCACTCACGGGCCGGCATGGGACTCTGCCAGTTCTGCAGCTTCCGTGCGGATTGAAGTGAGATGCTGGACCGGACACCATCCCAAGGGCTGCTCTCCCCACACCTCACACTCCGCAGACGCAGCCCACTTGGCATTCCAGACTCCAGCTCAGAAGGGCAGAATCTGTGCTTCAAATAACTAGAAGAACGCGCGGTATCTCCACTTATCCGATATCTCTAAAGAACAAGCGACTCTCTTCATGGTCTGGAAATCTCCAGAGTGAAGCACTGTAACCATGACCTGCCTAAAACTTCACCTGTGTTGATGACAGGGCCCAAGTTCAGGAGGTGAACTTCCAAGTGGATAATCAACTTTATGGGCTCTTTTAAACTATCCATATATCACTGACTACACACACACACACACACACACACACACACACACAATGTACTGCTGCATAAAAAGAATTGGACTGAGATAATCACGCACATATTTTATCAAGTAGAGACTCTTCTCACTGTTACAGAACCCAAGAATTTTTTCTGAGGGAGAAAAAAGTTACTGAACAGTGTAGGGGAATTTCAGGTTCCTGGGAAATGGATGATGTCAGTTTGCAGCCATCACCTGAGAAAGAACTGACCAAGGGAGAAAGTGGCCATTTCCTCAATGATAATGCCCAAAATTTTCATAGGTTTTCATAGACTAAGTGAAGTCAAATTTATGGCAATTAATCTGGAGATTGCCTATTTTGGGGGTAGGGTGAGGGTGAGATTACTTAGGAATTGTTTTTTAAGTTTGCAAACTATATCTGAAGTGTGAAATCCCAAATTCCTAACCTCTCTTACAGTTCTATTATTCAATATCTAAACGAAACTTCTAGGTAAGATTAAGTTTTTAATTCAAGTTTTGAAACATCACCTTTATTTCAAACATATAGAAAACCATATATAAAATATAACAAGAGAAAAATAAAGTGGCATAGCTAGGCTCAAAACAAGGCAGTTTTTCCATGAGCAGAAATGAAACAGAAACACAAGCTTATGCCTTGGGCTCCCGGCTTCGGGCAGGGAGTGAGTCTCCACAAAAAGACTGGAGCCCAGGAATGGTGGGGACTCCCGGGTTCCTGAAGGGAGGCTGATGTTTACACTAGGACGTGGCACTGCAGTTTGAGCTAAACACATGCCTAACGGAGACCCAGACTCATCAAGGCAGAAGATCCTGACATGAGCTGCCAGATGACCAGAACCGGGGTCTTCCTGTCACGGTTCTGCACTTGTGTCCCAACAAACTTGGGAAGAAGCAATTGCAAAAACCAAATTCAGGGAGAGAGAAGTGGAGAAAGAGAAAGGGAAAGACCAAGCATGCTTCTCGACCAAAAATAAATCTGTAAATTAAAATCATAAAAACACATTTAAATTGAATGCTAAGACAGATAACCAAACAACAGCTGGAAGATAACTGCATTCCAGGTCAATTTGAAATAAAAAACATAGTCTGAAGAGTAATTTAAACTAAGTATGCTTATAATCCCCAAAGAGATGAATGACCAATAGCCAAATTTTAAAAAAGAAATTATTTTACAAATTGCAGTAAAGTATAAGAAGGTGGATATGTAAAAGAACATATTGGAAATTTAAAAATGGATATTAAAAAAGTGGCAGAACACTTCCTGCAAGGACAAAACACATTTGAAAGAAGTTGGTTGGAATATAATATTGAGGAATCACCCAAAATTCAGCTTAGAGAGAAAAATTTATTTTAAAATATAAAAGATCAGCTAAGAGCCATGGGTGATACTTTAAGGGTTTCAAATATATATATAAAAGAATCCAGAACACAATAATAAAAGCAGTTTTGGAGAAACAATATTTGAAGAGGTAAAGGATGGCAAATTCCTTATCAGCAGCATCAGATATCAGGAAGCAATAAAATAATATTTTCAAAGTGTTAATAATATTATTAATATGTTAATACTATGTCAATCTAGAGATGTATACCAAGCTTAACTATCATTTAGGAGTGACAGCAAAATGAGGACATTTTCAGGTATACAAAGACCAAGAGATATTATCACTTACTTTCAATACCTCACTGAAAAGAATAAAAAGATATTATGAAAAGATGTCTTTCAGTAAGAGAAGGTAACCTAGAGGAAGAAACAAGACAAAAAATAACAGACACAGAAATTGATCAAAACTCTAGATAGTAATACCGCTTATTACACCACATCAGCCTCTTGAGATCTTTTTTCTTGTCCAGGTGGAAAGAGAGATACAGAGTAACCTTAAATTCTTTCATTAAAATGTAGAGTTAAGTATATACATTACAGTATTAAGGGCAATAGTTAAAAACAGGGATTTCCCTGGAGGTCCAGTGGTTAAGAATCTGTCTTGCAATGTAGGGGATGCCAGTTCGATCCCTGGTCAGGGAACTAAGATCCACATGCCTCGGGACAACTAAACCCACGTGTCACAACTACAGAGCCCACACACTCTGGAGCCTGTGCACCACAACTAGAGAGAAGCCTGCACACCACAACGAAGAGCCTGCGTGTTGCAACTAAGACCCGACACAGCCAAAAAATAAATAAATAGATAAATAAATATTTTTAAAAGGGTAATAGTTAAAACAAAACAGAACTACACTCTTCAGCTTCCAACCAACACTGGGAAAAATATTTAAAAATCAACCTCTCAGAGGCAGAAAGGGAAACAAAAGAATCAAAGCACAGGATGAAACACAGCAAAACTCATTTGTAAAAGTAAGTCTAAATGTTATATATCAGTAGTCCAAAATATCATGAATGGGTAAATTCTCCAGTTAAAAGGCAGCAACTATAAAATTAAGAAATTCAACTAGAGAGATTGAAAGTAAACAGATGAGAGAATTATGCCACATAAATATTAACCAATATAAAGTTGGTTTAGTGCTGTTAATATAAGATAAAAGAAAATTAAGTTAACTCCAAAAACATAAGTGGGAAATAAAATGAATGAAAAATAATAATACAAAGCAAAATCCCTGGGAAGATCAATGATCACAAACTACACACAGAGTGTCAGGACACCTAATGCAGAAGCTGGAAGGGTTACGAGGAAACACTGAAGAAGCACAAATGCAGAGGCAGGTTTTAATTCATCCTCATTACAAACCCACAGGTCACAGGGCAAATATAATCAATTATAAGGTTTTAGAAGATCTGAAAAACAGCATCAAGTTTGATCCAAAAAATATGACATAATGGATATTAAGTAGAATCCTGTAACAACAGACATATAATATATGCATTTTTTTCAGAAACACATGGAAATTTTATAAAAATTAATCAGGAATCAGGTCACTATCCCAGGGACTAGGTCAGAAATGTGAAAAACAAACAAACAAACAAATAAAAAACAAAGCATTCCTAAGTAATTCACTGACTACAAAGGAAACTGTTACAGAAATTTTAAAATAGTTAACACTAAATGAAGACAGAAGTACTTCATGCGAAAACTGAAACTAAACTGGTACTTTGAGAGAAATTTATAGGTTTAAATGTGAACATTAAGAGAGAAAATAGTCTGAAAATAAGTGAAATATTCAACTGAACAAGCTAGAAACGTACAAATGAACGGTACTAAACATAGGAGAGAAAAAGGACAAGAGCAAAATTTAAAGAAAAAGTAGAGAAATCCTAGCGAGTATCAGCAAGGCCAAAGGCTGTTCCCCTGAAATGACTAATGATGCCCACACCCTTTCCAGCAGCCAGCACTCAGGATAGAGGATGGAGAGGAGCAAACGACCAGGAAACAATGCACAGGATTTGCCAACAGCAGCAAATGCCAAAAGTTAGCTCAGAAGCATCTGTCCCATGGCCTTGGAGGCAGCGCCATCACTGTCTCACGAAAGTCCTGAACTCAGGGCACTTCCTCTCCCACCCAAAGTGCTTTTCTCCAAACCCGCAAGTGTAACCACCACTCAGCAGTTCCTAGGTCAAAAACCTATAAGTTCTTTGCCTCCTGTCTGTGGTTACTTGCGCAATAACAGGAAACTGGATATAAAGGTGAACATTATTTAAAATATCTTAAAGATACTACACAACTAGCAATATGCTAAAAAAAACCCTCTTTTTTCTGCATGCAGAGAAGAAACTTTATAAGAGCAACATTCATGCATATATGTGCTGTTAAATCATATGCCATGTGTTTAATGTGGCTTTTAAAATAATACGTACAGGTATTTGTGAGTTTTGCAAAGGCTTTTGAGACATGATGATCACATCTAGCAACATTGTTAAAATAGGGAAAGATCACTCAATCTTCTGCCCAACGGATAACCAGGATGCATCTCCCCTCACCAGACAAACACACACGCTCAGCAAGACGCAAGCGTGAGGTCCTTACCTCCTAGGATTCTGTTTCTTTCAGCTGCTAGTTACAGAGCGATACAAAATGAACCAGCTTGTTTCACTTGCTTATGCACATGGGAATGGAGCACAAGGATGTAGGTTTTCCTTTTCCTTTTTAGTCAGCTAATCCAAATCCAAAAATGATTTGGTAAATGTTATTATCACGCTGCACTTCTAACTATGCTTTGAGAGGATGAGCACTAAGTCTATAAAGCCAGACTTACAATAACCAGGCATTTGCCATATTGTACTTGGAATATATATATTAAAAAAAGGAAACTGTATTTGAGTTATGGTTCCATGTGGTATCTTGGGCAAGATAGCTTCAAGAATCCCAAGTTTCCCTCACAAGAAGTGGTGATAATAATGCCTTTCCCACAATGTTGTCATGGAATTGAATAGGCAGGTGTGGAAAGGTGTGAGACCCTCAGTAAGATGAAGGAAGGCAGGTTTGAGTTGGTGGGGATTAAATTCCAGCACGGAGAATTAGCCAGACTGAGAACATGCACAGGAATCATCAGAAATGTACTTCCTGTAACACAGGAGTTTTCTCTAGTAAACGGGGAAGAAAACTGTTAAATGGGGATTCCGAATGTGAATAGTTACAGCACTTCCCCTCTGGGCAGAAAGGTTTACCAGGAATGGTGCTGCAGGTGATCAATACATTTGCTAAAACAAGCACAGAGGCATTTATTAAAATGTGCCAGTTACACGGTAGGTGACTCACAAGACATAATTACCCCTTGAGGTACTCACACTGCACAACATAATGCTGATGCAGAAATTGTACAAACGTTAAATAAAATGTACACCCAAAAATCATAATTGTAAGTAAAATTTTTAAATGGGTAATGGGATATAAAAATTGAATCCTGTAAGTTATAAGTACATAAGAACATTAGAAGTTAAATATAAACATATATAGGTAAGCTATGAGAAAAGCGTTTATTAGATATACTGCTGATTTATAATTTAAAGTTTCTTACTTCAAAAATCATTTGAGACTGCTAAAAATAAAAGAGGATTAAAATGGAAAACAACCAGCTCATATATTAACTATGAGGAAATAAATTTATCAGAATCATGACAGAACTGACATCAAAACAGTTGATATGATTTGTTATTGAAGTTTTAAAGAAGAAAGTCAGAATCTCGGCAATGAAGGCTTGATAAGTTGGTATATGTAAGTTCATGAGCTGCATGATTCAGTCAAGATGTCAATTTTCCCCAAGTTGGTCTATGGGTTTAATACAATTGTTCTCAAACATCCAGCTTTTATTATATATATATATATATATATATATATATATATATATATATATATATATATATATATATATATATATATATAGACAAGCTTCTTCTAAATGTTATACGGAAAGGCACAAGGCCTTGAATCGTTAATGCTGAAAAAGAGAAATAAAATGGGAAGAATTACCCTCCCCAATACTAAGGCTCAGAGTATTCAGGCCACACGGAGGGGGGCCATGTGTACATCGGGCGGTTTCCGGCAGCACCTCAGCAGCTCTGAGCAGCTGAGTCAGACCTGTGCCCGGCGGGGCTGGAGGAGCAGCATCCAGAGAGAAGCCCAGACTCTGTGATTTTGGGGTGTGGAGTCCTGTGTAACCAGTGCCACACACATCACCGTCCCTCCCCACCTAAAGCAGCCCAGAAAACCTTCCCTCGCCACAAGATGGGGAACCCATCTGCGAGGGAGAATGACATCTCTGAAAAAGCACGTGCCTGGTTGGGTGGCAAACAGGGCCCTCGTTTCATGGGAGATGCCGGGAGCAGGGTCTGCAGAGGCCACGTGGCCGCCTTGACCCTGGGGAGAGGGGTCTCCCAGGGTCTGACCGCGGCGAGGCTGGGACAGCCCACTGACCACGAGGGGTCCCCGTAACACACACAGCTGGACCCACTCGGTCCTGTGCACACGCCCAGAGGAGGCTGGAAAGGGGGCTTGGTAATAAGTGGCCTCAGCCTAAAGTCCGTCTCATGGTGGACCTGCTGGCCTGTGACTCCCGGGCTCCCAGATGCACACATGCACCAACGTGCACAGCCACTGGCAGTGCCCCCAGCTCCCTCTCTGCAGGACCGGCCATTGGAGGGAAGGAACTGGACTCGTACTCAGCAGAAGATCGAAGCCAAAAGCAATAACGGATTCCCGGGGGGACAGCAGGTATTAGCGCCGCTCTCAACCGCTTGGAAAATGGAGAGATTTTAGTTCCTATGATACTGATTTGGCCTGCATGCAATACATGCCTCTTGGAAAACAAAGGTGTATTTTATATGCTTAACAAGATGGGGACCACATGGAAACTTGCTGTTCCAGGGGAGTTCCGCGCTTGCCCGCCAAGCCAGCAAGCCCCTGGCCGCAGGCTGTCAACCTTGGCAGATGCGCTGGGTGTGTTTTTACCAGGAGCCACTTATCCTCAAGTCTCAGGGACAGCCGTGTCCCTTCAGCATCTGAGCTGGGACGTTTTTCACTCAGCAGGAAACCTGACTGCCTCCCCTGGTCCCTGGCCTTGAGGGTGTCAGGCAAATAGGATCTGGAGCCAGAAGTCCTGCGTCCTCTGGAGGTGAGAAGTGTGAGCCAGAGGGGGGAAGAAAACCCCGAACATCCAGGGGCCCCCATGTTTCTCAGTGCCCACGCTCTGGGGGATGGCTCTCCCTTCCGGGAGGAGGACGTGCTGCACCCCCATCTGTGAGAGGGGGAATGAGGCACAAGGGGAAGCGATGAGCCCTTCAGGGCTGCATCAGAAGGAGCCCCCAGCTGCTCCAGGCGGTGGCACCAGCCACAGGGCCCAGGACCAGGTGGCGCCTGGCGATAAGTGTTGAGCAGGAGCTCACGGGGACCCTGCCGCCCTCTGTGCACACCTTGCGGCAGGGATGCTGGGTGTCTGGGGCGCTCTAGCTCCTAGGGTTTCTAGAACAAGGTTCCTGTCTAGAACCCACTGGTGTGGGATGGGGACGGCAGGGTGAGAGGCCATGGGGCTCCCAAGGTTCGGGAAGCAGGTGGTGGCGTTTGGCAAGTGCACAATGCTGCCTGCTGCGAGGCTGCAGGAGCTGGAATCCCTGCCATGGTTTCCCGAGATTCCTGCACCTCCCTGCATCTTCTGCCATCCGGCAGGTCAGATCCACCCATGCTACCTGCAGGTCTAACAGGAAGGCGCCCAGCGTCCCAGTGGTGTGGAGCCAGCAGGCAACCACACAGCGGGAGAACCAGGGGTCGCTTCAGGCCACTGAGCTCTGGCGGGGGGTTTGCTTACGCAGCTTTGTTTATCTCTTTTTTTTAGCAATAGCTGAGGAACATCTGCTCCCCCCGAGCCATGCAGCAGAGGGTATTCAGTCTCCCTCCACATGCCAGCTCTTGTGCCAAGATGACTAAAACTCTTTAGGCCACAAACACAGCCCTCAGAAAAAAAGGTATGCTTCAAGATATTGAACAAAAATTAACGCAGCCAACAGAAGAAAACGCGATGAACTTTCTGACAAGCAGGAGCCACAGTGCATGAAGGCGTATGAACAAACGGACTGTTCTCGGGCACTAAGACATGCGAATATTCTCGTTAGGTGACTCTGGACTAGCGGGGTGTGAACTGACCTTTTATCTTGCCACATCCTGTTCCATAATTATTGAGGACGCATGTGATGAGGTGAAAGTGGTGTCTAGAAGTCAGCTGACCAGTAACCCAGGAAGCCTGGTGCTGCCCTGTCTGCTGGGAACCACCGGCAGCCGCTCCCCGCAGGCTGGCGGGGAGGCAAGTCAAGTGCTGTGTCCCTGGAGTGATCCCGTCCCCGTGCTGGGGGTGGGGACCTGGTTACTGAAGACGGCAGCCGGCTGCTTCCCCAGCACAAAACCCAAGAACAGGACCAAAAACCACTCCAGGCTAACGACCAGCCGCCCGTGTGCTCGCCGGGCCATGGGGCCAGCAAACCTGCAGCCGTCTCGCAGGCCGGAGCCGCAGTCCTGTGCCTGGAGGGCATTAACGATGGGGCGAATGAGTGAGTGGCTCAGCGGACAGGGAGGGAGAAGGGGGCGCGTACACGTGCGCAGGAGAGCAGGCCAGGTGTGAGACCCCCCACCTCGCCGCAGGCAGGATCCCTCTGAGGACCCCGACTGCACGAGACAGGAGACAGTGGGACTGGAGCCTGGGCCGCCGTGTCCTGTGGCATTTGTCCCTGGAAAGTTCTGCCACCAAAACTGAGGCTCGACACAGTCCCTGGAATGCAGGCAACCCACATCTCAGGCCTCACCTGGTGAGGACTGCTCAACACCGCTTCCATTGCTGCCGAAAATAAACGAGCACAAACTTTGTGCCTCAGACAGCATCAGCCTGTCACCATACAGCTCTGCAGGCCAGACGGCCAGAACGGGCCCCACGGGGCTAAGATCGAGGTGCCAGCCGGGCGCCCTCTTGCTCTGGGCTGACACAGGCCTTGCTCCACCTCTTCCCTGAGTCCACCTCCCCCTTAAGGATGCTGTGTCTACACTGGGCCCACCTGGATGATCCAGGGAAACCTCAACTTCAGGTTCAGTTGATTAGCGCCCCTCATTCCACCTGTCGTAATCCCCCTTTGCCACGTGCCATTCTTCGATAGCAACTAAGAACTGGGATTCAGGAGGTTAGCTGAGTCTTCTGTAGGTCAAAGAAAACTTTTGGTAGGGCCCCTGAAATCCCAGTAGCCCGTCCTATGAAATGTGCACCTGGCCAAAGGGAAGATCAGATTGTTGTCCTGTCCTGTCCTGAGCTTTATCAGGACACACGGGTCAAAGACACCTGCCAAGTGCTTCTCTGGCTGTGCCCGTAAGCAAGACTTCTCTGGCCACATCATGAGTGGAGGAGTTGGGCTGAAAATATTGGGATGTCCAGCTGGGAAAACTTCTCAAGCCTTCAGATGACAGCTCAAGTTCAAGTGTAGGAGTGAAGGTGTTCCCAAGGTTAATGAATGCGGTGGGTCACTGAGGGGGGTCACACGTACAACCACCACCAAGAAAACTCTGAAGGGCGTACAGACAACTGCCACAATGTTACCTCCTGAAAAAACTCAGATCGAGGGTAGGTACTAACGGGTCCAAAGCTGAAGACATTACAAATGTATTCATACTCAGGTCAGGAGGATGGTCCTCACCAAGCTAATGATGGGTGACCGGCCCCTCGCCCGTATGCTGTGTAAACATTTCTGGGAAGAAATATGAAGGCAGGCATTCAGGGAATACGATTCTCTCTCCGGCTTCGAAGAGCCATCCCCAGACATACAGCCTGTCATCCATCAGCTCGTTTACATGCTCCTTCTTTTGGAAGGAAGATGAGAGAGTTTGGGGTGAAAAAATGCAAACTTTAACGTGTTAGCTACATGTCTTGGGGACTTTTCAGTGCCCGTAGCCAGCTGACATTTTTAATTTTTTCTGTCATTTCCTGGGTCTGCCCAGTATTTCCACAGCTACATAAAGCAGAAGAACCAATGGTCAATTAAACTCTAATCATTAATAATCTTTTTCTCATTATTTTAAACCCATATCAATCTAGCTTGACACTTACACAAGCTTTCAGCCCAAAAGCCATACATTTAAAAGCCCGTCTATTTTTTATTATGTCCTTGGTGTAGCATGCTTGGCTCCTATGTCTTTAAAAGGAAGGTTTGCCAATAAGTGGGACAAAATTCTAGTTTAAAATGGTAGTAACCAGTTAAAAGTATAGATACTGAGGTATTGGCAGGAAGTGTACTGATGTGTCAAATTTATTTTGAAATGCATCAAAAATCAGATGGATTATTGCGTGGATAAAGAGAAAGATAGATGGATAGTTACGTGATAAAGCAAATGTGGTAAAATATTAATCCCAGAATCGAAATAATGGGAATTCAACTGCTTACTGCCAAACTCTTTCAACTTTGATGTATATTAGAATATATACATAATAATATTGGGAAGCTAGCAGGCTTCTGTCTTAGATGAAGGTATCTTGTTACCCACTCTTAACATCCTCTCAAAGCTTTTATAAAAACCAATTATTTTAGGCTTAGGGTTTCTACAAAAGAAATGAAAACTTTATCTTCTACTTTTCGTGTAATTTGCCAGAGATCCTCAGATGAGATCTATCAACAAAGACAGTATTACTTGGCTGTCATTCCTCATAATAAGTGGCACATGGGGTTC
The DNA here is from genome assembly GCF_964165515.1 of Mesoplodon bidens. Lineage (NCBI taxonomy): Eukaryota > Metazoa > Chordata > Mammalia > Artiodactyla > Ziphiidae > Mesoplodon > Mesoplodon bidens. Next base: position 93,513,276 of record NC_138168.1, read on the forward strand.
CATGTGACAATGACCAGGCTACAGTTGAGCAAATTTTCCTATGGCAATGAATACTGATTATATAAAAATGTATCAGCCTTAACTTGCTAGTCAAGTTATTGTAGAGTCTTCTTAAGACAGTGATAACTTCCAGTCAGTTAAAAATCACTTGCTAATTGTCAATATCTAGCTCCATTCAGGGTGTCTCTCTGGACGGAGAGAGAAAGTTAATGTTGAGTGATTTCCCTGGTGTGCGCATGGCCACGTGGACGAAGCCACCAACCTCAGCCCACTGGGGCAGCAGCAGCAAGAGCCCTTCCTTCAGACGTACGTACACACTGACCCCACCGCAGGACTCGGACCATCTAAGTGATGGGTCGCAGGGCGGAGCTGATACTCAGCCCCAAGTAGACGGCTGGCACTCCCCGGCCCAGGCATCTCCCTGGACCAGCAGCAGTGAACATCACTAGTGAGCTTGTTAGAAAGGCAGGGTCCTGTCCCACCCAGATCTACTGAACTAGATCTGTGTCTTCAAGGATCTCAGGTTCTCTGAAGGCACTGAAATCTGAGAAGTGCTGACAGACCCTGTCCCCTTAACCATCGCACCAGTGGCCCTCAGACGTTGTGTGAGCAGAATCAGCTGGGGAGCTGATTACCTATGGATCGCTGGGCCTTACCCCCAGATGTTTTGATTCAGTAGGACTGGGCAGGGGGCGGGGTGGTGGGAAGAGTCTGCGTCTAACAAGTTTCTGAATGATGCTGAATCTGCTGGTCCAGGGACCACACTTGAAAAACTGCTGTGCTCTGAGGCACTGCCATCCAGACACCGCCTTAGGTGCTACGTTTATATGGAGGATAAAAATGCTACTAACACCTTGCAAGCTGTTAAACTGATAGACAGAGCTTCCAGAAATTAACCCTATGGTGTAATCTTCACTTTTAGAACATCTTCCTATCTTCAGTGGAATTGCAATTTCTCTGCAAATGTGCAGTATTTCATCTGAGCTAAAAATTGAAATGCTGCAACTTTAGAAGGTACACCTGGAGGACGTCCAAGCACTAATTTTTCCACTTTAGTCACGTTTCCCTTTGATGGAAGAAAACTGGCATACACCACGACGTCTGTAATTTCCAGGGAGACAATCATCAGAATGCACGTAATAATCCGTGTGCCATCACAGTCCTCTGCGCTTCATAACAAACACTGAGCAACTGCAAATTCTATCCCATTCACATGCTGACAGGACTCGAAGTAAGTGATCAAAGAAGAAAATTCAAGGGTCTTGTTGGTGCCTATCTGAACAGACAACAGTAAGAACTTTTCCAAATGTCTGAATTATAATCTCTAAACCCTGCCTCTCCTCATAATTGCTGTCTGGAAGCGCAAAGAAATCAGAACATTGTACCAAATGAAGAGCAAGCCTGCTTGAATGAGGGCAAATGCAGTGATTCCAAGACTTAAAAGAGGAAGCAGGGCCCAGTGAGTTTACAGAGGCACATTCACAGGATAGGAATGCAGTGGTACAGGCAAATATAGGTAGAGTAGGTAAAAATACCTACAGTTATCATCTTCAAAAAGTACGCCTCTCTTACACTGAGTCTTCTGGTACCTTGCGTTGCTAGACTGTACAGAAGTGGAGTGGATACTGTAGACCAGGTGTGCCCTTTCTAGCCTGGAATATGCATGGGGCACTGACTGGACTGCTTCCACACTGCTCTTCTGATTTGATTCAGACTCCATGCATTAACTTAATATCCTGAAAATGCGTCTTTATCACTTACTGAGGTCCATGGACTTTAAAAATATCTTACTATGCAGCATATTAACTCTGCATTTATTGCATCTCTGCATGGATTAGAATTTAGTTCAAACAACACTGCTTACATTTCTAATGATGTAAATAACATCAAAGTAAACATAACTTTTTTAATTGTTTATGATTTTTTTTAAAAAATTAAAATATTTTGAATTCTAAAAAACACTGTTCTCTCCAGTTAAGATTTGATTTTCCAAATTCTACCTTGGGTCTCTGACCTTCTTCCTTAACAGACTTGGTTAAGAATAAGGCATGCACAAAATTAGACGTGTAATCCCAAAGCAGCGTTGTTTTCCTTCTTTTTTGCCCTTTTTCTGCCCTGACCTATTGAGAGGAGGTGGAAGGGGAGAAAGGTAGAGGCAGAGTGTCCGTGAGATGCTCAGGTTGCAGCAGGAACGTCCACAGTCTGCAGGCTCATGGTGGGCCCGCAAGTGGGCGAGCGATGCAGAGCGGAGGTGCCCCATGCAAGCTCCACCCTTCACACTTCCTACAATTCTGACCTTTAGCTGAGTTAAGGCGGACATGGGTGCATAACCAGAGCGTGTGTGACGCCGGTCAAGCTCCTGGATCCTTTACCCGGGATGGAGTCCTCTCCTCCCCATTTGCTAACTGCAAACTGCACCTGACTTCTCTGCGACTTTCCTCCGTGAGTCCGCAAACTGGGCTCAGGAACCAGCCCTGCTCCCCTCCTGCTAGTGTACAGGCCAGTGAGTTAAGAGCCCCCTTTACGTTTCCAAGTAGTTGAAAAAAATTAGGGAATATTTTGTAATCCACGAAAACGGCGTGAAGTTCAAATTCCAATGTCCACAAAGAAAGTCACATCCACGTGCTCCCATGTTGTCAGTGGATACTTGCTGCCATGATGCAAAGGGGGTGGCTGTGGTGGCCACCTGATGTGGGTCCCTTGGCTCACGTTGTGCTTGTTGCACCACACGCCATGCGGTGCAATATCAATTGACAGCGTTTCAAGCCCCCCGCACACTCCATACCATGACATTCTATTTCCTTGTCAAAACAAGAAAAGAAAAGTGGACTCAGTGAGCCAGATTGGGGTGCGGGGGTGTGTGGATAGTTGTGTTACAGAACTGTTACAACATCGTGCTTGTTTTGCCATGACACTCAAGCTGAGCCCAAAGGATGCCTCATCCACCCACGGGCCAGACTGAGGCTCATCAGAACTCACAGATGGCATGGTCAGAAAAGGAAGAAAGTTTAAAGCAGAATATCTCAACAAAGCAGAACAATTAACCAATTGTGAGTTAAGTAGATCACGGTTGATTGCAGCAGCCATGGAAATGGGCCCCAGCAAACAAGCTCATGGAAGATGGTTACCCTTTCGACTCAAGGATGTTGAAGAATTGAGGACATTGTGGTAACATCAATAGTTCACTAACAACAAGGAAAATTATCTCAAGAGCTCTTCCTCGACTCCTGATGAGTCAACAAATGTTACTGATAATATTTTCTCAAATGTTGTTGTTAACTTAAGAAGTCAGTAATTCAAAGTGACTGAAGAATTAGTCTCAGTCAATAGTCAGCCTGGATCAACTACAGATGAGAATAATTCAAAAGAAGTTGAGAAAAACATGGATTTGGTACAACCTGAAGTGGAATCCACTAAGATGTGTTATAACTACTGGTGGTAAAACCTGTGGAGTGAAAAGCTTGACAACACTTTTGAGAATGTAATGTGTGTGAAGCTTAGGGTTATTTATTACCTACTTTGCAGAAGGTATTTTGATCTATCCTATCTCACTGAACCTGCAGTGACAATGGTGAGCTTTAATGCTCTGGTTACGTAATCTTCCCCAGGGCTGTGAAGTCTGTCAGACATACAAGCTGAGCACTGAATTGCTCACCACACAGCAGCCCAGCAACTCAGCACCAGTAAAGCTCTGTAGCAGCTGTTGAGTTCAAGGTGGAGACAAAGTTTTCTAAATGAGAACTGCCTTCCACCATTTTTATCAAACACTGAAGAACTGTGGAATTAGCTTGATACTGTGTCTTAGTAAGTTCAACCTAAAATTACAAGGCAAAACAATACTTACATGCAAAAGTTATACTGCACTAAAGTCATTTTGATGACAACTAATGTTTGAATTGAAAGTAACAGAGGGTTTGTACATTTCCCATGCTGTCAGAAGTCAAAACAAGAAGTGAGATCTCCATTCCCATATACATTTGAAGCAGACATATTTCCCAAGCTCAGCTATTGTAAGAGTTCCAGCAGGGCAAAAGAAATTTCCACATTTCAAAATCCATTTAGCTGCATGTTAAGAGCTCCTACCTAACCTTCAACTGAAGGTAATTAATCTGCAACTTAATGAAATATTAACAGACAAATATCAAGAGTAAAATCTAATGGAATTCTATGACTACTTGCCAAGGAATGAATATGCTCAATTAAAATCAAATACTTGTGGGTTGATATCAGTGTTTGGTAATACCTATCTGTGTGAAAAGAAATTTTCAACGATGAAATATGTAGAATTTCATTACAGATGAACATTTGCAATTAATTTTGATATAAGGAATGTTAACTTTGAACCCCAGTTAAATAAAATATTACCCCTCCCAAAAAATATTATTTCATTCTTCTCATCTGCAGATCTGTATTACAACAAAAATTGCACTCAATTTTATAATTATATTTTGAAAGTCGCTAGTGAAAACATTGTTGAGATTTGTTTCCTTTCCTTTCTTATTATATAAGTTCATACGTAATATCCTCAATTTTCCTCCTGGCCCACACCTAAAATATTTTCTATCTGGTCCTTCACCAAAAAAAAAGTCTTCTAACCTTTGCTCTAGATATCACCTTAGTCCCCAAATTATACTTAGTACTTTTAGCTAATGCCTATATCTGTCATCATCTTACATGGTTTTAAATTGTCATTCACAGAAAAATGTGTGGATGGATAGATGGATAACTTCCTGTTTTGTAGTCTTAAACACAGCGAACCATGGCCGTTAGTTTACTGCTGTTCTGAAAGGGAGGTGGAGCCGTTATAAAACGCCAGGGCTGGGAAAAGCAGGGCCTGGTCAGGGTCTTCACCACAGCCATATGTCTATAGGTGGCAGTTTACATTATTTATTTCAAAGGGCTTCAGTCCAAATTATGGCAAAAATAGCTTTACTGAGCATTTACAAAATATTATGCTATTTCCTTCTACATAGAGAAGCAGGACTGACAATATACATTTAAAAATTGCCCTTCCAATGGCAATAGCTCATTGTTTCATCAAACTACACTTTGGTAATCCAATACTTTGCCTTTAGACAACAGAATGCTATTTCAACTTTAAATGCAACTGAAGTAAATTCCTAAATAACGTTTAACTGTTGTCGTTTTTAGAGTTCTTCACCCTGGAATCAGCAGCTCAGCAGAATGTTATTATCCCCAGGTCTCACTCAGGGAACTTTTCTTTAAGGTAAACTGATAACAGAAATGGAACCGTAAGTGGATTCTCTAGTATCAACTGTTCAAGCTTCCAATGGTAAGTTTTGAGACAACCTTAAGCAAGCCACTTCTCTTGTAATATATTATTGTTAAATTAACAAAGCAAGTCATTCTGTTGCTTCAGTCTTTAAAAATTATGAAATTATCCAATAGTAATTCTTCTACTCCTCCTGGCTGCTTGTTTGCCCTGATGGAAGGAAAAAAACAAACATCAAGTTTTAGTCATTAGCAGTTCACACCCAATTTTCTGGCTTAAAAAAAAGAAAAACAAAATAACAAAAAAACTACCAGCAAGCTTTCACTATAAACAAATTATACTGTCTTCCTGTAACTAACAATTCAATTCAAAGGTCAAGCCAATGGTGAGTCCTTTTTGTTGCTCTTTCCCATAGGGTCTAGGAGAGGTTTTACCTAAGGCATTAGCTTCGTGTTCTAGTTCACAAAGTCAATCAATTGTTTAGATTATTTTAATGTAGGAAAGGCAGAGTTAAAAAGTCAAACATTTCAAAACCCACTCATAATGTGACCTCTTAGATGACCAAAAAGTTAAATTAAATTTTAAAATCGAATGAGTTAACAAGAGAAGTATAATCACGGATCCTAAAAGGAACTTCAAATTGTGTTATTCCATTTAGCTGCTTTATTCTAGAGGAAAATAGAATTAGTAAGGCAAAGAAATATGTAATAACAGCTAGCAAGAGACTGTCAAGAAATCACACTGGCTTTCCAGACTACACACAAGCAGATTTTAATTATGTTATTTAAAACTTGTTTAAAGCCTGCAAACATGAGCACTGCAACACTGGATGCAATAGAACCACCTGTCTATTTTTGCTTTTTTAAATATTAGATATAATGGCTTGAATCACCTTTGATTTTATATTAACAGAAAGTCATGTTCACTGTTTCAAGAGAAAATATGGAAAAATCAGTGCCTGCCTAGTAGGCCCATCATAGTCTCTTCATCTTAAAACAACGTCTATTAAGAGAGAGAAAAGAGACAGTGTAAAAAACTAAGAAATGGGAATGCCAAAATATGGACAAAATCACCACCAACTCAAAAGGAAATGGAAATAGACTAAGAAAATATATCTTCACGAAATAAAGAATATGTGAAAAAATATCCAAAGATGTGCCAGTTGTTGCATTACAAGCTACCCCAAAGCTTAGCCATTTAAAATAATACCCATTTTCTTATATTTCCTGGCTTTGTGGGTCAGAAGCCGGGCAAGTCCAGGTGGGGGACCCCTCTGCTCCACATTGCACTGGTGGCTGTCACCTGCTGGGCTCAGCTGTGCTGCTGAAGGGCACCGACACAGCCTCTGCAGGGTGGTACACTTAGCCTGGCAAGGCTTCCACGGCGGGGCTTAGCGTCCAAGAGCAAACATTCTAGCGGGCAGAGGAGAAGCTGGATGGGCTTCCATGCTGGGCCTTAGAAAGCCTATGGGTCCTGTGGTCGTGCTTCTTTGGTCAAAACAGTCATAAGAACACCCAGATTCATGAGGAAGGGACAGGCACTCACCTCTTCATGAAAGAAGCATCAAATAACTCGTAGCCATGTTTTAAAATTCTATGTTCAGAACCCCACTGTTCAGTCCCTGATAAGAATTTGTCCACTTTGACATATTCACATATATTCAGAGACAACAACTTCCAGAAAGTAACTAGGCCTAAGTAGGAGAGTCTAGGACTAGAATAGGACATTTTGAGCAGTACATCACTTATAAATGAGGTTCTAAAGGAATATCTCTAACAGTAAATGTGCTAGAAATTGCAGTCAGTCATTCATTTGTAGACCTACTTACTATATATCAAGGGTCTACTCTTTGCCAGGTCCTGTACTAAGATACAGATGCAACAATAAAAACGTTGGACATTTTCTCTGTTCTCACCACTCTGAGAATTAAGGTGCCCGAGAGTACAGGTAAGAAATGGGAAACCTTTTTGTCCAGCAGAGCCCCCACTGGACAGTGCATTTCCCAGTAGCTTCTAGCTGTTATCTCAGAGCTACTTGACAGATAACTAATGAAGAAGTGACGGTCAATTGGCAGTCCACACAGTCTGATTGTTTACAAATTCCAGATCTAGATAAGACTCACTTTACTTCAGGTTGAATTAAGAGAGAAAACAATAAAATCAACACCTACACAATGAAAAACTAACAAAAGTCTTATAAGAAAAAAATTATATATATATACCCCACTCAATTGTGAACATAAATTTTTTAAATGCAAAATAAATTATTATCCAAATAAATCCCTCAGTATATTAAAAGTGTAATACATTAAGACCAAGTTGGATTTACTCTAAGAATAAAGGTTAGTTTAAAAAAAAAAAAAGAAAACACATGATCGTTTCAATAGATGGAGAAATAGCATGTGTTAAAATTTAACGTTGAGGGGCTTCCCTGGTGGCACAGTGGTTGAGAGTCCACCTGCCAATGCAGTGGACATGGGTTCGAGCCCTGGTCCGGGAGGATCCCACATGCTGCGGAGCAACTATGCCTGAGAGCCACAACTACTGAGCCTGAGCTCTAGAGCCCGCCAGCCACAACAACTGAGCCCACGTGCCACAACTACTGAGCCTGCGCACCTAGAGCCCGTGCTCCACAGCAAGAGAAGCCACCGCAATGAGAAGCCTGCCCACCACAATGAAGAGTAACCCCCACTTGCCACAACTAGAGAAAGCCCACGCACAGCAACGAAGACCCAACACAGCCAAAACTAAAAACAAATAAATTAATTAATTAAAAAAAAACCAACACTAAGTGTTGGTGAGTATATGGAGCTACTGAAAAATCTCATTCAGGGATGACGGGTCTTTAAATCGGCACAACATTTTTGGAAAACTGGCTTTATTTACTATAGTTGAAAATACACAAGTCTATGACCCATCAATTCCTGCCCTAGTTACATAAACAACAGAGACATGTGTGAGAATGTGCAAGACAGCATTATTTGTAAGTATAAAAACAAAGGAAAATATACTGTGTATCATGTATAAACAGTTCAAAAACAAGAATATATATATGCTTTAAGGCTGTATGTTTTTAAAATTAAAAATAAAGCCAAGGAGGTGATGATCATAAAAGCTAGAATACCAAATATATTTTTGGAGAAATGGATATAGGAAATATCCATTGGAAATGGAAATATCCAATATCCATTGGAAATATGGAAATGGAAATAGGTTCTGTACCTATTGGAACAATGCTCAATGATAAATCACTGACGTGTACACATTTGTTTTACATACATGTCTTCAATATATTATATTTCACAATAAAAAAGAAAAGGGGGAAAGAATAATAGTGAAACAAGATTCTACTTATAAACAGTGGGAGAAAATTCAAGCCAACAATAAGAAGCACACTTAATTTTTGAACTCTGCAGATATTTCTGCTAAACTCACATATATCATATCTATGGTTATTGAAACTTCTCTATCATTAGAAATTTATTGTTTTATAATTTTAAAAGCTACATCTAAAACATGTCAGAATCAAACAAGAATGCTTGCTACCACCACACTCATATAATAGTACTTGGGAATGTTATCTAATAAAATATTGGAATAGAATAAAATAAGGAGCATAAATTTGGAAATTAGCTGTCAAAATTATCACTCTTTGCATGTTTACTTTAAAAAAACTGAAGGATGCCATGTGAATAAAAATATTGAATGAAAGAATTATCTGCAAATTGACAGCTTTTTCTCATACCAACAATATATTCTTAGGAAATATAATAGAAAAATAGACTTTATGGACTATTTCATTATTATAAAATAAATATAAATATACATACATATTTATTATATACTTATTATAAATATTTTAAATAAATAAAATAAAAGTAAAGAAGGGATAACTTAAAATTTGTAAAAGAACTATATATTTTTAAATAACTTACAAAGAGACACATAAGCAGAAAAGCATATCATGTTCTTGAATGAAATCTTCAAAACTATAAAGATCTCAATTCACTGAAAATTGATCTATGAATTGAATGTAATCCAAGTCAAAACCTCAATATGAATAAATAACTCTGACATTCAGCTGAAGAAATAAATCACAAGAGTAAGAGGAAAGCAGCAGAAAAATAAGAAATTCCAACTTCTGCCCCTCCATAAAAGCAATGAAAAATTGGCTTGAACTGTCAGAATTCGCTTTTTTTCAGAAGTCGGAAAATTAATCAAAGGGTTACAGGAACCATAAGAGAATTTACTCAACAAAACAGCTGAATCTCAGTGAGAACCACAAGATTTTTGGTGTCTGAGTCACCCCATTCCCATTGCCAACTCCCTTGCTCAGTGGTAGCCGTGAAAATAATTCACTGCATCTCCTATACTGGATGGGGCAGAACAGACCTCATTTACAAGAATTTTAATCATTTATTTTGACCTATCTGATGTCTCCCTGGAAGACTGGCTCAAAAGACTTGTCTTTGTTTTACCTGATGCAAAACCGGCCCGTGCTAAAGCATTTGTCTAAAACTGTTACAGGCTAATGCTTTCCTTGCTGCTGCCTGGATGATAGATAACATTTGGGGCAAAAAACTCACAAACCAAAAACCTTGGAAGGAAAGGCTAGAGAAGGGAATTGCCACAGTCCTGGGAATTGAGAAGTCCTTGTGCACACCTATGCTGTGCACAGGCTCAGGAAAGGTCCAAAAAGGACCTAAGTTCTCACCTCTGTTCTGATCTTGAGGCTCAGTGAAGGAGTGAAGCTAAGACAGAGTTGTATACTTCTTGGCTGAGTACAGAAGGTGTGTCCAAACACACACACACACACACACACACACACACACACACACACACACACCCCTCCTGTTCCAAGACTGGGAAATAATTTGGTTCCAGACATTTAAGGAAATCTCTGTCCAGTCATTAGCTGACAGCTAAGTTAACTGTATGGAGACTTCAACGGCTATAAATGACAAATAATACATACAGAATTCACAGAACTCATCCAGAAAGTCAGTAAAATACAAATAAAAATGCCTGCTGTAAGCAGCAATAAAAAATTATCCTGGGAAGGGGAGAGAATCTGGTTTCTAGAGGGATCACCTTATAATTTTCATATAACCCGTTTTCAACCAAAAAAAAGAAAAGTATGAATCATGCAAGGAAATAAGAAAGTGTGACCCATACACAAAAAAGGAGGCAAACAATAGAAACCGTCTCTGAGGAAGCACACACGTGGAACTGTCTAGGCCAAGACTTTAAATATGTTCAAGGAGCAAAAGGAAGCTATGCCTAAAAACTAAAGGAAAGTTTGAGAATGATGTCTCACCAAATAGAAATTATCAGTAAAGAGTGAGAAATTATAAAGAGCAACGAAATAGAAATTCTGACGTTAAAAAGTACAACAACTGATATGAAAAACTCACAGAGGGATTCAACAGCAACTCCAGTTGGCAGAAGAATCAATGAACTTTGAGCAAGGTCAATACAGTACCCATCTGAGGACTGGGAAGAAAAAGAATGAAGAAAAAGGAGAAAAGCCTCAGAAACCTGTGGAACACCATCAGACGTACCAGCATTACACATACCGGGAGTCCCAGAAGGCAAGGAGAGAGAGAAAGAATCAAATAATATTTCAAAAAATATTGGCTGAAAAATTACCAAATTTGATGAAAACCATTATTCTATACATTCAAGAAGCTCAACAAACTCCAAGTAGAATAAATTTATAGATGTACACCTAAATACATCATAATGAAATTATCCGAAGACAAAAACAAAGAGATGATCTTGAAAGCAGCAAGACAGAAGCAATCCATCATGTACAAATTATCACAAGTGAGATTAACGTCTGAAACCATGGATTCCAAAAGGCAGTGGGGTGCCATACTGAAAGTGTTGAAAGAAAAAAAAAACATTTCAACTACTCTATATCCAGAAAAACTACCCTTTAAAATGAAGGAGAGGGGACTTCCCTGGCAGCCCAGTGGTTAAAACTCCATGCTTCCAATGCAAGGGGGCACAGGTTCAACCCCTGGTCAGGGAACTAAGATCCTGCATGCCGCTCTGTGTGGCCAAAAAAAAAGGAGAAATTAAGAAACCTGCAGATAAAAATTAAAAGGGTTTGTCATGAGCAGACATACCCTACAACAAATGCTAAAGGGAGCCCTTCAGGCTGAATAGAAAGACACGAGATAATAACTCGAGTCCACATGAAGAAATAAAGAGCACCAGTAAAGGAGACTAAATAGGTAAATATAAAAGAATAAATGTATGTTTGTTTGTAACTCCTTGCATGTTTAATCTGATATAAAAGACAGATACATAAAGCTATAATTACAAATAATAAATATAAATCTATGTTTATGGGCAAGCAATGTATAAAAGAGAGAGAGAAGACACAAACTAAGGAATGAAAGAGGAGACATTATGCTGACCTTACAGAAATGAAAAAGGCTGTAAGGGAATACCATGAACATTTGTATGCCAACAAATCAGATAGCCTGGATGAAATGGAACAATTCCTATAAATGCACAAACTACCAAAACTGACTCAAGAAGTAATAGACCTATTAACTAAGAAGACTGAGTGATGATGATAATGATGATAATTACAACTTCCAACAAAAAAACACTGAGCACTCCATATAGTTATTGGTGAATTCTGCTAAAAATATAAAGAAGAATTAATACCAATCATTCTCAAATTTTCCAGAAAAACAGAAGAGAAGCGAATGCTTTATAACTCATTCTGTGAGGCCAGTATTTCTCTGACACAAAAGCCAGACAATGACATCACGAGGAAAGGGAATTACAGAGCAATATCCCTTATAAATATAGAGGCAAAAATCCTCAACAAAATACAGGAGAACTGAATGCAACAACATATAAAAAGGGTTATACATTATAATCAAGTGAGATTTATCCCAGTTAGTAGAACACAGAAAAATCAATTCATGTAATACATCATATCAATAGAATAAACATATGATCATCTCAATAGATGCAGAAAAAAATTGAAAAAAATGCAACACCCTTTCATGATAAAAATGTTCAACAGACTAGAAATAGAGGAGACTTTCCTCTACCTGATAGAGGCCATTTATGAGAAGTTCACAGCTAACATCATACTTTTTTTTAAAAAATAAATTTATTTATTTATTTATTTTTGGCTGCATTGGGTCTTTGTTGCTGCACATGGGCCTTCTCTAGTTGTGGCGAGTGGGGGCTACTCTTTGTTGCGGTCCGTGGGCTTCTCATTGCAGTGGCTTCTCTTGTTGCAGAGCAAAGGCTCTAGACATGCGAGCTTCAGTAGTTGTGGCTCGCGGGCTCTAGAGCACAGGCTCAGTAATTGTGGAGCATGGGCTTAGTTGCTCTGCAGCATGTGGGATCTTCCCTGACCAGGGCTCGAACCCGTGTCCCCTGCACTGGCAGGCAGATTCTTAACCACTGTGCCACCAGGGAAGCCCCTAACATCATACTTAATGGTGAAAGACTGAACACTTTTGCCTAAGATCTGGAACATGACAAGGATGTCTAATCTCATAATTTCTATACAACATTGTACTGGAGGTTACAGCCAGAACAGTTAGATAAGAAAAAGAAATAAAAGCCATCTACGATGGAAAAGAAGACACAAAGCTATCTCTATTTGCACATGGCATGAGCTTATATATTGAAATTCAAAAATCCATTAAAAATATCTATTATAGCTAATAAACTAGGTCAGCCAGGTTGCAGCATACTAGATGGATATACAAAAATTAGTTGCATTTCTATATACTAGTAGTGAACATTCTGAAATTAAATTAAGAAAACAATTTAATTTAAAATAGCATCAAAAAGAATAAAATACTAGTTTTATTAATTAGTTTAACAATTAGCTTATTCATTAGAATTAATTTAACAAAAGACGTGCATGACTTTTACAGTGAAAACTATGGAACACTGTTGTATTAAATAAGATCTAAATAAATCGCAAGAGAATAAAACTGTACTACTTTCTCACACCATATACAAAAATAAACTCAAAATGGATTAAAGACTTAAATATAAGGCCTAAAACCATAAAACTCCCAGAAGAAAACATAGGCAGTTCTCTCTTTTAAATAAGTCTTAGCAATATTTTTTTGGATATATCTCTTCAGGCAAGGGAAACAAAAGCAAAAATAAACAAATGGGACTGTATCAAACTAAAAAGCTTTTGCACAGCAAAGGAAACTATCAACAAAATGAAAAAGTCGCCTACTGAATGGGAGAAGATATTTGCAAAAGGTAGTTCCAATAATGGGTTAATATCTAAAATGTACAAAGAACACATACAACTCAACATCAAAAGAGAAAACAATCCAATTAAAAAATGGGCAGAGGACCTGAATAGACACTTTCCAAAGAAGACACACTGATGGCCAACAGACACATGAAAAGATGCTTAGTATCACAAATCCTCAGGCAAATACAAATCAAAACAACAATGAGATACCACCTCACACCTTTCAGAATGGCTATTATCAAAAAAACAACAAATAACAAGTGTTGGTGAAGATGTGGAGAAAAGAGAAATCTCCTGCACTGTTGGTGATATTCTAAATTGGTACAGCTACTATGGAGGTTCCTCAAACAATTAAAAATAAAACTACCATACGATCCATAAATAAATAAATAAGTAAGTAAGTAAATAAATAAATAAATAGACATCCTGTATTCATGGTATGGAAAACAATATTGTTACAATACAAATACCCCCAAAATTGAATTAGAGATTCAATGCAATCCTTATCAAAATTCCATTTTCTTTTTATGCACAAAAGTACAACCTGATCCTAAAATTCATATGAAATGCAAGGGACCTGAATAGCCAAAATAATCCTGAAAAAGGACAAAGTTGGAAGACTCACACTTCTCAATTTCAAAACTTACTACAAAGCTACAGTAACCAAGACAGTGTGGTAGTGGGATAGGGATAGATATTTAAAACAATGGAATAGAACTGAGAGCCCCAAAATACACTCATAATCAATGGTCAATTAATTTTTGACAAGGTTTCCAAGACCATTCAATGGAGGAAAAGAATCATCCCTTCAACAAACAGTATGGGATAACTGCATATCCCTGAGCCAAAAAACTGATTTGGACCCCTACCTCATGCCATAGGGAAAAATTAATTCAAAATGAATCAAAGACCTAAATGTCAGCACTAATACTACAAAACTCTTAGAAGAAAACACAGGGGTACATTTTTATAACTTTGGCTTTGGCAAATGATCCTTTGATATGACACCTAAACCAAAGGCACCTAAAGAAAAAAAGACAAATTGAAATTCATTAACATGAAAGATTATTGTGTATTCAAGGATTTTATAAAGAAAGTAAAAAGACAACCCACAGAATGGGAGGAAATAGTTGCCAGTTAACTATCTGATAAAGGTCCAATATCCAGGATATATAAGGAAATATTAAAACTAAACAATATATGTCAGATAACCCAGTTTAAAAATGGACAAAGGACTTAAATAAAATTTCTCCAAAGAATTGGAATAGAATATCTCCAAAGGAAGGAATTTCTCCAGAAAAGACACAGAGATAAACAGATGGCCAACCAGCACATGAGAAGGTGTTCAACATCATTAATCTCTAGGAAAATGCAAATAAAAACTATGAGATGTCATTCACACCCACTAGAATAGCTATTAAAAAAAGAAAATAGAAAATAATAAGTGTTGGCAAAGATGTGGAAAAATCAGGAGGCTTTCACATTGCTATAGGAATTTAAAATAATGCAGCCACTGTATAAAAGTATGGCAGTTCCTCAAACTTTCTAAAAATAGAATTACTATATGACTGAGAAGTTTCACTCCTACATATACACACAACAGAAATGAAAAGATATGTTTAGAGAAAAACTTGTATATGACTCCTCACAGCAGCACTGTTATAGTCAAAAAGTAGAAACAACACAAAAATCCATCAATAGATGAATACATAAGCAAAATGTGGCATATGCATACTGGAATATTTTTCAGCCATAAAAAGGAATGAAACACTGATACAATCTTGAAAACATCAGGCTAAATGAAGAGGACCAGACACAAAGGACATATACTGTAAGATTCCATTTATATGAAATATTCAGAAAAGGCAAAGCCAAAGAGCCAGAAGTAGATTAGTGGCTGCCAGGGGGTTGGGGGTGCCGGAATTGATACTGATTATAATAGGTATGGGGCCTCTTTTGGGGATGATAAAAATGTTTTGGAACAGATGGGTGGTGATAGTTGTACAATATACAAAAATGCTCAAACCAGCTGAATTGCACAGTTGAAAATGATGAATTTTAAGTCATGTAAATTGTACCTCAATAAAAATATCTAATAAAAATACATACTAAAATATTTACAGATGAAATAACATCTGGGGTTTGCTTCAAAATGATCTTGAGGTTAGGGGTTAGAATAAATAATATCAATAGACTGGTTCAGTGTTGATAAACTTGTAGCTGGCCATGGTAAGAGTGGGTTCATTACAGCATTCTCCCTACTTTTGGATATATTTGGAACTTTACATAATAAAATTATTTTTAAAGAACAACTAAGTAAAATGTTTTTAAAAGGATACTGAGGAATAGTTATTATAAAGCTGCATAATCAAAATCAGTGGACTATGTTGGAATGGAAAATAATGTTAAGAAACAGACCCAAGAACATTATATGAAGGATTTGGAATTTTAAATCAGTAAGAAATAAATGATCAGTAATTGGGGTACCTAGATAATCCTCTAGAAGAAAAATAAATGGGTAATGGCCTTACCTCATACCATACATACAAATATAATCCACAAGGATTATATTTTAAATAAAATTAAAAATATATAAGAACAAAGTATGTAAATATGAAACAAAATTAGGGAAATATCAATGAATATGTAATCTTGGGGGCAGTTCTCCTAAGTCTAATAAAAAAACAGATCTTGGAATTTTTTTAAATATCATATTGAGAAAAAATATTGCTGACATATGGAAAGAAGTTAATAGTTAAAGAGAAAAAAGGGTATTTTTTTTTTAATTTTTGGCTGTGTTGGGTCTTTGTTGCTGCACGCAGGCATTCTCTAGTTGCAGCCAACAGGGGCTACTCTTCATTGCAGTGCACAGGCTTCTCATTGCAGTGGCTTCTCTTGTTACGGAGCATGGGCTCTAGGTGTGCAGGCTTCAGTAGTTGTGGCACACAGGCTCTGTAGTTGTGGCACACGAGCCCTAGAGCACAGGCTCAGTAGTTGTGGCGCACGGGCTTAGTTGCTCTGTGGCATGTGGTATCTTCCCGACCAGGGCTCGGACCTGTGTCCCCTGAATCGGCAGGCGGATTCTTAACCACTGTGCCACCAGGGAAGCCCCAAAAAAGGTATTTTAATGAAAACATAATTTAAAGGGTAAACAAATAATTCACAGAAAAATGAAATACATGCCCAAGATACTAAGCACAGTTCCCTTTCTTGCTGTCTAATAACTGAGACTCTTTCTGCTTTGGAGAAGCCCCTTTGTGAGTTGTAGAGACAAAAATGAGGAACTCCATTCACAAGAATGGAAACTGTAAGTTACTCTCTCTCCTAGGCCCGCCCTTACAGTTTGGGCATAGGCCTGTGATCTGGGCTAACAAATATTTTTAAAATAATAATTTTTATTTTTTGATGTAGACAGTTTCTTCACACTCTACTAGCAGATATATAAGTTGGCCCTACCTTTTTGGAGAAAATTTGGCAATATTTATCGAAAGCTGTTAAAAAAGTAAGGGAACTGGGCTTCCCTGGTGGCGCAGTGGTTGAGAGTCCGCCTGCCGATGCAGGGGACATGGGTTCGTACTCTGGTCCGGGAGGATCCCACATGCCACGGAGCGGCTGGGCCCGTGAGCCATGGCCGCTGAGCCTGTGCGTCCGGAGCCTGTGCTCCACAATGGGGGAGGCCACAACAGTGAGAGGCCCACGTACCGCAAAAAAAAAAAAAAAAAAAGTGAGGGAACTGACTCAGCAATTACACTTCTGAAAATTATTGTAGGGAAATAATCACACAAGTATAAAAATGCATCTACTAGGTGTTCATGATAGCATTGTACATCCCAGCAAAACAATGAGAAGCAGTCTGAATGCAGCACCAGAAGATTGACTACGTGAACCATGGGGCACCCATGTATGAGAACTAGACGCAAACATCAAAGCTGATTACTTGAAAAATTAGACTAAAAGCCAGTATCTGCAATAGGATCTCATATTCCTATGTACATATGCATGTGCATGTGTTATATACACACATATCCAGGAAAAAATCTCAAAGTTTTAACATTAACATGTCAACAGCGCTTACTTCCGAGTGTGAGCACCTAATAACTAAGAGCTTTTGTTTTTCCCTTTTGTTTGTTCGCTTTGTTTTGTTCACGTATATTTTCTATTTTCCAAAATAATATATACTGTTCCTTTAAAAGTGGACACGTATTTAGAAATAATATCATCTCTGAAGTAAAAAAAAAAATATTCCACCAACATATTTTTGTGTATCTGTATCTTAAATGTCCCATAAAATGACTTCATATTCTACAAGTTATACTAAGAATAGAGGCTTTTATTAATCATGGACAAACCACACTCATTATATCAGAGCAATGATCCACTTTTCTTTTTCTTTCTGAAAACAAGTTTTATTTAAATAAGGGTTTAAATACATTACATAACATTAAAACTGAAGGGGAAGAAAAAAACCCAAAAAACCAAAAACCAGTTTGTTACTTCACATGGCATTGGGCAGCTGTTGCTAGTAAGTTGCAAGCTCTACAGCTACATGACTGATACATCGGTTTGAAATTTGTTCCCTTGTCAAAAGTTTAACTCTGATAGAAGGTTGGCCTCACATTCTAGTTTGGACATCAATCAGCTAGGATATGTCTGGTCAAAAAGACCTTGGTGGCAAGCCAGATGTCCTATACCTCAATAGAATGAAGGTGGCTGCTCTAAGCTCTGCCCACCTGGTCACGTTGGAGCTACCAGGGGATCTTTCCCCTGATGATCAAAGACTCCCTCTAGCAGTATAGCTGCCGTCGCTGCCTCACCCCATACTCCACTCTCAGCTTCACCCAGGGCTGTTCAGGTGGCGACATTCTCTTAGGGCAGGGAAGTCTGTAGAGGGATTGCTGAGGAGCTTCTGGCCAGACATAGCCGTCTGTGATCTTAGGGCTCTGGACTTGGCTGAAACATCACTGTTATTGCTTTGTTTCAGGCTGGACACTGCCAGGTGCCTACTGCTTGACCTCTGTTTAAATGAAGGACTTCAAGACTAGACAGCAAGGCTCTTTTCAGTTTATTGCATGAAGGAGTCACACTAGTCCAAGTTAAAAGCAGACCCCAAATGGTTACATTACACAAGCTGTGAGGTTTTTAAACTTGTGACAAGGGACAAAAGGAAAATTCTACTCATTGCAAGGAAATCCTCACTTCAGCTTCAGTGTGCCAGAAGCACTTAAAACCCATGAACCTTCAGGTGATCGTCCTTAGCCAGTCCAGTCTCTACGAGGAACTGGCATATGTTCTTGCGCTGGTCACCCTGTAGCTGAATTACTTCTCCATATTCTGGATGCTCAATTACAGTACCATTGCAGGCAAATTTCTTCTTAAACGCCTTCCCTAGTTTCTTTTTATCGTAATCATCAGCGATCCCTTGGACAGTAGTGAGGGTCTTCCTGCCGTTTCTCTGTTGGATTCTTATATGGATATAATCCTCAGTGCCAGCAGGAAGCAGATCATCACCCTTACTTGCATCAGCAAAGGGGTCGAAAGAGTGGAGGTTCTGGATAGCAGATATACGATACGATTCCTTTTCCTCGGTGGAAACGGTCTGTGGAAGGCGGCGGCTGGAGAAGGCGGGCGGGGGTGACGGAGCGTCGGAAAGCGAGGAGGCTCGAGGGGGAGGCTGCTGAGTCCTCGGCGGCGGCTCAGTGACTGGGGCTATGATCCACTTTTTAATTCAACTCTGGCTTGTCCTTCAGTAAGTAAATGAAAGCAGTGAGCTTTGGACAAAGCCCGTTTCAATGGGCCACCATCTTAAAAATTCAGGGAGATTACCACCAGCACACTTGCAGTAAAGTCTGTGGGCTTTATATGTGGAAACTTTTTGTTATTGTACCTTTTCCTTTGGTATTCTGTTCTCTTGAACACCATTTATCCTTAAATGCAAAAAAATTTTTGCCATATTTTTATAATTCACAGACTTTGTTAGGACTGTGCCATAACTAGTAATAATAGAATTATGTGTAATAGGAATCCTATGTGTTGAACATAACTCCAATGCTGCAACTTATTTAAAGATAGATTTTTTTCAAGTTGGGCTTATAAATCATTTACAAAGAAA
The DNA here is from genome assembly GCF_964165515.1 of Mesoplodon bidens. NCBI lineage: Eukaryota > Metazoa > Chordata > Mammalia > Artiodactyla > Ziphiidae > Mesoplodon > Mesoplodon bidens. The sequence goes on from NC_138168.1 coordinate 93,532,877, forward strand.
CTGAGCAGGACTGAAACTACAGTCCAACTGTCACATTCTTGTAATGTGACCGCAGCTGCTCGGGGCTGGAGGCCACAGCGGTGGGGAGCGCAGAGGCGAGGCCCCGCCAGACCGTCAGGAACAGAGCTCTGTACTTGCCAGATATTAGATCAACAGCCATTAAATATAATGGGAACCATCTTCCGTGGCCAGGGCTCAAAAGCTGCAAGTACAAACAGCTACAGATATGTCACTGGAGACGCGGGGCCCAGCACACCGACGGTCCCCAAGCTGCAGGGGGGACCTCGCCTCTGCGGCCTCAAGTCACAAAGTCACAGCCCTCCTGTCACAAAGTTCTGGTTCTCTGGACCCTAATGCACAGACGCGTCCATTCTCTGTGAGTTACGCACACACGTCGGACCCCACGTCTGCCTCACAACACATGTACCCATTTGGCTTTTACAGGGGGAGGAAATGGCCTCAACTGTGTAAAAACCCAACACAGGTTTTGGGCTCTCGCCTTAGGGACTTGGTTCCAGGGTGTGTGAACCTGGTGTTCGCTGCTGGTAAAGAACAGCTCTGTCCTGAAGGGGGTCAGAGGTCCAGCGGCCACGCCTCCCCCCTACCCCGCTTACAATGCCTTCTACCTCTCTATTCTGTGGATCAGATAAAAATAATACATCGCTTACCAAAAGGTTGAATTTTAACGTTGTCCTGAGACACAGGTCTAAAGTCTATGATTAGAGAATTATTTTTCTGGGAAGTGTTACAAAGCTACCTAAGACATAACACACACACACACACACACACACACACACACACACACACACAAACACGATTTCTGAAATAACAGCAACATCTTTTGCATTTTAGAGAGTTTATTTGTGCTTTGATTTCATAGTCCCCACTCGTGAGAGCCCCTCCACACCAAATCCCACTGCTTTTGTCGGAGACCCTAACACTGCCCAGCATTATTTTGGTTTTTTCACATTTACTGTCTGTGTTCTTCACTAGATTAAGTTTCATGAAAACAAGGATCTCGCCAGCCTGTCTGTTACTGTTTTTCATGGCACTAAATAATTCTGATTGAATGAATGTATGAATGTTTGAATGTGTTACATTTGATACATAAAATTATATTCTCTTGACTTTAATATTTTAATAAAAGTGATTGCTGCCAGTTTCCTTAGGTCAGTTTTCACACGCTCATATTTACATATTTATGTGAAAGAGTGAGGAAGCAATGATGTTTTCTGCAATTAACAATGACCTTCAGCCTTTGTATGTTTTCCTGCTGAAGCTCATCCTTGCTGTGTCCCTCCTTGGACCAACAAAGACTACTGCAATATTAACTCTTAGTGGGGAAACAAGTACATATTAACACCTACATTTAAAAATCCTTGATTTTACAACAAGCATCTTCAAACATTCTCCCTTCTAACAGATATAAACAGAATAACGTCCCCACATCACTACCAAGCTGTAAGAGAAGCACAAAGGAAACTGTTCAGCCTCCTCTGTGTAATCCCACTATCGTGGCATCACACGCACATCCACTCACTTAGCAAAGACTCGTCTGTCTTCCATAAATGATATTTGTCATGTTTGCTCACCACTGAGCACCTTCTGAAGACCCTCCCCATGTTAAGGAATCGGCCACCTCTTGATCTCCAGGCAGAGGCCAGGAGGCGGTTTCCTAGCGCCCTGCACAGACGTGTAGCCCTGACCCAGGTTCACGGATTCGATGCAGGTGCCTGCAGGAGACTTCAGTCTGGAAGTGAGCAGCGGGTGGAAGCAGTGCTTGTCACCAAGCCTGGTGTATTTTCCTATTTTTATTCTTATTTTCTTTAAGTAAGGATTTAACTCCATTGCCAATCCTTCAGCAGAACACCCAAACTTGCACAGTAATTATATTCAATTATTTTTGAAATTTTGTTAACTTTAGCCATATAAAACTCAGAGCTTCAAGTGTTTTCAATTTTTGATGTGATAAAGGTGTATCTGTCAAGGTCAACAGGTAGAGTAGGTTCTTTTCACAGCTTAACTAAAATAAGAAGCTTAGGCTCCTACTTCTGACAATGTCTCAACCAGGTCCCCAGGACAAGGTAACTTCAGAAAAAATAGATGCCTAGGATGAAGGTACACCTTGAAGGGGAGTTATCACTGGATCTGTGTCACCATGAGGCCATCTAACTATCGATATCAATTCAGCACATACTTTTGAGCATCTGTAGTTTATGCTAAATAATATGCTAGACTCTGGAGATGCAGAGTTTGTAGGAGATGAAAGTGTAGAACGGAAACAGAAAAGTAAGTTAACAGGTTTGTAAAGGATCTGGGAGGTAATCCTCACGCAGAAGAAGACAAAGCCCCAGGGGAGAGCACCCTGGGTAGTGTAGGTAGGGCCTCGAAGGACAAATAAGAATTAGGGAGGGGACAAGTGGAGAGAACTTTTCCAGAAAGAAGAGCTAGCACAAGGGAAGGCACAGCTGTGTGAGAGAACACAGTCCATGGAAAGGGCGTGGAATTTAGCAGGTTGGGCAAAGAGTTTTGGAGGACAGTAGGACATGAGGTTAGAGGAACAAGTAGTAGATACACAACGGGTTTTATATCCCATGCCCAGGAGTGACTGGGAATGACTGAAAATGTGTTTCTATGGGAGTGACAACTGTGACTAAATAGGAATTAGTGGCGAATCCTCCTATATCCTGAGAAAGGTCCTAAGAGAGTTCTGCCCAAGTGGAGTCTAAGGGTTTCCTAAAGACAGCAGCCATGCAGTAAGGTCTCAGACTCCTGTTTCAACAGATCGTACATCCCGTGTTCAAAGTCAGAAAAGTCAGAGGCAAAATGGCATGTCACTGAGATTCCACTTCTGGGCACCCCAAAGGAATGGAGCTCTGTGTTCATAGAGCCACGTGGGCAGAAGAGACCTTGGGTCTCATCTATTACAATGACTGTCATTTATTTTTATCCCAAGACACTTGAGAGGGATGACAATCCCATAAGTAACTGGTAATGGATCACCAGCTGGTAATGATTCTCAAGATGTAAGTGTGTATGTGTGTTTCCTGCCTAAGTGCCCCAACTAGAACCTCCAGGACAATCACAAATAGAAGTGGTAGGAGTAGACATCCTTGTATTTTTCCTCATCTTTGGGGGAAAGTATCCAGTCTTTCAAAATTAACAATGATGTTAGTTGTGAGTTTTTCATAGATAGACGTTATCATTTTGAAGAAGTTCTTCTATTGTTGTCATTGTTTGAATATTCATAAACGGGTGTTAAATTTTGTCAAATGATTTTTCTGTGCCTATTGAGATGATCATATGTTTTATTTTATTTATTGATGTAACTTATTACATTAATTTACTTTTTTGTTAAGCCAACCTTGCATTCCTGGGATAAATCTCACTTGGTAATGGTGTATAATCTTTTTTATATTTTGCTGGATTTGATTTGCTAGTAATTTGTTGAGTATTTTTGTGTCTATATTCATAACAGATATTGGTCTTAATTTTCAGTTCTTTTGATTTTTTTTTAATCAGAGTAATACTGACCTCACTGAATGAGTTGTGATGTGTTCCCTCTAATTTCTTGGAAGATTTTGTGAAGAAGTGGTATTAATTCTTCTTGTTTGGTAGGAGTTACCAATGAAGCCATCTTGTCCTGGATTTTATTTGTGGGAAGTTTTTAAATTATTATTACAATTTAGTCTCTTGTTAGAAATCTACTAGAATTTTCTATTTATTCTTGAGTCAATTTCACTAATTTGTATCTTTCTAGAACTGTTTCCATTTCACCCAAGCTACATACATTACTGTCATACAGTAGCTCACTTGTAAGATAGTCAGTGATGTCTCCACTTCCATTTCTGATTTCAGTAATTTGAGTCTTCTTTCTTTTTTCTTGGTCACCTTTAGCTCTTATCTTAAATTCCCTCCTTGGTAACTTCATATACTCTAATGTCTGGATATACAAATTTCTCATCCAGGTAAAACTTGAAATCATTTGTATTTTCTACTCATCTATAAGAATATTTTAATGTAAAAGGTATCTATGAATATCTTTTTAATTCTGTGAACTATTTAAAGTATAATTTTATAAGATGACTTATCTAAAACTTAAGATAGCTAACCATTCACAAGTAAAATTCTAAATTGTACTGAAAGGCTACCATAGTATAGTGGGAAAACACCCACCTAGGATTCTGGAGACCTCTTATAACACATGCTCTGCTATGAAGTAGCTCCATAATTTTCAATAAGTCACTTATTTTCTTTAGGCTATAAATGTAATTCCCATACCTGGAAGGATTGTGAGTTAATACATTGCCATCAATCATAGAGAACTTGAGGAGCAGCAAATAAACTCTGTTCAGAACCAAAGTCTGAGCATAGGTCTCCTGACATGCCAGGCATAAGGTAGCACTACTTAGTGCCCATATTCCCTTTTCATAATTTTCTTTAAAGCTCAAAGATCTATTATCTGATTTTCTTGGGTTTGACAATTAAAAGGCATGAGAGGAGACCTCATGAATTATTTATATTTATAAAGGAGACCATGAACTATATCAAATTCTTAAATTCAGCAACAGGGGAAAAAACAGACTCATCCATCAGAAGTTCTCTTTTCTTTCTTTCTTTTATAATCTGACAAAAATCATGGAAAGCAAAGGCAAAATTTAAAAGCAATAAGATATTTTCCAGTAGTTCACCTTATCCTTGGAAATGAAACTTACTAACTGTTACCCAGATGTACTTAATATAGCTTAAAACAACTGTGCTCTGGTTAAAATGTGGTGTAATAATTTAACAATGTGCTATCTGCCTGAAACAAGACCACCCATACTTGGGAAATTTCCATCTTTTTTGAAGTCAGGATAATACAAAACTTGGCAAGTTAGGGAAGGGCAATGAGGAAGGCCAAAGATGAAGTTCAGAGAATGCAGTTTTCTATACAGATTTGTATGAATTGTTAATGATAAATAAAAGCAATTATTTTTTAGTTTTCATTCCCAATACATCCACGTTGGAAGAGTTGCTTCCAGCAGAAAATAGCAACATTATTTAAGATTTTTGCCTCCATTTAACCCAATACCTTTCCCAAATACTTCCATCTTAAGGAATCAGGACCAACAACCACACACAAGACTGAGGGATCACTTTACAGAAGCAAATCCAGAAGCTGCCAGTGTGCCTGCAAGTCTTCATCTCTGGAAAATATTAAAGTATCCTTCTGTGCCAGTAACAAAAACAGACTCAAAAGAGCAAAAATGAAGTTCTGTGCTGATAGTTCAAATGAGAGTGAAAGCTTCTGTGGTTTCTAGCTTGAGGACTTTTTTCTTTTAAGATTCCCTTGTGGAGCAGCTTTTAAAAATGTAATGATAAGCCTTACAGCAGGACCACACCTACCGTGTGTTCTGTGGTACGTCAGCACAGCCAGGCCCTGCGTAGTCCTCATTAGTCCCACACGGTCACTGTGACACCCACACATAGTCATCACATGCTTGCAAGGGAGCATTTTCCAAAGTACGTCAGTTATTTTTATGAACCTTGATTCTAGCCACTGTCACTATTAATCTGGATATATTTCTTTATATCTGAGTATCCCATTTAAAGTATGGAACTAATAAAACATGTAACATGGATTGCTTTAAAATGAAGAAAACTGCTACAAAAAAGATGGCTCTTTTAATTCCAGTCGACCATCCTCAAGATATTTGATTGTGCTCATTCGCAAGCAAGGATTTATTTTGCTCTTCAAGCCAAGCAGTGCTGTAGGCTCTGGTCATCGGACAGTGGAGCCAACAAATTGATCAGATATTCAAACTGGACTCACAGGAATCAGAGATCTTACCCTGGATCAGGTTTCACTAGCAATTTCAAGGATGAAGCCATCAAGAGGCATGAAAAGCAGACTCAAGTTCTGAGCCTCCTCCCCTCCCGGGCCTCTGGGCCAACCACAGGGTCAGTTCACACAGTGGGGAACCTTCAGGCTATGGAATATCTCCATTTCATACCTCAGGTACTTTTGCAGCTTGTAGACATTTCTGAGGGAGCCATGGCTCACAGATCCATAGATTATAGATTTACTTACCACATGCAATCCTAACCCAGAGACATCCTGCTAAAAGCATCACATAGATTAAGACTCTCTTCCCAGCAAATACCATGAGTCTATGTACCAGGAGATGGGTTATTGCCTTGGTGACAGAGACAGTCCAGCTTACCTGCCTTCTTTCTCCTGAGTGGCCCCTGTGTGTTCCCAGTAACCTAGAGGGAAACAATCCGGCTGCCCTAACACCTTTCTCCCTGATATTAAACAAGACAGGCATGCAACCCCCTTCTCATGTGGCTCGTATTCTGTGCAGAGAAGAAGCCAGTAAGAGGGTGGACACGTGCACAGACAGGCTACTTTTAGAGAACTGTGTGCTATGGAGACTGAAACGGGGCGATAGGACAGAGAACAAGAAAGAAGACTGTTCAGATCAGGTGGTCAGAGGTCTCTCTGAAGACATGATTAAGGAACTGAGATCTGAAAGACAGGAAGCCGTTCATGAGAAAATTTCTGGAAAATCATTCTAGTCGGGAAGAAGAGCAAGGGCAGAAGTCCTAAAGTAGACGGCTTGGTGTGAAACAGAAATGATTGGGAAATGTTAAACTACGCCTACACGGGTGGAGCTTACTGGACCAGGAGGAGAGTGGGTGGAGGCGGGGCCCGGGCAGGTCTGAGAGGCCACAGTGGGAAGCTCTTATCTTATTCTAGGCAGCCGGATGGGCACCACAGGGAGTAGGAGAAGAATGACACAGTCTGATTGATGTTTCAGAAAGATGGTCTGGTTGCTGGGTGGACAAGAGGCGGTCATGCGAAAGTGGTCCAGGAGAGAGATAATGGTGGTTGGACTAAGGTGGTAGAAGAGAAACATGGCAAGAAATGGAGGGATTTGTCTTACGTATCAAGACTATGGCCAGGGGTGTGTAAATTACACCTCAATAAAGTATGGTTCAATATATATGGCCAAGAGTCCTTATCTTTTGAGGATATTACTATATACTGAAATATTTACAGCTAAAAGTATACCATACCAGAGATTTCCTAAAAATAAATAGAGCACGTGTTGGGGGTGGGGAGCTGAAACAAGAATTGAGTTGATAACTGTTGAAGTTAGGTGATGGGTACATGGAGATCTATTATGTACTGAATATATGCTTAAACTTTTTCATAATAAGATATTAGAAATTGAATAGTCGAGGGACAGGACTCCTATGGTCATGGGGTTGTAAAGCAACTTGTGAGTTACTGGTGGAACCACTCACCCCACCCACGGCCACTGTAACCTGTGATTCCTGTCTGCCTAAAGTAGGAGGAAAGTTCTTTTGAACAGAATGCACTCTTTTTATGCCACTTTAATTAGTGGAAATGATCAATTTCTTTGGTAGTTTGGAAGCTCTTTGTTACACTGAGCTAAAAATAAATCTTTCAGAAACTTCCAACCCTGGGACCTAGTTCAGCAACATGGAAGCCAAGAAACAAGTGGACTCTTCTTATATGATAACTCTACAGACTTAAGGACAGCTCTCCTGTCTTCTACAAGCTGAAACTCTGATCCTTTAAATCATTCCTAAAACCAAAAGGAGAGATTTTCCTTACAAATTGTTCTCTTCCTATTCCTCCTCCTTTTTCCCCAAGCCCAGGTATTCTTAGCTTCCTTCTAAGACCTTGCAATTTTAAGGCCTCTCTTTTCACTGGTTTATTCACATACATTGTCCCCATATTGAATAAATCCTAAATATATATAGCAATAGTTCTCAATCTGTTTTCTTCTGCAATACACATAGTGAATAACATTTCTGTGATATAATCTCATACACAAATTAAAAAGTACAAAACTACTCTTTACACTATATAATTTCTAGCATTGGAGCTTGCCCCTACCCACGGGGTAATACCCAGAACTGCCATGTCATTTGTCCACAGTTAACTGGACCAAGGACAGCAACTGACCCAACAATAATATTCCACTTCATATTGACAGGAAGTAATAATTCAAAATAAAAGTATTGTAGTCAGTTCTTTCTGTCAGTGTTTCATATTAGTCAAAGTGCCCCAAATACTGAACTTCTTTCTTGCTCTCAGAATCATGTTAAACATTCGCCAGCATCCCTTTAGCACAAAAACATCATCACATTAATGGGATGTTCATGGTGATGATGTATGCGGTTCACACTTTGTGCTCAAAATCAATACCTGTTCATCTCAGCTCTCCCCGCTCACAAGCCCACCCCAAAGACAGCGTCTCTCAACAGCAAGGCTGATTCCGTGTTTATAACCAACTGTGCCTCCTGGCTCTCTACTGCAAAAGAACAGAATGTACCTCAGTTAGAACACAGAACTCTCTGCAGACCTCTCAGTCCCAGGGCTTCACAATTATACTGTGATTCATTTTGTGTGGTCCACAGCGTGTACACCTGTGTACAGCGAGGATACGGGCCACCCCACCCTCACAACCAAGCCTCCCACTTTCACCTCTCACATCTCTTAACCAAATTTTAAATGGTCAAGGTGTCAACAGTTATGTGGTTTCTATAACTATAACCAAATTTTCTATCCTTAGTCTATGGACGATAAGGAAAAATTCAAAACCATAACCAGCACTTACCTTGTGATACTTGTGTAAATATCATTAATCATTCAGGCAAGTAACACTCCTTCTCCAAGACCCCACAGGACAACTATTTAGGCATCAGAAGCAAAATATTCCTAGAATCAAGCTTAATCAAATACACACTCTCACATTACCTAAATTGCTAACAATCATGATGCTTAAACTCATTTTAATTTCTTTCATACCAGGACCATAAATGCTTTGTTTCATTTTCTTAAACTCTCTAATTTTCTTTTTATTTTTTATTAATTAAAAAAATTTCATCATATCTTGAAGATGTTCTATTTTTCAATATCAATGTTTACTGCCTGGAGCCCCTTTCTACCTGGAGATTTCCCCAGAACCCTCCATCCACATGCAGGAATCTGGACCTAGTGTTTTCTAAACCTGATGCACAGCTGAAGTCTGGGGATTCCCTTCATTACATCTTGGGTTGGATTAATTATGTTCTGGATCTCAAGGCTTCCCTTTTTTCCCAACCCTCAATTTATTGGAGTATTTGCTCAAGTAAATTTCTTTCCTCAGAAAGAGTATCTTGGAGTGAACTTCATACCTATGTGTTACTGAAAATGACTGTATCTAGCCTGCAATTCAGTTGATTGCTTGCGGTCTACATGAGTCTCCCTCAGAAAGTAGGATAAATTACAAGGTGAACAAGGAAGAACAGACTCAAATAAAAATGCAATTAACACAGAGTGAACTTACCTCAACATAATAAAGGCCATATATGACAAACCCACAACCAACATCATTCTCAGTGGTGAAACACTGAAACCATTTCCACTAACATCAGGAGCAAGACAAGGTTGACCACTCTCACCACTATTATTCAACATAGTTTTGGAAGTTTTAGCCACAGCAATCAGAGAAGAAAAAGAAATAAAAGGAATCCAAATCTGAAAAGAAGAAGTAAAACTGTCACTGTTTGCAGATGACATGATACTATATAGAGAGAATCCTAAAGATTCTACCAGAAAACTACTAGAGCTAATCAATGAATCTGGTAAAGTAGCAGGATACAAAATTAATTCACAGAAATCTCTTGCATTCCTATACACTAATGATGAAAAATCTGAAAGAGAAATTAATGAAACACTCCCATTTACCATTGCAACAAAAAGAATAAAATACCTAGGAATAAACCTACCTAAGGAGACAAAAGACCTGTATGCAGAAAACTATAAGGCACTGATGAAGGAAATTAAAGATGATACAAACAGATGGAGAGATATACCATGTTCTTGGATTGGAAGAATCAACATTGTGAAAATGACTATACTATCCAAAGCAATCTACTGATTCAATGCAATCTGTATCAAACTACCAATGGCATTTTTCACAGAACTAGAACAAAAAATTGCACAATTTGTATGGAAACACAAAAGACCCCAAATAGCAAAGGCAATCTTGAGCAAGAAAAACAGAGCTGGAGGAATCAGGCTTCCAGACTTCAGACTATACTACAAAGCTACAGTAATCAACACAGAATGGTACTGGCACAAAACCAGAAATATAGATCAGTGGAACAGGATAGAAAGCCCAGAGATAAACCTACGCACATATGGTTACCTTATCTTTGATAAAGGAGGCAAGAATATACAACGGAGAAAAGACAGCCTCTTCAATAAGTGGTGCTGGGAAAACTGGACAGCTACATGTAAAAGAATGAAATTACAACAATCCCTAACACCATACACAAAAATAAACTCAAAATGGATTAAAGACCTAAATGTAAGGCCAGACACTATAAAGCTCTTAGAGGAAAACATAGGCAGAATACTCTATGACATAAATCACAGCAAGATCCTTTTTGACCCACCTCCTAGAGAAATGGAAATAAAAACAAAAATAAACAAATGGGATCTAATGAAATTTGAAAGCTTTTGCACAGCAAAGGAAACCATAAACAAGACGAAAAGACAACCCTCAGAATGGGAGAAAATATTTGCAAACGAATCAACGGACAAAGGATTAATCTCCAAAATATATAAACAGCTCATGCAGCTCAATATTTAAAAAACAAACAACCCAATCCAAAAATGGGCAGATGACCTAAATAGACATTTCTGCAAAGAAGATATATGGATTGCCAACAAACACATGAAAGGGTGCCCATCGTCACTAATCATTAGAGAAATGCAAATCAAAACTACACTGAGGTATCACCTCACACCAGTCAGAATGGCCATCATCAAAAATTCTACAAATAATAAATGCTGGAGAGGGTGTGGAGAAAAGGGAACCCTCTTGCAATGGGTGGGAATGTAAATTGATACAGCCACTATAGAGAACAGTATGGAGGTTCCTTAAAAAACTAAAAAATAGAACTGCCATACAACCCAGCAATCCCACTACTGGTCATATACCCAGAGAAAACCATAATTCAGAAAGAGTCAGGTACCACAATGTTCACTGCAGCACTATTTACAATAGCCAGGACATGGAAGCAACTGAAGTGTCCACTGACAGATGAATCGATAAAGAAGATGTGGCACATATATACAATGGAATATTATTCAGCCAAAAAAAGAAACAAAATTCAGTTATTTGTAGTGAAGTGGATGGACCTAGAGTCTGTCATACAGAGTAAAATCAGAAAGAGAAAAACAAATACCATACGTTAACACATATATATGTAATCTAAAAAAAACAAAAAATGGTTCTGAAGAACCTAGGGACAGGACAGGAATAAAGATGTAGACTTAGAGAATGAACTTGAGGACATGGGGAGGGGGAAGGGTAAGCTGGGATGAAGTGAGAGAGTAGCATTTACATCTATACACTACCAAATGTAAAATAGATAGCTAGTGGGAAGCAGCTGCATAGCACAGGGAGATCAGCTCGGTGCTTTGTGTCCATCTAGAGGGGTGGGATAGGGAGGGTGGGAGGGAGGCTCAAGAGGGAGAGGATATGGGGATGTATATGTGTATGTATAGCTGATTCACTTTGTTATACAGCAGAAACTAACACAACATTGTAAAGCAATTATACTCCAATAAAGATGTTTTTTAAAAATGTAGTTTAAGAGCATTGAAGAAAGGCAAGAAAACAACCAAAAGAATGAAAATGGTGTAAAGAAGTAAAAGGGTTAAGAATGAAAATGGAATAAAGTGGAATGGAAGGCAGATGAAAGACAACCCTAGAAACCAGAACCCGAGGAATGGGATGGGGTAAACATGTAAAACTGTCATCTAGGGAGACTTTCCAGGGAAGGAAAGGAGTCCCTCCACCCACACGTGGAGAGAGCTGGCCTGACAGGGAACTGATGGGAACAAGGGCCCTTGAGATGTGGGCCAGTAAAACCTCAGGCTTCAAAGCTGAAGGGCAACACCCTCAAGGCCTCGAGGAATCAGACCGACATCTAGCTTCTAAAAACAACCATGTACAAAACAATGGAGAACCATTTGCAAAAGTTCAATAAGAGAACCTGTGTACCAGGCACAGAAAACAGGGTTAAGGGGCTTCCCTGGTGGCGCAGTGGTTGGGAGTCCGCCTGCTGATGCAGGGGGTGCGGGTTCGTGCCCCGGTCCGGGAGGATTCCGCGCGCCGCGGAGCGGCTGGGCCCGTGAGCCATGGCCGCTGAGCCTGCGCGTTTGGAGCCTGCGCGTCCAGAGCCTGTGCTCCTCAAAGGGAGAGGCCGCGGTGGTGAGAGGCCCGCGTACCGCTAAATACATAAATAAATAAATAAATAAATAAATAAATAAAACAGGGTTAAACATGCAAGAACTGGGGTGTTCTGTCACCATGAGCCCTTTTGAGGACTGTAGTCAAAGATAAGCTTCATCTAACTAGGAGATGACTGGAAAGTCTTCAGCAAAAGTGCCCCGTGAATGCAGCCATGAGCCGACCCAGCAACAGGAAAAGAAAAGGTGTTTATTTGTGTTGACACTTACCTGACAGGTGGGTCTGCAAGGACACAAATCAGACAAATACCTTGAGACTTTAAAAAATCTGAATGCAATAACTAATAATAAATCTTAAAGGCCAGTTAACAAAGATTGATTTTTTTCTTAATGATTGACCATTTCTGGGCTTTCTCCTCTTCCAAATAAACAGGAAACAAAATAATAGATGAAAGGGACAATTTTATGATTCATGAAGATAAACAAGCTGTTAAATAGCTTCACTGCTACTGGCTCAAAACTTTACGTAGAAAAGGGGTATAATTTTTAGACATTTGCAGAAATCCTGAGGATAACACTTTTAATCTGTACCGTTTCATATTTCTCATAATTTATTAAAAAACAAATGAGTTTAAAGAAAGGAAGTAAAAATCTATGCTCCTAAATGGCAAAGTTCATCAATGGATGTTAAAATTAGTAGGTAAAAATTTGATGACAAATGAATATTTATATAATTACAAGGTATCCACCCCAAAAATGTTTAATTATAAAAGGAAAAATATTGACTTTATAATAGAGAAACCTGATGCAAAGAATATTAACCAAGTTATGAACATAAACAAAATCATCAAAACAAACCAATATCGTGTTGCTACAATAAGAACACATCATTCCTGAAAGCATCTAATCATAAGCAAGAAATTTTGCAAAAGAATTGACCTGTACTCTTCAAAAAGTCAAGGTCAAGACAAAGAAAGTCTCTTCCAAGTTAGAGGAGACTAGAAGACATGATCCTTACGTGAAATGCCTCATCTTGGAATGGGAAGATAGTTATTAAAAATGTTTAAATGTTAATTGGAATTGAACTGTGGATTAGACAAATAGATGACGGTACACAATGTATTAATGTCACATTTCCTGGCTTTGGTAACTGTGTGTATTTATGTAAGAGGATGTCATTGTTCTTAGGAAAGGCATGATAATGTGTTTTGGCACAAAGGCTATTATGTCTCCAACTTACTATCAATGGTTTTGAAAAATAAATTTATATGGATGTAATTCAATCGAAATATTATGCAAGCCATATGTATAACTCTATATTTTCTGGTGGCCACATTTTAAAAATCAAAATAAATGATTTAATTTTGATATTTGCTTTAACCCAGTATACAAAAATATTATTTCAGCACATGATCAATATAAAACTTTTTAATGAGAAAGTTTATATTTTTTGTAGCAAGTTTTCAAAATCTGTTGTGTAGTTTAGACTTACAAATCATCTCAATTTGAACTAGCCTTATTTCAAGTGCAAATAGCTACATGTAGAAAGAGTAAGAAAGAAGGGATATGAATAAACAATAAATCAATTAAAAAGAGTATAAAACAAAAATAAAATTATTCTTTAATCTGGGTAAAAACTATATAGTATGTCCATGTATTATTCTTACAATTTTTCTATAAGTTTCAAGCAGTATCAACATTTTAAAATTACAATAAAAATCAAATAATAAAAATGATACAGGATACGATAAATAATTTCATGCCAATAAATTTTAAATCTTAGCAAATGGGCCAGGTTTTAGAAAAATATCCTACTAAAATGAATCCAAGAAATTATTTAAAGCCAGAGTAATCCTATCATAGGGCAATAGTTCCTAAACTTTTTGGTCTCAATACCCCTTCAAACTCTTAAAAATTATTGAGGACCTCAAAGAGCTTTTGTTTATGTAGTTTACATCTACCAATATTTAGAAAATTGTAAATTAAAACTAAGAATTTTTCATTTACTTTTGAATTCATTTAAGTTAACAATAATAAATCCATTATGTTTCAAGATAAAAAATCTATTTTGGAAAAATAACTATATATTCTAAAACAAAAATAAATTTAGTGAAATGAGTGGCATGGTTTTATATTTTTCAAATCTCCTTAATGTCTAACCTAAAATAAGACAGCTGATCCTCATACTTGCTTTTGCATTCAAATTGCTGCAATATGTTGTTTTGGTTGAAGATATGTGTTGGGAAAGGAAGAAGTATTTTTAATAGCTCTTTCAGATAATCGTGAATAATCTTCTTTGATGCTACTCCAAAATATGACGAGTGCATGTTTTTTAAAGGCTATGTGAATTGTAGAATCTGAAACCATATCCACAAACTTTTTGTAACCTTAAGAATTAAAATCTATTGGCCTATCTTCCACTTTGAACGAATGGATCTTTACCAATGCATGGTTTTGTAACACCATGCATTAATCATGTGGAAACATCAGTTCACTGAGCTATGCAGATTTTCAAATATTGACACATTACATTATACAAAATCAAAATATCACAATCAACCATATCAACAAGCTAAAGAAAAATTAGATGATACCAACTGTTACAGAAAAAGCATTTGACAAAAACCAACACACTTTTATGATAAAAAGCTCTCACCAATTTAGGAAAAGAGGAAAATTACCTCAACTTGATAAAGACCATGAAGAAAATGCTTACAGCAAACATCCTACGTACTGATGAAAGTTGAATGCTTTCCCCCGACTCTGGGAACAATGACAGAAAGCCTGCTCCCACCAGAAGCTCCAGCGGTTACAGCAGGGCAAGAATAAGACGTAAAGTACACACGTTGGAGGGACAAACTGTCCCTATGTGCAGATGACATGACTGTCTACCTAGAAAATCCCAAGGAATCTACCAAACACACACACACACACACACACAACAACAACAACAACAACAAACTCCTAGAACTAATAAGTAAATTCATCAAAGTCACGAGATACACTATCACCACAAAACTCAATCTCATTTCTATATACTAACAATGACCTTATGGAAACCATTGTTAAAAACACAGTATCATTTACAACTACTCTAAAGAAAATTATAGGACTTCCCTGGTAGCGCAGTGGTTTAGAATCTGCCTGCCAATGCAGGGGACACGGGTTCAAGCCCTGGTCTGGAAAATCCCACATGCCGTGGAGCAACTAAGCCTGTGCGCCACAACTACTGAGCCTGCATGCCACAACTACTGATCCTGCACTCTAGAGCCCACGTGCCACAACTACTGAAGCCCATGTGCCTAGAGCTCGTGCTCTGCAACAACAGAAGCCACCGCAATGAGAAGATCGTGCACTGCAATGAAGAGTAGCCCCCGCTCATCACAACTAGAGAAAAGCCCGCATGCAGCAACGAAGACCCAATGCAGCCAAAAATAAATAAATAAATAATTACACAAATAAATAAGAAAATGATATATTAGACACAACTTTTAAAAACATATACAGTATATGTAAGGTGAAAATGATACTGACAAAAGCAATCAAATATCAAAATAAACAGAAAGACAAACCATGTTCATGGGTTGGAAGACTCAGTGAAGTAAAAATGTCAATTCTCCCCAAATTGATCTATAGTTTTAATGCAACTCCCATCAAAACCCCAACTAGGACTTTTTTATTCAAACACAAGCTTATTCTAAAATTTATGTGGAAGGGCTCATGCCCTAGAGTAACTAAGACACTCTTGACAGAGCACAAAGTCGGAGGAATCGCCCTCCCTGACAACCTAGCTCACCACACGCCCACACGAGCAGACTGTCCCTTTCCCTTGTAGTTCAGACACATCCTATGAAACATGAAGCAACTTCAGGCCTCAGGACTCCACGTGCCTCCACTCCCACTCAGAACTTTGAGGCTGTGTCCCTTTTCACATGAGAAAACTTCAGGGGTGTTGAGCATAGGGTAGAATGCACCCATGTCTCCTCAGCTCTCCTGAAAAGCTGGAAAACACATCCAAACTCACATTGACCCCCTTCTCTTCGGGGATTTCACTAAGTTCCACTAAATCTTGAAAAGTGGACAATGGGAGCGTTTTCTCAAATCAGTTGCTTCATGTTTCATAGGATGTGTCCCCCCACCTCCTGCACCTGCTCCCCTGCACCTGGCCAGCCTGTGTCCCCTCCCCATCCCCCTCCCGCACCTGGCCGGCCTCTGTCCCCCCCTCCCCCTCCCCCCTGCACCTGGGGGACCTGTGTCCCCTCCCCCCCACCTCCTGCACCTGCTCCCCTGCACCTGGCCGGCCTGTGTCCCCTCATTCTCTCTCCTGATTGACCATCCACTCCCCCTCCGTCTCCAGTGTCCACTGTCTCCCCACATCTTTATCTTGACTCAGCAGCCTGTGCGGGTCTCCTACCACGGCACGAGGCTTCTGTAAAGCCCGGGAAGGAGAGAGAGGACCGAGGCAGGACTGCCAACTCTGCCGCTCTGCATCACGGCTGCTCTGCGCCCACAGGGCGTGGTTCGGTCTGCCAACCGCTCCCCTAACACGGAGGTTAGCCTCTCCTCAGCGTCTGCCCCTCCTCATCGTCACCTTCAGCAACTCCGTCTCTGGCTTATCCTTCCGGTCATCGTGAGCCTTCGTCTTCCCCACTCACACCCGCAAAATCCACCCAGGACTTGTGGGAGTCACTGTACCTGTGCACCTGGATTGTGTGGACGGGTGACGTCTATTCCGAACAGTCCTACGCCCCACAGTAGGTGTTTCATTAATATCTGTAGAACAAATTCACTTCAACAGTGTGTTGTTGAGGAAAGAAGCAGTAAAAGAGGTCATGTGACTCCCTCAAGGTCACACAGGGTGACCCGCTCTGGTGAGTAAACGGCTGCCCTGGAACCTCACTGACTTTATAGTCACACATCACTTTCTCTACTACTTAATGTCTAAATATTGTTAGTTGAATTTTTATCACCACGTATGTAAAAATAATTAATCTGCATATAAAAACAATTAATCTGCATTTCTCTGCGTATTTGGAGTTTTTAACTATTTTAAAAGACCTCTGTCTCTCCAGTGAGGCTAAAACGGTCCCCTTCCCTGACGCCTAGGGTTGTCATGCACGGGAGCCGTGGGTTCCAGGCAGCCGATGCCCAGGCGCTCGTGGTGCTCCGTGTGTCCCTTGGGTGGAGTCGGCGGGGCTCGTGACCCCGGACGGGGAGGCGAGTGGAGTCCACGTGACAACTGCCCATGGCCGCGTCCAGACGCAGCTGCTCTGTGTGCGCAGAACGGCCGTTCTCCGTCGGGCCGGCTCCATGGGCTCCGCTCCTGGCCTGCGGCAGGCGGCCCAGTCAACACCCGTCCCGAGGGCCTCCAGCCTCGCCCCTTCCCGCCTCCATGCGCTGTCTCCCTGCAGACCAAGCCCTTCTTCCGTTTCTCATACAAACGTCAGAAGGAAGTGCTGGTGCCTTTTTGTTTAGAAAGTAAGAGCAATATTACAATAGTCTCTGACAAACTTTTCTTGAATCTTTATAATGTACCTGAGAATAGAAATTAGGAATTCATTGTAGACCTTAAATATTCTCACCTTAAAAAGATGGTAAACATGTGACATGATGCAGGCATAGCTCATACTACAGCAGTAATCATTTTGGAACATATGTCACATCAGCGCGCTAAGCTTGCACAGTGTTATGTGTCAATTACACCTCAGAACGGCTGGAGAAGAGTCACAGAAGCAGCCCCGCACCTTTACTGGTGGTCATGAAGCTTACAGTCAGTAGAAAGCACTTGCTGTTTTAATGAAATGCTATTATTCGAAAACATTAGGAATGAATTGTCACAAAAGGATAAATGTAATAAGATGGAAAGGCAGAAAAAAGCAGATCAGCTATGCTATCGTGGGAAGTCTCTGTTTCTGGATATGGGATTTCTGCTTCAAAACGGTCTCCCAGCCACTGTGTGACCCTGGGTCCATGTCAACCTCGCTGTAATTATTTATTTTTCTATAAGAAATGATGACACCTTTTTAGGATGACTTTGAAGGCTAAAAAGATATTTATTTTATGTGAACATGATAACTTGCTATGGAAGCATAAGGATGATTGCTCAAGTCCTAGAAAAGTGAAAGCTATTTCCATGAACATGGAGCACAAGCCACAGGGTGTCTGCTAACGTGTCAGGGCTGAGTTGGGGTACGGAAGGGAGGGAGGGGAGGGAGGGCCACAGCCTGGATTTCCTGCTGCGCTTTGCCACACCTTAGCTCTATGGCCCTGACTCTTCTAAATGCGGGGCGGGGTGGCTATCAAAAATGGAAAATGAAGAGATGGTTCTTTATAATCTCTCAGTCACTGTCAGCTCTACAGCGCAGTGTTCCAGTTCTGTTAAAATCTAACGTGAGCAAAAAGACTGACAAACAAGTCCTAATTATCTGAACCAGCAAAGTAAGAACCGCACGGGACTTTCCTTCCCAGTTAAGGCAATCGTGGAAATTTGATACTGACCCGTATTTCTAAGCCTAGAACTGTGGGCTGGTTTACACAGCCCGGCCCACGGGCTCCCTCAGCCTCAGGATCTGGAAGAACTTAGTGGCTTGGCAGACGGGCACAGATGCACACAGCCTCCTGACGGAAACTTGATGGGCCTGTGCAGGAAGGGGGAAGGGGAGTGCAATTAACGCCAGAAGCTCCTCTGATCAAGACGGTGTGAAGAAGAGCTGCACGTGCCCCGCGGCTGTTTGCAGAAAATCACTGAGGCGCCATGATGAGTGGCCCTGCTTTATGACTCCCATATTTTTATATGTCATTACTGGGGAAATGCAGTTTTAAATACTGAAATAGCACGGGTGTGCCGAAATAAAAATACTGAAGCAGTGAATCCTTAGAAAATATAAACATCTTGGGATCCCAGATCTCAAACTTCTAAAGCCACAAAATAGATGTCCC
Organism: Mesoplodon bidens; assembly: GCF_964165515.1. Classification (NCBI taxonomy): domain Eukaryota; kingdom Metazoa; phylum Chordata; class Mammalia; order Artiodactyla; family Ziphiidae; genus Mesoplodon; species Mesoplodon bidens. The sequence goes on from NC_138168.1 coordinate 93,552,081, forward strand.
TTTTGCAGCCCCTTTGCCATCCAGACCCTAGCATCTCACTCCCAGGGCTGCGGTGCCACCAGCCTCCGATTTAGTCAGCGGTGGACGTGGCTGCCCTTTCCACACTAGTACAGCGAGAGACCCTCCAGTTACGTTACAGCCTACATTTTACACATAAAACTCACTCTTTTTCTAACACCTGATTCACCACTTTCAATGCTTTCAAAGTAGAACGGCTGCATAGCTTAGTTTCCTGGAATTCTGTGTTGTAGATGCGCATCGTTGCCTCCACATGAGGGAAATATCTGCAGAGGAAAAGCAGTGTAATTCCGAGACAATACGGAGGTGAGCAAAGTTGTTAGAAGTAACGATGCTATCGTAACACATAACACACGGCTGATGCACTTCGCCCAGAGTCAGTAAGCCGCTGCTCTGCTGGTGATGGGCCTGAGTCTCAGGAATAAAGGTAAAAATGAAGATGAAAACCTATCCTCCTGAGGAACTCAAATTCTAGTGGAGAGGGTGACACATAAGTTGATAATTTAAGAATGGAACACCCTACGTGCTCTTTACATCTGTATCTAAAACCTGTTATTGAAGTGCCAAGATAGGAGGCCGACTTTATTTCAGGGGAAATGTCACAGAAGACAGCATTTAGAGGAGGCCTCCGGGGTGGGCGGGCATCTGCCCTGAGGGGCAGGACGAGGACAGGAGTGGTCCCCGGGCCAGCACGGGACCCGCAGTACACAGTGTGGGGTGACAAAGCTGGGCAGTGGGCTGGCTAAGACCCCATTGACCAAGCCAGGGAGTTTGGATGAAATCCTGGAGGACTTTAATTTTCATTTACATTTTTTCACTAAAACCCTAGAGGGAAAATTATACAGTAATTAAGCAAAACTGTGACCATGAGATCACATTACATGAGGTCACATTACATGTAATTACCATGAGGTCAATTACAATGCTATATTGAGTTATTTTCCAGAATGACATTGAGCGCTCAGTTTTATAATGGAATCACAAGGCTGTAAAACATTTTAGAAGTGTTATTAGGCACGTCCAGAATTTTCCCCATAAGCAACTTGGCCACAGCGTTTTCACCACGTGACTAACTGGGCACAAGGCAATTCTGCAGTGAAAGATTAAAGAGCTGGCTGAGGGCTTCCCTGGTGGCGCAGTGGTTGAGAGTCCACCTGCTGATGCAGGGGACACGGGTTCGTGCCCCGGTCCGGGAAGATCCCACATGCCGCGGAGCGGCTGGGCCCGTGAGCCGTGGCCGCTGAGCCTGCGCGTCCGGAGCCTGTGCTCCGCAACGGGAGAGGCCACGACAGTGAGAGGCCCGCGTACTGCAAAAAAAAAAAAAGAACTGGCTGACAGTTTGTTTGATGGTTTGGTTTCGTTTCTCCATCCATGCAGCGCTCCCGTTCTCATATGACGTAAGTCGAAGCCCTCACAGTCTACACAGTGACAAGTGTATGTGGCAGCCTTAAAACAGTGGATGATAACAATTATGCATATCAACTTGATAGAAAATATGGGGATAAAACTTACTGGAGGAGTGAAATGAGACAGTGCAAAGCCGTACTGCATACTCTACCAGAAAATGATAGTACATCAGTTTGCAAATTCCTTGGTGATTTGAAGGTCCAGAGTTGTCACACGGACATGTGACAGGTGACAGTGTACCCAGAGGACACAGCAGGGTAGAGGCCCTCAGGACACGATGCAGAGCTCAGTTACAAACACCATCCCAGTATTTGGAAACTGATACCTCTCTTAACGAAGAAAGAAATATTAGTGCAATGCTGAATGAGAAGATGAATCAAACAATACAAAGTATAAAATACTATGAAGAAAACACCTGGAAGGCAGGTGCTTGGGTACAACCCACAAAATAAAATCGGTTATTAGCACAGTATCACCATGAATCTACACACATTTTATATTATTCAAATATTTTGTATTTCACAATACAGTCTTTTTAATTTTGTTATTCATTTCTTATAATGTCCTTTTAAATGTACCTCTTTTAATTTTTGGTTATTTTATCTTTCATGGCAAAATTGCCTTACAGCCGGTCAGTTACGCAGCGAAAATGTTTGCAGCAAAAATACTAAGAGCAAAGATGATTATGGCAAAAGTACATAGAGCCATTATCAGAAGAGGCAACAATTTTCTCTGCTAGACAATTACAACGACAACCGTACCATTGGGAGTAGAACCAAGTTACTAAACTTAAATATCTTCCCAAATTATAAAAAGATCAGGTATTAAGCAAGTTATTCCACCCACACTTATAGAGTTAATTGATGTTCAACAAAGGCACTAACGAAATCCAACAGAAGATGAAAACGTTCCTAAGGACAGTTTAGATCAAACGACCCTCGTCCAGGACAGAGTGACTCTGTCCTTCCCCTTCCCCACGCCCGTAAGCTCACCCAAGACGGTGTGAAGGTGACATGGCCTCCCGGCGCTCTCACCCTGTGACACGCCTCCCCCTTGAGTGTAGGTGGCCTGTGCCTTGCTCCCAGCCTGCACACCAGAGCAGATGGGATGGGATGTAGCTTCACGCTGGAGTCTCTCCTTGCTGACTGAGAAAGCAGGTGGCCTTGCCGGGGGCACTGCAGGGCTCTAGGAGCGGAGGGTGGCTTCCAACTGGACTGTAGCTGCCAGAGGTTGAGGCTATCGGTCCTTCGACTACAAAGGTCTAAAACTTTCCAACGACCCGAGGGGGCCTGAAGCCTCAGATGAGAACATGGCCCTGGCCTTGAGAGACCCTGAGGGGAAAACCAGCTGGCTGTGCCCAGACTGCTGGAGCACAGAGAGTGCGAGATGATAAATGTGTGCTGTCTTTGCCAGCACTGCCGGGCAGCAATGGAAGCTAACTCAGTGGGTCGCAGACCTGAGTATAGGTAAAAACTGTAAACCTTCTAGAAGAAAATGAGAATATCTTCACTGCCTCTGGGCTGGCAAAGCTGTCTTAGGCTACAGAAAACACTAAGCATAAACTAGAAGTTGGAATTCATAAAAATGTAAAACTTATGTTCATTAGAGGATACATTATAAATAGACAAACAATAGATTAAGGGGAAATAGTCACTATACGTACATATGACATGTGATGGTACCCAGGATACACTTTTTTAAAATTCTACAACTCATCAATAATAATAATAATAGGCCTATAAACATATAATAAAGTGTTCAGTATCACTCATTATTTTTAAAATGTGAATTAAAACCACAATAAAAATACCATGATAGCTAAAATTAAAAACAATAACAAAGCCAAATGCAGCTGAGACTGTGGAACTCCTGGGGTCCTCCTGCAGTGCTGGTGGGGCTGTAAATGCGTGGCCACTTTGGACGCTAAACGGGCAGTTACTTTAAATTGAAGCCTGCACACCCCATCACCTGAGGTTACACACTACATGCCACACAAGAATTTGTTATAAGAATTTTCATAATCATATCCACAATCACCAAAAACTGGAAACATCAGAAGTTCCCCAACTGAGAAACGGTTAGCCCCTGCTGCACGCGTGCACTGGAACCCTTCTCCACCATGAAGTTAGGAACCATGGCGCAGGTGTCAACCTGCACACATCTCAAAATCGCTGAGCAGAGCCAAGGTCTACATCCACGTGAAGATCCGAGAAGACAAGCCAGCCTCTGAGATGATGTTCGAACACCTTTCACCCCGCAGTGTGGACAGGAGGGTGGGCAGGAAGAGTGTGGAAGATCCTGGGGTGCAGGGTGGTGTGTATCTGGAGGGTGAGTGTCACGCAGGTGTGTGGATCTGCACCCGCCCCAATGAGCTGTGCCCCAAGCTCTGGGGGATAATCACACCTCTTACAGAAAGAGAGGCGTCATCCTGCGTGATTCACCACACACGCTTATTTTAACGCTGCTGTGGATAAACGTTCAAAACTTCGTCCTCTTTTACCTTCAATCTTTCCTTTTTATCTCTTATTTTTAAAGTATTTATTTCATTTTGATTAAAAAATCAAAATGTAGAAAAACATCTTGCTTTCCCCTCCACATATGTAAAAAAATGGTCAGAAAGGAGGGTTAGAAGCAAAAATGACTGACCTCATTGCAATTTTCTACACTGTGCAATACTTTAGACTTAAATACATTGACTATAGTGTAAAAATGCACAGACATATGTTCAGTGTTCACAGAAACTTTAATGTCTATAAAGCCCTTTCAAATATATAGTATTTTATGATTTCTAAAAACCGTGAGTATTGAGTAAATCATGTCATCGTATTTCCCCATGTGATTTAATATTTTCTGGGTTCAAATAAGCAAGTGTGACCTGCGTTTCATCAGAAATTGATCTAAATCCAACGTTCCTCTTGACTTTTCCATTTCCTACAAACTAATGATGGCTTCTGGATATAAAATGCTTTCCTCACTGAAGTAATCTGTGTTTAAAGTATATTAATTAGTGATTTTGGATCATATCTGAATTTAGAACTTTCTCTTTGTTGTTTTAACAGGTCAGTCCAACATGTAACCTACTGGCCTCGGGCAGCATGGGTTTCATGCAGGTAATTACGCCCATGTTGTCATTGGCCAGGCTGGAGATGGAGCCTGGCAAACCCAGACCACTGAGCTCAAGAACAGCCCTGGGCTCAGATCCACATGGATTCTTGCTATCGAATGATGGATGTGGGTCTTCCTAGAAAAATGGGTAGAAGTCAGGGGTTGAAAGCCAGAGTTTGGACAGCTGAGTACTGGCGGTCGATCAGGAAGACAATGCATCTGGTGGACAGCCTTGCACCACCATCTAGGTAACTTAATAAAGAAGCTCTCAGAGTAGGATCTGATGCTCAGCTGCAAAAAAGTGCTGATGTTCTGGAGAAAAATTCAAATGTCCAGCCTCTTGCATGGATCTATGGAAATAGCACATCTGGGATAGGACACAAATATCCCTACTTTTTTTAGAAACACTCTAGGAGACTTTTATGCAAGTACATCTTATATACCATGATTTTCCAACCCAAGTACTTGTTGCTCAGTTAAAATAGATCCAGTACTTCTCCAGAACACATGAGCCATAAATTTATAGCAGAAAACAGACTTCAGTTGACTACTATTGGCGAGAGGTAAGTCGTTCGCATTTGACTCCTGGAATAAATTCTGCTACTAACGGTTCAAGCTGAAAATCCTCTGTCTAGCGCTGTGCAACACGACACCCTGTCCATGTGGCTGTTACAGCCTCGTCGACTCGGGTGGTTTCCATCACAAACAATAATTCCCTACTAGTTTTAGCGTTCAGTTTCCTTCCTCTTCTGTTGAAGAAATTCCGTCAGCAACCAGAAATCTTGAAGTCAATACCTTATTTGTTTCATCTTGAATAATCATCCTGACAGATTATGCCTATGTTACAGTGAAAGATCAATTTGTGGTACATTTTTTTGGCCATCATAGAAAATTGCTTGAATATTAAAATAAACAATGCAGGGACTTCCCCAGTGGTCCAGTGGTAAAGAATCCGCCTTCCAATGCAGGGGACGTGGGTTCGATCCCTGGTCAGGGAACCAAGATCCCACATGCTGCAAGCAACTAAGCCCACGCTCCACAACTACTGAGCTCGCGCGCCTCAACTAGAGCCTGTGTGCCACAAACTACAAAGCCCACAAGCTCTGGAACCCACGCACCACAACTACAGAGCCCACGCATCCTGGAGCCTGCACACCACAACTAGAGAAGAGAAAACCCACACGCCACAACTAGAGAGAAGCCTGCGTGCCGCAAGAAAGAGCCAGTGCACCACAACAAAAGATCCCACATGCTTCAATGAAGACCCCGCATGCCACAACAAAGACCTGATGCAGCCAAAAATGAATAAAATAAATACATAATAAATTTTAAAACAATGAAATAAATAAACTAAGCACCGTGACAGTAGCAGGCGTCCTACTCCTCACGTCTATACGACATTGAAACGTGTGGTTTGGCTGTGGACTGTGCTGGGATCTGCAGAACATTGTCCAAAAGGGAGGTACTGTAGAATCTTCAGAAGTGAAATTAACTTTTATGATGTGGGCATGATGGGAAAGTCAGGAAGTGTCTGGGAATAAAATACTCTTCAGAACTAGAACACTGTATATTAAAACACGTGTTTGAAAGCACTTGATGGCTAAAAAAAGCATTAATGCCATATTAACAGAATATATATTGCCTCTCATAGAATGGAAACAAGGAACTTTTTTGAAATCTTGATTTAGAATTCATCTCTAGTCAGATGATCTAAGATGCAGAACACACTGCTGGTCCCCGTGTCCCCATGAGTAAGAGGTGGTCTCCCCTCTTGTTCCTGCCTCTTAAAATCCTGTGCCTTTCAAGCCTCATTTCTCCTAGGAGCCTTCCGGTCCTCACTGGGAGCGCTTAGGATTTCTCTCTCCTGTTCTTACACAGCTCATTGGGTGTGTAGGCAGGCACCATGCTTCAGAAGGTGGGACCTGAAGCCAGTTCAATGGGAAGCAAATCTCAGCATATCCACTTGCCAACAGTAAGAACTGTTCAAGTATGTTAACTTCCTCATGCCTTCGTTTCCCTACCTGTAAGATGAGGATAATTAAGTACCCACCTCTCTAGGACATGGTGATTAAATAAATAAAGCACTTATAATAGTGATATTACACAGAACCTATCTAATAAATAAAAGGAAATGTTTAAATTGAACTCAAACCATTTTGTCTTTGGCTACAAATAAGAAATTAGGCTTGGGCATGTGGCCAAGAAGAGAAACTCTAAATGACATCCATTTTAGCCCAGTGCACAGGGAGGCTGAGAGCAACTTGACAGGAAAACACAAGTGGCATCAGAGGCAAAATCAGAACTGAGAGTTGATGCCTCATGGGTTTGAATCCAGACAAAGATGGGCTTAATACTGGCTCTGTCACTCACTGGATATCAGACCTTGGTCACCTTACCCCTATAATCCTCAGTGACCTATCCAGTACATACAATAATCATTAAGATTTGTTTACTGTATATTGTATATAATTATACATGTATATATAAGGTATGGGGAATAAAGAATATATATACATAGATACAAAAAAATACCACACCCACATGTGCACCTGCACACAGAATTCAACACTACAGCAATCCTCTTAGTGGAGAAGAAAGCTATTCTAGGACAACAGAGATAATATAATTCAACAACCCAGTTTTAGAGGTAAGAAAATCAAGACTCAAGAGGTTTGGTGAGGAATTGCATGGCAAATATATAAGATTTTACTGTTATTGTTTAAATCTTTTTAAGAGATAATGCTTGAACAAAATTAATAATAACATAATGTGAATTTATAGCATATGGAAAAGTAAAATACCCCATAATCATAGCTTAAAGACCTGGAGAGGAGAAATGGAGGTGAACTTCTACTTACCTGTAAGGTTCTTACTGTAGACAAAGTGGGGTAATATCACTTGAAGGTGGGCCGGCATACGTTAAAGTATACACTGTAAAATTAATAAAATAAGGTGTTACACCTAGAATCCAGAAAAAAAGTTATAAAATAGAAACACAGAAAATATCCAATTGAGCCAAAAGAAGGCAAGAAAACAACCGAAAGACAGATGGACAAATGGAAAACAAATAGGCAAAGTGAGCGTCTTAAGCACAATCATATCAATAACCACATTAGGTGTAAATGGTCTAAAGATACCAATTAAAAGCCAGAGGTCATCAGATTGGATAAAAGAGTAAGACAAACTGAATACCACCTGTAAGAAATGCACTTCCAATATAAAGACCCAAGCAGGTCGAAGAAAAAAGTTTTTTTAAGATATACTAGCCTAATGCTTATCCAAAGAAAGCTGGAGTGGCCATATCAATATCTAGTATATTTCAAAACAAATAAAGAAAGAACACCATTTCATAACAGTAAAGGGATCCAATCATCAAAATGACATAACAATCCTAAACCTAATACAGGAGCTTCAAAATACATGAAGCAAAAACTGACAGAATTACAAAGAAAAGAGATCCTTTTAGTGGAGGGTCCTTAGTGGAGGGTCTTTTACCCAGGATTATAGTCAGAGTTTTCAGTACCACTCTCAGTGTTGATAGAACACACAGACAATTATTCTGGATACAGAAGATTCAAAGAACACTGTTAGCCCACTTGTCTTAACTGATATTTATAGAAGACTCCACCACCAACAGCAGAATACGCATTCTTTTCAAGTGAACACAGAACATGAATCAAAGTTCAATAAATTCCAATCATGCAAAAAATGTACCAAATGGAGTTAAATCAGAAATCAGTAAAAGAAAGATCTTGGGAAGGCACCCAAATATGTGGAAACAGAATAGCACACTTTTAGATAATCCATGAACCAATGAAGAAACCAAAAGGGAAATTAGGAGGTCTTCTGGACTAAATGAACATGAAAAGATAACATATCAAAACTGGGGGGGATGCTGCTAAAAGGCAGTGCAAGGAGGGGAATTTATGGGGCAGAATACCTATGCCAGGACCCTTCTGATCATAAAGAGGACTGAATCCAGGGCAGCAGGCAGATGGCAGGACCAGCCAGCGGGAATCAGGAGTCTGGTCTCGCCCTCACACATCATGGCACACAGGGTCTCACAGTCCACGGGAAGCATGGCCATGATTAAAGGGGAGGGGTGAGGGATGGGGGGCAGGAGGCGTGCGATGGGATCTGCTGCAGAATGGAAGTCCAGGCATGGGGAAGGTGGGTAAGAAGTGTCTGTACAACCTGCCAGAAGTGAAGTGGGGAGCAGAGAGGATGAGTGGAGGAGAAATCACAAGTACATTGATAGTCGATTGGATTATGTCTGATGGCAAGTGAACGAGGTGGGGATGGAGATCAAGGACACGGCTCCCGGGTGGGCAGCAGTCAGACAGTCAAACAAGGAAGGACCCACCCGGGGGCCAGGGCCTGGGACAAAACACTTGGTCTGGAGTCAGAACGTGGAGCTGGGAACACTGAGGGCTTCCGGCGGGAAGGCCCAGCAGCAAATGGAATCTGGGTCTAAAGGGGATAAGAGGCTCAGAGACAGGAGTCTAAGGTGAGGGAAAGGACACAGCACTCAGAAGCAGCACATAAAGTGAGAAAGAATAGAACGTACAGCCACCCGGAGAAAACCTGCACCAAGAAGACGGGGCTCACCCGGGGCCACCCTACCCCCAGCGCCCCAGCAAGCAGCACCCCCAGGACCCCCATGACACGGCCAAGACTTTGGCTTAATCTCCTTGGTTGGAGGATTAATTTCCTCCTTAGGGGAGGTCTGCTGGGAACCTCCTGCAATTCTAAGAGCATCCAGGGAGGAGAGTCACTGACTCAAAGAGGAAAAGGAGTCAATTTTAAAGAAAGACAAAGTCAGAAGGTGACAGCAAGCAGCTGCGTGGTCACAGGTCTGACAGGAGCAACTATTTCTGATGAAAAGTGAGGCCGGCACTTCAAAGTTTCAGCTGCACCAAATCAGACTAAACAGGCTTCAGTTTCAAAAGTGTGCATCTGCTGACATCAGTACATCTCTAACTAACCACAGGCTGCTATCTACTGAAAATGTCAAGCAGAATTTTTTCTAACTGTTGTCATCAAGAACGAAAGGAGTCTGTAAGGATCTGTTTTTCCACAAGAGACAAAAAGATAGGAGAAATGGTTCAAGTAGTTAGACGTGGTAGCAGAAGCCTTTTTCCTGTCAACATAATTTTTAAGGACTAAGGTTAATTAAAATCTAAAATTTAAAATCCAAACCATGAGGATAAGGAAATCTATTTTCCAAGTTCACAGGTTGCCTTAACTTTGTGATTCTGGGGGGCAGGAGGGTAGGAGGAAGGTTTAAAGGGGATAATCAGCATTTCTCGAGCTCTTTCCTCAGAAGAGCCAGGCCGGTACCCAAACTGGACCTACATGACATTTAACCTCCATGACCAGAGGTCAGCGTCCCTCATAAGGGCTGTGCTTTCACTCCCAGGAGGCCTTTCCTTTCATCACTGCACCGGACACTTTGTGGGTGATCCACTCTTCCTCGTCCTGGGAAGCCTGCGGGCTCCACTGCAGGCACCCGACACCTAAATACAGGTGGTGGCCCCTCCGCCGGGCTCTGGCCACACTGCCCAGTGTAGACGGGGAGCAGCATCAGACGCGGCCAGACGGCTACACACCTGCGCTCCTGTCTGACTCCAGCACGGAGGGCTCGGCTGGAACCCACCTGTCCTGGGCGTGGCCCTGACCAGACTCTCTCAGCTTCTGGAAAGTTCCTCTGGCCTCTGCTTCCCAGCCCCATGGACACCCTGGCTTCTGCCTGTTTCCTAGCCTGGCTCTGGTGCTGCCACCAGTCCTGTGAGCTCTTGAAATACTCCCGGTAAATGAACAGATCAACCCAGTGTCACTTAAGTCAGTGCCAAGGCCACTGCTCGCAGCTGAGGCTGCAGACGCCGAGATGCAGACGGGCTGAAGGACACACACACTGTTGGTGCCCACGCAGGGGCTCAGGTCCACTCGTGTCACACACAGAGTCCCCGCTCCCGCCTACCACTTCCCAAAATGGGCACGTTTGAGAACTTCCTGACAAAAGTCAGACATGTGAATGCATGGCCGTCTGTTGAAATCTAAGCACAAAAAACACCAGAAGGTAAGCCATTGTCTCAGATGCTCCCTTGACCGAAGGCACAGTCCAGGAGAGCTGCTCCAGTTAGAGAAATTACAGCCAAGGTCATTCAGCCTTACCGGGCTTCATGTGACCTCTGAGGTTTTAGAAGACTGCAGGTCTGGGAGATGGACCCTCATGTTGCTTGGACGGCACTGTATTTGTCCTGACATACTTTGACTGCTGGCAGCTAAGAACTGGCAGAGAAATGCAGTGTTCCCTTCCCAATGAAATGTTAATTCTGTTTCATGTGTTTTTGCCTGGACTTTAAGGCCAATTCCTAAATGTAGAGCCTAACTTTCTTTGGTAATATTTTAAACCAAAATGAAACTTTATCCTGAATCAAGCATCGGAAGACTGAATTTCAATACTCGTTCTCCACAATATTCAAAAGTAGAAACACCTCAGGCAACTGATACCCTATTCCAAATTAGACAGAACACTGCCCGCCCTGATCTATTACTTGTTTCATATTGTAAGGGGATCATTAAGTCCCATCTACCAAAAATACCTTCCCCAGATATTAAACATCTATGATATATGCGATGACTTCCTTCCTTCCTTTAGCAGTGGGTGCTGACTGATCCCACGGACACTGGCAGGTCTGGGTCTGCACAGAGGGGCCTCCTACCTCCTATAATCGACCTGTTCCTAAAAAGCTGAGTGCTAAAAAAAAATGAGTTTTGTAAACCAAGCACCAGTTTGCTATTAGCCAATATTATAAGTTCATTTTTTACCTTTATTATCAAGTTTTCTTCCACAGCCCAGTGTTTTGGTCTGTGAATGATTACACATTAAAAGGAACCCTTTGACCAACTAGGTAACAAAGAAACGCATTTTGTAAGGAACAGAAAATAGCACCACTGAATAACGTCCTACTTTTGATTTCTAACAATCTTGGGGTTAATTCCCAGAGACAGCAGCCCTCCTCTCCGGCGCGGGGCCCCCAAGGAGGGCAGGGATCAAGTCACCCGTGGGCTGGTGACCCTGGCCCCTGCCAAAGTCACAGAGAGCAGGTGTCCCTCCTCCTGGACCCAGACCCCCTTCTTATGGTGTTCCTGGCCCTCAAAACATGCTACATTCAAAGGAAAATACAGAACTATTTTGAGGATGACCACTCGTAAATTTTCACTGAACCACCGGGAAGGGAGGCCTTGTGCGCCCACCACGCGTGCATCACGTCCTGGGGACAGAGCTCTGCGTGGGAGCCCTTCTCCCCACAACGCGGGTGATGAGGCAGATGCGCAGGGCAGAGCGAGGGAGCACACCCTGAGGAGGCCACGGCTCCAACCCACAGCCTAACCACGTTTACATAAAATGTCTCTATTTTACTGTGATTATTACACAAATCACGGAACATCTCTGAGCCCAAGTTCCTCAAATAGAAGAAACAGAAACAGCAGTGCCGCTCCACTAACTTTTGCCGACACTATTAGATCAACCGGCACTAACCAAATTCCCAGCTCAGAGCCTGGCAGTTAAAAAGCAGTTGAGGGCCTCCCTGGTGGCGCAGTGGTTGAGAGTCCGCCTGCCGATGCAGGGGATACGGGTTCGTGCCCCGGTCTGGGAGGATCCCATATGCCGCGGAGCGGCTGGGCCCGTGAGCCATGGCCGCTGGGCCTGCGCGTCCGGCTCCGCCACGGGAGAGGCCACAAGAGTGAGAGGCCCGCATACCACAAAAAGAAGAAAAAAAAAAAAAAAAAAAAAAAAAAAGCAGTTGAGGGGGGAGGGATACATCAGGAGCTTGGGGGTAACATACACACACTTACTTTATGTAAGATAGATAACCTACAAGGACCTACTGTATAGCACAGGGAACTCTACTTAATATTCTATGATAACCTTTATGAGAAAAGAATCTTAGAAAAAAGAGTGGATATGTGTAACTGAATCACTTTCCTGCACACCTGAAACTAACACAACATTGTATATCAACTATACTCCAATAAAATTCTTTAAAAATCAGTTGATAAATATCACTATTATTAGGTTTACCATCTGGTCCTCATCCTAGCACCTCTTCCCCTTTAGAGAGTGGTATCTAAGAAGCAAAATGAAACTGGAGAAATGTTTTCTAAAAAAAGACATCAGATTTCAGTTTGGAGAACTCAGAATGAACTCACAAAGCCACGGTTTGTGCTTGACCATAAACGTGTGCGTTAACCCAAAGTGTGGGAATTCAAACTGAGGACTCGATTCCAATAACAAAAGAATATTTAATATGCTTGCTTGGTTTTATTGAAAAATTGTTTAAAAGGCACACAGTGGCACGGGCGGAGCAGCCCCGCAGACAAAGCGAGAACTGGGGGGGACAGGGCACGGCTGGGGCTGGGACTCCGTGTGGGCCTGCTCTGACCCGGCAGTCACCCGGGGCGTCTGGAAGTGAATCAGGGCACGTCGGGCTGTGGCACTGCTCCTCGCAGGGCTGCGGATTCCTGGCATCAATGGGAAAGGACCAGGGATGCGATGAGCCCTGGCGTGAGTGGACTGCCATGCACATTTCAGGATTGTCCCCTGAGAAACCGATTGAATGCATTTTCCTATGAAAACAAGAAACCCAGGCACAAGGGGCTACAGCGTAAGGCACCCTGACAAGATTGTTTGTATGGGAGGGGACAGGGCACGTTTCTATTTTGGTACCAAAAGCATTTAAACTTTAGGAGTAACGAAATAGGAATAAGGAAATTCCGAATAAGGAGATGTGTTAGGTTCTCCAGAGAAACAGAACCAACAGGACAGATATAGACTCATTACATACGAGGAGAGGAGATTTATTCTAGAACTGGCTCACGTGGTTATGGCGGCTGAGAAGTCCTAGGATCCACTGTCTGCAGGCTGGAGACCCAGGGGAGCTGGTGGTGTCACTCAGTCCAGGGTGGAGGCCTGAGGACCAGGAGAGCTGAGGTCTGAGGCAGGAGAAGGTGGACGCCCAGCCCAAGGGGAGAGGGGGATTCATCCTTCCTGCTCCTTGTTTGTTCTTTCCAGGCCCTCAGTGATTTGGGTAAGGCCCCGCCCCACAGTGGGAAGGGCTGTCTTTACTCGGTTCACCAGCTCAAATGCTCATCTCTCCTGGAGACACCCTCCCAGACACACCCAGAAATGACGCTTTACCAGCTGTCTGGCATCCCTCACCAGGCGTCGACACATAAAACTAATTATCACAGGAGATGTCCTTAAGTTCTTCCTAAATAGTTTTATTTCTATGGCGACTTCTAGGTTAAAATGGAACCAGGCTCAGGCCTTCCCTGGTGGTGCAGTGGTTAAGAATCCACCTGTTAATGCAGGGGACATGGGTTCAAGCCCTGGTCCGGGAAGATCCCACATGCCGCAGAGCAACTAAGCCCGTGCGCCACAACTACTGAGCCTGCGCTCTAGAGCCCACGAGCCACAACTACTGAGCCTGAGAGCCACAACTAGTGAGCCCGAGAGCCACAACTACTGAAGCCCGCGTGCCTAGAGCCCATGCTCTGCAACAAGAGAAGCCTCCACAATGAGAAGCCTGCGCACTGCAATGAAGAGTAGCCCCCGCTCGCCGCAACTAGAGAAAGCCCACGCACAGCAACAAAGACCCAACACAGCCAAAAATAAAATAAATAAATTTTTTAAAAAATAAAATAAAATGGAACCAGTCTCAGAATCCCAAATGGCGCCTCCCTAACAGTCTCCAACCAAAAAATAAATAAATAAAAGATGAAAATTATAACATCACAAACAAGCACCAGCCACAAACATTCGATTGCAAAATTCTGGAAAGTATTTTCCTATAACCACAAGACTAAAGGAGATGGACTGAGAAACACATTTTGGCCTCCACATGTGCCACCCTATGAAACAATGCAGTTTCCCTGGGCAGGACGAGACCTTAAGAAGCCCCTGCCCATGAGCTGCCTGGCTGGCCCTGGCTCAGCAATGTCAGGACACTCAGGACCTTCTCCGGATCAGCACCTCTTTTTCTATGTCAGTTTGAGGCTGCAACTCCAACAATAAACTGGGCAACTTGAAAAAGAGACGATAAAGCAGTGAGCCAGCCTATTCCAGGAAACGTCAACATACAAATTATGGGGGAGCGGTGCATAGAACAAGACAGCCACGCGCAGACTGAAAATGCAAATGCACCTACACCCGCTGAAATCAGTAAAGACATGAAGTTGGGAAATAAATGATGTCATGGACACGGCCGTGGGAAACCCATTCTCATGAGGCTGAGGAAGAGTACAGAGGACGTGATCATTTTCTCTCCCAGGAAAATAAGATCAAGATGGTTACTTTTCAATAATGCATATCCCTGAGTAGAAGCAAAAAGAGATGAATGATTTCACAATTCCTTATGAATTAATGCATCTTCGCAATAGCTGATGGGGCCTGAAGGGTTTTCTTTCCTATGTATTCTTTGTTGTTTCATCTAAGATTTCGAGTCTTATTAAGAAGAGGAGGGGCTTCCCTGGCGGTCCAGTAGTTAAGACTCTGCGCTGCCACTGCTGAGGGAATGGGCTCGATCCCTGGTCGGGGAACTAAGGTCCCGCGTGCTGTGTGGTGCAGCTGAAAAAAAAAAGAAGTGGGACTGAGAGAAAACATAGAGTTCTTTCATGTCAGGTCCCATGTAGGTGAGCGCTTCTGCGTGGGATGTGGCAGTGCATCTTGGGTGTAACGGCAGAGGGATGTCCCTGGCGGCTCTGGGGCTGTGGTTCGGGCACAGCGGCACACCTTCCCAGCACCCAGCCCAGGAGCCGAAGACTCCGTGCACTCCGTGTGGCCCTCTAGCACCCACACGGCACGCAGTGAAGCTCAATCCCGCAGAGGAACGATTAATGCCAGAAAGACCAGCAACGCAAACCCGGGTGGTGCTGGGATGCCATGGCAACCTGAGTTTTTGACGTGCCAAGAGGGTTTCATACAGAAGAAAATGATTTGTGTTCATTTTCATTTTCTTAAATTATCATCCAATCTATTAAAGGTTTAAATTTTAAAACCTAGTTTCCTTAAGTGTTTAACTTAATATTTATTATATTTATAAATCTAGCAGATTTTAACAAGCACATGCATAGTGGCCTTCAGTTTATGTTGAATCTACTCATGAACAGATTAAAATCCCTTAGGCAATGATTTAATATAATTTAAATTGTCTTAAAATTGTCAAGATTCATTTCAAATTAAGATATTACACTTTCGGGCTTCCCTGGTGGCGCAGTGGTTGAGAGTCCGCCTGCCGATGCAGGGGACATGGGTTCGTGCCCCGGTCCGGGAAAATCACACATGCCGTGGAGCGGCTGGGCCCGTGAGCCATGGCCGCTGAGCCTGCGCGTCCGGAGCCTGTGCTCCGCAACGGGAGAGGCCACAGCAGTGAGAGGCCCGCGTACTGAAAAAAAAAAAAAGAAAAAAAGAAAACAAATACTCAACAGCATATGAGATAATGCATATTCTCCCTAACAGTCAAAGAAAGGTAGATCAAAATAATGGGATACTATTTCTTGATAATGAAGTTAACAAGATAATGAAGGTAATAATAATCACAGCTGGTAAGGAAACAAAATCTCTTCGAGAAATATTTGTCTATATTTATCAGAATCCTTTCAAAGTTTTGCTATTTTACTCAGCACTACTACTCCTAATAATCTTGAGAAGATAAATCTAGATACAGAAACCCCTGTATACTCAAATGTGTACCTCAGAATATTACTTACAACACCAAAAACAACTTAAATGTCCACTATAAGAAGATAGTGAAGTATCACTTTCTTAAAGCGAAATAATTTTTCAAATTCCCATTTCTTTACTTTCCCCTCTCTTTCCCCGGGTACTGCCAGGCTGCAGGGGAAGGACAGCCATCCCAGCATCGGGCGCATGTCCCGTAACTACTCCTGGCTCTTCCCCCACCAGGTACTAAACCACGCCGCGCTCTGGACTCCACCTATATCTTGTCTCTTTGCATAAACTATGTGAGGTCTCCCATGTTTCTCCTCTGTGTTCTAGGGTAACATTAGTGACACTGTTAAATGCAACCCAGTAACGCTGGAAAGACCAAAGCAGAATTTTCCATAATAAACCCCACATGATACAGAAATGGAAAACTGAAAATGAATACCTACTAAATACCCTAAATATCCACTGTCAGTAAGAAAGGGCTTTTATATTATCTTTCATTAATGCCACCACTTCATTATTTTATCATTGACATCAGATGAAATTGGTGATTGTGATATTAATGTAAGATAAACTTGATGACATAAGGCAAAGGTATATTTGTGACTCTTTGTTATACCTGCCAACAAATTTCATGCACTTCTGTCCTTGGAGGAAAGCCGTGTGGAGCGGCTTTCCTCCGTGGCTCCCCTACAAGTTCCCTGACCTTCTCTCCTGCACTTCTCATGGGTCAGCAGCCCTACCCCAGCCCACACTCTCACCCAGGGCGCCCGTCCCTCCACATCATGCTCCTCTGTCTTATTTTGATCTCTGGGTTCAATACCACGCACCTTTTTTTGCCAGAAATCACAGCCTTGCTTGGCTATCACCTCAGCAAGGATAGATTAACTATGAACTTATTCCCACCTCAACAGTGAAGTATCTAAACGGATATATCTTTCTTTTTTTTCTCACTGTTGCGGCCTCTCCCATTGTGGAGCACAGGCTCCAGATGTGCAGGCTCAGTGGCCATGGCTCACGGGCCCAGCCTCTCCGCGGCATGTGGGATCCTGCCGGACTGGGGCGCGAACCCATGTCCCCTGCATTGGCAGGCAGACTCTTAACCACTGAACCACCAGGGAAGCCCTCTAAACGGATATATCTTAAGACATATACACCAATGCTCTCCGCGTGTCCAATAAGCCCAAAGCTGACAACCACCCTCCGGAGCCACACTGGACCGGCCCACGTGGCACAGCTGCATTTCCCGGCAGGACCGTAGCAGCATCCTAACAGCCTCTTGGGTCCCAGCCGCCCTGCGGAGGCCCTGCTCCTCCTGAGCTGGTAGGATTCCCCCTTCATTTTCAGAGCCCGTCTCTTAGCCGCATGCATTGCTAATAATAATTCCATTAGTACAAGTATAATCTTCTTCCAAAAGACTCACAAGTCTTCCTTTGACAATTGAGCAGTGTCAATGACGAAAAACACTACTTTTGAACCATATCTTGTGACTTATTCTGAGGGGCTCAAATCTTTAATTTTTGAAAGGGGATAATACCTCTCTCAATTAAAATTTATTAAAAAAGAAAAAACTAGTCAGGGGATCTGTCTCCTGCTTTCATCAAAGTTATGTTATGTCCCTGGAATAAAGTCAGCACCATGCCAGCCACTTTGAATCAGCTCCTGAATAAGTCCTGGGAGCTCCACGTCACCCTCCTGACTGAGATGCAGGAGCTAATGCCCCCTTTGCCGACTCTCATGGACACAGCTGATTCTCATGAGGGCTGGAATTTCAAGCACCCCAGCAGGCGTGTGGGGCTGGCGGGTTCCTCTCTCCACAGTCCAGCAAGAACCACCTTGGGCAGGGCTGGGCATCACCAGCCACCAGGGAGCGGCCAGCGCTGACCACACGACCAGCAAGAAGGGGCTTGGAGGATTATGGCTTAGAACTACACGCATGTATTCAAATCCAGAGAAGTCACCTGAAATTCATGAGATGAAAAATAATAATAAAGAAAATGAGGAAGGGGATGGAGGGGGGAGGGCAGCCATTTTAGCTGTAGCATTAAATCTGCAAGATTCAGAGGAATTAGAGCCACATACCTATCCCACTCATCTGTCACGTGTAACTTTTCCCTGTGGTAGTACACCTATGGTATTACTTGCTTTGTCTCTTGTGGAGAGGGGAACATTTATCAGGTGCCTACCACAAAGCCAGCCCTTGCATGTTTTTACCCTCCTGCCCCTACTAGGAGGTAAGTATCACCACCCAAGACTCAGACGCCTCAGCCGTGGAAGGTGAACCTTCCAGGACCCTCTCTGTTGGTCAGGAAACGGACCAAGCCACCCTCTATGCCTAAACATGCATTTTAAATGTTAATAGGCCTGGATTAGAACTCAGAGTGGTCTTTTTCTACAATCAGAAGTTTCAAACTATTGTTTGATGGACCATTTAGTATATGTTTTACAACCAAAGCTTGAGTCCAGTATTTCATTCTATGGACACAGTTTTAAACATCAGTGTGAGGTGCACCAGAGATTCAATAAAACAGAAGAATAATCCATACTGAAAAGGAAGCATGAGGATTCTAAGGTTCACCCTGATCTCGGAAAAATGTTAGTGAACGGATAGCATGTATCTTCAATCAGATAAATACGGTACTAAGAGACAAAGCCCGTTAAACACACCTTGAGTCCATTACTGAAGGAGTGTTGCTATTCCACAGAGATCTTTCTGATCGTCGTGCTCAGACAAAACACAGGACATTGGAACAATGAGGCTTTTTGTTAGTAATTTCTATTACAAAGACGTTTAGCACTGCATTATTTTATCATCATTCCTCCAAGTTAATAGCAGTTCTACAAAAACAAGTGTGGTAGAGAGTATGAATGTTTGAAAACCTTCCTTCAGGTTCTATGTGGCCTCGTGGTTTCCTGAGATGCTGAATGAGAACATCGGCTTCTCCAGCTGCCGGCTCTTGGGTGGCGCCTCGTCGGGAGCCAGCGTCCCTGAGAAGCACCGGTCCTCCTTCCTCCCATTCTTTCTCATATACGTAGGTCACATTTGCTTCTTTTATTCATGAAAATAACTTCGATGGCAATAGAGACCTACACAATGTTTTCTAATTGAAAATTTTCAAGTATTCAAAAAAGTTCCTCTGATCAGTTATGCTAAAGGGTATTTTGAGGCCAACATTGAATTTTCAGTATTCCACCTGTCAATCACCACACCCAGCCCCCTGCCACACACCTTACTTGCCTCCTAGCCTAGCTCTTATCTTCTGGCTCTGTCACTCATGACCACTCCTCAGTATTACTGGCTGTGCCACTGAAAGGCTTCAAAAAGGAATCCAACAATGTCAAAAACCACCTAAAAATTTAGAATAGGTAATTGCAATGCATACTATGAATTAAGAAAAGCTGGTACACTACAGTATATGTAGCACAACCTCATTTTGGGGATGAGTGAAGCATAATCAAGTGTACATCCCAGTATTGTTTATAAGAGGATAGAAAAATTTAAACCTAAGTTCCCATCAGTAGAGGATGCAAAGGCTAAATTAGGGTCAATGATGGATGGGGTACAAAGAAGACTGCTCTGTAGTCAAGGACACAAGCTTCATTTATTCAATTTTCCAACATCCAATACAAATGGAAGGTAAACTATGTTGCTAGGCACCATAACAGGCCCTGGACTGCAGCAATCCCGTGTCAGGGAAAGGAAGTAGGTACGGAACACAGCATCGATGGTACAGCCCCACACAGTACACACACACTCACGTGCACAGTCACACAGCAGTTGTACTCTCGGAATCAAAGCTTCAGACTTAAAGGGACAAAATAAAATCAATATTCCCAAATACTCAAGTTTCATTAATATTTAACATTGCTTACATCTTTTACCCAAAAATCTCCTCTGCATTTTTATACAAGATCATTCACTTTTCTGGGTTGATTTGCAGTTGATGTTACTTTCTCTTAATCCTTTCTCCTAATTAAGATTCTTTAAATTTTGTGGTCCTCCTTCTCCATCTAAATCCCTTTACAAGAATTTCAAAATGATTTCCTTACTTGCCGTGTACTTGCTTTCTTCCTTCAATGTTCCTGTCCATGGATATCTCATTATATTTTTATATTTCAGTTAGAGCAAATGTCCATCGGCACCGAATGACAAACACTTTCACCATAAAAGAAAACACCCTCGATTTCTCTTTCTCCCCAATAAAGGTCTACTTCCTAAGTTCATCTCCCTGCACTTGATGAAAGCTGGCACGTAATCTTTAATATTACAAAACTTCACCAAAATACAGGCTGACAGATAGAAAAGCTATGATGTGAGACTTGTATGAAACAGAGGAGACCATACCTGGGCAGCGACCGTGTTCATGCGTCCTGCCTGTCTGCAACAGGAAGTGTTGGAGCTGGTTTTGTACATGTACGCCTAGAAGACAGAACGCAAAGGTGTTCCGTATTGCAGACTCGGATGATCTACAAGGAATTGTGCAAAGCTGAAGTATGTTCGCCAGCTGATCAGGCATCAGAGCAGCAGCTGGTCGACAAAATGCCGCCTAAGCCACGGAAGTAACTTCATGAAATATGCTTTTCTCTTTTCCCTTTTAGAAAGTTTATCATCTTCACGAATTTACTTCATCCTTTCTATTTTCTATCATAAGCTTCCACAATACCCTGTGAACAGTTTTAAATATATGCTCATTAGGTGGATGGACCTAGAGTCTAGGGTCATAGAGTGAAGTAGGTCAGAAAGAGAAAAACAAATACCGTATGCTAACACATATATATGGAATCTAAAAAAAAAAATGGCTCTGAAGAACTTAGGGGCAGG
Organism: Mesoplodon bidens; assembly: GCF_964165515.1. Lineage (NCBI taxonomy): Eukaryota > Metazoa > Chordata > Mammalia > Artiodactyla > Ziphiidae > Mesoplodon > Mesoplodon bidens. The sequence continues at coordinate 93,573,167 of NC_138168.1, forward strand.
ACAGGAATAAAGACCTTGATGTAGAGAACAGACTTGAGGACACGGGGAGGGGGAAGGGTAAGCTGGGATGTAGTGAGAGAGTGGCATGGACATATATACACTACCAAATGCAAAATAGACAGCTAGTGGGAAGCAGCCGCATAGCACAAGGAGATCAGCTCGGTGCTTTGTGACCACCTAGAGGGGTGGGATAGGGAGGGTGGGAGGGAGACGCAAGAGGGAAGAGATATGGGGACATATGTATATATATATAACTGATTCACTTTGTTATAAAGCAGAAACTAACACACCATTGTAAAGCAATTATACTCCAATAAAGATGTTTTTGAAAAACACTATTTAAACCTTTACATATTTTTTAGCTTTTCAATTCAAATTAGCTGCCTTGTATTACATATTTACATCATAAAAAATGCAATTCTGTCTCATTCAGACAGAAAAAAAGAGTAATAGCCAATCAGATCTTTTAAATATATAAGGAAAAAAATCTGCTACAATTCTTAAAGATATCAATAAATCATAAAAAAGATTTACGTACTTTCATTCTAAAACTAAGCCTTTTTTTTTTTTTTTTTTTTTTGCGGTACGCGGGCCTCTCACTGTTGTGGCCTCTCCCGTTGCGGAGCACAGGCTCCGGACGCGCAGGCTCAGCGGCCATGGCTCACAGGCCCAGCCGCTCTGCAGCATGTGGGATCCTCCCAGACCGGGGCATGAAGCCATGTCCCCTGCATCGGCAGGCGGACCCCCAACCACCGCGCCACCGGGGAAGCCCATTCTAAAAATAAGCCATTTAATGATATAAAACATAATTCAAAAATATGAAAATATGGCCCTCACTTTTTTGTGAACTGCATGATAAAATGAGTTAAATTCTGCTTATCCAACACAAGGAGACAGCTATAGGGGTAATTCTCAGAAGAGATCATTACAATGTAGCAGGATGCTTGCAAAAGAGCATCACTGACGCATGATAAATGTGGCTACACTTGTCAATAAGCTTAGAAGAAATTAGAAACGACCTATTTTCTATTTTACTGGAAACAGGACCTTTGGGCCAATTGTGATTTGTGCTTCCCCTGAATTTGGACTTGCAGGATGACAGGTCTTACGGGGCTGTGGTTAGTTGGAGCCCTTTGATGTACACTGCGTAACTGAACAGAAATTTAAGAGAAGTTTAAGAAAACAAGCTATTAAAACATGGTGTAAACCTCCGTAACCTTAAACTCCTGTCCGTTCATTCCATCGTATACCATTCAGATGTTTATTTTCAAGAAGTAAAACCACTTATTTTCCCATCAAAACCCCTCAGCACTGTTTTTCCCCACCTAACACCTCTCATCCAAGAGCACGCCACGGTGAGTCCTGGAATACCACACTCAGCACTGAAAGACCCGGGGGCCTGCGGTGACTCGGGCCCCTGTCCAGTCCCTGCGTGAGCAGCTGCCCAGCACAGAGGACATCCTCAGCCATTTCCTAAAGCAAATGCACTGAAACTCCTAACAAAAAGACACGCGGTTTTCAGAGAGAGGAATTCTCCCCGCGCTGGCATCCCAGACGGTCACTCACAGCCCAGCAGGGAGCATCTGGAAGGAAACTTCCCAGGACCCCTGTAGGGTCACCCCCCTGTAGGGGCACTGGCTCAGAGAGGTGCCCACTGTGAGGGGGCCTCACAGCACTGTGTGAAGACGGGTATAGTCACGGCCCACCTCCTGCCTGGACTGCCCCCATGCCCTCCCTGCATCACCCCATGGCTCTCTGGTCCAGACATGGCCACAGAGCCAGGGACCAGGAGGACAGGGGCCACGGCAGAGGCTGGGTAGAGCATGTGGAATCTGGAGGATGGTCTCCCGGAGCTGCTTTGTTCTCTCCCGATGGAACGAGGGACCCTCAGACTGCAACTGTAGGACCCACCCAGCACGGGGGACCTGGGAACACCCCCGACAGAGGGGAACCTCGGAGGCTGGTGCTGGGTCCCTGAGCAGGAGCCTGGCTGGGGCTGCCGCCAGGGTCACCAAGTGCCTGCTCTTGGGAGCATGAGGAAGGAGCTAAGTGCAAAGCCCCTTCACCCTCCTGCAGCCCGTTCCCGACCCCGGCCCCGGCCCCCAACAGGCAGAGCCGCACCCAGAGGCTGAGCTGGGCCGCTGGCGGCATGACTGAGCCATTTCCAACGTCCGCATAGACAAGGGGATGCGCAGCACCCACACGCGTGCACCCAGGCACAGTGAGGCCACCGGCCTCCTCCCCAACCCCTCCTGATGGCCGCCCACCCAGAACAAAACCCCATATGACCAAGGCCCATGAGCCCAAGGGACTGACCCCTGCCCGGGTCAGCGCCCCCAGTCCAACCCCGCTCCTCCATGACCCCGCTTCCCAAGAGCTGCTCCTCCATCAACCTGGCTCCCTTCCCCACGTCACACACCTGCAGCTCAGGTTACCTATCAGGGAGGGTCCCCCAAGGGGCTCAGGCTCAGGGTGTCTGACCTGCATTGAACCCACTTGCTTCTTTCTTTGTAAGACTACAAAATTCTCAAGTGTCAGGACCTTGCTGTGTCATTCACTCACGTGTCCCTGTACTTGGAACAGTGCCAGATACCAGTGGTTGCCAATAGGTACGATACAACTAAAGGGATTCATTCATAGGTAGATTACTATACATGCGCACATGTGCACACACACATGCATATGCATATGTATATACACACATGTACATATATACAAAGGTGCATGTGCATATGTACGCATGAAGCCCGCACGTGTGCACATGCGTGTGTACATGCATGTTACACGGATATACACATATGTACCCACACACTGGCTTTAAGGCAGGAGTTGCTGAAATAAACACTGACAGAGTAAACCACCCTGGGTTATTTCTTTTTTTTTTATTTTTTTTATTTTTTTAATTAGTTTCTGCTTTATAACAAAGTGAATCAGTCATACATATACATCTGTTCCCACATCCCTTCCCTCATGCATCTCCCTCCCTCCCACCCTCCCCATCCCACCCCTCCAGGCGGTCACAAAGCACCGAGTTGATCTCCCTGTGCTATGCGGCTGCTTCCCACTATCTATCTACCTTACGTTTGGTAGTGTATATATGTCCATGCCTCTCTTTCGCTTTGTCACAGCTTACCCTTCCCCCTCCCCATATCCTCAAGTCCATTCTCAAGTAGGTCTGTGCCTTTATTCCCGTTTTGCCCCTAGGTTCTTCATGACTTTTTTTTTTTAATTCCGTATATATGTGTTAGCATACGGTATTTGTCTTTCTCTTTCTGACTTACTTCACTCTGTATGACAGACTCTAGGTCTATCCACCTCATTACAAATAGCTCAGTTTCCTTTCTTTTTATGGCTGAGTAATATTCCATTGTATATATGTGCCACATCTTCTTTATCCATTCATCCGATGATGGACACTTAGGTTGTTTCCAGCTCCGGGCTATTGTGAATAGAGCTGCAATGAACATTTTGGTACATGTCTCTTTTGGAATTATGGTTTTCTCAGGGTATATGCCTAGTAGTGGGATTGCTGGGTCATATGGTAGTTCTATTTTTAGTTTTTTAAGGAACCTCCGTACTGTTCTCCATAGTGGCTGTACCAATTCACATTCCCACCAGCAGTGCAAGAGTGTTCCCTTTTCTCCACACCCTCTCCAGCATTTATTGTTTCTAGATTTCTTGATGATGGCCATTCTGACTGGTGTGAGATGATATCTCATTGTAGTTTTGATTTGCATTTCTCTAATGATTAATGATGTTGAGCATTCTTTCATGTGTTTGTTGGCAGTCTGTATATCTTCTTTGGAGAAATGCCTATTTAAGTCTTCTGCCCATTTTTGGATTGGGTTGTTTGTTTTTTTGCTATTGAGTTGCATGAGCTGTTTATAAATTTTGGAGATTAATCCTTTGTCAGTTGCTTCATTTGCAAATATTTTCTCCCATTCTGAGGGTTGTCTTTTGGTCTTGTTTATGGTTTCCTTTGCTCTGCAAAAGCTTTGAAGTTTCATTAGGTCCCATTTGTTTATCTTTGTTTTTATTTCCATTTCTCTAGGAGGTGGGTCCAAAAGGATCTTGCTGTGATTTATGTCATAGAGTGTTCTACCTATGTTTTCCTCTAAGAGTTTGATAGTTTCTGGCCTTACATTTAAGTCTTTAATCCATTTTGAGCTTATTTTTGTGTATGGTGTTAGGGAATGATCTAATCTCAAACTTTTACATGTCCCTGTCCAGTTTTCCCAGCACCACTTATTGAAGAGGTTGTCCTTTCTCCACTGTACATTCCTGCCTCCTTTATCAAAGATAAGTTGGCCATATGTGCGTGGGTTTATCTCTGGGCTTTCTATCCTGATCCACTGATCTATCTTTCTGTTTTTATGCCACTACCACACTGTCTTGATTACTGTAGCTTTGTAGTATAGTCTGAAGTCAGGGAGCCTGATTCCTCCAGCTCCGTTTTTCATTCTCAAGATTGCTTTGGCTATTCGGGGTCTTTTGTTTTTCCAAACAAATTTTGAAATTTTTTGTTCTAGTTCTGTGAAAAATGCCAATGGTAGTTTGATAGGGATTGCATTGAATCTGTAGATTGCTTTGGGTAGTAGAGTCATTTTCACAATATTGATTCTTCCAATCCAGGAGCATGGTATATCTCTCCATCTATTTGTATCATCTTTAATTTCTTTCATCAGTGTCGTATAATTTTCTGCATACAGGTCTTTTGTCTCCTTAGGTAGGTTTATTCCTAGATATTTTATTCTTTTTGTTGCAATGGTAAATGGGAGTGTTTTCTTGATTTCATTTTCAGATTTTTCATCATCAGTGTACAGGAATGCCAGAGATTTCTGTACATTAATTTTGTATCCTGCTACTTTACCAAATTCATTGATTAGCTCTAGTAGTTTTTCGGTAGCATCTTTAGGATTCTCTATGTATAGTATCATGTCATCTGCAAACAGTGACAGCTTTACTTCTTCTTTTCCAATTTGGATTCCTTTTATTTCCTTTTCTTCTCTGATTGCTGTGGCTAAAACTTCCAAAACTATGTTGAATAAGAGTGGTGAGAGTGGGCAGCCTTGTCTTGTTCCTGATCTTAGTGGAAATGGTTTCAGTTTTTCACCATTGAGGACAATGTTGGCTGTGGGTTTGTCATATATGGCCTTTATTATGTTGAGGAAAGTTCCCTCTATGCCTACTTTCTGCAGGGTTTTTATCATAAATGGATGTTGAATTTTGTCGAAAGCTTTCTCTGCATCTATTGAGATGATCATATGGTTTTTCTCCTTCAACTTGTTAATATGGTGTATCACATTGATTGATTTGCGTATATTGAAGAATCCTTGCATTCCTGGAATAAACCCCACTTGATCATGGTGTATGATCCTTTTAATGTGCTGTTGGATTCTGTTTGCTAGTATTTTGTTGAGGATTTTTGCATCTATGTTCATCAGTGATATTGGCCTGTAGTTTTCTTTCTTTGTGACATCCTTGCCTGGTTTTGGTATCAAGGTGATGGTGGCCTCGTAGAATGAGTTTGGGAGTGTTCCTTCCTCTGATATTGTTTGGAAGAGTTTGAGAAGGATGGGTGTTAGCTCTTCTCTAAATGTTTGATAGAATTCGCCTGTGAAGCCATCTGGTCCTGGGCTTTTGTTTGATGGAAGATTTTTAATCACAGTTTCAATTTCAGTGCTTGTGATTGGTCTATTCATATTTTCTATTTCTTCCTGAGTCAGTCTTGGCAGGTTGTGCATTTCTAAGAATTTGTCCATCTCTTCCAGGTTGTCCATTTTATGGGCATAGAGTTGCTTGTAGTAATCTCTCATGACCTTTTGTATTTCTGCAGTGTCAGTTGTTACTTCTCCTTTTTCATTTCTAATTCTATTGATTTGAGTCTTCTCCCTTCTTTTCTTGATGAGTCTGGCTAATGGTTTATCAATTTTGTTTATCTTCTCAAAGAACCAGCTTTTAGTTTTATTGATCTTTGCTATCGTTTCCTTCATTTCTTTTTCATTTATTTCTGATCTGATTTTTATGATTTCTTTCCTTCTGCTAACTTTGGGATGTTTTTGTTCTTCTTTCTCTAATTGCTTTAGGTGCAAGGTTAGGTTGTTTATTCGAGATGTTTCCTGTTTCTTAAGGTGGGATTGTATTGCTATAAACTTCCCCCTTAGAACTGCTTTTGCTGCATCCCATAGGTTTTGGGTCGTCGTGTCTCCATTGTCATTTGTTTCTAGGTATTTTTTAATTTCCTCTTTGATTTCTTCAGTTATCACTTCGTTATTAAGTAGTGTATTGTTTAGCCTCCATGTGTTTGTATTTTTTACAGCTCTTTTCCTGTAATTGATATCTAGTCTCATAGCATTGTGGTCAGAAAAGATACTTGATACAATTTCAATTTTCTTAAATTTACCAAGGCTTGATTTGTGACCCAAGATATGATCTATCCTGGAGAATGTTCCATGAGCACTTGAGAAAAATGTGTATTCTGTTGTTTTTGGATGGAATGTCTTATAAATATCAATTAAGTCCATCTTGTTTAATGTATCATTTAAAGCTTGTGTTTCCTTATTTATTTTCATTTTGGAAGATCTGTCCATTGGTGAAAGTGGGGTGTTAAAGTCCCCTACTATGATTGTGTTACTGTCGATTTCTCCTTTTATGGCTGTTAGTATTTGCCTTATGTATTGAGGTGCTCCTATGTTTGGTGCATAAATATTTACAATTGTTATATCTTCTTCTTGGATCGATCCCTTGATCATTATGTAGTGTCCTTCTTTGTCTCTTCTAGTAGTCTTTATTTTAAAGTCTATTTTGTCTGATATGAGAATTGCTACTCCAGCTTTCTTTTGGTTTCCATTTGCATGGAATATCTTTTTCCATCCCCTTACTTTCAGTCTGTATGTGTCTCTAGGTCTGAAGTGTGTCTCTTGTAGACAGCATATATATGGGTCTTGTTTTTGTATCCATTCAGCCAATCTGTGTCTTTTGGTGGGAGCATTTAGGCCATTTACATTTAAGGTAATTATCGATATGTATGTTCCTATTCCCATTTTCTTAATTGTTTTGGGTTCATTATTGTAGGTCTTTTCCTTCTGTTGTGTTTCTTGCCTAGAGAAGTTCCTTTAGCATTTGTTGTAAAGCTGGTTTGGTGGTGCTGAACTCTCTCAGCTTTTGCTTGTCTGTAAACGTTTTAATTTCTCCATCAAATCTGAATGAGATCCTTGCTGGGTAGAGTAATCTTGGTTGCAGGTTTTTCTCCTTCATCACTTTAATTATGTCCTGCCACTCCCTTCTGGCTTGTAGAGTTTCTGCTGAGAGATCAGCTGTTATCCTGATGGGGATTCCCTTGTGTGTTATTTTGTTGTTTTTGCCTTGCTGCTTTTAATATGATTTCTTTGTGTTTAATTTTTGGCAGTTTGATTAATATGTGTCTTGGCGTATTTCTCCTTGGATTTATTCTGTATGGGACTCTCTGTGCTTCCTGGACTTGATTAACTATTTCCTTTCCCATATTAGGGAAGTTTTCAACTATAATCTCTTCAAATATTTTCTCAGTCCCTTTCTTTTTCTCTTCTTCTTCTGGAACCCCTATAATTCGAATGTTGGTGCGTTTAATGTTGTCCCAGAGGTCTCTGAGACTGTCCTCTGTTCTTTTCATTCTTTTTTCTTTATTTTGCTCTGCAGCAGTTATTTCCACTATTTTATCTTCCACCTCACTTATCCGTTCTTCTGCCTCAGTTATTCTGCTATTGATCCCATCTAGACTATTTTTATTTCATTTATTGTGTTTTTAATCGATGCTTGATTCATCTTTAGTTCTTCTAGGTCCTTGTTAACTGTTTCTTGCATTTTGTCTATTCTATTTCCAAGATTTTGGATCTGGGAAATAGAATCTTGGATCATCTTTACCATCATTATTCTGAATTCTTTTTCAGGTAGACTGCCTATTACCTCTTCATTTGTTAGGTCTGGTGGGTTTTTATCTTGTTCCTTCTCCTGCTGTGTGTTTTTCTGTCTTCTCATTTTGCTTATGTTACTGTGTTTGGGGTCTCCTTTTTGCAGGCTGCAGGTTCGTAGTTCCCGTTGTTTTTGGTGTCTGTCCCCAGTGGCTAAGGTTGGTTTAGTGGGTTGTGTAGGCTTCCTGGTGGAAGGTACTAGTGCCTGTGTTCTGGTGAATGAGGCTGGATCTTGTCTTTCTGGTGGGCAGGTCCACGTCTGGTGGTGTGTTTTGGGGTGTCTGCGGACTTTTTATGATTTTAGGCCACCTCTCTGCTAATGGGTGGCGTTGTGTTCCTGTCTTGCTAGTTGTTTGGCATAGGGTGTCCAGCACTGTAGCTTGCTGGTCGTTGAGTGAAGCTGGGTGCTGGTGTTGAGATGGAGATCTCTGGAAGATTTTCGCCGTTTGATATTATGTGGAGCTGGGAGGTCTCTTGTGGACCAGTGTCCTGAAGTTGGCTCTCCCACCTCAGAGGCACAGCACTGACTCCTGGCTCCTCAATTTGGGATGATTTGTTGTCTATTCATGTATTCCACAGATGCAGGGTACATCAAGTTGATTGTGGAGCTTTAATCCGCTGCTTCTGAGGCTGCTGGGAGAGGTTTCCCTTTCTCTTCTTTGTTCTCACAGCTCCTGGGTCTCAGCTTTGGATTTGGCCCCGCCTCTGCGTGTAGGTCGCCGGAGGGCGTCTGTTCTTCGCTCAGACAGGACAGGGTTAAAGGAGCAGCCTCTTTGGGGACTCTGGCTCACTCAGGCCGGGCGGGAGGGAGGGGCACGGAGTGCGGGGCGAGCCTGCAGCAGCAGAGTTCGGCGTGACGTTGCACCAGCCCGAGGCGCGCCGTGCGTTCTCCCAGGGAAGCCGCCCCTGGATCCCGGGACCCCGGCAGTGGCGGGCTGCACAGGCTCCCGGAAGGGCAGTGTGGACAGTGACCTGCGCTCGCACACAGGCTTCTTGGCGGCGGCAGCAGCAGCCCCAGCGTCCCACGCCCGTCACTGGGCTCCGCGCTTTCAGTCGTGACTCGCGCCCGTCTGTGGAGCCCCTTTAAGCAGCGCTCTTAATCCCCTCTCCTCGCGCACCAGGAAACCAAGAGAGAAGAAAAAGTCTCTTGCCTCTTCGGCAGCTCCAGAGTTTTCCCGGACTCCCTGCCGGCTAGCTGTGGCACATTAGCCCCCTTCAGGCTGAGTTCTCGCCGCCAGCCCCAGTCCTTTCCCTGCACTCTGACCGAAGCCCGAGCCTCAGCTTCCAGCGCCGCCCGCCCTGGCAGGCGAGCAGACAAGCCTCTCGGGCGGGTGAGTGCCGCTCGGCACCGATCCTCTGTGCGGGAATCTCTCCGCTTTGCCCTACCCAGGTATGTGGGGAGTTTCTTGCCTTTTGGGAGGTCTGGGGTCTTCTGCCAGCGTTCAGTAGGTGTTCTGTAGGAGTTGTTCCACGTGTAGCTGTATTTCTGGTGTATCCGTGGGGAGGAAGGTGATCTCCGCATCTTACTCTTCCGCCATCTTACCCGGAAGTGCCCACCCTGGGTTATTTCGACTGAATTTTTTACAGAGAGAAAAGAGAAGCACTTGGAAAACCAGATCTTGACAAAACTTAATCTCCTCAAAGTTTCATGTAAAATCCACTATTACTCATTATTTTTGTTAGAGCTATAAAAACAGGGAGCCTTTAAAAGAAATGTCGCTTCTTAAGGTGCATCTCCTTGAAAGGGCGCTGCAGGGTAAGTCGTGCAGGGAGAGGCTCCCGGCGCCCGGCCCTGGTCTCTGCGGGTCCGCTGGCTGTTCCTGTCCTTCTCCCGAGGCGACCCGGCGGGCTCTGCTCGGAATCGAGCTGCGCCCGAGACCCCACTGGAGAAAACAGCGCATGGCCGGACCCGGGCGCAGGGAGAGCTCTGCTCTGCTAGGGCCGGGAAGAGCGCCACCGGCACGTGCGGGGCAGGCACGCTGAGCGCTGGGAACCCGCACCCGCCTGCCACCCAGGGACGGGAGGTGCGCGTCGTGGCGACCCCTCCGGTGGAAGTGACACCAGATCCATGCCGAGCCGGCCCCGGCTGAGTGGGGCGAGACACAGGAGCTCGGCTTCCCGCATAGGACACCCAGCCGCCTTCATCTAAGAGAGCAGCTCACCAAGACCACACCCACGGCCCAGGCCATGGGGTCCCTCCTGCCTGAGGCGAGGCCCCCGATGGCTCAGCTGGGAGCTAAGGAGGAGGTGGCATCCCAGCCTGGTTAAATCCTGCGCCATGGACCAAGGAGTTTAATGTGAACGAACAGTGTTTGGGAAAAAAGGCAATTTAGAAGAGCAAAAAATGTACTTAAAATGCCAAAATGCCAAAACATAAAACATTCACAGGGTGTTAAAGGGACTCTGACTGACCCCTGCTGAGGTTCCAGCAGAAACAGACTCACAGGCCACCTTTACGTCAGGGCCGTGGAGAACCCGAGGCAGGACAGACCCTCCCAGTGCCCCGCGGGCAAACAGAAACGCGCCTCCGCACCATGCAGATGGGCCCCTTAAACTACCCGCGGCAGCCCTCTGTGCTCTGACTATGCAAGGCATTTTTGAGCGCCAACTGTATGCCAGCCAGGTACGGCTCTGTCCTCAAGGAGGTCGGAGTCTCAGGATCTCACGGGGAGGGTGCATCACACACCGTCCCCCAGCACGGAGAGCTTTAAGGAGGCACGGCCGCTGGGCAAAGGAAGGCCCCGATTCCAACCAGACAGGCCAGGGCGGCCTCGTTGGATGGCGATGGGGCCAGTCTTGACACAGAAGCAGGAGTTTGCCGCTGGTCCAGGCCACGGAGGCAGGTGGTGGGAGGTGCAGTCTGGCCATCCGCCAAGACCTCCCGGGGGAGTGCTGTAGACGTGGAGGATGTGAGCTCATCTGTGTTCTAGAAACAGCCCCCCGAGGCTGGACGGGAAGAAGCCGGTGTGGGGACCCTCACCCAGTGGCCTTCCGCCAGGGTTTAGAGCCTGAGCTCTGCGGCCAGCCGGTGCCTGAGGTCACACTCACGGCCCACAGGTCTCAGGACTTGCTGATGCCAGGGTCTCAGCCACCTCGTCTGTGAACTAGGATTCCTGTGAGGACACCAGGCCGGAACATGTGGTGCATGGGAACCCTCGGTGAGCACTGTTTATCACCATCTGCACCCAAGAGAGGACAGGGAAATGCCTGGGGGTTGCCCTTCTTCTGGCCTGGTCAGTGCCCCTGGGGCATCTAAAACTCTCCAGGGCTTGGTGCATCTCACAGCAGCACCCACGGTGCAAGAGAACGGCCTGGGCCCAGCCATTCGGGCCCCCCTTGGATGCCCGGCCCGAGACCAGAGGGTCCACACCCACACCCGAGGAGACCAAGCAGGGATGAGACAAGAGCAGTGGCAAGAGTCTGCCTGCAAAGTTGATTCCAACTCGGAAGCAGCTGGGACCTCGAGGAATTTAAAGCCAGACATTGAAATGGTGGTGTGTGTTTTAGCAGCAGGGTGGTTGGGGAAGAGCCCGGTGCAGACGGGCTGCTTGAAGTGGCAGGAGATGGCAGCTGGGACAGGAAGGCTGACAGAGGGCTGGGCCACACACCCCTGTACCTCCCTTCTGAGGGTCTGCACTCACCACGGTAACACACGTCAACCCTCTTCCGGGATTTTAAATACGAGTCATTCTGAGAACAGACAGAGGCCTGGGGAGACCCGGGGACCAGTCCAGACCCTCCAATACATGGGAAGTTGAACGAGTTAAGTCAACCTGCTTCTCTATTTTATGTACCTTCAAAGTCCCCGTAAAATCAAGTTCTGTCTAACCATAGGAAGGACGTGGGATTCCAGCCAAATGCAGCCTTCTCTCATCTTCCAGACAGAATAAATGTCCCAGTGCTCATTGCTCTGCGGCGCCCTTTCCTCTCACTTTACGATGCTTAAAGAGTCAGCTTTGTATAAATGTTATTCACGCCCACATCTACCACCTTCTAGGCGGCAATTTCTGTGAAAGCAGAAATCATTTCTAATTCAGCTTCTGACCTTCTACTACAGGAAGCAAAATTCTGTGCATTTCTCCCTAAACTCATGGGAACAAACAAATTGTGTGAAGTTAGTTGCACATGAAGATTAAAAGTTTTCTAAGGCAATGTCCACCAGCCTTCATAAATTTGTATTTTAAAAATGGCTTTCATTTAATGACTTTAGCATATGCTAAGAAATTCACATGCATTATCTTATTTAATCCTTATAACAGAGAAAAGTATTCTATGCAAAAGGTTAAAATATCTTCTTTTATGAAATGGAAACAGAGAGGAAGATGTCAGACAAAACAGCATCACATTACTTTTCAAAATGAAATAACTTCTCTGAAAATATGAGAAAAACTGGTTACCTAAGTTTAAAAGAATTGTCTTTACAATTATTTTAAAGCCAGGGCTTTATTTTTATGTTATAAGTAAAAGAGCATCTAAAACTCCAAAATTATATTTTTCATTTTTAACTTAAACAGCTGAAACAAATTTGGGAACCAAATTGAAAAAAAATCTCACACTAAGCTCTAATATGCCAAGTTTCAATCAAGTCTTTATGACTCTGTGATAAACTCCAGAAAGAAATAAAGATTAGAACATGCAAAAAAAAAAAATTTATGATGGAAATGCTGACAAGCCATTTTCCACACGCAAAAAATGATGATGGTGATGATGACAATGATGATGATGATAGCTTTGAAATGACCACCTTTAATAAGAGTCACATACAATAAATTCAAAAGTTAAATGAGCAAAGAAATCTTTTTCTAATACTGTAACTCATAATACTTTAGAGACAGCAAGTGTCCGAAAGCATGGAAAGAAGTATGTTTTAAATGTAACACTTAACAGCATTAAAGGAACGTCACACGTGAGATTCGTATTTATCTTCATGACTGAAGCATTTTAACTGAAGAATGGCAATATTTGGTAAATTTAGTCAATTCTTACTGCATTATATTAAATAAAGACTCTAAGAAACTCTGCAAAAACTGACCAAATATACAACCTATGTAACATTTCAAGAGAGACACTTGGATGTTAGAAATATGTATCTTTAAGATAAATTTTATGTACTGCATTTTGAGAATAGTACATTAAACATTCTAAATGCTATTCGTCAAACTGTAACCCCTAGAGTCTGTGTGCAGATGGTCTTTTCAAGAAACCCATTGCCCTCAGCACGTACATCTCATTTCCTTAAGGGACTGTATCCTTTGCTTTCTGTTGGTAACAGTCAGTTGTGACTCAGGTCAGCAGATTCCAGGGATGGACAGCCATCCCGGGGGCACAAGGACCCACGTTTGGAGGTGAATGCCTCTGCCCTTTAAGATTCTGCGCCAAGAACAGCCTGCCAATAGCTCACTGAGTTGCACTTTAATTTTTTAAAAAAACACAACAACTAAGAAATTAGGTGGGTATTAGGCTAACAATCATTTTAAATACATGACTCAATTATCAAACTCATTTAAAAGTCCAGAAATACATAAGGTCTAATAATCAATCTGAAAGCTGATCTTGGCAGATCTTACTCTGAAATGAGCAGCATAAAATCATGGTTCCCAAACACAAACCCCATTCCCGCCATAAAAGACACACCCTTCCCATCACAGCCCTCCCAGAAGACACGCCAGGAGAACAGGGGTGTCACCACACACGGCCACTAACACGCACTCCAGTTCTGAAGTCTGCTATTTTAGTAGCCTCATGAAGTCACAAAATTCTTCAAAGGGATGCCTTCATTCATCGGGGGACCTACTGCACAGGGTTTAAAATATTTTTGTTCTGTTCTTTATGCAGTAAGATCCCGTTCAAAGGAAGGAAGATGCAGAAAAATAAGCTTTACTTCAACAACTCTCAGCAAGCGGATAGCATTATACAAACCGGGAAAACCTCCTCCTACCATAATTGAAAACGTCCTCATCAATTAGCCTCCAAGGGTAAAATGTGGGGCAACGTCAAGCTAGGATCCTATCTGGGCCTTCAGAGCTCTCATCCAAGAGCAGGTGCCCACAGTGAGGAGAGGGCACTTGGCCCCAGGAGAGGGGGCCCCTCGTCCCAGGCGGCCTCCCCGGCCGCTTGCCCGGCCCACGTCCCGAAGCTCTGCCTCTGGGCCACGCGCAGGAGCCATCCAGACTGAGCTCCCAGGACACGGACGTGGAGCCCCAGGCCTGCCCCCCAAATCGGGGGTCCCCCGCTGCACCGCGACACAGCCTGACTCAGCTCCCACTCACTGAGAAGGACGCTGGAACAAAGTCCGTTCGAGCGAGTTCAGCCCCGCGGTCCAGAGTCTGTGTTCTGTCCTCATGCACATCAGTAACAAAGGCTCACAGATTATCAGACTGTGCCTGCCCTATTACACAGAAACTTAAAGTAAACCTGGAATAACATGTTGAAACTGTGGATAAGAGAGTCCTTTTAAGCAATATGGTAAGACTTCACTGAAATAAAGAGGATACCCTTGAATCATAATGCAGATTTCAGAAGGCATTATACATTAAACCCTTAATTTAGAAAGCCATTCCAAATATATGAAAAATCAAAATTGTAGCTGTAGTCCTACAAACAAAAGTTTTGTTCACAAGGCTCTTAGTTGCTCTTCTGGGTAACAAAGTGTCTTCTGAACTAAACTGTGAGGCAATGAATTCATTGAAGGGGCCACCTCCTCAATTCCCCGATTTTCAACCCTCAGCTGTGAGCATTTTTAAACACATCCTCTGTAGAGACAGACTAGCTACATCCTACAGAGAACCCGCGGATTCCCAAAGGCTGTTTCGCGTTCCTGCAGAATCTCCATGACTGTCACCCAGTCCACCTAGCGCTTGAAACACCCAAACGCTCCACCACATTTTAAGTGAAAATGGATTACCAGTAAAATCAAAAACTGGGCCCATAAACTAATCAAAGACAAAAGTGTAAACATTAACATTCGATACAGAATTAGAATGTCTTCTAATGTCAAACATCAAGGCTTAGAAGAATTTCATGCCCAGTAAAAACTACCGTTGAACCTGGCAGCAAACTGATTGCATCGTACCTTTGCATCTGCTAAACACTTTAAACAAAGTTGACAAAGGCTGTGCACTGTCAAAAACTCACTCGCTTTACTTTGACAAATTTGGTGGACGGGGCGAGAATGGGCTCCCGCCGTGATGGCGGCACTGCAGCCGCACTGAGGTCAAAACCTCCAGGGTCCTGCTCCACCCAGCAGCAACCATGAGGCCTGTGACTCGGTTGGGAACTCCTTCCAACCAGAGATGCACAGATGGATGATTAGGTACGATTCTGAGGCCCCACAGCAGAGGCCTGACCACAGCCCCTCCCCTAGCTGATCCCAGGCAACTGGCCGGAGCTAGTGGGCGCACTGCTCAAACAGTGGGGAGACCCGGGCAGTATGGATTTCCAGGTGGGAAACTAAGAGCCTACTTAGAGGTAAGTGAGGCTGCAGATGTCAGACACCCCATATCAGAGGTGGAACGGCCGTCCGGCACGTAGGTACTGAGCTGGAAGACAGGTCTGAGCCAGAGGTTAGACAGCGAGGCCATGGGCGGGAGAGACCCCAGGCACAGGCTGCACACGTGAAGGACAAGCCCTCGACACAGCACGTGGTGGGTAAACTTCATCAATGTGGCATAGGAGGGACAATGTACCAACGACCCAACCTTCAGTGTTTAGCCCAGAGCACTGTCTTAAAAAGTATATGTGGGAGGGCTTCCCTGATGGCGCAGTGGTTAAGAACCCGCCTGCCAATGCAGGGGACATGGATTCGAGCCCGGGTCCGGGACGATCCCACGTGCTGCAGAGCAATGAAGCCCGTGGGCCACAACTACTGAGCCTGCGCTCTAGAGCCCGCGAGCCACAACTACTGAGCCCACGTGCCACAACTACTGAGTCTGCGTGCCTAGAGCCCACACTCCAAAACAAGAGAAGCCACTGCAGTGAGAGGCCCACACACGGCAACGAAGAGTAGCTCCCGCTCGCCGCAACTGGAGAAAGCCCGCACACAGCAATGAAGACCCAACGCAGCCAAAAAGAAATAAATAAAATAAAATAAATTTTTTTAAAAAGTGTATGTGGCAGAAAAGTATAGAGCAGAAAGAGTACTAGATACAATAATAAACCCAATGCTAACACCAAAATATGCAGAAATCCTCACTCAAGGCCAGAATAATCAGAGTGACACATTTCTGCTAGGTGTTTTTTGTTTGGTTGGTTCGGGGTTTTCTTTTAGCAAAAGGTTCTAGCACAAAAATGTCACATTTCTCACCAAAATATACTAGAACCTGTAACACCTTGTATCAGTCCTTCTGAAATTTCAAGTATAACACTTCTCAAAAGAATTTGACTTAGACCTTTGAATAAATTATAAGTTTATAAAACGAGTATCTGAAGCTCAGAGCTTTGCTTCTAAATAAATTAAAATCAGTGCTCTTTAATTTAAAATGATGATGTTAGCCACAAAAGCTCAAAACTTAAAGTTTTGGAATCAATTTCCTATTCAACAGCAACTGCTATAATTTTTGCCATCTTCCACATGAGATGGGGTAAACTGTTCAATTCATCACAGGATGCACATACTAAGTGTAGCAGTTTACTTTTTAAATGTACTAAATTACTATGTTATTTAATAGACCGGAAGCATCAGGTTATATCACCCTGCTATATGTCATATGCTCTATTGCCTCCAGTTTTATTTTTCCTTTGAGGCTCTTTTCACTACTGAGATGAAGCCATTACACGAAGGACTATGTGCTCCCCGAGTTCCCGGCGCTCAGCCCAAGCCTGGAGCTTGGACCTTCAGCACATGCTTTTGCTGGAAGGGCAACGGTAAGGATGTGATGGGAGGACGGCAGGAGGAAGGACACAGGAATAAAGGTCACTCACTGCTGATAAGCTAGTAATCGTCTGCTGCATCTGTCACGGGGAGCCTGAAAACAGGTGTGCACCTGCTCCTGTTTATACCTGGAAGAGAATGAAATATGATCCATCATTTTGTTTCCCTTTCACTACAAGTAAAGATTCTACCTTTAAAAAACTTGAAAATAAAAAAAAAGTTTTCATGCCACTTAACAATCATATTTTACTAACACTAAAGGAATAGGCGCGGCCATAAGCACGAAAGGCGCGTCACACGTGACCCCTCCACCAAACCACAGGGACACCTGGATGCACAGCAAATACAGAGCAGGGACGCTGGTCTCGGGAAGAGGAAAGCGGGGGAACGGGGCTTGGAGGGGAGGCCTCCACTTTTCTCTGCAAGGTTTCGTTTCCTCAAAAAGTTTTGAAAACAAAGACAGTAAAGCATTAATATCTGCCAAAGTCAGGTGTGGCCAGGCAGGTGTTTAGTAGCCCACACAAACGTACATCTGTGGATATATATGAAATATTCCGTAATTTCAACTTATTATAAACAGTAATGGTTCTGCATACGAAATGAGTTAAATATGTTGCTGAACCAGGGTGATGACCCCCTTTCCTGAGCCCCGGCCACTGGCAAGATCACCCCAAGCCGAGGGACGGCCCTACAGGGAAGCTCCACGTGTGGAGAAGGGGGGTTTCTGGTAACAGGAGGCTATTATCACATTTTGGATGGCATTTGTCAATGTAAACGCTTTGTTTACACATAACTTCTTGTGGAAATGCGGCGCCCCGGGTCCAGAGCGGACAGGCCCGAGAGGAGATGACTGCCTTCATATGGCGCCTTTGCTGGTGTTGATGTGATGCTCGAGCAGCTGAAACTCAAGGCCGAGGACGACAAAATAAACGCGTCTATGTAATAAAACCGCACAGACTGTACAGGCTTAGGAAATGTGTCTTTGCCCTGCAATGAAAATCAGTAATCATTACTAACAAAATAAATGTCACTAAAAACTCTACTGCTCTAAATATGAAACCCTTTCATCTTAAAACCGAACATCTATTTACTCTAAATGTATAGAATGTACTTTGTTAGACCCAGCTTAGCTTTTGGTTCTTCTTCCTGACTTTCTAAAAGATGTTCCATGATTAAATTTTACTGTAATGAGTGTTTTGGATTCTGGCCGTCTAAAACCTCGAAACCAACTGGTCAGTAAACACAGTCAAGCCGAACTTCTACACCTGTTTGAAGACATGGCTCTGAGGTGTCTGCTGCCACATGGCACAGCCCACGTCACAGGGTAAACGCTGACAGGACTAAGGGCCCAAAACAAATTCCCTCTCTCTTCACCGCTGCCGAGCGCCTCACCCTGCAGAGGCCTGGGATTAGCCAACTTTCCCCTCCTGATTAGTTTCCCCAGGATTCAGTCCCTTTTTACAAGACTCATAGAAAATAAAGGCTAACAGCTTTCTTGAAAATATGCTTTTTGCCAGCACATAATCTGATGAATCGAAGCCACGTCTCCTGTCATCACCTCTTTTCCTGTCATCTTCCTGTTCCCCGTTCCCATTCTATTTCCAAATGACCTCCTATAAGTTCACTGAAACAAGGCGTTTTTTCCCCAGAAGGTACTTCCTCCACATAGTATCCCTTGGGCATATTTTCACCTGTACAATAAAATCACATTGAATTTATATTTAAATTATTCCAGTATTTTAGTATTAATCGCTGTCATTTTTAGGCCACACAAATGAAAGCCTTATTTAACTGTGTGTATGTGTGTGTGTGCACACACGTATGTACCTGTGTGCTGTGCGCACATGCATGTCACGTATGTGTACGCACACACACACACGCACGCACACACAGAAGAAAGTCCTGAACCATCGATCACTGTCACTGTGCTGCCCAGCTGCCCGGCCTCCTGGTTAGGGTAGGAGACGGGGACCATGGAGGAGCTCTGCTTGGACAGCGGACTGCCCGACAGTCTCCCTGGGGTCACCATTACCAGACACAGTGCCAGCTCTGTCCTGCGGACCGACCACACCTTCAGCGTCCGTCCCAGGAAGCGGACAGCGCTCACTGCTCTGTCGTGACCTGAGGGGGAAAAAGCAGGAAGGAAAGACCTAGTACCTTCATCCAAAACACCAGAACCGCACCTCGTCCAGGAAAAAGTAACGCTGGAAGCCAGAGGCATTTCCGAGCCAAGCGACCCAGGGGAACCAATGCCCAAGGAGGTGGATTTTACTTCATTTAAAGGCTAAATATGGCTTCTGAAGAAGGTGTTGAACTGTGACGTAACCCATCGGCTTGACCAGCAATTACAGCATCAGAATAATTAAACTTGCAGATAGCGGACCGGTTATCACTTACTGCATCCATTCCCTCCATTTACAGGAAAATAAGCGTCTGCTCAGTTAAGGGAAAGGCAGTACTGCCCAGGTCATGCACCTGGCCAGTGCAACGGCCGTCCAGACGAGGGGTCCCGTGCCCCGTCGGCCCCAGCGCTGAGCTGCCCGGCCCGTCAGCTCCGTCCTGATGAAGCGGCGGGAAGCGCTGTGGCTTCTGTCTGGGCCCCGTCCTGCCCCGCCCTAGTGACCACCTCGAAAGGCCTTCGCAGTGGCGGGCGGGAGGGGCACCCTTAAAGTCACCCCCAGACGCTGCCACCGCCTGCCACGCTGAGCCTGTGCGGCGAGAGGCTTCTTGGAGGCGGGTTTCTGGAGTCTGGGAGATGAAAACTGCGGCCCTGCGAGAAGCGGTGTGAAACGGAAAGGGGGC
This sequence comes from Mesoplodon bidens, assembly GCF_964165515.1. Lineage (NCBI taxonomy): Eukaryota > Metazoa > Chordata > Mammalia > Artiodactyla > Ziphiidae > Mesoplodon > Mesoplodon bidens. Next base: position 93,592,787 of record NC_138168.1, read on the forward strand.
AAGGCTGGGCTGCCCACTAGGCTCCGGTGGGTGCACGGGCGGGCGGGCGGGCGACGGGGAGACACTCGAACCAGAAAACCAGCGATGCTCCCTGTGCTGCAGCAAAGCTGCGCTTCTGAGCCGCTGCCACGCCCTGGGAAGGGCTCCAGCCCCACGTCCTGGGCGCCGTGATCCTGGGCGATCCAAGGCCTCAGATCTCCCGAGTCTGACACTTCGTGACTGAAATCGCAGGGCTAGGAGACGTCCTTGCCGTCGCAAGGAGCTCACCACCAGCTGCCTGTGCTCACGTGGGCTCGGCGTGTGAATTACAGATGGTAATTTAGAGATTAGACCGTGACTTCCAACATCCCCACATCACACCTGTCAGAAAACTAACAGGAAGAACTGGAAACACCGGGAAAGATGTACAAGTGCACATTGCAGCTCTATGACATGACCTCGACAAAACTGAGAGCTAAAATTTACCGAGCAGAAAAATATCCGAAATGGCTTTGCTGCCCTCTGGTGTAAGTTTCCGGGAGCTTCGCCGAAGCACCAAGGTCGGAGAAGGGGCGGCACCTCGGCGCCTCCTCAGGACGCCGCGCCCCCGAGCGCCCCGCGCAGAGACGGCGCTGCGGGCCCCGCGTGAGCGCGGAGGGCCCGACACCGTCCCTCGGACCTCCAGGCGCGCCGCTGTCGCGCTGAGCTGCCTTTCCTCGCACGTCAAACGAGGGCCCTCGCACCACCCACCTCCCCGGGCGGCAAGAGGCCGCGGGGCCACGCGTGGTGTATTCAGCGGGGCCCCCCGTCATCCACGGCGGAGCGGGACACCCTCCTCTCGTCCTCCCAGCCCTCCCACCACTGACAGGCATCCCTCCCCGGCTCCCGACGGCGCGGCTGCGGTACCCAAGCAGGCAGGGGCGCCGCGGCACAGACGCCGTAAGGAGCCTGCCCGGCGCCTCAGGACAGACCCCCAACTCCCAGTGACAACAACGGGACCCCAACGGGACCTTCTCCTCCAAGCTCCGCCTGGGCACACGAAGCACGGAGCCGGAGCCCTGTGCAGACGCGTGGCCTCGGGGTGAGCACCGGGACCCCAGGGACCCCAGCCAGGACGCGCTTTCCTCTGTGTCCACGTGGCACACACGTCTTCTCTCACCTCCGAAGACCAATGTGCCGGGTGTGGGCGGGGACGCGCTCTAGAAACAGAGTGAGCAGGACACGAAACCCAGACCCGCAGTCCTCTGTGCCCCAGGGAGGAGGCTCCCGCCCGAGCGAGGGGCAGGACGGACGGTGCGCGGACAGGGACAGGGCGCGAGGTCCCCACCAACAGGACGGGCAGCGGGAAGGGGGCCAACTCAGCAGCGCCCAGACAGACAAAGGACTCAAGATCCAGAAGCACGAGTTCTCAGCTCAGTTGCATCCTTTTGTAAGAATTCGTTTTCATACAATTCCATAATACTTAATGAAATTTTAATTACTTTAATCTTCCGAAGTGACTGACCCCAGGATCTGGCTTTACACCCCTTGCCCTCAGCCCGACATGAGAGGGGTTGGGCCCCCCAGGGACGCGTTCAGACCCACCCAGCCTGTCCCCAAGTCTGCCCGGTGCCAGGCGCAGGCTAAGAGGAGGCATGGGGCCGGGCTCCCCACGTCTCCAGGCCGGACAGCAGCGTGTGGTGGGAAACGTTCTAAAGCCTAAAGCATAAACACAGATCCCGTTAGTAAATTAAATATCATTGTGATCCGTGGTTTTCACACGGGACACACCACCTGCTTGTGCTCTCAGAGGTCAGGTCCTCCAGGAGGGAATTTTAATTTAGCACCTAATACTGACCACAATCAAAATATCCAGAATACACTTATTTCCCTTAGACGATGATGGAAACAAAACCCCATTTTCCTGCCTTCCAGGTAAACGCTGAGAGACCAATCCTATTTTCAAACCTGAACTGTATGCCCATTAACCAACTACCCGCCTGGGGTAAAATGCTGTGCTGATAACAGGAAAGGTGGGTAATGATGACTCTTTTCCCCAAAATGGAAATGGAGCACATTTTTAAAATGCAAGCTGGACTATTCCACTGCATTTTCTTAATTCAGCAGAAGCCCTTTTGCTAACAATAAAATCCACAGAGAGACGTCCGCAACCAACGCAATCACCGTGGACACCCATCATGGGGGTTGCCTGGTGTACGTGCACCAGGGACCTTAAGAGCGCACTCCCGACACAGGCACTGAGCCCGGCAGAGCCACAGGCCGTCCTGGAATTACATGGGCTAGAGGCTGGGTGGGTGAGGAAAAGCGACGCTGCAAGAAGCACACCCCCCAGGCCCTGGTCTGCCCTTGGGAAGGGCCGCTCCTTCACTTTGTCCAGAGCCGGCTGCAGACTCTGGGAAGAGCTGAGGCCGGGAACCTGGAGAGAGGCCAGGGTGTGCTCTCATCCACTGCCGGGTGTGGCCTCCCTACCGGCTGGGGCCAGTGACCCCTGGTTCCTCCTCTATAGTTCACAGAAACACACGGATTAGTGAAAGATTTTTTGTTTTTTCGGTGGTTGTTAAAATACCTACCAAGTGTTAAGTTTTGAAGCAAGCAGCATCAGGAGTCTCATGAAGAGGGGCGAGATCTCAAGGTTTAGGACCGGGAACCTACAGGTCCCAGTCACAAAGCCAAAGCGGCAGTAATTTTAACATCATTGCCCTCATCTCACACCTACTTGCTTAAAAAAGTTCCTTGCCTTGTTCCGTTCATAAAAATGTTTATTTACAAATGCTACTAACTTCCAAACCATGTTTCTGTCCTCTCTGTAAGACGACTTCACTCCCGCAAAACCTCGGGGCCCCTGCCACAAACACGCCCGCAGTTCTGGTCTCACAAATTACACTCACCCTTCTTGGTCTAGCGGAGCTCAGTGGAATCTGGTTTGTTACATCTCATCATTTCATTCCCCAGGTCAAGCCATGGTTCTAGTCTGTCCTTGTCTTGAAGGGAACAAGAGTTGCACTTAGCAATTAATAACAGGACCATAATGAGGCTGAAACCATGCCCCATAGGATTAAAAAGCCTGTCCTGAAACCATGCCCACAGGGTTAACAGAAATGGGTGACCAACGAAACCCCTGAGCTCGTCCTACAGAAAGCAGGTGAGGGAAGAGCTGGTCAGGACCCTCACTGGTAACGCGTCCCGACCAAGCTTGCCTTATCTTTGACTCCCTAGCCAGCTCTATAGATAACGCCTCTGATGTCCGGGTCCCTTGGTTACTGGGGCTTCAGTCCCCGCCCCTGAGGAGCGAATCTGGGATGTGCTCTCCCATCTCGTCATGAATAACCCCATGGCATCTAAGCGTCTGGCAGACGAACCTAGTTTGGTAACAAGACCCACTCATAAATCCACATGAACTACAATTCTACATTTTACCTGAAAAGACAGCAGGTGTCCCTGATCGTCATTGAAGACCAGGGACAAGTGGCTGGCTAAGCCACAGGCCAGCTGCTGTCCATCTCCTGCTTAAAAACGTGAGAGCAACTCCTTATAAATCATAACTCGGAGGAGTCACACTTGCAGCAGATAAAATGTAGCATCTCCAGTTAACCTGATGCTCGTTTCCTCAGGTAGTGAGGAAACCTGGAACAGGTAACAACTATGTTTCCCCAGCACCGGGCACCAAGGGCCCACCGGGTGCCTCACTTCGTGGCCCGACTTCTTCTACAGCGAGGAGCCTGAGGGCTGGGAGCCAAGGGTCACGCCCAGGACACAGGTCTGAGCACAGGCCGCCCACTCAACAGCTCTTTAAGAGGCATACTCGGCTAAGCCATTCCATTTGAACAGTTCCCTAAAACAAGGGAGAAATGAGTTATAGATCCCCCAACACTCCAACTTGAGGGCCCACTTTTTAATCAAGCATGTTGAGTATCACAAAAATATTCAGTTTACTGATAACACTACATATCTAATTTCCTAAAATTATTCAAAAAAATTCTTTGGCTAGAATTATATGAAAAACAGAAGGAAGCCATCACAGTTATAACCGTAAGCTTTTGGGATCTGCTCTGCACAGATGGCTGGCTGGTCAAGCACTCATGGAGGTTAGGGTGAGGGGGTGCTGGTGCACAGCAGACCCTGGGCTGGGAGCAAAGGCATGTTCTCACCTGTGAGCAAATCTAGGGAGCAGAAATGATGTTCACTCCTGAAAAGAAGAGCTCAGAGTGAAGCTGCCTGGATGAAAACAGCCTCCCGACTTCTTCCAAACTTCACCGAGAAAACTTCTGAGGTCCCAGAAAGGAATTAAAGGCATTCTGATGCACTTGACGTCCCAGTGCTGCCACGAGGCCAAGAGTGCCCGGCCCTGAGTGCCCTACTCCACCTGGGGGAGGAAGGGCTCAACCCATTGAGGAACCAGAAGACCAGGCCTCCAGGGGACAGCTGGTGGCTATTTTGCAGCTTCTCTTTGTCTATGAATAAGCCTCTATGTGCAGCCCTCCTGCCAGGCTCCCTTGGAGCTTATGGAGGAGATGGCCACACACACAGAGTGCAGACCTGGACCCAGTGCTCGTGTTGCAGGAACTGCACAGACGCTCTGGGCTAATTCTAATAACGTTCCAGGGGAAGTGAGTTTTGTTTTTAATATTGACTCAAACAGTGTCATATAACTTCAAGTAACCAAGACTTTAAAAATCTGTTTAAAATGGAACAGTGGGCAGAATAAGAGACTCTTACAAATGCAGAGAAGCACGGCTCCGGCTGGACTAGCATACCTGAATACTGAACACAGAGCATGGCAGCTTGGTCATGGGCCACGGCAAACTGCTTGCTGAGCCTGCTTGACAGAGGACTCTCCAAAGGGTACTCCTTACTTTAAGGAAGATAAGAGAAAATAATTGAGATAGTCCAAAGTGGCATTAGAAATAAAAAATAAACTAGAAACAAGGTGAATGTTTCCCTATTTACATGTATAACTTTATTCCATAGAATTTATATATATGTATACATGAATTTATATATATATAAACTCTTATTCAAAACCATGAAATACCACCTATATGCTGCCTACAAGAGACTTACTTCAGAGCTAAAGACATATACAGACTGAAAATGAGAGAATGGAAAAAGCTATTTCATGCAAAGGAAACTACAAGAACACAGGAGTAGCAGTAATCGTATCAGACAAAACAGACTTTAAAACAAAGGCTATAAAAAAAAAACAAAGAATGGCATTATATAACGATAAAGGGAGCAATACAAGAGGATATTATACTCATTAACATACATGAACCCAATACAGGAGCACGTAAATATATAAAGCAAATATTAACAGACATAAAGGGAGAAATTGACAACAATACAATAATGGTAGGGGACTTTAACACCCCACTGACATCAGTGGACAAATCATCCAGACAGAAAATCAATAAGGCAACATTAGTCTTAAATGACACAATAGAGCAGTTGGACTTAATAGATATCTACAACATTCCATCCAAAAACAGCAGAATACACATTCTTTTCAAGTGCACGTGGAACATTCTCCAAGATAAATCACATGCTGGGCTACAAAACAAGTCTCAACAAGACTTCTCTCTCCCCACTGATAACCACTAGTTTGTTCTCTACATCTGTGAGTCTGTTTCTGTTTTGTTATATATATTCATTTCTTTTATTTTTTAGATTCCATATGTAAGTGAGATCACACAGTATTTGTCTTTCTCTAACACATTTCACTGATCATAATGCCCTCCAAATCCATCCATGTTGCTGCAAATGGCAAAATTTCATTCTTTTTATGGCTGAGTAATATTCCATTGTATATATGTACCTCATCTTCTTTATCCATTCATCTATCGGTAGACATTCGGGTTGCTTCCATATCTTGGCTATTGTAAATAATCCTGCTGTGAATATTGGGGTGCATTTGTCTTTTCAAATTAGTGTTTTTGATTTTTTTGGATACACACTCAGGAGCAGAATTGCCAGGTCATATGGTAGCTCCATTTTTTTTTTTTTTTTTGAGGAACCGCCATACTGTTCTCCACAGTGGCTCCACCAATTTACATTCCTACCAACAGAGTAAAAGGATTTCATTTTCCCTACGTCCTCACCAACATTTGTTATTTGTGCTCTTTTTGATGATGGCTATTCTGACAGGTGCCAGACGATATCTCGTGATTTTGATTTTCATTTCTCTAATAATTAGTGATATTGAGCATCTTTTCATGTACCTGTTGTCCACCAGTATGTCTTCTTTGGAAAAATATAAATTTTTTAATCAGGTTGTTTGTTTTTCTGATGTTGAGTTGTATGAGTTGTTTATATATTTTGGATATTAATCCCTTATCAGTCACATCATTTACAAATATTTTCTCTCACTCCGTAGGTTGTCTCTGTTTTGTTGATGGTTTCCTTTGCTTTGCAAAAGCTTTTAAGTTTAATTAGGTCTCATTTGTTTATTTTTATTTTGTTTTGTTTTGCCTTAGGACACAGATCCAAAAAATATTTCTATGATTTATGTTAAAGAATGTTCTGCCTTTGTTTTCTTCTAGGAATTTTATGGTTTCTGATCTTACATTTAGTCCTTTAATCCATTTTGAGTTTATGGTGTTAGAGAATTCTTTTTCATGTATCTGTCCAGTTTTCCCAGCACCACTTATTGAAGAGACTATCTTTTTCCCCACTGTATATTCCTGCCTCATTTGTCATAGATTAATTGATCATAGTGTGTGGGTTTATTTCTGGGCTCCTATACTGTTCCACTGATCTCTGTGTCTGTTTTTGTGCCAGTGCCACACTGTTTTGATGACTGTAGCTTTGTAGTATAGTCCAAAGCCAGGGAGCCTGATTCCTCCAGCTCCATTCTTCTTTCTCAAGATTGTTTTGGCTATTCAGCATCTCTTGTGTTTCCATACAGATTGTAAATTATTTGTTCTAGTTCTGTGACCCACCTAACTTTTTTACTTCATCTGATAAAATTCTCCTAACATCACTAAGCTCCAACCTACAGGCTGGTTCTCAGCTCTTCAAACAGTGGCTCCTGCCCTGACTCTCCTCCTCCTCCAGCCCAAGCGCTGCCTCTGCAGAGTCCACAGCACTGAGCGCGTCCTGCCCGCATTCCCTGCCAGCATTGCGCTTCCTTTCTCTACCACACTACCCACAACTGTATGCTTGTTTACGTGTTCCTGGTCTGTCTCCCACTCTAAGCTATAGATTCACCACTGTCTCTGTAAGGAAAGAATATTTCAACTTGTCTACCTGCTTTCAGAGTTCCATAAAAATCACAGATTTCAAAATAAGACAATCTTGAGATGAAAACTAACGAGCCTATGATGTCAGCTCCACATACAGCCAAGGTCAATAGATTCAAATGGCCTGGTCTGCTTCCTACACAGAACCTCTAGCTTAGACACCTGGTTTCAAGGTTAAAGGAATCAAAAATGATTCCAAACCCTCTTGTATTTATTTAAGAACGAGTCACTCCCTTTGTGCACTTTTTAAATGTGTTTAAAATTTTCCTTTTCCTTGAAGCACTTTCTGTCTGCATTCATCCAGGTTCCACATTATGACATAATCTTGTGATGCAGAACAGATGAGAAGTGGACTCACTCTGTTTCCAAATGCCACGGCGGTGATTGGCTGATGGTGTCCTCTTAAGGTTAGCAGCTGAAGAAATTAACAAAAAACAGAAAAAGCATAGATTATAGAAAACATTTAAAAAACAGAAGAACATAACATAACCTCAATCCTAAGGAACTAAATGCATTGAGTTTTTCAAACATATTTATTTCATACAGTCATTTCAACTTCATCTATTAAAACTGCTGTTCATGCACTGTTAAATTACTCTCTCATGTAAACCATTTCACTGTTTTTCAGGATCACAAATGGCACACAAGTGATTACATCCTCCCTCTGTTTCTTCTCTATTTATTAATTAAACAATGCATATTGCATCCCCACTCCATGCCAGAAGAGTAACAGCTAAATATTGAAGGATAAGGAAAATAACAAGGATTTGACAAGAGGAGGAGAGCATTTGGGTCGCTGGGGAAGCAAAGTGTGTTCAAGAAACTTCTGGTCCAAGTAAACTAAGAAGACGAAGCGAGGGCTCCCCTGGTGGCGCAGTGGTTGAGAGTCCGCCTGCCGATGCAGGGGACATGGGTTCGTGCCCCGGTCTGGGAAGATCCCACATGCCGCGGAGCGGCTGGGCCCGTGAGCCATGGCCGCTGAGCCTGCGCGTCCAGAGCCTGGGCTCCGCAATGGGAGAGGCCACAGCAGTGAGAGGCCCGCGTACAGCAAAAAAAAAAAAAAAAGAAGACGAAGCGAGAGGAAGTTTGGGTCAGGGTGCAAATACCCTGACAACTACATACATAGCCTAGATGGAGCTCTGGGGAGTTAGAGGCCAGCAGTGTATAAGCAGAGGGATGCAATGACCAGATTTGTTTTTCACGAACATAAATTTCTGCAAGTACAGAAGAGAGACCAGAGTGGAGGATACAGTGGAAACCAAAATATTCCAAAGGAGATACAGCATAGGCTTGAGCTAAGGAGGCAGAGGTGGAAATGGGAGGGATGACCAATGGACCAAAGGGATGGAAGAAAGGACAAAAGCCGAGACAGTCAGCTTCATAAGCTGAAATCTTAGGTGAATAATGGCGTAAGAAAGAGAGGAAACACAAGAGGAGGATGGGGTGGAATCTGCATGGACGTGGGGCGCTTCGCCCAAGGCAAGTTGAGGTGCTCTCAAGCCAACCTCAAGTGGACAGCAGGCAGTCTGCTGTGAAGGCTCTGCTTCAAACGTGAGGCCTAGGAGAGCCCCACCTCCGGCCACAGCTAACTCATCCGCACCAACCTCCTGATGAGAAGGACAAGAAAAACCAGGCAAATTTTGCAAAAAAAAGATTTTTAAGACATCAGAGAGTAACGAAGGCAATGCATTATTAAGATCAGAGAAGAAGAAAAGCGAGGGGAAGGATCCGAGCTACAAAAGGCAGCTCCTGACAATTCCAGTGGAGCATCTGAGAAGTGAGATATTTACTGGGCTGGAGGCACAAAACGGTGTAAATAGATGCATCATTTCAGGGCATAAACCAAAGGATCTTACTGGGAGAAGAGCAAAGAATTCCGTCCCGTTACAAAGTACTTCTGAGAACAGACTCAATACCCTTAAGGTGGAGACTCTATATACTGTTTTCTTTAAAACACTACAGGTGGGGACTTCCCTGGCGGTCCCGTGGTGAAGACTTCGCCTTCCAGTGCAGGGGGTGCGGGGTCAATCCCCGGTCATGGAGCTAAGATCCCACATGCCTCATGGCCAAAAACCCAAAACATAAAACAACAGAAGAAATACTGTAACAAATTCGATAAAGACTTTAAAAATAAAAATACAGGACACTCAGTTAAAACTGAATTTCAGATAAACAACAAATAATTAAAAAAAAAAAAAACACTATGAGTGGATTTTAATATAATTGCTGCTTTAAAAAAAGAATACAACCTACTCAGGTGGGAGGGAGGGGTATGTTGCCAAACTTTCTAGGCTTAGAGCAGGAACCCGAAGGACCAGACCAAGGAGGGAAGATGAACTGGAAACATAAGAGCCCTCACAAGCACTGGACCCACATTTTTTTTTTTTTAAAGTTGAACATAATTTCTTTTTTTTCTAATTAATTAATTTATTTATTTTTGGCTGTGTTGGGTCTTCATTGCTATGCACAGGCTATCTCTAGTTGCGGTGAGCGGGGGCTACTCTTTATTGTGGTGCGCGGGCTTCTCATTGCAGTGGCTTCTCTTGTTGCGGAGCAGAGGCTCTAGGCGTGCAGGCTTCAGTAGTTGTGGCACGTGGGCTCGGTAGTTGTGGCTTGCGGGCTCTAGAGCTCAGGCTCAGTAGTTGTGGCACAGGGGCTTAGTTGCTCCATGGCATGTGGGATCTTCCCGGGCCAGGGCTCGAACCCGTGTCCCTTGTATTGGCAGGCAGATTCTTAACCATTGCACCACCAGGGAAGACCTGGACCCACCTTTGAGTCCCCTCAGTCCCTGACTGGATCAGGGTCATCTGGGGTTGCTAGTGCCCACGACTTGCCAACTACCAGAAGCAAACATAAATTCTTTCTGGAAGAAGCTAAGTGACAGAGCCTCAAACTAGCTGTATTTTTTTTCATATATTATGTCCAGCAATCAATCAAAAACAATCAGGTACTCAAGGAGACAAGACCATTCGGTCAAAAAACAAGAGAAATAAGAAATGATGGAAAACACCCACAAGTCGTTTAGACCTTGAAACCAAACCAGAACTGATCCAGGTGTCAAAACTACTAGATAAGGACATTTAAACAGTCATTATAACTTCATTTCATATGTTCAAAAGGTTAAACAGAGGCTTAGAATATATTTTAGAAAGACCCAATTCTAACTTCAAGAGATGGAAACTAAAATGAAAGATGAAAAACACACTGAGTGGGATTAAAAGCAGATTAGACATTGCAGAAAGAGAAGTAGGTAGTCTAACTAGGCCTCTATCTGTTAAAGAAAATGAATCAATAATTGATAACCTTCTGAAACGGAAAGCACCAGGCCAACATGGGCTCGCTGGTAAATTCTACTAAACATTTAAGAAAGAAATCAGACCAATTCTCCAAAACGTCTTTCAGAAAATAGAAGAAAAATAAGAGGAAACACTTCAGAAGAAACAGAGGGAATACCTCCTTATTCATTCTGTGAAGCCAGTATTACCTGAATACCAAAACCGGACAAAGACATGACAAGAAAAGAAAATTACAGATCAATACCTCTCAAGAACAGAGATGCAAAAATCCTCAACAAAATATTTAAAATATTAGCAAATCAAACTAAACAATGTATAAAATAAATTATAAACCATGACCAAATGGGATTTATTCCATGTATGCAAGGCTGGTTCAACATTCAAAAATCAACTAATCCACCATACCAACAGGCTAAAGAAGAAAAATCATACAAAAACATCAATAAAGGTAGAAAAAGCATTTTAAAAATCCAACAACAATTCATGGTAAAAAAAAAACTCTCAGTATACTAGTATCTCAGCATAATAAAGAATAGCTACAAAATGTCAAAAGTTATCATATTTAAAGGTGAGAAACTAGAAGTTTTCCCACTAAGATCAGAAACAAGGCAAGGATGTCCCCCTCACCACTCCTTTCACCATCATATTGGAAGTCTTAGCTAATGCACTAATACAAGAAAAGAAAAGGAATAGTGTCTGAGAAGGAAGAAGTAAAACTGTCTTTGTTCACAGATGTTTCCATGATTGTCTATGTAGAAAATCCAAAAGAATGAACAAAAAACTCCTGAAACTAAGCAATTTGTAGCAAGTTTGCAGGACACAAAGTTAATATATACAATTCTGTTGCTTTCCTATATACTAGCATTAAACAAGTGGACTTTGAAATTAAAAATACAATAACATTTACATTAGCAAAAATGTAATGTAATATGAAATAGATACAAATCTAACAAAATATGCATAAGATCACCATGAGTAAAATTATAAAGCTCCGTTGAAAGAAATCAAAGAAGAGCTAAATGAATGGAGAGATACTCCATGTTTGTGGATATGAAGACTCAACATTGTCAAGATGTCAGTTCTTCCCAACTTAATCTACAGATTCAATGCAATCCGAATGAAATCAACAAACTTACTCTGAAGTTTACATGGAGAGGCAAAAGACCGAGAACAGCCACATAATACTGTAAAATAACACAGCTGGAGGACTGATCTACCTGAGTTCAAAGCTACTCCAAAGCTCCACCAATTGAGACTGAGTGATGTTGGCAAAAGAAAAGACAAACAGATCACTGGGAGACAGCAGAGAGCCAGAAAGAATCGACCGACTTTTAACAAAGGAACAAAGGCAATACAGTGGAGAACACTATACACTTCTAGAAGGTAACATAGGAGAAAATTTAGACGACTTGCGTTTGGCAACGACTTTTTAGATAAGACACCAAAGACATGAGTCATGAAAGTAAAAATTAATAAGCTGGACTTCGTTAGCATTAAAAATTTCTGCTCTGTGAAAGACACTATCAAGAGAATAAAAAGACAAACCACAGACTGGGAGAAAATATTTGCAAAAGACATATATAATAAAGGACTGTTATGCAAAATATACAAAGACCTCTTAAGACACAACAAGAAAATAAACAACCCAATTTAAAAATGGGCCAAAGACCTTAACAGACACCCCACTAAAGAAGATATACAGATAGCAAGTAAACATATGAAAAGTATATGTCATCAGGGAAAGTCAAATTAAAACAGCAGTAAGATACTACTATACACTTGTTAGAATGGCTAAAATTCAGAACACTGACAACACCAAATGCTGGCGAGGATGTGGAGCAACAGGAACTCTCATCCTTTGCTGGAGGGAATGCAGAGTGGTGTGGCCACCTTATTAGAGTTTCTTACAAAATGAAGCATACTCTCATCATACAACTCAGCAATCCTGCTCCTTGGTATTTACCAAAGGAGTTGAAAATTTATGTCCACACAAAAATCTGCACAGAAATTTATGTTTATAGCAGCTTTATTCACAATTGCCAAAACTTGAAAGCAACTAAGATGTCCTTTAGTAGGTGAATGAATAAATAAACTCTGGTCCATCCAGACAATAGAATATGATTCAGCACTAAAAAGAAGTGAGCTATCAAGTCATGCAAAGACATGGAGCAACCTTAAATACATATTACTAGAGAAAGAAGCCAATCTGTATGATTCCAACATACAACATTCTGGAAAAGGCAGAACTCTGGAGACAGCAAAAGATCAGCGGTTGCCAGAAGATGGGGGTAGGGAGGTATGAATAAGCAGAGCAGAGAAGAATTTCAGGCAGTGAAAACACTGTATGGTACTAGAGTGGTGGGTACATATCATTATACACTCGTCCAAACCCACAAAATGTACAACACAGAGCGTGAACTCTAAGGCAAACTATGGACTTTGGGTGAAAACAATGTCAATGTAGGTTCATCGACTATAACAGATGTACCATCTGGAGGATGCTGAGCACGGGGGAAAATATGCATGTGTGGGTGCATATCACAGGTACATAGGAACTCTCTGTACTTTCCCCTCAATTTTGCTGTAAACCTAAAACTGCTCTTAAAAAATAATGGCCTCAAAATACAAAAAGCAAGTAAAAAGTAGAATCCAAAAGGAAATGTGTAGCCAAAATTCCAGAGTAAGAAATATTACCAGGGATAAAGCATGTCACTTCATAATGTTAATGGAGTCACTTCACCAAGAAGACATAAAGATACTGAACATTTACATGCTTAATAACAGAGCTTCAAAATACATGGAGCAAAACTGATAGAAGAGAAATAGACAAATTCACATTTAGAGTCATAGATTTTGATATGCTTTTCTCAATAACTGACAGAGCAGGTGGTCATAAACAGAAGACTAGAAGAACACTATCAACCAACTCCATCTAACTGACATTACTAAAACAAAAGACACAAATATTCATAGCAACTTTCTTTATAATATTCAAAAGTGAAAATAACCTAAACGTCCACCAACAGGAGAATGGATAAACAAATTACAGTATATCCATACAATGGAATACTACTCAATAATAAAAAAGGAACAAACTGTTGATACATGCAACAATGTAGATAAATCTCAACATAATTATTCTAAGTGAAAGAAGCCAGACAAAATGAGTAAAAGCTGCCTGATTCCACTTACATAAAACTCTAGAAAATGCACACTAATATAAAGTTTATATTTAGAATACATAAAGAACCCCTTCAAATCAATAGGAAAAAGATAATTCAGTAGAAAAATGGCAAGAGATTGAACACATATATCACAAAAGAGAATGTCCAAATGGCCAATAAATGTGCACAAAGGAGTTAAACCTCATTAATCATCAGGGAATTGCAAATAATAATTAAGTACCACTACACCCACCAGAAGGGACAACATTAAAAGGACCAAGTGTAGGTGAGGATGTGGATCAGCTGGAAGTCTTACCCACCATGTGAAGAAGGACAGGTTGGTACAACCACTTTGGAAATCTTAGCTTAAACTTTTAGACTAAATATATGCATTCCTTAAGACTCAGCAATTGTATATATATGTGCGTCAAAAGACATATAAAAGAATGTAGCAATCAAAATATGGAAACCAACCAAACCTCCAATAATAGTAGAATGGATAAAGTGTGGTCTAGCCATACAATGCAATACTGCACAGCAATGAAAACAAGCAATGTGGATAAATCTCATAAGCATAATGGCAAACCAAAGAGACCAGCAAAAAAGAATGTGTAATGTGTGACACCATTTATACAAAGTTCAAACACGAGCAAAGCTATGTGCTAGAAGTGGGGCCAGAGCCACCTTTGGGGAAGAGAGAAGGGAGCACCAGCTGAGGCAGAACCTGGGTGGTGGCCGCCGGCTGTGTTCACTTTGTTATTATCACTACAATGTGCACCTTAACACCTGGGACACATTTTTCTAAGTATTTTATGCTCGATAAAAAAACAAGAGAGATCAAGCCAGAGATCAGAATGTAGGGTCAACTCATCAGTGCAAGTTGTGTTGAAGAAACACATAAAAACCTCTCTTAACTAAGTGGGAAAGAAATCAAAATACAGATTTCCCTTCAGCAATGATGAACAGCTTCCACTATTAGTAAAGTGATTGCCAGCATAATTGAAAGTTAAAGAAAATTTCAAAGCAAATACAGTTTTGGTTTGTATGTACTGTAATCACTATTCTCAAACTCCTGAAGCCCAAAATGAAGATAAAAACTATCCCAGGGCTTCCCTGGTGGCGCAGTGGTTGAGAGTCCGCCTGCCGATGCAGGGGACACGGGTTCGTGCCCCGGTCCGGGAAGATCCCACATGCCGCGGAGCGGCTGGGCCCGTGAGCCATGGCCGCTGGGCCTGTGCGTCCAGAGCCTGTGCTCCGCAGCGGGAGAGGCCACAACAGTGAGAGGCCCACATACCGCAAAAAAAAAAAAAAAAAAAAAAAAACTATCCCAATACCAAAAATGTTGATAGACTTTGCTTTTTTATTTCTTACAATAAAACCTGCTTTTAAGAGTATTAAGATAATTATATTAGTCATGAAATAATCTTTAGAAAGAAAACTGATGTCTTTAAAACTCTATCAGTTTGATGTTAAAGATTCTGCAATAAACACAATAAACTCCCTTAAATGTTGTATTAAAAATCTACAATTAAAATTAAAAGTTCAACTTGTCTTGATTGTGTTAAGAAGAACCTCTTCTTGTTTATATTCTTACTCAAGAAGAAATTTTAAATGATTTTAAATTATTTAAATTTATTTTTAAATGAAGTGATTCCAGTTTATTTCCTAAAAGTCAAAACTTAATATGCTTTGTTTTGTTAGCATTTTTTCCCCATAGCTGGGAACTGAATCCACAAAGGGCAAAATCACCCAAAGAGCATCAGAGAAACAGAGCTTGGTGGAAAATTTCTGTGACTTAACAAAAAAACACGTATAACTTTTTAAGTACCTGGTGAGGAGGTTCCTTGGTGTCCCATACACAAAGTTTGTTTCCATCTAAGGGGAAAGCACAGGACTGCCCACTGCAGGTGAGCTGAAGGTGGGATGCGGACTTCTTGGAATGCACCAGGTATTTTTCCACGACTACATCACCTATGTGGCCATCATTCATGGAGAAAATCTGTTGTGGTTCTTCCATCTTCAACCTGAAACACAAAGTACATATAAGAGGACTATGGATATGGTATTTCATGCAGAGGACAGTCTGTTGTTTACTCATAATTACCAATATGATCACACACACGTCACACCTGGTGACTCGTCTTCCCTCCCCACCCCCAAGAAAAAGAAAATCACTGACACCCCAGAGGTTCCCTGTCACGACTGCTCACTGCTCCCACGGGCTTTCAAGTTAAGCAGACCTCGGTTCCAGCGCCACGGCTCCCACTGAGCAGAACTTGCTTCGATGCGGAGCGCCTGCTCCCCCACTGGGGACGGAGGGAACGCCACCCTCGCAGAGGCCTCGCGAGGACCAAACGATGCTCCAGCACCGGCACCGAGAAGTGCTTTCAGAGAGCCACGACCAAAATCGAAGACTGTTACCAATGATTAAGATGCAAAGTTATGTTCTACACTGATGAACAAGGTCAGTGGTGAACTACAAAACAAATCCATACCCGTTGTGCATCTGGGACTCGCTCAACTAGTTCACAACATTCTAGGTCGTTAAAGTTGGTTATCTCGGCTTATACAACCACTGGTTCACTGGCTGTGTCTTATAAAGCATCAATCAGTGACACACGGACAGAAATGAAAACAGTCTCAGACCTGTCCCACTTCACAGTCAGTAACTTCGTAACAGCTACCAGGTTATACACACGCGGCAGTAGCCCTGGGTCACCCCTGATTCCGCACCGCCTCACGGGCACCAGACACACCTGAAGCCTCAGCTACAAAGTCGTGAGCAAAGCGCCTAGCTGTCCGGTCACCAAGCTGGTTGTTTAGATTCAAAGAACCCAGCCATGTGGTCACCATGCTGGCTGTGTGGACTCGGCCTCGACAGGCCTCATGGGGGAAGTGGTAGTTAACACAGAAGACGACTCTGGACAGTGACCAGCAGAGATGGGGTGGGGCTAAGAAGTGGGGGCAGCTGATGCTCCCGAGGGGAGATCCTGGGATGGTCGCCACTCAACAGACCGCAGAGCAGGGCTCATCCTTATGCTCAGGTGACCCTAGGGAGCTACTGAAGGCTGCTGAACAAAGAATTGAGACAATCAGGGCTGCCCGGCTGGAAATGCACACGTCAATCTGGCCGCAGCGCCGGGGGTCAGAGTCGAGAGGGGCTGGGTGGGCTCGACGGGGCTAAAGCCAAGCCCAGGCCGGGGGTCTGGCCCAGAGAGCCTGGTCAGTGGCTCTGCAAGGACAACGGAAGGTCAGCCAACACCTCAGTTCCCACCCTCTCCTTCCCTTGCAGACCTTTCCTGTCCCCACATTTCTCTTAACTGCACAACCGTTTTCCTAGTTTCCAAGTTTCCAGGCACAAAGCTTGAGTGAATATTAATTCCTTCCTTTTTTTTGCCCTCATATCCAATCCATGCCCAGCCCTTTCTTTCTTCGTGGGGAATTTCAGATTTGTCCCTCAAACACCCAGCAAGTGAAGGGTCATGCCAATCCTAAAAGTATAATCTGCTGTGGACACCTGGTGGATTACCTGCTAACATTGCAGTGATTCTCTCTTTCGGGGGCCAGAATCCCATTAGCACAGAGGCAAAGAACGCGGAAGCCGAGGGCGAGCGGGACGCTGCCGTGGGGGGTGTGGCGCAGAGGGGGCGCTGTGTAGAGAAGAGCAGGACTGGGTCTGGGCCGCTGGGTCCCAGCATGTGGTTCTACTCCTTCTGTCTTGGATCTGGTGGGGTTTCCCTTCGTCTAGGCTATTCTGTTATCTCCAACCAGAGAGCCCTAAATAATGGACTACCTGATTTCATTCCAACTGTGAAAAGAAACAGCACACAATTTGAGACAGCGGGAGCGCAGGACCTCGGCGGTGGGAAGTTCACCGTCAGCGGGGACCGGCCGAGGGGCCTCAGGCTGGGGCTCCCACGCAGCACCCACCTGCACGACAAGGAATGTATGGATCTAGACTCCCAGGCCACTTCATGGAGGGTGACCCCCCAGCATACACCTGGGTCGATGGGTGGGGCTGTAATCACCTTCCAGCCTGCAGGTGCAGGGGTCACGATTTAACAAGACAAAGCAGACAAACAAAAACATGTTACCTAAGAAACTCTGTTGGAAATAACCCCAAAGAAGGCAGGAAGCACTTCCAATAGGAGGTGGATAGAAGGCCTTATTTTAGCACCTGTAAGGCCAGACACCAGACCCAGTCAGGCCTTGTGCACCCCCCTATCTCCCCAGGACACACATTCTCTGTAGTAATAAATCAGAGACTTTGAAAGACTTGAGAAGCCTGTGATGTTTGGAGAAAAACAAAAATAAAATGCGTTGAATATTTTAAAGCGCATTCTTCTCTAATTTACAAATTGGTTTTACTTACTTATTTTACATTTTCCAAGATACAGCAGTGAGCTTCATATAAAAAATAGCTAAGTGTTTCAAAGCTACCATGATTTGCTTTGCAAGTTTTATAATTTTAAAGTACCCAGTGCCTAGCACTGCTGGCACGTGGAAATGATGGGTGTACGTGTCCCCAGTGGATGAAAGGAAGTTACTGTGCCTCCTTCCGCTGTGTTTTGAAAGCATAAACATTTCAAGAAACACATGAAATAATATATCAAAAGTCACAATTGTTTCAAAATTTTTAAGAATCCACCCATCAAACTGTGATAAACTGTATTGTATGTGTCTTATTTCAACTGTCTTAATCTCTTCTGTAATTCCTATAGAATTTAGCACCATGATTTGCAAATAGTACTTTCATAGATATTAACATGTAGATTTGTGTTTATCAATAATACATAATACCACTTAATTCTTACAATAACCCTTTAAAATGATTATATTTTTTCCCATTTTCCAGGGAACAAAATCAGAAAAATTAGAAAGTGTTAAGACTAGTCAGTGGAATTGCCACATCTACACTTTCTGACTCGTGGTGGGTGGCACCTCCACCAGGTGCTTTTATGTAACCTCACAGCCCATCTGGTCCCAGAAAGCGTTGCCTCAGCAGAGAAGGAAACACACTGAGGGGAGGAGCGTGGGTTTGTGCTCTGCCACTCAGGGCCACCTCAGTGGCTTGGCATCTATGCCCACAGCGGCAGGTGACCATGCTCGGAGCTGCCACCTACAAACCTACTCACACTATTTATTCTGACTTGAGCCCCAAGAGGATTTGCCAACCCTCGGGACCAAATGCATGGTTTGGGCTGGTCTCTCCCAGGACACAGATGTGGTTTTCCTTTGCACTGAGTTGCAGCCCATCCCAACTAATTCTAACCAACAGGCTGAGCAGAGCCCAGGACAGAACTCTGGACAGCCAGCTGAGCTGGGATACAGTCTGAAGGAATATCACCCTGAGTGTAAGAAACAGACCATTTTAATTTTCAGGGACCAGACAAACACTTGGGAAATAATAGCAAAAACAACTGAATTTCAGATGGATTGCAGGTTACCAAACACCATTAAAAAATAAAAAACAACGAAGGGTTCAAGATGGTGGAGTAGAAGGACGTGCTCTCACTCCCTCTTGCGAGAGCACCGGAATCACAACTAACTGTTGAACAATCATCTACAGGAAGACACTGGAACTCACCAAAAAAGATACCCCACATCCAAAGACAAAGGAGAAGCCACAATGAGATGGTAGGAGGGGTGCAATCACAATAAAATCAAATCCCATAACTGCTGGGTGGGTGACTCACAAACTGGAGAACAATTATACCACAGAAGTTCACCCACAGGACTGAAGGTTCTGAGCCCCACGTCAAGCTTCCCAACCTGGGGGTCCGGCAACGGGAGGAGGAATTCCTAGAGAATCAGACTTTGAAGGCTAGTGGCATTTGATTGCAGGACTTTGACAGGACTGGGGGAAACAGAGACTCCACTCTTGGAGGGCACACACAAAGTAGTGTGCACATCGGGACCTGGGGAAGGAGCACTGACCCCGTAGGAGACTGAACCAGACGTACCTGCTAGTGTTGGAGGGTCTCATGCAGAGGCGGGGGGTGGCTGTGGCTCACCATGAGGACAAGGACACTGGCAGGAGAAATTATGGGAAGTACTCCTTGGCATGAGCCCTCCCAGAGTCACCATTAGCCCCACCAAAGAGCCAGGTAGGCTGCAGTGTTGGGTTGCCTCAGGCCAAACAATCAACAGGGAGGGAACCCAGCCCCACCCATCAGCCGACAAGCAGATTAAAGTTTTACTGAGCTCTGCCCACCAGAGCAACAGCCAGCTCTACCTACCACCAGTCCCTCCCATCAGGAAATTTGCACAGGCCTCTTACATAGCCTTATCCACAAGAGGGCAGACAGCAGAAGCAAGAACTACAATCCTGCAGCCTGTGGAACGAAAACCACATTCACAGAAAGATAGACAAAATGAAAAGACAGAGGACTATGTACTAGAGGAAGGAACAAGTAAAACCCCAGAAAAACAACTAAAGGAAGTGGAGATAGACAACCTTCCAGAAAAAGAGTTCAGAATAATTATAGTGAAGATGATGCAGGACCTCAGAAAAGAATGGAGGCAAAGATCTAGAAGATGCAAGAAATGTATAAAAAAGACCTAGAAGAATTAAAGAACAAATGGAGATTAACAATACAATTACTGAAATGAAAACTACACTGGAAGGAATCAATAGCAGAATAACTGAGGCAGAAGAACGGATAAGCGACCTGGAAGACAGAATGGTGGAATTCACTGCCATGGGACAGAATAAAGAAAAAAGATTGAAAAGAAATGAAGATAGCCTAAGAGATCTCTGGGACAACATTAAATGTAACAACATTTGCATTATAGGAGTCCCAGAAGGAGAAGAGAGAAAGAAAGGGCCCGAGAAAATATTTGAAGAGATTACAGTCAAAAACTTCCCTAACATGGGAGAGGAAATAGCCACCCAAATCCAGGAAGCACAGAGAGTCTCAGGCAGGATAAATCCAAGGAGAAACACAACAAGACACATAGTAATCAAACTGACAAAAATTAAAGACAAAGAAAAATTATTGAAAGCAACAAGGGAAAAATGACAAATAATGTACAAGGGAACTCCCACAAGGTTAACAGCTGATTTCTCAGCAGAAATTCTGCAAGCCAGAAGAGAGTGGCAAGATATATTTAAAGTGATGAAAGGGAAGAACCTACATTCAAGATTACTCTACCCAGCAAGGATCTCATTCAGACTCGACGGAGAAATCAAAAGCTTTACAGACAAGCAAAAGCTAAGAGAGTTAAGCACCAACAAACCAGCTCTACAACAAATGCTAAAGTAACTTCTCTAGGCAGGAAACACAAGAGAAGAAAGGACCTACAAAAACAAACCCATAACAATTAAGAAAATGGTAATAGGAACATACATATCAATAATTACCTTAAACATGAATGGATTAAATGCTCCAACCAAAAGACACAGGCTCTCAGAATGGATACAAACACAAAACCCATATATATACTGTCTACAAGAGACACACTTCAGACCTAGGGACAGATACAGATTGAAAGTGACAGGATGGAAAAAGATATTCCATGCAAATAGAAATCAAAAGAAAGCTGGAGGGCTTCCCTGGTGGTGCAGTGGTTCAGAGTCCGCCTGCCAATGCAGGGGACACGGGTTCGTGCCGTGGTCCGGAAGGATCCCACACGTCGTGGAGCGGCTGGGCCCATGAGCCATGGCCGCTGGGCCTGCACATCCGGGAACTGTGCTCCGCAGTGGGAGGGGCCACAGCAGTGAGAGGCCCGCGTGCTACAAAAAAAAAAAAAAAGAAAGCTGGAGTAGCAATATTCATATCAGATAAAGTAGACTTTAAAATAATGTTCCAAGAGACAAGGAAGGACACTACATAATGATCAAGGGATCAATCCAAGAAGAAGATATAACAATTATAAATATTTATGCATCCAACATAGGAGCAACTCAATACATAAGGTAACTACTAACAGCTATAAAAGAGGAAATTGACAGTAACAAAATAATAGTGAGGGACTTTAACACCTCACTTACACCAATGGACAGATCATCCAAACAGAAAATTAATACGGAAACACAAGCTTTAAATGACACAATAGGCCAAATAGATTTAATTGATATTTATAGGACATTCCATCCAAAAACAGCAGATTACACTTTCTTCTCAAGTGTGCATGGAACATTCTCCAGGATAGATCACATCTTGGGTCACAAATCAAGCCTCAGTAAATTTAAGAAAATTGAAATCATACCAAGCATCTTTTCTGACCACAACACTATGAGATTAGAAATCAATTACAAGGGGAAAAAAACACAAACACATGGAGGCTAAACAATACGTTACTAAATAACCAAGAGATCACTGAACAACTCAAAGAGGAAATCAAAAAATACGTAGAGACAAATGACAATGAAAACACGACGATCCAAAACCTATGGGATGCAGCAAAAGCAGTTCTAAGAGGGAAGTTTAGAGCAATACAAGCCTACCTCAAAAAACAAGAAAAATCTCAAATAAACAAGATAACCTTACACGTAAAGGAACTAGACAAAGAAGAACAAACAAAACCCAAAGTTAGTAGAAGGAAAGAAATCATAAAGATCAGAGCAGAAATAAATGAAAAATAAAAAAAAATAGCAAAGATCAATAAAACTAAAAGCTGGTTCTCTGAGAAGATAAACAAAATTGATAAACCATTAGCCAGACTCATCAAGAAAAAGAGGGAGAGGACTCAAATCAATAAAATCAGAAATGAAAAAGGAGAAGTTACAACAGACACCACAGAAATACAAAGCATCCTAAGAGACTACTACAAGCAACTCTATGCCAATAAAATGGACAACCTGGAAAAAATGGACAAATTCTTAGAAAGGTATAACCTTCTAAGACTGAACCAGGAAGAAATGAGGGGCCCCAGTGGTGAGAGGCCCGCATACTGCAAAAAAACAAAAAAAACCCTTATGATCATTTCAATAGATGCAGAAAAAGCTTTTGACAAAATTCAACACCCATTTATGATAAAAACTCTTCAGAAAGTGGGCATAGAGGGAAACTATCTCAACATAATAAAGACCATATATGACAAACCCACAGCAAACATCATTCTCAGTGGTGAAAAACTGAAAGCATTTCCTCTAAGATCAGGAACAAGACAAGGATGTCCACTCTCACCACTATTATTCAACATAGTTTTGGAAGTCCTAGCCACGGCAATCAGAGAAGAAAAAGAAAGAAAAGGAATACAAATTGCAAAAGAAGAAGTAAAACTGTCACTGTTTGCAGATGACACGATACTGAGAATCCTAAGCATGCCACCAGAAAACTACTAGAGCTAATCAATGAATCTGGTGAAGTTTCAGGATACAAAATTAATGCACAGAAATCTCTTGCATTCCTATACACTAATGATGAAAAATCTGAAAGAGAAATTAAGGAAACACTCCCATTTACCATTACAACAAAGAGAATAAAATACCTAGGAATAAACCTACCTAGGGAGAAAAAAGACCTGTATGGAGAAAACCATAAGACACTGATGAAAGAAATTAAAGATGATACCAAGAGATGGAGAGATATACCATGTTCTAGGATTGGAAGAATCAATATTGTGAAAATGACTATACTACCCAAAGCAATCTACAGATTCAGTGCAATCCCTATCAAATTACCAATGACAATTTTTACAGAACTAGAACAAAAAATCTTAAAATTTGTATGGAAACACAAAAGACACCAAATAGCCAAAGCAGTCTTGAAGGAAAAAAACAGAGCTGGAGGAATCAGACTCCCTGACTTCAGTCTATACTACAAAGCCACAGTAATCAAAACAATACGGTACTGGCACAAAAACAGAAATATAGATCAATGGAACAGGATAGAAAGCCCAGAAGTAAACCCACGCACCTATGGTCAACTAATCTATGACAACGGAGGCAAGGATATACAATGGAGAAAGATAGTCTCTTCAATAAGTAGTGCTGGGAAAACTGGACAGCTACATGTAAAAGAATGATATTAGAAGGCTCCCTAACACCATACACAAAAATAAACTCAAAATGGATTAGAGACCTAAATGTAAGACTGGACACTATAAAACTCGGAGAGGAAAACATAGGAAGAACACTCTTTGACATAAATCATAGCAAGATCTTTTTTGATCCACCTCCTAGAGTAATGGAAATAAAAACAATAATAAACAAACGGGACCTAATGAAACTTAAAAGCTTTTGCAAAGCAAAGGAAACCACAAATGACACAAAACGACAACCCTCAGAATGGGAGAAAATATCGCAAATGAATCAATGGACAAAGGATTAATCTCCAAAATATATAAACAGCTCATTGAACTCAATAGTAAAAAAACAAACAACCCAATCCAGAAGTGGGCAGAAGACCTAAATAGACATTTCTCCAAAGAAGACATACAGATGGCCAAGAGGCACATGAGAAGCTCCTCAATGTCACTAATTATTAGAGAAATGCAAATCAAAACTACAATGAGGTATCACCTCACACCATTTAGAATGGGCATCATCAGAAAATCTACAAACAACAAATGCTGGAGAGGTGTGGAGAAAAGGGAACCCTCTTGCACTGTTGCTGGGAATGTAAATTGATACAGCCACTATGGAGAACAGTATGGAGTTTCCTTAAAAAACGAAAAATAGAATTACCATATGATCCAGCAATCCCACTACTGGGCATATACCCAGAGGAAACCATAATTCAAAAAGACACATGCACCCCAATGTTTATTGCAGCGTTATTTATAATAGCCAGGACATGGAAGCAACCTAAGTGTCCATCGACAGACAAATGGATAAAGAAGATATGGCACATATATATAATGGAATATTACTCAGCCATAAAAAGGAACGAAATTGGGTCATTTGTAGAGATGTGGATGGATCTAGAGACTGTCATACAGAGTGAAGTAAGCAGAAAGAGATAAACAAATATCATATATTAACGCATATATGTGGAACCTAGAACAATGGTACAGATGAACCGGTTTGCTGGGCAGAAATAGAGACACAGATGTAGAGAACAAACGTATGGACACCAAGGGGGAAAGTGGTGGTGGGGGGGGATGAATTGGGCGATTGAGATTGACGTGTATATACTAATATGTACAAAATGGATAACTAATGAAAACCTGCTGTATAAAAAAATAAATAAATTTCAAAAATTCAGAAATAAAATAAAATAAGTATTGAAAAAATCTGAAACAATAAAGACAAATAATCAACATCCTGTCAATTGAAGAAAAACGTGCAACCTAGAAGTTGAGAGTTAAGTTTTATTTGGGGAACTTACTGAGGACTATAGCCTGGGAGGCAGCCTCTCACATGGGTCTGAGGACCTGCTCCAAAGTGGTCAGGGAAGAGCCAGGATATACAGGAGTTTTTGCTGAAAAACAAAATAAAACAAACGAACAAGAAACCTGTAGTCGAACAACGAAAGATTACTGCTAGTCACAAAGAACAGATATCTCAAGTTAATGCTTTTCGTGCTTTTATATATATAGGAAGATGCAAGAGTCTAGGCTTGTTGAAATCATTCCTTAGGTATGCACCTTACCTACCTAGGCCCAGTACCCTGGTTTTCCCCATCCTGAGTCCCCTCAGTGTGCACCGTGGCAGATGGCTTGATGGCAGACAACGTTCATTGTTTACTGGAATGGCAGGTGACATTCTTTATCCACTATCCTTAAAAATTAGAGAGCTATTATAAATAAATGAGAAAAAGCTTAAAACCCATTATCCTGCAGCCAGGAAAACATCCCTTTTGAGGCTAAAATCTGTATGATTTCTTTCCTTCTGCTAACTTTGAGTTTTGTTTGTTCTTCTTTCTCTAGTTCCTTTAGGTGTAAGGTTAGATTGTTTATTTGAGATGTTTCTTGTTTCTTGAGGTAGGACTGTATTGCTATAAACTTCCCTCATAGAACTGCTTTTGCTGCGTCAAATAGGTTTTGGGTTGTCGTGTTTTCATTGTCATTTGTTTCCAGGTATTTTTTGATTTCTTCTTTGATTTCTTCAGTGGTCTCTTGGTTATTTAGTAGCCTATTGTTTAGCCTCTATGTGTTTGTATTTTTCACAATTTTTTTCCTGTAATTGATATCTAGTCTTATAGTGTTGTAGTCAGAAAAGACACTTGATATGATTTCAATTTTCTTAACTTACCAAGGCTTGATTTGTGACCCAAGATATAATCTATCTTGGAGAATGTTCCATGAGCACTTGAGAAGTGTATTCTGTTGTTTTTTGGATGGAATGTCCTATAAATATCAATTAAGTCCATCTTATTTCATGTGTCATTTAAAGCTTGTGTTTCCTTATTAATTTTCAATTTGGATGATCTGTCCATTGGTGAAAGTGGGGTGTTAAAGTCCCCTACTATTATTGTGTTACTGTCGATTTCCTCTTTTATGGCTGTTAGCAGTTGCCTTATGTACTGAGTTGCTCCTATGCTCGGTGCATAAATATTTATAATTGTTATATCTTCTTGGATTGATCCCTTGATCATCATAGCGTGACCTTCTTTGTCTCCTGTAATAGTTTTTATTTTAAAATCTATTTTGTCTGATACGAGAATTGCTACTCCAGCTTTCTTTTGATTTCCATTTGCATGGAATATCTTTTTCCGTCCCCTCACTTTCAGTCTGTATGTGTCCCTAGGTCTGAAGTGGGTCTCTTGTAGACAGCATATGTACGGGTCTTGTTTTTGTATCCATTCAGCCAGTCTGTGTCTTTTGGTTGGAGCATTTAATCCATTTACATTTAAGGTAATTATTGATATTTATGTTCCTATTACCATTTTCTCAATTGTTTTGGGTTTGTTTTTGTAGGTCTTTTCCTTCTCTTGAGTTTCCCACCTAGAGAAGTTCCTTTAGTGTTTGTTGTAGAGCTGATTTGGTGGTGCTGAATTCTCTTAACTCTTGCTTGTATGTAAAGTTTTTAATTTCTCCATCAAATCTGAATGAGATCTTTACTGGGTAGAGTAATCTTGGTTGTAGTTTCTTCCCTTTCATCACTTTAAATATGTCCTGCCACTCCCTTCTGGCTTGCAGAGTTTCTGCTGAAAGATCAGCTGTTAACCTTACGGGGATTCCCTTGTATGTTATTTGTTGCTTTTCACTTGCTGCTTTTAATATTTTTTCTTTGTATTTAATTTTGATAGTTTTATTAATATGTATCTTGGTGTGTTTCTCTTTGGGTTTATCCTGTATGGTACTCTCTGCACTTCCTGAACTTGACTATTTCCTTTCCCCTGTTCGGGAAGTTTTTGACTATTATCTCTTCAAATACTTTTCCCAGACCCTTTCTTTTTCTCTTCTTCTTCTGGGACCCCTATAATTTGAATGTTGGTGTGTTTAATGTTGTCCCAGACGTCTCTGAGACTGCCTTCAATTCTTTTCATTCTTTTTTCTTTACTCTGTGCCCTGGCAGTTATTTCCACCATTTTATCTTCCAGCTCACTTATCCATTCTTCTGCCTCAGTTATTCTGTTATTGATTCCTTCTAGAGTATTTTTAATTTCAGTAATTGTGTTGTTCATCACTGTTTGTTTGCTCCTTAGTTCTTCTAGATCCTTGTTAAATGTTTCTTGTATTTTCTCCATTCTGTTTCCGAGATTTTGGATCATCTTTACTATCATTACTCTGAATTCTTTTTCAGGTAGGTTGCCTATTTCGTCTTTATTTATTTGGTCTTGTAGGTTTTTACCTTCCTCCTTTGTCTGTAACATATTTTTCTGTCATTTCTTTTCCTTTTTTTTTTCTGATGTGTGGAGCTGTATTCCTGTCTTACTGGTTGTTTGGCCTGAGACGTCCAGCACTGGAGTTTGCAGGCAGTTGGATAGAGCCGGGTCTTGGTGCTGAGATGAGGACCTCTGGGAGGCCTCACATCAATTAATATTCCCTGGGGTCTGAGGTTCTCTTGTCAGTCCAGCAGTTTCGACTCGGAGCTCCCACCACAGGCGCTCGGGCCCGACCTCTGGCCTGGGAACCGAGATCCCACAAGCTTTGTGGAAAGAAAGAAAGAAAGAGAGAGAGAGAGGGAGGGTGGGAGGGAGAGAGAGAGAGAGAAAGAAAGAAAAAGAAAGAAAGAAAGAAAGAAAGGAAGGAAGAAAGGAAGAAAGGGAGAAAGGAAGAAAGAAAGAAGGAAACAAGCAGTACAATATCAAAGAATATAAAACAAAATAAAATTCGAAAGATAAAAAATATATTAGGAAAAATAAAACTATAATTGAAACAACCAGTCGATCGGGGTTCCTCCCATCCCCTTTGGTGTCCGTGGTCCCCCACCAGTGCCTGGTTGGTGCCCTAGCTGTGCAGAGATGTGAATTTCACGGCCTCCTAGTACGCCATCTTCTCCTGCTAGTTTTTCACCAAAAAACCCTTCCACTTTCTCCCTACAGCCAAACCACATTTCCCGGCCTCTCTGGAAGTCGCACAACCCAGCTGAATGCAGGGAGAAGCTGCAGCCCTACGCACAGGCTCAGCCCCACCGGCACGAGCCTCCCTCCACCAGAACACCAAGAGAGAGGGCGCTTAGTGGAAAGCACCTGGTCACCTGAGCTGCTACCCAGTAGTGTTCACCTGACCAGCAGCACTGGGTTGGAGTGCTGAAAAGCAGGAAACGAACTTCTACTGTGTCAGGCACTGAAACGTGAGATTATTTGCAAAAGCCTGCCCAGACGCACACAGAACCCAGTATGCAGATGGTCCACGGTGACAGGGCATCTGGTTAAACTCCACTTTGTTATGACCTGGAAGGCAGACCCCTCTCTCTGATCCTGTAGCCCTCAAGGAAATGATGGGAAAGAACCAGCATTGGTAGCCCACACTTAAAGTTGGCTCAAGCAAGCTGAAGCGAGTGGAAACAGAAAGTATCCAGAAGCCTGGGGGCTTCAGGGAGGCAAACTGGAATGGGTTGCCCCTCAAAGCTCGAAAGAGACCAGGGACCATCTAGACTCAGCCTTCCCGGAAAGGTCAGGTCAAGGATGGTTACCTTCTCACTCAAGCCTTTAGTTCTACATAACCTCCAGGTCTCAGCCATTCAGTTTCAAGAGAGACAAGAGAGCAAGGACACACAGAGAAAAGAAGAAGTCAGGCTTGAACAGCACACCTGGTGGGACTGACGTAGAGCTGCCGGCTGGCAGGTGGAGCTGACGGGATGAACACAGCCAGGAGCCCACACGCTCCTGGGAGAGCCAGGAGGCCAGAGAAAGGGCACAGCAGGCACAACGGCGGACTGCTTAGGCCTGAGCATCTCTGGGCCCCCAACTTCACAGCTGCAGGAGGGGGACCACGGCAGCCCCCTTCTCACAGACCACTTTACACGAGGCCATGGAGGGGAAGGTCTGAGAGGAGGACCAAAGGCTTCAGAAAACAACCGTCCAGTCCCCAGGCAGTAGAGTCAGGGTCCACTTGGGAAACTCCTCCAACACCCACTCCACCTGATTTCAGCACTGCTATGGACCTGTCTCCCTTAGGAAGGGGAGAGTCTCTGGAGGGGGAGCAGTTCATGGGTCACTGGACCATGAGGAACCACGTCCAGGCCTGACGGGGAGAGCAGTGCATGCTGGGAGTCCTCTGTGTCCTGCTGAATGCCCTGCCCAGGTTGTGCCCCGAGGAGGTGGGTTCTCCTTGTGGGCTCAGAGCCAAAGCGGACTTCTGGCTTTAGTCAGATAACAGAGGCTGCCCCTGTTCCCCAAGCCATTCCTTCCCTTCTGGAAACTACAAGATCCAGCTTCCTTGGAGCTAAGTGCCACCACGTGGTTGAGTTCTGGCCAGGGCAGCAGGATCAGGGAGTATGTGGGATAAGCAATGCAGGCCACTTACAAGCCCAGTCCAGAAAACCCTCCCACCTGACTCTCTTCCCTCCCCCCACCCCCTGGCTAGATGGAGAGGCCTTGGAGGGCCTACTGAGGAGGGAACCACCAGGTGGAGAGATGCTGAGGAGTGGCATCCGGCCTGAACAGCCACAAGGACCCTGTGGGCAGGAAGCATGCTATTATCTGTCAGGGTTCTTTGCTTCTGCACTAGTCTACCCACACTGACAGAAATCCTTTAACCTTTTTCATGTACAAAAGCAATACAATGCAAAATATTTAAACAATGCAAAAATAATAGAGTTGGCCTTTCCCTCCCTACCTCCCCTCCTTGCTGTGTCTTCCCCGGGGAAAATCAATGTAAGAGTCCAATATGCGCATCACAGGAACAGGTCTGAGAGGACACACTACAGTTAGTTTCTAATAAGGTTCTTGTGTATCTCAGGCTACAGAAGCACCTTAGGAAAATCTGGAGACAGTGGCTGCCAGAGAGACTATTGTTTTAAAGTTAAGTCAGTAAACCCCAGACAGCTAGAGGCTGTATATTCAAGACCCTTTCACTGATACAGCAGAGCATGTAAATTGCACAAAATTAGAAAATCCAGACTAGAAAAAAGAAACAAGGGGCACCACTGTTAAAACCTTGCACATCTTCTGTTTTTATTTTCCTTTGTATAAATGTGTATAGGTATATTTTTTAGAAAGAGAAAACTACTCCCTTTTGAGTAAAAAAGATCACAATCTTTCTCTTTTAGCAGCTAAGCCAGCCAGAGATGTGCCAATTTATTCTTGAGTTAGGAAAACACAGTGTGGTAGTCAGACAGCAGGTTGAGTGCCCACAGGCACCATAATTAAAGTACCCTTAATGGCTTACTTTGTAGCAAAAGAAAATATAAAGTTCTCCACATTCGCCAGAACCAGAGACAGGTTCTAATTCTAGCTCCTCTGAGGACAGAACTAGTATAAAAATGGAGCAATGGCTGATCACGGAGGTATGGGAACACTACCAAATTATACTCAGGCATTCCCGTGACTTTAAGTCCTTTCCTAAGTTAGTAAACACTTTAAAAGGTATTACTACTCTTTATATTTAGCTGCTTTAATTTAAAAAAAATTTGATATACTCTTTCTGTTGGTCAGGCTGAGGAAAGCCTGATTTTACAAACCTGTGGTTCTTGAAACACAAATTTTGTACTTCTATGCCATGTGAATGAAGAATGTTGCCTGCCATATCAGTAAACACAGGATGTTGCAGCCATCAAACCATCACATTACAGCATCCCAACGGTGCACCCTGAGGGGACTCAGGATGAGAAAACACAGGATACTGGCCCCCAGTAGCTGAAGTGCATATCAAAGAATGATTTCAGTGAGCCCAGACTCTTGCATCTTCCCATACATAGAAAAGCACTAAATTCCTTAACTTGAGATATCTGGTTTTCTTTAACTAACAGTAATCTTTTGATGTTCCGACTACCTGGTCTTTGTTACAAAAATTCCTACATATCCTGGCTTCCCCCTTGCCTCTTTGCAGCAGTCCCTCAGAGCTATCTGAGAGTCCTGTCTCCTGAGCTTGAAGTCCTCAGAATGTCCACCGAATAAAACATAACTCTCAGCTTTTAGGTTGTGCATTTTTTTCAGTCCACACCACCATGACTTGTTAGGCAAGCACAAATCATTGACTACCAATAGCAGTAATGATGCTAAAGTTTTAAAGTCAATCTTTTCCAGTGATTTAAAACAGATCCAGA
This sequence comes from Mesoplodon bidens, assembly GCF_964165515.1. Classification (NCBI taxonomy): domain Eukaryota; kingdom Metazoa; phylum Chordata; class Mammalia; order Artiodactyla; family Ziphiidae; genus Mesoplodon; species Mesoplodon bidens. Next base: position 93,624,006 of record NC_138168.1, read on the forward strand.
TGTATCTCTATAACCTACACACTCTCTTGTATTCCAGTCTGATATGCTTTCTTGACAGGAAAATGTTAAACTTGGAACAGCCCCGGTTCAGTGGGTGTCACAGGTAACCAGATACTTCTTGCAGGAGGAAGTGTTGAGGTCCACTAGTGCCATCTCATCATCAACCCCAACCAGTAACTACCCACCTGGATGCAACTTCTCCTAACTTCAGGCAAATCAACCCCCCCAAAATAACAGCCTTAAGTCTGTCATGTCTCTTTTACATGCCCAAAGGTGACAGCAAATGTAACTATTCAATGCGGCAACAGACACATTCTTTAACCCAACACATGACAATCTCCTTAGCAACAATGACCAACCCACATCTTGTAGCTACTTAGCAGAGTTCAGGTCCTGTAGAAAGGAGCACAAGGGTCACTGCCTCTTTTTAATATTTACACTCCACCTGTTTCCACAAAAGTGATTCATTAAGTTCTAAAATGAAACACAGGAATTGGAATCAACACTAAAGTGTGATGCTAAAATGCACATAATCTTTCTTGGGAGAATCTTTTCCAATGGCCAACAGGCCTCCATTAACACCATATTCCAAATTAACAAAATAAATCCTGAATATAACTACAACTTCAGTCTGAAGCCTCTCTTAGGAGCATTTCGAGAAGTAACACAGTTAAGAGAAACAGAGAACAGGTAACAGGTGCCCGGACAACGGTCCCTCGGGCACACCTGCTTCTCACCTAGGGATCCTCTGGGACCTGACGCTGAACTCGCCAAGTGGACGCGCAATCCAGGTGAGCACCCTGCGGCGTAGGGCCAGCGCCCCGCCCCCGTCGCCCTGGTTACGAGCCCACGCAGCTCGGCGCCCTCACCACCTCGCCATTCTCGCGAGAACCCGGAGCCTACGCACTACCTCATTTCCGGGCTTTGCCTCACTTCCGGGCGCCGGTCAACCGCCGGCTTCCGGGCGCCGTGCCACCTCCGGACGCCTTATTTCCGGGCGCTCTTCAGTTCCGGCTCCTCCGGCTCGGCTGCCCGGCCCTCATGCTCCGGGCGCGGCGCCTGCGGGGAGCGGTGGTGAGTGCAGGGGCAGATACCGGACCTGCCGCCCACGCCCACCCCGGCGGAGCCCTGGGCCCCGAGCCGCCTTCCGCCCGACCCCGCGCCCGGTGGGTCCCCGGCCCACTCCCCTTTTCTGCCCCTCCCGTCCCGCCTTCGCGCGCGTCCTCCTCCCCGCGGGTCCCCTCCCCGGGCCGGGGGCGGGGCGGGGGCAGCGCGGGGCGGGCCGCTGAGGTGGCCGGGGCCCGCCCGCAGTTTGTGGCTCCGGACGCGCTCAGCGTGTCCTCCCGCTGTCGTGTGTCCGCAGGACAAGTCACAGATGAGGAAGGCACCGCACTAGGCGCCCCAGTCATGGCAGCTCCGTGGAAGAGCGCTCTGCTGCTGCTTCTGGCATCTCAGGCTGTCTCCTCGTTGAACGCCTCTGACGAGGAGGAAGTTCCAGAAGAATGGGTCCTTCTGCACGTTGTTCAGGGTCAGATAGGAGCTGGGAATTACAGCTATTTGAGGTTAAATCATGAGGGAAAAATAGTTCTTAAGATGCAGAGCTTGAAAGGTGATGCGGACCTGTATGTATCCGATACCACCCTCCACCCGAGCTTTGATGACTACGAGTTACAGTCTGTCACTTGTGGCCAGGACGTGGTTTTCATACCAGCGCACTTCCAGCGCCCCGTGGGAATAGGGATTTATGGACATCCATCTCACCACGAGAGTGAATTTGAAATGAAAGTGTATTTTGATACAACGATCGAACAGCACCCGTTTGGTGAGACTGTTTATTCAGACGGTACAGATACGAGTCGGAAGCAGGCTTATGCTCCAGAAGATGCATCTCAAGAAGAGGAATCTGTTCTTTGGACGATATTAATTAGTATCTTGAAATTGGTACTTGAAATTCTTTTTTGATTCTTTTAACATACTGTTGAGTATAATACCTTTAATCTGTGAAGCTGAGTGCAGTTCGCTGTGAACCTAGCTACTTGTACCTGGTTGGAATTCTGGTTACCTTTCCTAGATGGGGGATGGAAAAATAAAGCCATACAGTTTTGTTACCTCAGTCACCCCAGAAGTATGAAAAGCATCAAGCACGATATTTATTTTCTTTCTAAACATCAAAATTCCTGTAAAAGGAATGTGCATAATAAAATGTTTAAACCCCATTTTGATTAGTTTGTCAGGTAACTAAACAGATGATTGCAGTGACTTAATGAAGTTACAAAGTGTCAGATTTGAAGAGTTACTAAAAGCAAGTCTGAAATGTAATGATTTCTCCACACTTGCCTGAGCCTGGACTAAAGTCCCATGCCTACACCCCAAGCAGGGACAGCACCTCCTGTCCAAACGGGATTTCCTGGTAGACAGGTCCCAGTTAAAGACAGTTCTAAACCCAGCTGCACCAAATCTCATCAGGTCATTTGTAATTTTATCATCTTGGGCTCCTATTAAAAGTCTTCCGTTATTAAATAACTTTGCTATGCTACCCATGGTAGACCAGAAAGGATATAGATTAGGAAAGTTTCATGAAAATAATAGTAACTTTTAGGCTAACGGAGTAATAAAGTATTTCAAATTAAGCTGCATGATATTACCACTGAATTTCTGGAAACAGACAGAGTACCAAGAAATAAAGACCTTTTGGAAGATGGAACTATTCTTCTACCTGAAATTGGTTTCAAGGGTAAGAGTAGCTTATAACAAAATGAATGAACTTGCAGATTTTAAGCACATAGTTAGTTTCAAAAATCTTTTATTGGCATAAAAATGAGAATGTTGTAAATTGGCACCAAATACTTCATTTAAATGCACATTACAGTATTGGGGTCAAAAACTATCCCTCTTTGCTGTTTTTCCCCCTTCTGCCCACTTTCCTGGGTGTTGGGGGGGCTTGCTGACAACAGTCACAAATCCAGCGACCTAGGAGAAAAATTGTTAGTTAATACAGGATGAAATTTAACTTTTTAGGACTGAATTTTAAACCCAGTTAGCTCTCCTTCCTTAGCAATGGCTATTGATAATCCTCACTGGACTTCTGGTGGGACGGACACTAATGAGTTCCTTAATTTAAGGAGAAAAATGCAAACTTCTCTTAAGGTAATCAGTGTCATCAATGCCCTGTGAAATGCACAGGGGGAGGAAAGGGGTCATGGGAGGAACTAAATAATGGTAGAGACCTTTAAACAGTTAAAATCCTTTCTGAAATTCAAACACTACCATACTCTAAGAGTTCAAGCATACAAATCCCAACAGAAAACCTGTTACTGACTTTCGCTTATTTCCAGCCTTCTGTGCTGCTCAGCGGCAGCTGTGCGCTCCTGGCATCCTCTCAAGTGCTGGTGTGCTGCGCTCACACAGCCCTGTAAAGTGTGTCAAGTATCTGACGGCATTATGATGAGCTCTACAACATACTTGATCTCAATCACTAAACAACTCTGAATAATTAAGTTGCTTGCATCTCAACAAGTCCCAGGAAACCTGGGAATATATTTTATAAAGTATGAGACAGTGTCAACCGTGCAAGTAAGTTCTAAAGCTACACAATTACGTGTGTAATGTTTTAGTCCGATTACTATGATTTATTCTTTGATTTTGTGTCCATTCTGAAGTTACCTGGAATTGCTATGCTGCCTCGATTTACAAAGATCTGGTTTAATATGTATAAAGGCATAGCAGTCATTTTGTTAAGTTTCTAAATGACTTATAAAATCAAGGCTTTGAAACAAATCGATGCTACTCCTTTAGCTATTTCAGTAGAACACTGGCTCAATCTATATACCCTGAGCTCTACTTCCAAAACTTATAGGCAGTCTGATATCTCACTTGTCCTTTAGTCAGCTTGTCTAAGGATGAAAAACAGGTGGACATGATCACAGCTTTGGTCACTTCTTGTGAATAGAAGGATCTCCAGGCCCTTCATGTGATTATGGTGTTTATGCAGCCTCAAAAAAACAAAAAAAAAAATGCTGGAAGAGTCCCTTCACTCAAAGATAACATTCCTTCTTTTTTAATCTTTACCTGATGGAATAGCACCAAGGCCCACACAAAAAGTATGATAACCTCTGTCACACACATCACAGAACATCATTTCTTCTTCATGGTGGGGTTGTCCACATATAATGCAAGTCTTACACTCCATACACTGCCATGGGTAGGTCTTAATCATAGAAACAAGCTCCATGGTCATATCCAGGCAAGAAGGATGGCCTAAACCAAAACCAGTATTAGTAGTATTTCACACATGAGTTTTTAACTTAATATGGCAAAATAAAATGCTAGTTGGCTTGGACGTCTCAAGAATGGCTACAATGTTTAACTGCCAAAGAGGGATGAAAACACAAAGTCAAAAAAAATACACGGACTTTATATATATTTGATGATTCTTTGGTTCAAGTCTCTAGCTGACAACTAGGAATCCTAGTTTTCAAAGCAACAAATAGGGTGGTTAAAATGTGAAGACATGTCAATACTTACCACTGTTATCACACTGGGAGCAGTGTATAAGTGATTCAGCCTTCCCTTTCTTGTTGGACTCCTTACCCTTCAGACAAATTCCACATAGAGCATTTGGAATGACCTTTGGCTGGAAGGGTAGAAGAGGGCTATAAATTCATGCCAGAAGAACTTACTGATGGGTTCAAAAGGAATTATCACTGTATTGCCTTATCTTTACTTCGGATTAACTTGCTCATGAGGACCTTTTTGAAGGACATAACCTGACATGAATCTGCCTTCAACATTACAACAGCCTACCGACTAAAGCCTTAGATTTCATTTTTAAATTTTGTCAATGGCATGATCTCATGTTAGGATTAGATATAGCATTCTACACTCCCTACATGCCCAGTAAGATCTGTATAATGAACTGGAAGGGAAGACTAATACATTGTCAAACTGCACTATTAACTGAAAGAGAAAAACCCAAGTACTGAGTGACCATTACACGGAAGTTTTAGGCTTGTTCCCAAAGAGAAGAAAGACTCCATTGTGAGCAGCTTATATGCGCATTTTGTTTAAAACCTGATATTCTCCAAAGTTGCGAAACTAGATCTATAAAATCTAAGTTACAAAATCAGTGTTTTAACATTTTTAATTGCAAGATGTCTCAGCATACATTGTCATGTGCAAAAAAGGTTTGTGGGAGTCCGAGTTGTGTGATTATTCCCTTTGCATATCTAATACATTAATAAAAGAGCCTATATTTAAGAGAAAAAGCATTCACTATGACATATAAAACATGAAAGAGAAAAGTAGTTCTCAGACAGGCAAAATATGAAATTATCACTTAAAAATATGCAGACACCCTATGTTTTTAGTACCATTCATTTTTCAGATTAAAAACAGGCACTATCCAATGAAGGCATCTGGGCTTTAAGAAAACACTTGGCAACACATGGAAAAGAACAAAGAAGAAGGTTCACTACACCTGAAATTGGGAGGGGAAAGGGGACACTGGAACATCACCGCCTTGACTGTAGTAACATGATGTTCACTGGCCCCACATGAACACGGGGCAGCGGTAGGAAAGGAGAGCAAGCCGGGGCCAGGCAGGAAAGGGGGGCCGGGGGCATGTTCACTCACTCATCCACTCATTCATTCGTCCATTTATATAAAAACTGGGAGAAAAAGCATTTTAAATAGAAATATTGTATTTCTGTTTAGTACAGCCCAGCCAAATGCATCTTATGTTTCCCTTTCCTAAGTTACTGAACAAAAGAGGAGCCTAAACAAAATCCAACTTTGCATACTGTATTATACCAGCTTTGAAATGTCTCACTGCCACCTTCAAAACCTGCACAGCCTAATTTGTTCTTAATTCTTTAGGGTTTTTTTTATTTTTTAAATTATCTTTCTCTACAAAAGATGACAGAGGCATTCAAAAATAATTTTTGGCTTATTTATTTTAAAAAAGTCAACCTTATACATAAATATAATAAAAACAATAACTCTAAACAATCACAAATGTCTCTACAAAATAATAAATATCATGGAAGTTAAAACATACATATAAAACTTTACTGTTGACTATTCTGCATCTCCTGTATATCTTTATACCCTGCTCCCCAACAAAAGGATAGTGTCACATGCTCAAACCTCTTAAGTCTTGCAGTGTAGTTACCCTCTGTTGTTACTGCTACATTCTAAGCATAAAAGGTTCTCATTGTGTTTTCTTATACCTAAATAAAAAATAGCTAGGAAGTGCACTTCTATGATCCAAATTCTGGTTCAGTTATGATCAAATCTGTAACTGCCATAATATACAGCAGAAAGCTACCTCTCAATCCACCGAAGAAAGAAATATCTTTTGGTTATGGTACCTGCACTAACTGTAAAAGATACACTTATTTAATACTTATAGTTCAAGTTAGATACTGGCATACTAAGTACTTTAATATTTTTCAGTAAAGTCAAGGAAGTAACCACACAATATTAAAATCTAAATCAAGAACTCCTCACAGGAGATCCTTTACAAAACATCGAAAGGAATAAAACACAAAGCTAGTCATTCACATTCTAGAGCAGTTCAAGTTCTACAATCATTAAAATATACATTGAACACCTAGGATAAAAGGGATGCCAAGAAAATTCTAGGCTTACTTCTAAGCTTAAAATCATAATGTTTTGTTAAACCACTTAAAATTTTTCTTACCCAATAGTCTTCATCTTGATGAAAAGAGGGAGAGACGGGTGGAGAGGGAGGGAGAGAGACAGAGAGAGAGAGAGAGCTTTGCAGCATTTTCTATGATGATGCCACAGCTCGATATAAAAGAATACTTTGTTCACTCAAGCACTCTTGAGCTCTCTCAGAAGCCACACTGCTCACATCCAGGACTGTACACGTCGGGTACCAATCGCTGGTTGGGAAGCTCGTCTCTCGGGCTTTGCAGTGGTGATGGAGGAAGGGAACAGTGTATGGAACTCTCTGAAGGTTAATGAACGGAACCCTCCATACGTGTCTGATGGAGACAGTCCTACTTCGTAACAGCACAACATCAAAATTTCACTACTGACAAGAAAATTAAAATAATCTCCCTAAGAGTTCTCAGCATCTCAAATAAAAGGCTCACAATACACTTATTTTCCTGCTTGAAAAACAACCAAAGATAGTGAGACTTTCATGTTAGCACTGATATAGCATAGATTTTAATTATATACTTTTAACATAGGCCTGAATTCTAATAATTATGCTTTAGTTTCAGGTTAATGTAACCTAAACAATACTGTCCTACAAAATTAAGGGCAAGCACTAGTGAATCTTATTAAGCAAGACATCAAATACATTATAATTTTTCTTAACTCCCATATTTTAAAACATATTTATATATATGACCTTCAGCTTAAAGTACCCTAATATTTAGGCACATCTTGGCTTATTAATACTTTTCATAGAGAGGTTAACTTTTAATAAACATGTTCACATTAATGTATTGTCTAGATACTGGTTGTTCCAAACTTTGAAATAACTGAAACATTTTTAGGTACTAAAAATGTTCACAGATTATAAAATGTGCATTCTGCATATCAGACTCCCTTGAGTACTACCAATTTAGGTTAATCAATTTATTTCTTCTACCTTAAATCAATGATAGCATTGAATAGTTCTTCATTTTCAGCCTCTAAACATCTGTTTCAGTATTCTTTCTTTTTTAACCCATGATTAATCCAGGCTTACTTTCTGAGAGGCCTATGTAGCACTGACAGTGTGCTCTGAGCTGCAACCCCCATTCCCAGCTCTTCTAGGACCAGAAGCTCACTGTTTACTACACACAGCAGGCTAACTCTCCAAAACTTAATCTCTGGAGTTCATTTGCTTTCAATTATTAAGCATTAATTTAAATCTTTAGTTTAAAAAAATTAGATAAGCTATGTATGTAAACCAAGGACAAAAATCACATGGCTGCAGCCTAGTGCAGCCGTCCTTGCTGAATGAAGCTGGGCTGAAAAAATATATACTTGAAAGCTGATGACGTAAAGGCATTTTCTAATTAAATATGGAATATGCTAATTTGTTAAGTTGCTTTTTTACTTTAGGAAAAGAAAGGCAATGGACTGTTAGAAGGGCTCTGCTTAGGCTGAAGGGACACTGGCCAGCGCCCACTTGAACCTGTGCTTCTGGATTATACACCACAACACTGACCTGACATACACAAGTGTTCAGCAACTCCGCTCAGCAAAACTTTTTGATCAACTTACTCTAAAATGCTCCTTCAAAACACCTTCATAACCACATAACAAGCATACTGATACCTACCAGACTGAAAACTGAATATTTTACTGTTACCATTCAAAACATAAAACTTGCAGCTAATTCTACTCCTTTTATGATACTCTTAAATGCCCATATATGAATAAGTCTACTCATCTCTCACCCAACCCTCTGAAGGGGAAGGGGCCGACGGCAGGAGGAAATGATACAAATAACCCTATTGCTGACAGCATGCTACTTGACTCTGAGAGTAACCAGATCAAAACGTTAACAAGTGCATCTAAGCCAAATCACCTGCCAGATAATGTGTAAATCCTTGTCACAGAACTGCACAGGCTACCTGCCAAGGTTAGGCTGAAAGCCACCACAATGTAGACCAGTCTTACTGTTCTCCACCAGAGGGTTAAATCAACCTGGCCAGTGAGTGGACCAAAGAGTTCCTAGACTGAACCCAGATGGCTCATAGTGAAAGGCACTGCAGAAATGCAGCCTGGCCTAAGGGGCTCCCTCCCCACTGCATGGCTCAGCGGGCCCAGCTTCACCAGTACCAGGGCGCTTTCAGCGTCAGACCATGATGCTTTTTACTCTGAGGAAACAAGTAAAAAGTTCTGCCTATTAGATCACTCCTTAAAAACCCATACTTGCCTGGTTATTATTTAAAAGAACAAAAAAAGATTCTCTTATCAATTGTACATATACAGAAAACAGAAGCTAAACCATAGCCAAAGTGATAGAAAAGCCACCAGGAAAATAAAGCAAAAAGGAAGGAGGCTCACAGAGGGCACACACCACAGAAGAACAGCTAGTGAAGTGCAGCAGGCAGGAGCTCCACAACTTTGAGATTCAAAGTTAAAATACTTCAGGGAGAGAGGCTGGTCAGGAAGGAAGCTGAGTCAGGGGCTTTTTTCTTCTACCTTGTACCCGGGAACTGACTTGGGCAGTACAGAACGTTTGGAAGCATCTTTTCGTGGGGGAGCAGCCTTGTCCCTGGACCTCTGTCTTCCCTGCAGAGGCTCCTCCTGGCCTTCAGGAAGGCCTTCCCCCTCAGACACGTTGCCAGAGGAGCTGTCCTGCAAGTCAAAGGCACAAACAGAGGTTCCTTGGAACTCACGCAGATTCGAAAACTACAGAATATATCCAAGAAAAGTTTTAAAGTTCCATTAATTCAAAAGTAAAAAGATAATTCTAATCTAAGAAAACATTTTCCAGTGTGAGACTAAAAGAAGTCATGGTAAGAATCATTTATCCATCTTATAAATACATTATAGCTAGTTCCATTTATATCAGCAAGTACCTTAACTGACTTTGTTTTCTGACCTAAGTCAACAGTAACAGAATTATCTACTTCAGCCATCATTACACGACACAGCTTCAACACCATTTTACCATGTCACAAGGGAGCATATTTGTTGCACACAAAAATATTCTTTAAAAAAGAAACTACTTTAACGAAGTGTGGGTATTTTTACTGAGTAAAAAAGGTTATTAAAGAAGTCCTTTAAGCCCACACCTGTAACTTCCTAATGTTAAACTAGGCAGAGGGCCAATATCGTCAAGTATTTACAACAGTATCAGACATATTGTACATGTTTAAAGTTTAGGAGTTCAATAATCACTTAATTCTTCATTTTTTAATTTAAATTTTTCTAATTAGAATAAAAATGTTATGTTCATATAAATTATGAAAATTATAAAAGAAAAGATCAGGTTATCCATAACCACCCTGGTTAACATCCTGAGACAACGCCTGGGAACGTGATGTATCTCTTTTCTAGTTACGTGTTTGTACAGATACCCAGTTTCACACATTAACACATACACATCCTACCTACATGTGTGCCCTCATTTTTTAAAACACAAACACGAAGCTGAATTACACTGTATGTGTGTGTGCATCTGCGTTTTAATATTTTTAAGTGTTATGTGCATTTCTTCAAATCATTAAATATTCTTTGAACTGCATTTCTACCATGTAAATATAATATATAACCCACTGTGGACATGATATTTCTAATTTCTGCTATAGAAAATAACAATCCAGTGGACATTTTTTCCTAATTAAATTTTGTTACCATCTGATCAGGTTCTTCGGATAAATTCTATTAGTGTATTTGCCAAGTCAAATTCCATGGAAGTTAAAAATCTTGGTACAGACTGTGAAAATGCTTTCCCAGAAAGCTGTATTAACCGACACTCCCACTAGCAGTGTAGGAGGAAGTCGACTTGATCACACCCTCATCACAACACAGCACCCCTTTACCAACGTGACGGAAGAAAAGCAGTGTCATCACTTTAGTATCTGAAGAGCATCTTACTTTAATGCGACATGCATCACTAAATATGTTTTAGAAGCTGTTAGTGACAAAGTGTAGTGCCCATTAATGCTAAGACAACCCCACGTTCAGGTCGGCTAGAAAGATATAAAACGGCCAGCTGCTTAATATGCCATATGCTAAATCAAAACCAAACCCCTGACTACTGTCTTCTTTGTTCTCCTTCAGTTCCACAGAGCACACCAACTTCCCCACTGTCCTGCAATTGCATTTTCTACCAAAAAAAAGATGTCATGCAGGAAGACCTAACTGACAGCACAACATGTTGGTAACCTTAACATTATCCTAGAAGAGGCCGAAGACTATTAATTAAGGAACAGGAACACAAGTTAATGTGCTCCCCCTAACCCAAGATGGTTAAGCATAAGATTGTAAACCAATGTCTAGTACCCTGCCTAACCTGCTTGTGAAAACCACAAAGGGGCAACTTTAAGGATAAAACTTACCAAAGGCCACACACAGACAGTCCGTATCAACACACACAATCAATAACTTTTCCTGATGGAAGCTTTCTGGAACTTATATGCAACTGTCCTTTTTCAAAAAGAGGGTAGTGATACAAGTTCAATTTAACACTCCAGGAAAGCTATCAGCAAAAATTCAAAGGAAAAGGAGACACCTCCTACTGAAGATAAATGTTCTCACCGAAGTGCCTTTATTTTTCCGTTTCTCATCACCTCGACCATCTTCGGCATCATCTGAATCACCATCGCTATCGAGAGCAGGGAGCTCAGGATCCAAGGGGGGCTCATAAAGCGCTGTGTTTAATGGCAAATACCGCAGTTCATCTGGCGAGTACCTATAGTTCAGAGAGAGGATTTTCAGTTTTCCTTTTTTTTTTTTTTGGCTGTGCCGCACAGCTTGCGGGATCTTAGTTCCCCAACCAGGGATGGAACTGGTTCCATCCCGTGCCCGTGCCCCCTGCAGTGGGAGCTCGGAGTCTTAACCACTGGACTGCCAGGGAAGTCCCCAGTTTTCCTTTATTGTTAAATATATATGGACTAATTTTGAACTACGATAATAGCCTTAATATTAACCACAAATACTTTTGAAAATGATTAGAGGCAATAAATAATTTTTTCATTTTGGTACTCAAATAGGGACAAGGAATTAAAAAAAAGCCTAAACATTTTTTCACCAGTCTAAGAGTATAAAATATATATTTGATTCTTGTTATCAAAAGATTATGTCTCTCTCCTTTACCCTCAACATCCTCCCCCCGCAAAAAATGTCAGCAGACAAGGACGAAGCTGTGGCAATCCAGAATCCTGCCTGAGCACCTCCACCCTCCCACTGTCCTGAGTCCTCACTGCCTGCGCACGGCTGCTGCTTCACCTGTAAAGCAGGTATGGTAAAAAGTCCACCTCACAGAGTCAACGTGAGCATCAAATAAATTAACACAGGTAAGTCACAGCGGTGCACGGTACAAGATACTATTTAAGAAACAAAATTTCCAGTAACAAATTATTTTAGACCAATTTGTGAAGCATGTATTCTAACAAATGTAATCATCTCTTTTATCTGAAACTAGGGATCGGCAACCCCTTCCCCAGGTCAGTCAGCAAAAGGCCCGCTGATGACGTCCAAGCCGTCCCCACAGGATCGCACCAGGTGGCTATGATCTCGGAACCTCAGTAGGGAGAGGACACTGGATCAGCATCCCGCTCACCTAAGACGTCACACCAAAGGGGTTGGGACACAGGCCTATCACTCAATAATGTGCTTTGCCCAAAGTGAGAAAATGAAAATTTGCTGACCCATGATTTAAGTTTGACTTTCAAATAGTGTGATTGTATAGTCTATTTTATTTTTTTAAATTTTATTTATTTATTTATTTATTTAGGCAGTGTTGGGTCTTCATTGCTGCACATGGGCTACCTCTAGTTGTGGCAAGTGGGGTCTACTCTTCGTTGAGGTGCGCGGGCTTCTCATTGCTGTGGCTTCTCTTGTCGTAGAGCATGGGCTCTAGGCACGTGGGCTTCAGTAGTTGTAGCATGCGGGCTCAGTAGTTGTGGCTCTTGGGCTCTAGAGTGCAGGCTCAGTAGTTGTGGCGCATGGGCTTAGCTGCTCCATGGCATGTGGGATCTCCCCGGACCAGGGCTCAAACCCGTGTCCCCTGCATTGGCAGGTGGATTCTTAAGCACTGCGCCACCACGGAAGCCCGTATAGTCTATTTTAAATACTACTGTCTAAAGAATATTTTCTATCCTAGAAAGCGAAAGGTCTTTTATGAAGTAAAAGCTGAGATTTTGACACAAGTGACGTTGTGGGCCCTGTTTTCAGTTACATCCAGGTTGGAAAGGAGAGACAAGCATCGTTCTTGCTACAGGAACGGAAGTAGTGGCCAGGCCAGGATAGCAGGAGCTCCCAGGTGGCCATGCCTCCCCACAGCCACTCTGTGCCTTCCTTCATGCCCTCTGCATCTGTGAAAATGCAGATGCCCAGGCAGAAGGTCTGGGGGCGTGCTTGAGAGTCTGCATTTCCAACAAGCTTCCACGTGACACCAGCGATGCTGGGCCATGGACCATACTTTAAGGATGGAGGTCTGGAGAACCCCTAGCACCTGTCCACAGAAACACAAACAGGTGGGCAGTGAGATGGCACCCCAGGCTTTGTCAGCAGATGTTCAAGTTCTGTAAAGAGCATTCTTCACCACAGAACCAGAGAAGATAGAAAAGACTGACACAAATCTTATACATCTTATGGTGATGCTTATAGAGCTAAAAACTTCTAGAAGACAAACACAAGGCTTTGAAGTCCCTCACCAACACTGGCATTAATGGTAAAAAAAAAAAAAAAAAAAAAAAAACCACTAAGTACCTTTTGTAATATTCCTGGAACTGTCCAGGGATGAGGGCCACCGGGTAAGAACTGACCTTGGTTCTCTCTGTCGGCAACACTTTGTACTTCCCTTGAGGCACCTGGATAACCTGGTTTAACACAAAGAGAAAGACACACCCAACTCCATGCCAAGAATCAAGGCTTTAGGAAAACAGCCCCCTCTTGCTTTCTACCACGTTTCTCCCCCCAAAAGCTAAAAATATAAGAGACATTAGGAGCTATGACCTAAGGGGGTTGGTATTCCTAGTTCTAGTGAGTTTGTCTGGCTGTTTACCGTGGCCATCATTTCTGAGGAAAGGCAGTGTGTCTGCTCACCACTTAAGGGCTACTTATAAAACCTCTGGAGCTCAACGTCCTCATCTATGAAACGGAAATAGTAAGTTTTAACCTCATGTGGTAAGGGTGAGAAGTACATGAACTACTATGGAAATCTCTTGTACCTATCCCTGGGACACACAAGGATGCTATGCAGCTACTAGACTCCTTCAGTAGCATGCCAACCAAAAAGCAAGAGACATATCACACACACGCAGAGAAGTGAAGCAAACAGTAAGTATCAGGCACATTAAAAATGACAGCTTCGGTTCTGGGGAAGAAAAGGACATACTGCTGGTACAAAACATTACAGTAAAGGTGTTCAGTAGCCTACGGTAACAAGCAATTAGCGAGGTTCAGGGATCAATAAAGGTAAGAGATCCTACATGTGTCTGTAAGTCAAAATAAGCTCTTCTTTCTTCCATACGTTCCCGGTTTAAGTTGCTGTTAAATTCAGCTGCTTTTTTGGCAGCTTTCTTAATGTACTCAGGCACTTTGCTGGCTTCAACTTTCTGAGTATTCTGTTGTTGCATTTGCTGAAATAAAAATATAACAGTTGGAAGTCACATTTAACTTTATAAAACATCATTCCCCCAAACCAAGATGGTGGTTTCCTAGATACTTACAGAATATTCTTTATAGTGATCTGTAATTCGTTGGCGTTCTTTTTCTTGAAGAATGACAGAATATTCAGCATGTTTGGCTGGATATTCTTTTATCATTAAATCAATTACTTCATCACTGCGCAATGCTGTTAAGCCTATTTCAGACCAAAGAAAAGGTAAAGAAGCTTTTTCAAGGCTAAGTGAACATACCAATTTTCAAAATTTGCTTTTCCTTCAAACTACTCTACATTTAAGAAGTTTTCCAATAGTCAAACAAAATAGTTTAATACATTCAAAAGTAATAAAAAATAATATTCATAATACAAAGTCAAACAATTAAAAAGAAATAGATTACCAAAGTTGCAAAGGCAAATAAATCAATTTTTCAACCAAAACTTTTTTAAGATTCTACATACTATATATAAACATATATCCCTTTACTAGAAACAATTGCTAAATAATGATGCACACTAACCACTTGTCAATCAACATGGGATACTAGATGAGAAAAAAGGCTTTTTCAATATATTTCAGTTCTTAGTCTTCAAATTCGATATACTAGAAATATTATAGAGTCAATTCAAATTTCACCAAAAGCATCAGCACATAAATCACACAGGCAATTTTTGAAACTCATGGTATCAGATTATACCAACTGCTGAGATGAACTCCCATGGTTTTATATTAAAAAGTTTCCTTAGGGCTTCCCTGGTGGCGCAGTGGTTGAGAATCTGCCTGCCAATGCAGGGGACACGGGTTCGAGCCCTGGTCTGGGAGGATCCCACATGCCGCGGAGCAACTGGCCCCGTGAGCCACAATTACTGAGCCTGCGCTTCTGGAGCCTGTGCTCCGCAGCGAGAGGCCGCGATAGTGAGAGGCCCGCGCACCGCGATGAGGAGTGGCCCCCGCTTGCTGCAACTAGAGAAAGCCCTCACACAGAAACGAAGAGCCAACACAGCCATAAATAAATAAATAAAATTTAAAAAAAAAAAAAAGTTGCCTTAATATATTTATGAAGGGAAAATTACAAATAAAGCAGGGAGATAACTACACATAACTAAAAATTGAGCAAAATTTGCCTTTTAAGAGACAAGGACCAATACTTTTAAAAAGTACTATACAAATTTTGCACACAAAACATACACACACTTTGACACTTCTGGTAAAGTTACTAGAAAATGATATTGTTATAAAACATCATTCTCTTTTGTATTTTAACAATAATCAAAAATGAAGTTAACAGTTTAGCATTTAAATAATTCAATCTATTTATTAATTTTGTAAAATATTTTGGGAAAGAAAATAAATACTCATCCGGTATCGCCTCATTAATGTTCATTACCTAGAGTGCACTGTGTTTCTGTAATGACATTTAGCTCTCTCAGGTACAGTTTCTCCTTATGAGACAAATCTCGTCGCTCTAAATCTCCAAAAAAAAAAAAAGAATAAAAGACTATCAAAAATAGTCTTTTACATTTGTAAAACATTTAAAAGATTAAAAAACTTTATAAAAATGTTTAAAGTTAAAATCTTCATGGATTTAAAAAAGTATTCCCTGTTACATATTCCAAATATTATTAAAAGACTACACAAAAAAGCTTACAAATTAAAAAAATTAAAGTTAAAATAAAACTGAAAACAGAGTAATCCAAAGCCAGAAGGTAAGACAAATAACTGTATTAAACTGATGAAACACAGCCTCTCCAAGTTCAGATATAGCTGATGTAGCTATCTCCGTCCCCAAGGCCAAGAAGCAACAGTCAAGAAACAAAACCCTTAGTTCATTCATGTGGCTACAAAATGATTTCTCCCTAAAGTTTTTCCAGGAAATTCATCTTCCTCATTTAGCTTGTAAATCAGTTTACAAGACATAAGAGAGAGATGCTGAATGAATGAAAGGTGCAAATAAAAATCAGCAAGCAGTAGAATATAAAACACGTTATAAATAATCCGTACTCAAATATTCAGAACTTGACAACCTATCAAAAATAATTACTATTAGTTAAAAGTTAGATTTAATCTGTTATATAAACTAAGACTTAATACCTGGATACTTCCGTTTAAAGGAGGTCACACCCAAATATTCACTGACTTGTTCTTGAAGCATATAGTATTCTCCTGTTTCATCAGGTGGCCATTTGTACTCTATCAAATTTTCTGCTGGATAGTAGCTAAAGCTAAGCACAGAAATATATATTATGCCTTAAATGTAGCTTTTATAAAATTTTAATCATTTTTGTTTTAAAGGATATTCATTTTTAAACATTTTTGAGAATATATTTTAAGGATTTGGAAAAACTATTTTAATTATTTAAATTCTCAGTCTTCTACGATTTTGTAATACAAAGAAGTTCTTATGCTTTCATGTGCATCAATGAAATTACAAAAGAGGTAGAGATAAAAGAAACAACCATCTGGAATACCAAAGCAAAAAAGTACACTGGAGGACTTCCCTGGTGGCGCAGTGGATAAGAATCCGCCTGCCAATGCAGGGGACACAGGTTTGACCCCTGGCCTGGGAAGATCTCTTCCCACATGCCGTGGAACAACTAAGCCCATGAGCCACAACTACTGAGCCTGCGCTCTAGAGCCCACGAGCCATAACTACTGAGCCCACATGCTGCAACTACTGAAGCCTGCGTGCCTAGAGCCCATGCTCTGCAACAAGAGAAGCCACCACAATGAGAAGCCCGCGCACCACAACAAAGAGTAGCCCCCACTCACTGCAACTAGAGAAAGCCCACACACAGCAACGAATACCCAACGCAGCCAAAAATAAATGAATTATTTTTTAAAAAGTACACTGGAAATAACATTTTCCACATATCACAAAGAACAAAGTCTCACAACTGTCAGGAACAAAGGCAACGTCTTTTAGCTTTTGCAAATCAGGGTAGTGATACCAGTTCTGAATTCTTTCTCACGGGCTTAGCACCCATAGCCACTACTTCATGCACCCAAAGTATAAAGTAATCAACTTCTGTTTCCCATCTTCTGTTCAGTGAGTCACAAACAGCAGAGAAAGCAGAACTCTAAAAACCCATTTCTCAATAAACTGAACTATGAAGCACATAGACTCCACATACCCAGTGCACTGCAGATCAATCCCCAATCCTGAAGAGTAAAGACGACAGATGTCTGGACCTGGACCAATTCAACCTCTAAATTTCATCAGTGGATAATACAAGCAAAATATATACCATTTTATGCATCTATCCAATTAAAAGTAACAGGCAAAAGAACAGTTTTCTCAAAAGTGGTGCTGGGAATTTGGACAACCAAATGCAAAAGTATGAAATTGAACCTTTACTTCATATCACACAGAAAAATTAATTTAAAAATGGATCGATGACCTAAATGTAAGAACTAAAACTAGAAAACTCTTAGAAGAAAACATAGGGGGTAAATCTTCATGATCTCAGATTTAGCAGTGGATTCTAGATATGAATCCACTGCTAAATCTGAGCAGTGGATTCATAGCATGAGCAACAAAAGAAAGAGTAAATAATTTGGACTTGAGCAAAATTAAAGATTTTGTGTATCAAGACACTATCAACAGAGTGAAAAGTCAACCCACAGAATGGGAGAAAATATCTGCGAATCATACGTCTGATAAGAATGTCTAAACAACAAAAAAAAATTTAAAAATGGGCAGAAAACTTGAATAGACATTTCTCCAAAGATATACAAATGGCCAATAAGCACATGAAAAGACGCTCAATTTGACTAGTCATTATGGAAATTCAAATCAAAATCACAGCAAGATTCCACTTCACACCTTTTAGAATGGCTGTTATCAAAAAAAAAAAAAGGAAATATAACAAGCTGGTAAGGATGTGAAGAAGTCAGAAACTTTGTACATTGCTGGTGGGAATATAAAATGGTGCATCCACTGTGGAAAACAGTCTGGCAACTCCTCAAAAAGTTAGACATAGAATTGCCACGTGACCCACCTGTTCCATTCCTAGGTATATACCCAAAGAAGTCTGAACAAATATATTTATACACCAATGTTCAAGGCAGCATTATTCATACCAGCCAAAATGTAGAAACAACCTAAGTGTCCATCAACAGATAAAGAGATTAACATAACATAGAGTATAATTATAACAATGGAGTATAATTCAGCCTTAAAGAGGAAGGAAATTCTAGCACAAGCTACAACATGAATGAACTCTGAAGAAATTATGCTAACCAAATTAATCCAGACACAAAAAGACAAACACTGTATGATTCCATTTACATGAGGTACCTAGAATAGGCAAATTCATAATGACAGAAAGTAGAATGGTGGCCGCCAGGGGCTGGGGATACGGGAAATGGGAATTTTATTATGTAAAAGTTTTGGAAATGGATGGTGGTGATGGTTACACAACACTGTGAATGTAATTTATGCCACTGAATTATACACTTAAAAAAGTTAAAATGGTGAATTTAAGTGTATTTTACCACAATAAAAAAATTTTTTTTTGAATTGCACTAAGTAGCAAAAAGCAACTTTGCTGTCACGTTGTAAAACACAATAAAAACATTCTACAATCTTTAATAATTGCCTTTGCCAGGGCTGGGGGATGGGGAGCAGGGAGCTAATGCAGAGAAAAGACATGTACTACAAAAAACATTATTAAGCAATAAAATGACAGTACCCAAGATCCTGACTGGAAGTGTCACAGCTCCTAGAGCTATCTCCTGAGCCCATTCGCCTCCTTTTGGACGGTTGGGTCCCATCATTTGAATTATCTTCATTATCATCCTAAACATTTAAAAGATTCAAAAAATAACAAGACAAAGAATAATAAATAAGGAATGATTAATTACGTATCCTCCCAGACTTGCTAAAAGGCTCAACTTAAAGGCTTTCTAAGGATTATACAAATGTTAACTTCCTACTATAATTAACGAGGGACAAGAAATTGGAATGGGCAAGACCTGGGAAAAACTAAAAACTAATCTTCAATACAAATCAAAGTAAGAAAATTTTCAATAAACTTGTAAGTCTAAATCTACTTTTGCTTTCTTACCAAGAGGTTAAAATGCCTCCTGCTTTAGAGAAACACAAAAAATTGCTGCAGTACTCTGAAATTAAAGCAAATCCTCCTATCCTAGCTAGGATAAAAATGTACGGATCATTTAGTGTTTAACTCAACTTATAGCTGGTTTATTGGACTATTCTAATTGGCTACTTTAGGTACTTATATCCCTGTGAAAAGAGGACACAAAAGGACTAAAAACAGATGATCAATCCTGTTAATTTTTTTTCTTACATTGCAAAAATTTAGTAAAAATATACCCTAATAAGAGTCATCAATCTATATAAAACCACACACTACCTCCCAAAAAGGAGAGGCTTAAAAAAAATTTTAAGCGACATCTTCCACTAAGTGACAATACGAAGGGCTGTTAAGTTAGGCCGTTTCATTAAGGCAATGAATGATGTTATCAAGTGCCAGGAAATTAATTTAATCGCGTATTAGTTAAGGCTTAAAAAAAATAGATTAAAAAAAATCAAGGTGGGCTTCCCTGGTGGCGCAGTGGTTGAGAGTCCGCCTGCCGATGCAGGGGGAGCGGGTTCGTGCCCCGGTCCGGGAAGATCCCACATGCCGCGGAGCGGCTGGGCCCGCGAGCCATGGCTGCTGAGTCTGCGCGTCCGGAGCCTGTGCTCCGCAACGGGAGAGGCCACAGCAGTGAGAGGCCCGTGTAACGCAAAAAAAAAAAAAAAAAATCAAGGTAATGTAGCTTCCTAAGACAATACAATTTTGTTAAATACCACGGTTCTAAGAATACAGAGGTAGTAAGTATGTTGGTCAAGCATGCCAAAGCTGGACTGCCTGGCATCTTACTGGGCACTGCCCCTCACGGGCTGAGTAGTTATCCTCTGTGATCAGCTCCTTATCTCTAAAACTGGGACCCTAATACTGCCTCCAATACTTGGCTAATGTAGGGATTAAATAAGTTAATACATGGGAAGCCCTTAGAGCAAGGCCTAGCGAACAATTAAGTGCCCAGTAAAAGTTAGTTAATATGATTATGATGATATGATTACAAAGTGTTAAAAGGCTCCACCTGTTAGGAATTTACTCAGATTCTTTACCAAATAGCAAAAAACGGGGAATATTCTCCTTTTCAGTTCTTACAAAATAAGCATTCAATTGAAGAGCTCTGTATACTCCTATTAAGAAAAACAACCAGGTAGGAGACGAAGAACAGTCTAAATCCATTCTCCAAAAACTTACACATAACAGTAAGTCTCCCAATTGAAACATTTCATATTCAATAAGCATTCGAGTATCATTTATATTTTACTTGCTTCTGAGCACTTTAAGGATTTTAATATCCATTTAAGCACATTTCCCTTGGCTAAAAAATTTAGACACTCAGAAAGAGACAAAAAGTTAAAAATGCGAAGTCCTCAGAAAAGCTGAAACCACAATTTCACAAGTAGTGTTTGAACTTACTATTACAAATTCTAGGCAAATGTGCTATTACATAAGGTGAACATCGGAGAGGTCAAACAGCAATATACATCCTAATATTATGATGGAATGCAATTAAGTTGAAAGAACTTTGCTTGTAACCTCGATATTGACCCAGAAGTCCTAAGCTTTAAGGCTGCCGAAATCTCCGATATCAGCTACCTGCATTTCAGAGTCACAGGCGGCTCCCATCTTGGGATTAAACCCGTTTCTGGGAGTCCCACACTTGATTCAGACACGCTCCTCCAGCTGGGCCTGGACTTGGGGGCCCCGGCCCACCGCCGCACGCAGGCCCAGCCTCAGGTTCTGCGAGCACAGCTGTGCGGAGACCCACCGCCTGGCCGCCGTCACCGGTAGGGGTACCTGAGGGCCCTCGTGCACAGAGGACCGCACAGGAGGGGCTCCTGGCAGGGGCAGCCTCGCCAGGGGACCGAAGAACCGTCCCTATGTCAACGCTCACCCCGGATCAACGAAGACACGGGTCCTCGGGGTTCCGGTCCCCATCACATTGCAATTCCAACTTTTCAGTTACAACTGAAATACTGAGGTTGTACGAATCATCGCTCCATTCCAACCTTCTGTCACAAACTACTAAACTAACTTTGAAAACAAAATGTTTTAATGCACGACATCCTACCGCTCATCTCGATTCTTTTCCACTCATCTCTGACTTTAAAACACTAAGTCCGTTTTACTTCCTTAAAACAGTGCAAACTACAAAACTTGAAAAAAAAAAAGTCGGCCTGAAAATAAGAGAACGGTTATTTGTTCTCAAACCAAGTTCATTAACTGGCTGGCTTGTTTTTCCACTTGTACACATTTCTATTTTTTAGGAAGAGCTCAAATATTTCAGAAACATACTCCTCAAATGAAGGCGCTTTTTAAAACATATAGTATCCCAGACTAACGTGAAGAAAACTCTCTCCGTTTCTGAGGAAAGTTTTATTTCTACGCGGAGCAGAACGTCCCCCGGGGGACGTGCTCAGAAGCTCCTTCGGCGCAGAAACCGCCAAAAAGACTTCGGACCGAGGCCGACTCGCCCCCGGACCCGCGCGGGGCTCCGCGACTGTGCCAGGGCTCTGTGGGCCAGACGGACCAGCCCGACGCCGGGTCCCCGCCGCCCCCTCACGGCCTCCTCACGGCCGCCACCCCCGCCCCCGGCCAGGGGCCGCCCCCAGGCCCCCAGCCCCGGGCCCGGCCCCGAGGCGCCGCCGCCGGTCCACCGCTCCTCACCTTCGGGGACTGCGCTCCAGGGGTGGCCGGGTCGCTGTCGCACGGCCGTGGGGACAGCGCAGTCCCGGGGCCGCCCGCCGCCGCCATCAGCCCGAGCGCCCCGCGCCGCCGCCTCCGCCGCCGCCGCCGCCTCGTCCCGGCCGCCGCCGCCGCCGCCGCTGCCGCCGCCGCAGCGCGGGCCGCCCGCCGCCCGGGCCCCGCCCCCTCCGCCCGCCCGCCGCCCGGGGGCCGGCCCCTGCCTCCACGCGCCCCGCGGCCCGCCAGCGCCGCCGCCACCGCCATGGCCGCCGCCAGCGCGCCGCCCGCCGCCGCCGCCGAGGACGCCGCCCGCCGAGCCCGCCGCCGTGCGCGCCCGCGGGGCCCTCTGCTCCCGCGGCCGCCGCCGCCGCCGCCCGCCGCGCCCGCTGCCGCCGCCGCCGCCGCCCCCCAGCCGCTGCCCTCGGCCCCGCGCAGCCCTAGCCCGCCGCTACCCCGCCTACCGGCCGCCGCAGCCCAACGCGCTCCGCGGCCCCACCTCCCGCCGCTCCCCTCAGCCCCCAGCCCCGCCCCGGCCCGCCGCCCTGGGCGCGCTCGCCGCCGCCCCCTCCCCGCCGCCCCCGGCCCAGCCCCTCACACGTCAGCCCTCTCCTCCCACCTCTCCCCGCCCGGGGCTCCCCGCCCCTCCCCTCCCCCTCCATCCCGAGGGTCGCTCCCCGCCCCTCCTCCCAGGTGTCCGCGCCCCTGTCCCCACCCCCTCCCTCCCAGGGCTCCCCGCCCCCTTCCTCTCCCTACAGGGGTCACTCTCCCGCCTCTCCCCTCCCCTCCCTCCCGGGGTCCTCGCCGCCCCGCCTCCTCCTCCTCCTTCCGGAGTCTTCACCCCCATCCTCTCCCTCCTGGGGGTCCTCTCCCTTCCGGGCGTCCCCTCCCTCCCGGGGGTCCCCTCCCCAACCCCCCTCACGGGAGCCTCGTCGCGGTGGGCTGTGGGGCCCCTGCCTCATCTCCCGGTGTTCCCGGTTCCCAGTCGCTGCCCGTCGTCCGCCTTTGTTCTCTGCTCGCGGCCTCGAGCTGTCTGGGGCTCCTGAACCACCTGCCATGGAATGTGTACTTTCCAAAGACATTCTCAGTTTGCTTTAATTTGAAAACTTTATCCGCATTCACCTCAGAGCGTGCGGAAATCATAAAACTTACAAGTTCACGTTCGACTTCGTTGGGATGTAGCTGCTGCAGCAGCTCCCACCCAAGACAGGAGAGCGAGCACGCGGAGAGGGAGGACAGCGCTTCCACAGCCGAACATTTGGGGAGTATACGGACCTCCGCTGGATTCTGGCTCCGCTTTTTCTGGCTGCATAGCCTTAGTCGATCATTTATTGAATCTTCAGGGTTGTTGTAAAGTGCGTACAATGGTAGGCCCGTAAAAGTCACCAAGAGACCTGTTTTATTTGAACTGAATTTATTATTAATCCTAGTTCTTAGGCTTCACCTGGTCACTTTTGGACTTCACCAAAAATTAAAAGAAAAAAACAAAGTAACTGAAGCTTAAAAGAACACGAGAGACAGCTGTGATAGATGACAATGGTATATGACCCAGCAGTCCCACTACTGGGCATATACCCTGAGAAAACCATAATTCAAAGAGTCATGTACCAAAATGTTCATTGCAGCTCTATTTACAATAGCCAGGAGATGGAAACAACCTAAGTGTCCATCATAGGATGAATGGATAAAGAAGATGTGGCACATATATACAATGGAATATTACTCAGCCACAAAAAGAAACGAAATTGAGCTATTTGTAAGGAGGTGGATGGACCTAGAGTCTGTCATACAGAGTGAAGTAAGTCAGAAAGAGAAAGACAAATACCGTATGCTAACACATATATATGGAATTTAAGAAAAAAAATGTCATGAAGAACCTAGGGGTAAGGCAGGAATAAAGACACAGACCTACTAGAGAATGGACTTGAGGATATGGAGAGGGGGAAGAGTAAGCTGTGACAAAGTGAGAGAGTGGCTTGGACATATATACACTACCAAACGTAAAATAGCTACCTAGTGGGAAGCAGCCGCATAGCACAGGGAGATCAGCTCGGTGCTCTGTGACCACCTAGAGGGGTGGGATAGGGAGGGTGGGAGGGAGGGAGACGCAAGAGGGAAGAGATATGGGGACATTTGTATATGTATAACTGATTCACTTTGTTATAAAGCAGAAACTAATACGCCATTGTAAAGCAATTAGACTCCAATAAAGATGTAAAAAAAAAAAAAGATGACAATGGTGCCAGAAATGTGTTAAAGTTGACCTCTCAGCAGACGTTTTGTATCTGAGCCTGTAGATGACTTGTTTCATGGCAACAGAGAAGATTCTTGGATTTAGAATGCAAGATGGCTTCCCTTTCCTTCATTATTTTCGCTTACACTCAGCAGACAAGTTTGGAAAGATAAGACAAAGGGATTGTTTCTAGCCCATCATGTTGACACAAAGGACCTCCTTTGACTCTCCCAGCCCACCCTTTCCTGGCTTCTCCACTTGCATCAGATCAGAGATGGCATACCAACAACTCAAGACTCACAAGCTGCTGCTAATCTAGACTTTGCTTTATCTCACCACCTCAGTCACAGCAGCTCCCCATTTCCCTGTCAAAAGCCCACTGAAGAAAATGGCCTAATTGTCTGAATGAGCCAAGAAGAACCAACATCTTTCCCCCAAATTCCCTCAACTGATCCAGACCCTCAGTTAGATTCTCTGGATAGAGTTTAATGTTAAATATATATTTGTATATTCAGTTACTTGGTTCTACTCTTGTCCCTTGGGTATTCTGTCTTTAGATCAAATACAAAGTTGAAACTCTTCATTCCAAGTCAATAAACATTGATTCAGCCTTTCAACGTGAAAGGTAAGGTATAATATTAAGGGGACACTGTGCGGATTACAATCCCTGCACATAGGCAGTTTCAACACTGAAAGAATATGATACAAATATACAGTTGTACTTAAAGGCAATTTAAGTGTGTTGACTGAAAAAAAATGCACAACCTAGAAGTTGAGAGTTACGTTTTATTCGGTGGACATTCTGAGGACTTCAAGCCCTGGAGACAGGACTCTCAGATCGCTCTGAGGGACGGCTGCGAAGAGGCAATGGGGGAGCCAGGATATACAGCTGTTTTTGCAACAAAGACCTGGTAGTGGGAACATCAAAAGATTACTGCTATTTAAAGAAAACCAGACATCTCAAGTTAAGGAATTTAGTACATTTCTATGTATGGGAAGATGCAAGAGTTTGGGCTCACTGAAAGCATTCCTTTGATGTGCACCTCAGCTACTGGGGGCCAGTATCCTGTGTTTCCTCATCCTGAGTTTCTTCAGGATGCACTGCCAGGGTGGTCGGGTACGTCAGCACCTGACTGCAGGATGGTGGGGCAATCCTGCCTCCATCCTGAGTTCCCCCAGGGCCAACTGTCGGGTGGCCATAACGTGATGGCTTGATGGCTGCAACATCCTTTGTTTACTAATACGGCAGGCGACATTTTTCGTTCACAGGTGGGAGAAAATTTACTTGCAACCAGAAAAATTAAGATTTTAAGGTTGACATAGAATTTGAAAGGTATCTTAAGAGACTGGTAGGACAACTTCCTGTAAATGTACAATTAGAAGTGGAAATATGGGTTCAAGCCTGAAAAAGACTGAGAGGTGGGAAAATAAGAGGCATATTCAAGTGCAAAGGTCATTCCATTGTGGCTTGAGAATAGGGTAAATGAAGGTAGATTCTTGGAGTTAGGAGTGAAATATACAGGGAGGCAGTTTGATGTAATGGCGAGAACAAAGATTTGGAATTAAGAGCAAATGAATACCAGCTGTGCCACTTATTAGCTGTGTGATCATGGATAAATTATTTAATCTTTCTGACCCTCCATTTCCTCATTTGCAGGATTAGAATAATAATGTCCATTCAGTTATTGCACAAATATTTTATGGAAACCAACTAAGAACTATGTTAGGTGACAGAAATACAAGGAATCATTTATTCATTTATTCATCAAATACTACCTTACTATGTATTAAATTAGGCCCTGAGTAAAGCACTGGCAATAGAGTGGTGAAGAAAAAAGGCCATAAAACTGTATGAGACCACTTAGCATATGTAGATATAGGTAAGAAAAAGGCCCAAGGTTAAGAATTCCAGAGATACTGCTGGAAATAGAGAAGAAGGAAGAAAACTATCAAGTATTGTGAGCTGAGAGGGTAGAGTGTCTCAAACAGGGGACTGATCAACATGTCAATTGAGAAGTTGAGTAAGATAAGGACAGGAAACTGTCCATTGTATTTAGAAATTTGGTAGTAACTACCAATCTTTATTGTCCCAAGCTGTTTCAATGGTGTGGCGATTTCAGAAGCTAAATTGAAGTCGATTAGGGAAGGAATGGGAGGCTAGGAATTGGAACCAGAGTGCTGCACAGAGAGAAGTGTGAGTAATAGAGAAAGAGGGTGGGTGGAGAGGTGGGTTGCTGTCGTTTTTACGACAGAAGACACTAGAGCATGTTTGCATGCTGACAAGGTGACTCAGTAGAATGGGAAAATCATGATGCACGGAGAGAGAGGAGATAGGTGCTGGAAAGTGCCTGCCATGAGAAGGGTGGAAGGCAGCACAGATGTTGAGATAAGCCTTTGATAGGAGGATGTTTATTGTAACCAGACGGAAACCAGACTGTGGCTGCAGATACGAGTAGCTTTGGAGATCTGGTGGTGGGAACTTGAAGGATTTTTCCTCTGATACTTCCTCTTTCCTTGATCAGGTATGAGGTGAGATCATAAGCTGAAGGTGAGCAGAGGAGAGGAATATAGGGAACTGGGGGAGAGAGGAGGTGTGGGGATAGGAAAACAAAGCTTCTAGGATGCCAAGTGTTTGCCCACTGGAGGTTTGTGGTCGTGAATTTAAAGTGAAACCAGTCAGTCAAGTTCAGGTATTTGAACTCTGGCTTGGACAAAGCAGACAAGGGGATTCCGGATTGTTCGGGAAGGGGTGTTCCCAAAGGAAGAAGAGGGGCAAAGGAATTTGGAGTGTGTTTGTCAGGGAGTGACTGTACAGCAGTTATGAAGATGGGCCATGAGATCTGAGGCAGAAAACAAAGAGCTGTGAAAGAGCGAGGAAGGTCAGTGAGCGGGCGGACTCAACAAGACTGAAAAGTGACTGTCTTCAGGGTGTGCCAGGTGGTGAGCTAGAAGGACAGGAAACCACTGCATGAGAGTAACCTGCTCGAAACTGAGATTTCAGAGGTCATACTGATCTTGAGGCTAACAAGGTCTACAGGATGAACCAAGGAGCAGATGCCCAACGTGTGCTAGATGAAAAGGTCCTTGAATGTGTGTTGGTCAAGGAACTGGGAACCTAGAGCACAGACAGTCCTAGTTGCATGATAGCCCAGGGCCATAAAAACAACCATGGAAGCTGGAGTCGTACAAAGTTATCTTATTAATCAAAGAGAAAAAGTAGAGTTCTTCTACAACTTTAAAAAACTTGTGTTAAAAAACTGAAAACTCCCTTACTGACAATTATACATATATACACCATTTTTTTCAATGTAAAACTTATATTTAGCACACTGTAATTTGAAACACGACAAACATTGAGAATTAGTATTTTCTTTTAAAAACTTTACCAAGAGTAATTTAAATTGTGCTTGCCTTTTTCTCATCCTGTAACTTATCTTTCTTATGCCCTGATAAATTGTCATACTTCTTTCAAAGTTTGGACGGCTTCCAGCATTTTATCTTTTGCATTTTCGATGTTGTAAGTAACCTCCAAGGGTCTCTTTAACATGAAGTCTCATTAGCCTCCTTTCCTCTGGACATCTCCATCCTGTTCTCACAACCACTGTCTGTAACTAACCTGTGAAATCTGGGTGCATATTTCACAGCAGATTCACCAGATAGGTCGACATGAATCAGTTCATGTCGACGCCTAAAATGATGGAACCAGGCTTTACTCACAGAAAAAGGTTGTTTTTGTGTCTCTTTGTAATTACAGTTTTCTTTCAACAGAGTAACTAACTTCAACGCTTTGGCCTGAATGTTAACCAAACTGATTGAGATTTTAAAAAAATTATTATTACAGTTGATACTTGAACTGTGCAGGTCCACTTATACAGATTGTTTTCACTAAATGTATCTACACTACTATACCATCTGCCATTGGTTAAATCTGCAGGTGTGGAACAGCAGATACCGTACAGTTTTCTATCCAAAGTAGAAGTCTTTCACAACCACAAGCGGCTTTCTGTTCCTAGACAATTTAAGCTAAAAGATGTTGACGCAACCTCACCTTATTTTTCTTACTTATTGGACTTTCTCCCCATTATTCCTGCAGTACTTCCATGCGGGCTTAGGTCTCATCTTATCTTGGTTTTGCTGTTGTCATGTTCAAATTTCCTAACCAATTTCATTTCTAGCATCATCACTTCTTACTTCTTTGATGCACTTTCACCTTTTTTTTGCCCCATTTCCTCTTTTGGTGGTCCATTTTTGTAAAACATCATGTGGTTTTGTCACTGGGAGACAAGGAGGCAACACAACTACATGCTTTGCTGTCTTGTGACCTTGAAGAGCTGAATACCACAAGTGCAGTGACCAGTGACTGACAGACTTTGACAGAAGGCTCATGATGCCCACCTGCTATTTACATAGTGACTTGAGGACTGAAGAGCTGGCTGAGGAGTTTGTATTTTATGAAGTTACTCACAGTTAATGTACTGTGGTCACTGAAATGTGAACCATGTTGTTGGGGGACTGGTGTGATTCAACTAAACTGTAGTTACTACAACTTGTGCAAAGCGAGAGCTGCCTTATTGGATGATTATCTACGTGGATATTGAAGTCACAAAGAATGACAGCAGGAGTTGACTGGAGATGAAGCTTGCAATCCAGTAACTCAGGTTTTCAAGAAATGAGAAGGAACAGGCCAGGGGACTAGTAGGCAACAATGACACACAGAAGTAAAGAACTGTATATCCAGATAGCATAAATTTCCCAGAGCCAGAGCTTTTTACAGTCAGTGGGGTTGCCTACCTACCTCCTGGCTCTGAGGCATTAGCGATGAGGGATGAGAGAAAAACCAGCTTTTACTTGAGAGGGCTGCAGTAGGACTCTTCCTCAGGGAAAAGTCAGGTCCTTGTTAAGGAAAGAAACTCAGAATGCATCTGGAGGAGAGGGAGGGATGACAGAGGAGTTCTGTGAGCCATGTAAACGATGGTCAATAACTGCTATAAAGCTTTGAGAAGCAGGGAATCAGAAGCCCTTCTTAGGTTTGTTATTACTGATTTTCCTGTGACCAAAGTTAGCAAACAATAAATCCTGCTTTAAAGATTCTTTGGGCTACAACTATCATGTCTATGCTGTGTAGTATGGAACGGCCAGTCCTGGATTATCCAACGCATTAAAACACACAAGTGAAAAGAAAACTCTCTTCTGTCTTTCTGTTTTCCTGTTTATAGATTATTCAACTAATCAGTATTTTTACTGTCCATTAAGTTTGGCATGTGTCTTCGAGTTCTGACTATAACTTGAAAATAGTATGAATTATTACAGACATTACTGCTTGGCTCCACCAAGCCCACCCCCTGCCCCCTTGCAGGAGAAGCCCCGATTGACAGTGGTGTCCATTCTCCACATGGCCATGTGCTTCAGGGAAGGTGAGCTTCAACCCAGCTCAGGGAGTGAATCATGATGATAAAGCCATGAGAACGTGGTTAAATTCTACCAAGTTAAACTTGTGTATATAGAATCTAAGGGGAGAGCAGGAAGACAGAAAGAACCCGGATCCTTGATCAAATGCCTGAGAAATACAATTTTCCTCTTTTTAAAAAATAATTATGTTAGGTTTTTCGGTTCTTGCAGCTAAAAAGAGCTTAACTAAAGGACTAGCAAATAGAAAGACTGCACACTTGGAAGTGTTTTGATTGGAGGGAGAGGTGTTAGTTAGGGAAGTATTAAATATATCAACATCTTTCTTTCAAACTTGGTGACTTCTTTCAAAAGAATGCATGTAGTATATTAAGATACCATTCAAGATATCTGCCTTTGGAAGTTTTCCAAAAATCTATCTTAACATTTACTTAATTTAACATTTTACAAGGTTGCATCATAATATCCTGTAGCAAATTCTAATTTTCTTAAATCTAACTAGGATTCCCCCATATTATAATCCATCATAAGCATTCACGTATTCGTACATATATATATATGAAAAAGGCATATACATATACCTCTTATACTTTGGGGTAATACAATGTTAATAAATATGATAACTAGTAAGTATAAAGGTAAAAATCCAGCTTTAACTTTGTTGTTAAAAGAATACAATTAAGAAGCTTCAGTTGGAGATATAAAAAAATAGCTAATCAAAACTACTATGAGGTTCACAAATCTATAAATTTCATGTATTTTTGAAAAGTTGAGAAGTGAACACTCTTTAGTACATGTAACAAGCTATTCACAGTAAAGAGCAAATACTAAGGCCAATGCCACGTAAGTTTCAGTTTCATGTTTCGCAGCAACCCAGCTGTCCCACGCAACATCCCAGATCCATCTGCTGGCAATCTATGAGAGAAATGTTTAGAAGACCCACTTTAGATCGAACATGTTAAGTAGTAATTTTTAAATCTATACAAGTTTGATACTTTTTAGAAGATGCATCACTATCTCAGAAAGTTATATTTTACAAGTAATTTGTCCAATTTTCCCTTTGCTGAGAAGACTTGACAGTGATGCTTCCTGGGTCCATCTTTTCTTTTACTGGAGCTGCTAAGTTATCTAACATAGAATGAGCCTCCCTTAGCAGAGAGTGTCCGGGGGCAGGAACAGGAGGCACTCTGTAATCTGGGTCTAGTAGTTCTGCATGCAGTACTATTCTGCGGTGTTATAGTCCATAATAAGGAATTATTCTTCCCACCCTTAAAAGATTTTCGACCAAAAGTTTGTCTTGAAATTAAAAAATGGTATTGACTCTGTGAGCAGGCTGTTAAAAGAGAAACCCTAATTCCTTGCTTCACCTGCAAAGCCACACATAATCTTTTTCTGTGGTGGCTCTAAAATGGTCAAAAATCCTCTGTGGCATCTCCCATCAAGAGGCTGTCTATTTTTCCACCCTGTGAATATGAATTGGCCTTGGGACTTGCTCTGAGCAAAAGAATGTAACACTGTACAACTTCCAAGAAAGGCCTTAAGAGGTCTTCTCCTCTCACCTCCTGGAATGCTCTGAGGAGCCCCACATGTAAGGAAGCCCATTCAGTCCACTGGAGGATGATGGCTCCTGTGCAGGGGGACCCAGGTGCCCCAGCCAACAGCCAGCACCAACTGTCACACCTGTGAGTGAGGCCGTCGTGGACCTCTAGGTCCAGCTGAGTCACTGGATGGCTGCAAGTGCATCTGTGAGACCAGCAGAAAATCCAAACAGCTAATCCAGGCTAAGCTGACCCACAGAATGATGAGCAAACAAATGGCTGGTGTCTTAGGCTGCTAAATTCTGGGGTGGGGCTACCTAAATACACCACAACCTCTCTGGTTATTAGTCGAGCACAGTGAGTTCGCCCGCCTTAGCGTCTCTGCGCTCCATGTTTTCTCTGCTTGGACATTCTCCCTGATCTTTGGCATGGCTGGTTTCTTCTTGTCATTTAGACATCAGAGGCCCTTCCCCGTCTCCAGACATCCCAAGTAGTCACTCCGTCCGTGGAGCACTCGTCACCATCTAGAAGCGTCTCGGTCCCCGCGTGTGCACGTGGGCTGTGGTGTAATTCTGTCCTCCCCGGAGCCTTGCTGACTGCCGTGTGGGCGGCAGCCTTCCGCCCAGCCAAGTCCTCCCGCTGGGCTTCCTCATGGAGCCCCTCAGACTGTCCCACCCCACACACTCGCACTCTACTCATTAGAAACGCACACAGCTCTCGGGGTATGGCACTCTTACTTGTAGGTAATAGTAATAAGCCTTTCTCATGTAGGAATTGCTCAATAAATATTTATTGAATTAAAAAAATAAGCCTTTCTGTTTATTGAGGACTCTGGGCTGGGCACTCTGTTAAGGATTTTAATACGGATAATCTTACTAAATCTTCACATTAACTCTAGCAAGTAGGTTTTATCATCCCCATTTTACAGAAGAAAAAACTATGTCCAGGCCAGAGGCAGTGTGTGTTGCTGCCAGGATTCATATCCAGGCCAACTGGACGCTAAAACCTAGGCTATTACATTCTCCGCATCATTTTATTTTCTTACACTCTAAATTGTGTTGCTTTATTTTCTTGACTGGAGTAAAAACTCCTTGGCAATCATGGTCCATGTCATATAATTTTCTGTATTTTCCTCAGTACCTATACCCATTATTTAGTGCCCTAAATAAATTTACTGGTTAATCAATTATTAAATGACATTAAATTGTCAAAACTGTTATGATCAAGGAACAGAATACCCATACAATTTAATAAATTATTAACAGAAAATTACCATTTCTAGCTTAGTATTTTTCAAATAATTCATAGTGAAAGAAAATATAGTTCACATAATTATCCTTTCAGTCAAGATGCACCTCAGGATCTGGAAGTGCCTTTGAGACATTGCAATAAATATCAAGTCACTTAGAGGGGAGACCTCATAGCTGAACTTGGTAGATGCTTATCAGTGAGGTACTTACATTGATTGCCTGACCCGTCTTTTGAATGAATAATACTTTTATAATGAACTTATAACGGTGGAACCCAAATTCTTTGACTGCTAACAATATGCGATCTGCTAATTCAAGTGACAAATGAGAGAAGACTTTGTCATCATATTTGACATCTTTAAGGTTTTCCTTTAAAAAAATTTAAGAAAAAGATTTTAATTTTCAAACCAAATATTTTCTAAACAAAAATTGAAGTAGAAAATATGTCTGATTAATACATATAACTTTTTGAAAAATATACATGTTTCTAACCAAATAATATCAAATGCTTGATGTGTTTACCAATTTATTTCAATAATAATTTTGAAGAAAATTTAGTTGTATTTATTTATTTATTTTTTAATATTTGGCGGCATTGGGTCTTTGTTGCTGTGCGCGGGCTTGCTCTAGTTGCAGGGAGCAGGGGCTACCCTTCGTTGTGGTGCTCGGGCCTCTCATTGCGGTGGCTTCTCTTGTTGCAGAGCATGGGCTCTAGGCATGCGGGCTTCAGTAGTTGTGGCGCGCGGGCTCAGTAATTATGGCTCACGGGCTCTAGAGCACAGGCTCAGTAGTTGTGGCGCATGGGCTTAGTTGCTCCACGGTATGTGGAATCTTCCCAGACCAGGATTCGAACCCATGTCCCCTGAATTGGCAGGTGGATTCTTAACCACTGCGCCACCAGGGAGGCCCTAGTTTGGTTTTTAAATTATGTTCAATTGCCCTTCATTAGCAACCCTTAAGCTTAAGTTTTCCTTTACTAGATTACTGTGCCAAGCAGTTATTAGGGAGACACAAGAGGAATTTTAAAACAAAGCTTCTGGGAATTCTTAGGTAGAGAATCTTAAATGCTTTTCAAATTTATATATTTGCTAAAATTCAGGAGCAGAGCCTGCATTATGTTATTCCTGTCTCTTTTTTTGGCCACGTGGCACGTGGGATCTTAGTTCCCCGACCAGGGATCGAACCCACACCCCCTGCATTGGAAGGGCAGCGTCTTAACCACTGACAACCAGGGAAGTCCCTATTCCTGTCTTCTTGTCTCCACAAATTAAAGGCCACTTCTTTCTAATCCTGTTTCTATGGCTTCTCATTCTACTGCTTTTTTTCTGTGGCCTCCAGGAGAATATCAAGGAAATCAAAGATTTCTCATGTTTGTTACTAAATTAATATATAGCTGGGGGCAGGCGGGGAGACAGATGTGGGCCATGAAGGACTACATTTTCCAACAAACCATAAGCAGACCTGAACCAGCTGGTGAGAAGGTGGCACCTGGCATTGATTAACTGACTCAGACCAATGATAAATTAACCAATGTTCTGAGTTCTAATGACAACAAATGGATGCCTACCTGGTAATTTTATAGGCAAGTAGAACTAAATAAATTACCCACTTTTTGGTTTTGGTTCCCTTCTAGAATGCTTCTGGATCTAAACTGGGTCTAGAAGAATTTAGTTCCTTCAGGCAATTGGCTCAATCTTTTGGACACTTAGCAACATCCATTCTCCCTTCTGAATCTGCCTAAGAGATCCCAGGCTTTATCTACATAAGTGTTCATTTTTAATAAATAAAGAGCACATGCTATAGGAAGATACCTATAAGCTCCATCAGTATATACTGTTTCTGTGTCTAGAACTGTGTTCAATGATCCCTAAGTGTAAAGGAAAATCCCCAGCCTCTCTATGACCCCTAGCCTTCCACCTATATTTCCAATAAGCTGTTCCAGGCCCCATCATACTCAATGCAATTCTATAAGCTATCACATGCAAATACAATTTGAAATTCTACTATATTCAATAAACTTGAACTCAGTCTATGTGGTAGGGCTGAGTGAGAGACACACCAAAATGTATACTCAATCACAAATGCTTGCTATTAGTGTTTAGATCAGAGAATTAATAATTATTTTATTGTATTGAATTTATTTCCTGAAGTTATGAGCCATAATATCTTTACCAAATATTATCTGATAATTATTAATTCAGCTTAGAAATGTATCTATGTCTATGGTGGTGGAGGGAGGTTGGAGGGTGGGTTTCGTAAATATTCTTCTGTATTAATAAAGGTTAATTCAGGGCTTCCCTGGTGGCGCAGTGGTTGGGAGTCCGCCTGCCGATGCAGGGGACGCGGGTTCGTGCCCCGGTCCGGGAGGATCCCACATGCCGCGGAGCGGCTGGGCCCGTGAGCCATGGCCGCTGAGCCTGCGCGTCCGAAGCCCGTGCTCCGCAGCGGGAGAGGCCACAACAGTGACAGCCCCGCTTAAAAAAATAAATAAATAAAAATAAATAAATAAATAAATAAAGGTTAATTCATTTAAGAATTAACTTTGATACAATTAAAGGGACATTAATCATTTATACAGAATAAACTAAACATATGCTTTCTTCCCAATAGCTAGCTTACATCAGTTATTACTAAAGGAGTGCATCTTGTAAATTAGAGGTGGGGGAGGGAGATTAGGCTGGGTAGAGTCCCACAAAGGGAATCTGGTCATCAGAAAAATCCTGGGTGCCCAAAGGTGAAAAGGGGATTCAGAAAAAGTGTTCCCTTAAACAAACATTCTATAATTAAAAAGTTTTTAATTTGGCCCTTTATTAGGAAAGATGATGAAGGGAATTCTTTCCATCTGAACCATGTAGTCTTCAGATATCAACACTAGTGTAATTAATATTGGTATTAGTATTACAGTATTAATTTTGTAAAATTGAAGAAGCTTTGTTGGACTAGCCTGAAAACATGTGTCTGAGTTTCAGACTGTCTTAAATGAACTTTAGATTCCAGCTGGTTTAATGAAGAAAACCCATGCATAAATTGGGGATTGCCTGTTCTTAAGATGTTTTAGTGTCGTCATGAATCAATTTTTCACACATATTCAATATGGGTTTTTTTATTCATTCCTCCAAATATGGGAGACACATGGAACCTGAAGGATAAATAATTTATGGATAATTAAGAGTTAAATGAAATAGCAAAAGAATATTCCTTTTGGTCTAGCTTTAATCATAGCATCAACATGAAGATTACTGAGTATGACTCCAAAGTACTTTCATATTTTCAGAGATAAAAGCTACAAAAAAATCAATCAGGGTAACTATACTGCCATAAATCTTAATATAGTTTATCAAACCCCCAAAGCTAAGATATTGCTATCATATATATCTATCAACCTACCTTTAATATCTGCTGGATTTTCGTTTCTACTGAATAAGCCTGGAATTTCTTCAATGGCTCCATTCTGTATGAATTAGCAAACTTCAGTTTTGCCAGGGCACCCTTCCATTCTTTACCTGTGTCAGCAATTGAGTCATCAAATGGTGGCTCTACGTACTGAACATCATGAACTGATTCTCTCAGTCTTTCTCTTAAAATCTGTGCATACTGAAAGGAGGGAGAGAGAGACAGAAAGAGAGAGATTACTTTTTTAATTGTAAAATGAAATTTCGGTTTTAAGAACCCTGGTGCAATGGGACAGGACTGACACAAAGCTTGGAAATCCATTTTAAGACTTCTATGATTATGTGGTTGCTAAATCCTAGATTCACTCCTGGCTATCAATTTGGTAAAAGAAGAAAAAAGAATATAGCTATCATCTATCTATTTATCTATAAACACAAATACACACCAACACAAATTTGAATGCATATATTTAGAACATCCACGGAAGATGCAAGAGAACTAGAAACAAGAGTGGCCCCTGAGACGGCAACTGAGTGGCTAGAAGACTGGTATGTAAGGAAAACCTTTCATGTTCCCTGCCCTGACATTATGAAAATATTATCCTCTATTGTCTTATAATTTTAATTAGTTTATCTTTGAATAAATAATAATTATTTACATAACACATTTGCAAGTCTTAAATTGAAAAGATAACAAAAGTGTATTGATTTGGTATATACATCTTTCTGTGCTTTTTACATTCAATATTTATTGTATGACATTCAACCTGTCTTAAAGAACTACTTATTTAATGGCTACTATGGTTCAGTTAAGTACTCTAGGTTCTGAAGTTACAGTGGTGAACTTCATTATAATAACCAGGAATTAATTGTTTTACTTGTATTAACTCATAATCAAGGACTCTGCACTCATGGAGTTATCCTTCTAGTGGGGAGGACTGATAGACAATAAAAACGTATATAGGGAAATGAATAAACCAATTTAAATAGTGGTAATTGCTATACAAATAAAATCACATGACTTGATAGAAACTCATCATGAGGGCCTAATTTGGACTGAATAATTGGAGAAGTCCCTTCAGTCCGGTTTGGGCTGAAGTCTAAAAGGAACAGGAAATAGGAAGGACAAAGAACATGTTCTGAGAATAGATGTGTCTTTGGTGTGTCTGGATCGTTTAGAGTGAGGAAAATAGTAGTAACAGAATAAGGTTAAAAAGGTATCATGGGGCTTCTCTGGTGGCACAGTGGTTAAGAATCCACCTGCCAATACAGGGGAGATGGGTTCGAGTCCTGGTCTGGGAAGATCCCACTTGCCGCGGAGCAACTAAGCTCATGCGCCACAACTACTGAGCCCGCGCACCTAGAGCCCGTGCTCCGCAACAAGAGAAGCCACCACAATGAGAAGCACGCGCACCGCAATGAAGAGTAGCCCGTTCGCCACATCTAGAGAAAGCCCACGCGTAGCAACGAAGACCCAATGCAGCCAAATACATATAAATAAAATAAATACATTAAAAACAAAAAGGTATCATGTAGGACTAAGTAGAATTTGAAAAGGAATTTGAAATTTATTCTCAGAACGATGAGGAGCCATTGGAAGGATTTAGACGGGCAAGTGATAAGTTTCTAATTTACAGTTTTAAAAGATTATTGTGGCTGCTGTATGAATAGATTATAGGGAGATCAGGGCCTGAGGTAATAATTTATAGTTTAAAATACTTGTTTACAAATAATGTTAATGATAAATAACTTCATAACTGTACAATAGCTTTTCAAACCAGGAACATGGTTTGCTTCTGCATTTACAGAAGAACTTTTATTTACAATTAATTTTTTATGTTACAAAGATTTCTTTCAATTTATTCTGAAGCATTAATTCCTTTGATATTCTTTCAATGTCCCAGTTAAGGTGATTTAAAAACACATTTTATGTTTTTAGGAGTTGTATAACATAAAAATACCATTGTTCCCTACTAAAATTTTATTAATTTTAATGTTTATTACATCTTGATTTTCCTACAGTTCTACATATTTCTATCACTCTTCATTTTTCACACCTTACTTCATAGATCAGTAGTTTAAAATGTATACGTTAAACATCATATTCCCAGGAATGCTATGGGAAAATATTTATTCTCTACCATTGATGTTTCTATGTGGCAGAAACTGTTATTGGAGCAATGCTTCCCCTTCTTTGCCCTCTGATTTGTTCCTCTCTGAGGGAGTTTATGTGATAAGCAAGTTAGGAAGAGGAAGAGCATGTTTAGTGCAGAATCTCCCCACCTCTCCTCTGGACATCTAATTATAAGAAGTACATATTTTCTGTTCCACCACTGAATATGCTTTACAGAGACAGGACATCATCTTAGATTTATGTTATCATCCAGCTAGACCCATGACTGGGTGAGCTGCTTTAATTTAGGTAGAAATGTTACCAATTTCCATCCTACTTTTCATCCCTAATGGTTTGTTAATATGGTGAGTTACATTGATTTTTGAATGTTAAACCAACCTTGCATTCCTGGAATAAAACACACTTGAGCATATTGTTATAATTATTTTACTGAAGTTTGTACCTTTTAACCCCCTTCACCCATTCTGCCCACTCTCCAGCCCTTTCCCCACACCCCAACCTCCGGCAACCACCAATCTGTTCTGTGCATCTGTGAACTTCCACATATAAGAGATCATATGGCATTTGTCTTTCTCTGACATTTCATTTAACATAATGCACTTGAGACACAGCCATGTTTTTGCAAATGGCAAGATTTCATTCTTTTTTGTATATATACACCATATCTTCTTTATTCATTCATTCATCATTGGACATTCAGGTCATTTCCATATCTTGGCTATTGAAAATCATGCTGCAATGAACATGGGGGTGCATATATCTTTTTGTATTAGTGTTTTTGTTTTCCTCAGATAAATACCCAGAAGTGGAATTACTGGATCACATGGTAGTCCTATTTTTAACTTTTT
This sequence comes from Mesoplodon bidens, assembly GCF_964165515.1. Taxonomy (NCBI): domain Eukaryota; kingdom Metazoa; phylum Chordata; class Mammalia; order Artiodactyla; family Ziphiidae; genus Mesoplodon; species Mesoplodon bidens. Next base: position 93,662,879 of record NC_138168.1, read on the forward strand.
GAGGAACCTCTCTACTGTTTTCCATAGTGGCTATATGAATTTACATTCCCACCAACAGTGCACAAATGTTCTCTTCTCTACATCCTCACCAACACTTATCTCGTCTTTTTGATAATAGCCATTCTAACAGTTGTGAGTTTTGATATGAAACTTTCCTGATGATTAGTAACGTTGAGCATCTTTTCATGTACCTGTTGGCCGTCTGTATGTCTTCTTTGGAAAAATATCTATTCAGATCTTCTGCCCACTTTTTTCATCAGATTTTTTTTTTTTGGAATTGGAATTGGAATAGGGATTGGAATTTTGATAGGGATTGTATTATATTAAATCTGTAGGTTCTTTTGATACTATGGAAATTTTAACAATATTAATTTTTCCAATCCATGAGCATGAAATATATTTCTATTATGTCATCAATTTTTTTACATCAATGTCTTACAGTTTTCAGTGGACAGGTCTTTCACCTCCTTGGTTAAATTTATTTCTAAGTATTTTATTCCTTTTGATGCAATCGTAAATGAGATTGTTTTCTTAATTTCTCTTTCTGATAGTTCATTATTAGTACATAGAAACACAACAGAATTTCTTATATTGATTTTGTATCCTGCCACTATACTGGATTTGTTTTTTAATTCTAATGGTTTTTTTTTTGGTAGAGTCTTTAGGATCTTCTATATGTATCATGTCATATACAAAAAGCAACAATTTTGCTTCTTCCTTTCCAATTTGAATGCCTTTCTTTTTCGTACCTAATTGTTCTGTCTAGAAATTCCAGGACTATGTGAATAAAAACAGCAAAAGTGGGCATCCTTGTCTTTTTCCTGATCATACAGGAAAAGCTTAGTTTTTCACTATTGAGTATGATGTTAGCTGTAGTTTTTTGGGTTTTTTTTTTTTTTTTTTTGCGGTACATGGGCCTCTCACTGTTGTGGCCTCTCCCCTTGCAGAGCACAGGCTCCGGACGCGCAGGCCCAGTGGCCATGGCTCACGGGCCTAGCCGCTCCGCGGCATGTGGGATCTTCCCAGACCGGGGCACGAACGCATGTCCCCTGAATCGGCAGGCGGACTCTCAACCACTGCGCCACCAGGGAAGCCCTAGCTGTAGGTTTTTGATATACAGCCTTTATTATGTTGAGGTACACTCCCTCTATAACCTTTGTTGAAAGTTTTTTTAAAAAACCATAAATGGGTGTTAATTTTTGTCAAAGCTTTTTCTGCATCTATTTGATCATGAGATTTTTTTTTGATCATCAGATTTTTATCCTTCATTTTGTTAATGTGGTGTATCACACTGATTGATTTGCAGATGTTGAACCATCCTTGCATCCCTGATATAAACTCCCATTGATCATGGTGCATTATCTCTTTAATGTGCTATTGAATTCAGTTTGCTAATATTTTGTTGAGGATTTTTCTATCTATGTTCATCAGGAATACTGGCCTATAATTTTCTTTTCTTGTGGTATCCTTGGCTGGTTTTGGTATTAGGGTAATGCTGGCCTTGAAAATGAGTTTGGAAGTGTTCCCTCCTCTTCTATTTTTTTGGAAGAGTTTGAGAAGGATTGGTATTCTTATTTTAATATTTGGTAGAATCCACCAGTGAGGCCATCTGATCCTGGACTTTTGTTTTAGGTAGGTTTTTGATTACTGATTCAATCTCCTCACTAATAATCAGGCAATTCAGATTTTTTCTTTCTTCATGACTCAGTCTTGGAAGGTTGTATGTTTCTAGGAGTTTATCCATTTCTTCTAGGTTGTCCAACTAGTTGGCATAGTGATCTCTTATGATCTTTTGTATTTCTGTGGTATCAATTTTAATTTCTTCTAATTTCTGATTTTATTTATTTTTCTCTCAAGTCTTGATCAGTTTGTCTCCTCTCCTCACTTGGGGACTCCAAAGATAATAAAATTTTGCCTGAAATTTTCCCATAGCTCATTTCAGATTTTCTATTGCTGTCTCTAAATTCACTAAGCCTGCTCTGCAGTGTCAAATCTGCTGTTAATTCCACTCAGTTTATTTTACATTTCCAACATTATATTTTTCATCTTCGAGGTTTGATTTGGATTTACCACGCTTAATCGTTTCTGATATTTTTAAAAATATTTATTTATTTATTTGGCTGTGCCCAAGTCTTAGTTGTAGCAGGCAGGATCTTTGCTGCCACAGGCAAGATCTTTGTTGCCACATGCAGGATCTTCAATGAGGCATGCAGAATCCTTAGCTGCAGCATGCAGGATCCTTAGTTGTGGCATGTGGGATCTAGTTCCCCGATCAGGGATTGAACCCAGGCCCCCTGCATTGGGAGCATGGAGTCTTAACCACTGGACCACCAGGGAAGTCCCTCTCCTCATTCTTGAACAGAACATAATATTAACTCTTTTATAATATCAGTATTTTATAATTGCTTTAATGTGATGAAAACTAATATAATACAATAACTGTTGTATAATAACCGCTTTAGTGTCCTTTAATACTATTTGTATCTTTTTATCATTTCTGGGTGTTTTGTTTCTTCTCTCCATTTTGAGTTGTACTATTCTGCTTCTTTGAAGGTATGCTAATTAAACACCAGATATTGTGAATTTTACCTTCTGTTTTTGCTGTGTATTTTTGTATTCCCACATGCATTCTTGAGCTTTCTTCTAGAATGCAGTAACTTGGAAACATTGTAATCCTCTCGAGGCATGTCTTTAAGCTTTGATAGGCCGAACTAGAGAAAACCCTAAGTCTAGGGGTTTTTTCCCCCAATACTGAGACAATACACTTCTTAGCACTCTAACCAATGTCCTATGATTTACATGGTTTTCCACTCTTACTGGTGGGAAAAAAAGTCTATTTTGTGCGAGTTCAAGGATTTTGTTCTGTTTCTTTTGGGTGGTTCTTTCTCTAGCCACACCTGACTTCCTCACCAGATGCACTGATGTACTAAGCTGAAGACTTGAGGAAAATCCTCTGCAGATCCTGGGAACTGTTTGTACAGCTCTCTCCTCTCTAATACTCTGCTCTTATATCACCCTGACATACCCTGACTCCCAAATCATTCTCAACTAAGGGAGACATCTTCATAAGGTATGGGCTGGAAGCCCTCACCAGGCAGTACATTAGGGGAAATCTTGGGGCTCACCTTTCTTGTTTCTCATCTTTCAAAGATCACAATCCTGTCTTGCCTTACATCCAGCCAGTGGAAATAAATACTTCACACATTTTGTGTAATTTTCTGTAGTTTCTGGTAGGAATTACTCCATGTTGGCTTCTAGTAGAAGTCCTTAATCAGAAATAAACCTGCTGTTTTAATCATCTGTCAGACCGCTTTATGTTTTAGTTGCGGAAGAGCATTATAGCTCCCCAAACCTCTTAAAAGTGAAATCTTTATTTTGTTCTTTTCGATTAATAGAATGCTTCTCTAGGGTACTGCCATCTTCTTTTCCTCTCACAATACACCCAAGGGATACAACTATATTATATCATTAACAGTGGCTCTCAACTGCAATGAATTCCTTGGGCATAGGGCATGCATTTGTGGTTTAAAAATAACAATCATAGATTCTAATATGCTGAAAGCTCACATCTCTGCCATTTCTTCCATATATATATTGGCTTTTGATTTAGTATTCTCTTTATTAAGGGTATTTTATCTCTTAATTAAGGAAGAATCTTTGTAGTCACTTCCAAAAATTAGAAATAAGTTTTAAATATGAAGAACTTTTTGGTATCTACTAAAACAATCTGGGTTTAATTATTTAACCTATTGATATGGCATTTCCTTATGTTGAGCCTACAATCCTAGAAAAAAAAAGAGCATGGTCATGAGATTCCATTACATTAATGTATTTCTAAAACCTGTTTGCTAGTATTAAAGATTTTCAAATGTACACAGACAAGTGAGACTAACCAAGTTTTCAATTTTCGGTAATTTGTTTAAGGTTTTGGAATCTTTGGTTGCAAGCAACAAGCACGGAATCTTGTTAACCATATATATAACTAATTGGAAAGATATGGAGTAGCTCACAGAATGGAAGAGAAGCCTAAAGAGTCTGACACTTGAGGCAGTTCAGTATGCCGCCTTCAATTTAAATTAATCTCAACCATTTTCTTTAATTATTACAGGAAGAGTTCATCTAATCAGCCTAGTTTTGGTCTCATCCTCACCACAAAGTTAAGGAAGGTGACTGACAGTCCCACCAAAACTCTATCCAATAGGGAATTAGTTAATTCTCCAAAGGAAAACTGAGTTGCTACTAGTAGAAGAAAATAAATGGATGCAGGAAAGAGAAAATCAAAAGACATGTATAACCATTAAATTGTGTCCTAATCTTTCTTATGCTCAGGATCATGAGAATAATCAGCTACCTGAAAGTTAGGAATGACTAATTAGTGACTCACTGCCCTCAGGCACATTTAGTGAGCATTTGTGAAATCTTTTCTCAGTCTCTTCCCCATTCAAATTTCTTACCTGTAGAAGCCCAGATTTTAAAGACAGCTATGGTTAATCACATTCATAGCAAATAAGCAAGAACTGCCTTGGTCCATGTCCCCCTTTCCCCAGATTCTGGCCTATCTACCAAGTGAACCTATCTGTCATCCCCTCCTTTTGGATTCAGACTTCCTCACTTTTCAAGACTTCAGACCTTCAGTAGACAGTAAGTTTATAAAAGGCACCTCAAAATACAAATATTTTTCATTACTGCAGGCGACCTGTTTCTCAGACTTATTACGAGGCAATACAACAAAGTTTCTGGGAGCATGAATTTAAAATCCAATATATTAAGGTTTCTAGCCTTGCTGTGCTTTTTCTTGGTTCTGCAAACTTGCCCTATTTATTTTTCCTCCTTTTGTTTCTCTTTCCTCTGTAAAATGTAGACACCAAAGAGCAGTCATTAGAACCTGAAATGCTGCCATGACTTTTTTTTGGGGGGGTGGGGTGGGAAGGATTCTGTTATTTGAAATAAGGATCTTCAAAAATTAGTGTTTTGCCTATTATCTCTCCTTCATCCTGTTGATTATGGGTCCCACGAAGTAGGTATGAAAAGAAACAATTATAGGCAAGTGGACCAGAAGTCCCAGCTCTATCATTACAGTTTTGTACTGTAATGGTTTTCACACTATGCTCATAAAGAAATCATGGTGTTATACCACCAATAAAATTGAATGTCATTTTGCATTAATTTCAGACAGTAAGTTAATGAACAGAATTATTTTCAATTTAACTTTCTCGTATGTTCTTCAAATACTGAGGCTGCTGTTTACAAAAACTCAAAACATCCCATTGTTCTGCTTGGTATATCCAATCCAAATATTATTGTTATTATTTTGAAGCACAGCACACATACACCTACTTCTGGCTAGTAAAGCTGCGGTTTGTGTGGTGGCACTACACACACTAAAATTACGTATTTCTGGGGAAAGCGCCTCTTAGGAAACCTTGAGCAGAACAAATCTGAAGAGAACTGAAGAAGCTTTTTCAGTCAGTTAGCGCGGTGGTCTAGGGTCTACACCACAAAAGCCGGAGCTCTGCAGCCTAGGGGTTGGCCCTCGTCCCGAGTCTCCTCACTCACTGCCTCCTTCTCGAACATGCTAGGCCTCCTCTCTTTCCGAGGCGTCACCGGCGGCTGCTGAGGCGCCACGGCCGAGGACGGATTCCCTGCCTGGCCCCACTTCTCCATCGCGCAGGCTCTCGTGGACGATTCCCGCGAGAGGTTCTCGCTCGCGCCTGCGCCGCGGAAGCCGGAAGTGCGCCGCAGGGAGGGCCGTGACGTGACGTGGTGTGGCGTGGCTTGCGTCATCCCTCGGCGCCGCGGACGGGCGCCGAAAGTCATGGAGGTAGAGTTGCGGTCGCCGGTTCTCCTGAGCGCGCCCCTCGGAGTGCGGCGCGGGAAGCGCCGTCCGGGCCGCAGCCGGTGCCGCGGCGGAGGAGGGCGGCCGTGCCTGCGCTGGGTGGGCGCCTGCTGGACCCGTCCCGCCCCGCCCTCCTGCTTCTTGTCGCCTCCCGACTCCACGTCGTTCCTGGGGCCCGAGGTCCCGGCTGCAGTCCGCGAGGACGTGGTGTGGGGGCCGAGGGGACGCCCTGCGCGCGTGTGGAGGCTCTGTGGCCGCGACAGCCACGGCCCGGAGCTGTTCACCGGGGCCGGGGGCGTGCAGGCACAACGCGGCGTTGGTTATAGTTTTTGTTCTGACTGGCTTTCGCCCCTAAGGGAAGTTTTCACTAGGTGGTACCCTGAGCAGTGTGGGAAGTATGTGTAGATACTCGCCTCTGGCTCACATTTGCAAGTCAGAATTACATTGGACATTTTTAGGCCATTTTGATAACGTAAAACTAAATCACAAGGGTCTCATTAACTGACCGTAGATCGGATTCAGTGGGGTTGCCTCAAAATAAGGATTTTACTTACATTCCTGTCTCAGGGAGTTCAATGTCAGTCATCTGTCAGCAGTTTTAGCACTAGCTGCTACTTTCTGAGTACTATGTGCTAGGTGCTTTTCAAGTATTATCTCTAATTACGGCAACCAGAGAAGGTGATAATATTTTGCACCGCTTTACAGTTAAAAGCCTCAGGTATGTTAAGTAACGTTTTCAAGGCAAGAGGTAAAGAGGCTGAGAAAGGATTCAAACTCAGATCATTCTAGCTCTCAAGCACAGGCCGTTTGCACTACCCCATGCTGCTCTGGACAAGACACTGAAGTATCAAAAATGACGTGGGAGGTGCACACACATGCACACAAACATGCAGGGTTTCTGGCTTCTAGGGGGGGACAGGCATGTTCCTGAGTGTAATACACAGGATGATGTATTTATTGTCATGAGTGACAATCAGAGCATTGCAGCATCTAATGTTTGTTGATTTGAGGTTGGATTTTATTGTCTAACAGAGTATGGGCTTAAAAGTTAACCTAGAAGCCAACTTGTAGAATTGTATGTGTGTTGGTAGGGGTAGAATATAGCCATTCCTCAGATCTGAAGGTCTTGGAGACTTGGAGGGGTGTATTGCAGCTCAGGGTAGGAGGAGCCAATCATTCATGTAACTCTTATGTTTCATTTATTGTGTGCCAGGGTCTGTGCTGTGTCCTGGGGATACAACGTTGTATAAGACGTGGTCTCTGTGCTGTAAGATGTTACTGTTTGGTTGAGTCTGAGGGACAACTGTGTTGATCCAGTGTCTACAACCAAAAGAGACCCTTTTTACAACTTCAGGTGCCAAATCCAGGGCCCACTCTGCTAGTGGTGTAGATGGGCTTTTGTGCAGAAATATCATTTCTGCCTGTCACCTGTCACTCCAGAACTACAGCTCATTCCTTTAGAGTTCGAATCCTTTTTAAAAATGCAAGGAGTCCCTTTTGATGTGAATGTGACCTTTTAGAGTTATATTTCTGTGTTAGTCCAGAGACAAACCACACTAGATTTTGCACTAAGATAATTTGGTATAAAGAGTTAACTAGGTAAAAATTGTTAACTAGTTATCTGAAAGGATAAAAAGAGATCTCTGCAAGTAGTATCGTGGACACGGCAGCTGCGGGAAGCAGTCACTCCCCCTAGGACTGAGGGAGCTAAGGGAAGTGGTTGGAAGTTTAAAGCTTAGAAACTTAGAGGAGGGCACCTGCATGGCTGAAACTCAGGGGTCTAAGGAGGAAACTGTGCTGTCCAGCTATGTGTAAGGGCCTGGCAAGTCTGGGAAGCAGAGTTCTGAAGGGAAGGCACTGACGCATGGTGTTGTGTCTGTGGTGGGCATTCGGTGGTAAAGCTGGGCCTACAGGTGTCGGGAAGACTGCAGGCTGAGTTCCGCTGCTGCTGCAGGGCAGTGCTCAAAGGAATAGGAAGCGCACAGGAAGCCCCAGGCTGCAGGCAGCGGGAGCAATTCCCCTCTCCCCTGCCGTCCAGCAGTGCTCCTAGGGTTGTGCACCGACTGGCTGAGCAGGTGTCCCAGAGGACCACTGAACATTCCACACGAGTCTCTCGGGCAGCACCTCACCTGTTAGGGCCTGAAAGGATTGGTTGACAACCAGGCCTGAGAAGGGGAAGTGAAGCCTTTGGGGACAGGAATAGTGGACAGGATAACAGGGTGATGCTGACCAGGATGGAGGAACTTAAGCTGACTGGCTTCCAAATCAGGGAGCTACCAGGACTTATTGATATTAGAACACAGAGATCCCTGAACTTGATACATCACATAAAGACCCCAGGTCAGTTTTAGACCTAGAATGTGATCTCTTTGCAGGTTTATAAGATGAGCTTCGTGTAATGTCGAGAAAATTATGAAAATTTGGTTTTATTTAATCCTTCATGGAAAAGCAGTGTGGTTTGCTGCTTTTTACACCATATAGGGAGTCGGAGTTATGCTTTTTGCTTCTCTTTTAACTCATTATGCTTGATTTTCTGTTTTCCCACCCCTCATTAAAAAATGCTTATTTTGATAACTTTAGGATAGCAAAAGAATGCTGAAAGGAATAAGGCACTATCCATAAAATATACTGAGCTTCTGTAAATTCTTAAATACTATGATTAATAAAGTAATTAAAAATCTTTAAGCATTTACTTGGAAATATTTGCATAAGTAATCTTTAGTTAACATTTAATCACAATGTTTTAATCATATAGTTCTCATGACATTCGGAAAGTGTGTTAACACAGTAGCTATACCTGAGTATATTCTATACTCAGAATAGAATATACTCAGAATAGACAGAATAGAATTTTCATGTAACTTAGATATATACTAAAATTAATTTTTACTTCATGTTAAACAGTGTGTTTTATATTTCAGATAGAGGATCCTATTACCACGTGTCTTTCTCCTTCAGTGTATGATATGATTTGTAAACTCGGGTTTGAAGCCAGAGAAAATTGCGATATCAGTTGTATTGTAACTCAAAATGGTGAAGTATGCTGGACAACAATTACAGACTGTGTGGTTTATACAGAATCAGGTTTGTACTTTCTGTGAAGCCCAAACGCCTGTCAATACTGTTGCATTTAAAATGTCTTGACCTGTAAAATTTCCCTCTCTGCTCATTTGAAAGAGAAATGGAATTTCTTAATTTGAAAGACAAAAGGAATTGGTGTGGAAAGAGGGAATGAGGCAGAGAAGCATAGGAGAGTTAAGGGAAAGCTGGGCTCTGAAAACCAGGTGTGAGAAGGAAGGGGTTGGGAGGCAGTGAGGGCTGAGGGGCTCTCAGCTTACGGCCCATGATCCGGGTGGAAGAGGGAAGAGGATAGAAGTCATATGAATTAAGGGTATAGAATGACCAGTGTTACATACAATTAGTTTAAATGTCTTCCAGACATTCTTGTATGTCTTTTGAAGTAGGGATGTGGGATGGGAAAAATAATAATATTTGTAAAAATTATAAGCGAATGTGCTGTGGCCCAGTAATTCCATCCAGGAACGTACAAGACAGACCCAGTCACAGGTATGAACGTGTGTCTGTGCCAAGTTACTGCAGCATTTTGTAATAGAAAAAAAAAAGAAAGAAAGAAAAAACATTGGAAATAGCCAAATGTCAAGCGGTAGTGGATTGATTAAGTAAATTATGAAAAAAAAAAATGCATGCAAGGGAATATTATGCAGTGGTGAAAAAGAGTGAGGAGGCCCATCTTTCTGATCCAGAAATCTCTCTGAGCTGTATGGCTGAGTGAAAAAATAGGAGGAGCACATAGTTGTATTATTTGCTTGTGTATGTATAAATATTTCTAAATACACCCAAGGAATTTATAACAGTAGCTGCTATAGGAAGGAGAACTGGCAGCAGGAGGGAGACTTTCACCCTTTTATATTTTTTGGTCGTGAATCATGTGAATGTTCAACCAAAACTTATCAAAAAAACAAAACCAAAAATTCATATTCTAAATAGGTTCCAAAATAATTAATAATTATTATTATTAATAATGTCATTGGAAATCTCATAGTCTAATAATGTTACATTAAAAAGTCAGGTTAAAATATTATATATAACAACATGAAGCTGATTTTGTACAAACAGATAAAGAGATTGAAAACATGAAAAAATATTTGTTCTCTTCTTTGAACCTTTCTTTATTTTTCAAACTCGCTAATGAGAGTTTTTCTTTTATAAGCAGATTAAACACTATGTAACTTATTTTCAACAGCATGAGTATCTTTATTGTAAGTTCAATTATAAACTGGTTGCCCACTTTATGGAAATTTCATAATTAAAGCCCTTTTTCTTTGATGATTTAGGCATTTGCATCACACGATGTGGAGCTGTGGTACTAACTTGCTTTCTTATCCTTGAAGCCCAGGGTCTGGATTACAGGGGAAGCGTGAGGCTGCTGGGCCCTGTGTGCCAGGCTGTCCACTTACATTTGTCGTCTCTGACCAAGGGGCAGTTTGAAACGCGATATTCACCTGGGCTCCAGTGGACAGGTGTTCCAGAGGTTCGGCTTTTGAACAACCTTTAGAAATAAAAGACTGCAGATTCCACTTAGAAGCCCTTATTACTTGCTGATTTTAAAGGGGTCTTCTCCATCCTCTGGGCCCTCAGCTGTAAGAAGGCTTGAGTGTTGCAAGGCAAAGTTGGCGCTGTTTGCAAAGCCCGCAAAGCCTGAGCTGAGACATCCTTTGACCAAAGGAGGTTTTTGGATGCAGTGTCAGGATTGGGGTTTAGGGACCTAGTTTGGTGCATGGGTGCTGGTCCTGGGACAGAGAAAAATGGATAGCTCCAGAAAAAAAGAAAGACCTTACAGACCGGTAGTAAGGTGTTCTTGAGACGGTGGGACTGGGAGACCGGAGGTGGGGATGCTTGGCTTGTTGAGGGCGAATAGAAGGGAGGAGGAATAGCTTGGGGCCCAAACCTTGTTTTGGATGGCTTGATGGTTGGTTTGGTGGTTGGTTCAAACCAACCATTTCACTTGGAACATTAAATGATTACAGTAGAGCAGTAACTATAAAAGAGTCTAATTCTAAAATACTTTGGATTTCCTAATGTAGGGTGGAAGGGTGTTCCCTTTTCCCTGTGTAGTAGCTCCCTTAAGTGGCAGGGTGAGCTGCCTTATGTTTATCTATTTTTAAGAACTAATCAAAATGGGAAATAAGATTTAGGTCAAAATATTTGACCTTTCAATTTACAATTATGCCAGATTTATTGCTTTTAATAAACATTTAAATAAAGAAAGAACTTTCCAAAAACTCCTTAGATATTGAACGCCTAAGGAGTTAAACATCTCTCTTGATTCTTCGGATATTGTTATATTTATATAGAAAATGTTTACCTGTACCAAAAAAGTCATTAAAATATACCAATTGAAATCATCAGAGGTTTGAACTTCATTAATAGAACTGTGCCTTTGAGAAATAATACTTATTGAACACGAATTCTAACATATGTCTTATTCTAAACAGTTATTTCGTGAAATGTTTGATGCCTTGGGAAGTCTTCAATCTCTTGCTATTTCTCTTAGCTTAATGAAGCTGACATCATGTCTGGAGCGAGCCCTGGCTGACGTAAGTGTGAGGACTCTTTCGTTGTTGGTCCAGTAAAGTATCAGAAAGAACATTAACCTGTTTTGCAGTTTAGCTCAGATTTCTTGATTTTAAGTATTTTCCTGTACAGTCACTTAGCACAGGTTTTTAAAATATTTTTCTTTTTGAACGATTATGAGATCAAAAACGTCGGTGTCTTCGCTACTTTTGTCCTCTCATTTGTACAGACACTTGCTTTATGGGCGGTTTTCTTGTTAGCATCGTCTGACTTATAATACGATTGTTACACAGTATTTGTTTGAATTTTAGGTGTATTTACTGATTGGGAAGGAATGTCCCTTTCTTTTAAGCGATCTGATGGCATCTGAGGAGCTCGCTCAAGTCTTTGGGCGGTCTGTGGTAAGCTTGTTCACCTAAACCTGGAGGGGTAGACACAGCGCAAAACAGTCGATGTTAGCTGTACTTCTGTTCCTCAAAAATTGATGCTCTGTTAGGAAAAAATTAATTTCAGTGATTCAAGCATATTTTCCTTTCCCACATCCCCTTTCCAGCCAAAAGACACACCTCCCTCTTGTCCTGAGTGTTCATGTGGTTTGATAATAGCCTCTGGTGTGAGGACTGCTGGTGTGTGGGCCTCAGATATAAGAGCCTCAGGTGTAGTAGTAACCTTTGATGTGATGACCTCTGGTGGGATAGCCTCTGATAAAATAACCTCTGGGGGGCCAGGCAGATGAGCAATTTGAAGTCTTTTGATCCACTGATTACATATTAATTATAGTACTAATTCTGCAAGTTATAGATTGTAATACTAACTTCTAGAATAAAATTTTAACCCTTTAAAGATTGATATTATAGTTTTATTATTAAAAAATCAATATTTTTAACATCCGAGAAATTATACCTTTTGCAGCTGTTCAAACTTACAGTGGAAAAAAAATTTAGGTGCCAATTAAAAAACATGCAGAGCTATGTACGTTTTCAAACCTTCTAGAGGCCACATGATCAAGTTCATTTAAGACCAGTGAATAACCTTCAGGCAACTGAATAAGGCCAGGCTGAGGTGAAGGAGGAAGCCAGGGTAGTGCCAAGCCGGGAGGACACTACAAACAAGACATTAAGAAATCCGTTGTCAGTAGAGCTTTCCCACTCTTACGGTGGTTTCTTACCCCTTGTCAGCTTAAGGATTGTTTTCTTTGGTGGAGGGTGTGGAGGGAAGTACAGACTGCTTGGTGTCACGCTGAGTTCTTAAGTTCCGTCGTTTTCTTCTGCTCTTTGTTTTCTGCCTGTGTTGTGCAGTGAGCCTTTTGCCTACCCGCAGCCCTTTTAGTTCCCAGATAATTTTTCTAGTTGGTTAGCATATATATTTCTGATTGTCCAGATGGTATGAACAATTAATTTTAAATACCACTAAATTTAAAACAATATTAAATTATTAATATTATAGTCATTAACATTTAATTAAGTTAATAGTAAAGTATTTAAAAATAGTGTGAGAGCCAAGACTTCCCAGAATAGCATCGAAGGACTGGCTGTCAAGCTTTTGGACATTGAGTTGAAACCCCTCTTTATAACTTCCTGCCCTTTGAGGGAAATCCAGAATGCATCTGTTTCCTCTTCCCAGTGAGTCTTTAAGTTGTATGAAGACAGCTTCAGTCCTCTCCTGAGTCTCCTTGAGGCTCAGCTCTTCTTTCATATGACATGGGGTTGAGTTCTTTTAGTCTCTGAATGGCTTCCGTTTTTCTGAATCTCCTCTAAGGTGTGGTGCTCCAGGCCCAGAGGTAGCCCATGGAAAGGTATAATTATTGCAGTTTGATAAGCAGGGTCCTTGTACTGGGAGAGTCTTTGCTCTGTAGATGGAGGGACAGAGCAGGTGAACGGTGAGCTTCAAGTCAGAGAAGAGGCTGGAGCCTCTGTGGTCTGGCTGTTCTGCCCTGTGTATTTTGTCATGAGCACACGCTGCTTACTGTGGAGTTTCTGTTGATCACTTTCTGTTTTGTTTTATCTAGATACTGGCCATGTTGATGTATGGTATGAAAGCAGTGTAGCCTGGGTGGGATCTCATCCCCCTTTGTGGCTTTGTGGCCTCTGAAACCTTGGTCTCACCTCTCCTTGCTTATATTTTTCTCTTCTGCATAGTGGGAATAATAGTGCTTTCCTCAGAGGTTGTCCTGAGGGTGAGTGAGTCACAAATAAACACAAAATGTGTCTGACATGTTGAACGCTCAGCAAGTGTTGGTCTGGTATTATTGTTCTCGTTACTATATATACCGTTGGTTCCATTACTTCCGAGAACAGAGCTCACATGATCCCAGTGTTGTATTGATTTGCTCAGTGACCCGGTGATCTGCCTCCTCACCACCTAGATGGACGTGCTCAAGGTCTTCGTGGGCTCTCCGTGCGGACTCAACCTCCGCAATGTTCTGTGGCACGGCTTCGCGGCGCCTCAAGAGATTCCTCCAAAGTAAGGTGCTGTGGGAGGGATTCTCTCTCTTTTTTGATATACTTAAGAGTTTGTTTTATTTTGAATTTCACATCAAGGAAAGATGTATTTTGAGAAGAAGGAGAGTTTGGGGACAGGATTTTGAAGCTAAAACTGAATGTTAGTGGCAGAATGACTGGCGTGATGATAGGGTTATGATTTCACTGACTCGCGCCCCAGAAGCTCAGGTGGTGACGGGCACAGCGCCCTGGTACGTGGGAGACCCGAGGTTCAAGCTCACAGGTTTCTGAGATGTCACTGGTCCTCCCGACCACTGCACAGCTCCATCCCCACAGCCCGTGGAGTTTTCTGCAATTTAATGCTGTTTTATTTTCTTAATTTTGAACTTTTTTTTTGAAAGTAGAGCTTTTTATATGTGTGCTGAGTTCATTTTTCTAATGGATCTCTATGGTATTTTCCACTAGATACTGTTCAATGATGATATTGTTGACAGCAGGATTGGGTCAGCTACTAAAGGGTTACCTTCAGCAAACTAAGCGCACATTGGCACATCGACCTTTCATAATTCTTACAAGCTTAGAGGATTTGATCGTTTTCCCTGGTAAGTTCCACATGCCACATTTTTCCTGAATATATCTCTGTAAAGATATTTATAGAGTTATTAAATAGCATTGAGACTTGAACTCTGTAGGTGGAATAGTTATTCTCCAGGGGCAAGATGCCTTTGAAAGCCTTCATGAAGGCTCTATGAAATGCCTTCATGAAGAACCTCTTAAATTGGGCCCCATCACCCCCTACCTCTTCCCACAGCGCCCCAGGGCTGTCTGAGGGCCACGGCTGCGTGACTCAACGCTAGTGATAAAGCTAGTTCATCGTGCACATATGTTGGCTACAAATGCCTTTGGACCAGTTTGCAACGCACTTTCCCTTCTCCTTTTAGCTCTCGTGCCTTTGTACTCATAATCATTATGCCAAAAGTACCAGTAGTATAAATGTTCTCCTATATCATCTTTTGTTTTCTTTTCGTGAGAAAGCCATTTACCAAATTAGTGGGGTTGGGGGGACACGGGACTTTGAAAGAGCAATTAAACCATGTGCTTGTTCCAGGCTCATTCTTTTCCACTTCGGCTGAAGTGTTCTGTCTGTATTTGCTGATGTTAATCCTGGAGGGAACAGTACAGATCATCTTGGTCCTGGCAGTCGTAGCCTTTTTGTATCATGGATCCTTCTGGTAGTTAGGTGACTGCCAATAATGTATATACTCTTTTTTTTTTTTTTTTTTTTTTTTTGCGGTACGCGGGCCTCTCACTGCTGTGGCCTCTCCCGTTGCGGAGCACAGGCTCCGGACGCACAGGCTCAGCGGCCATGGCTCACGGGCCCAGCCGCTCCGCGGCATGTGGGATCTTCCCAGACCGGGGCACAAACCTGCGTCCCCTGCATCGGCAGGTGGACTCTCAACCACTGCACCACCAGGGAAGCCCAATGTATATACTCTTTAAGGCTTTATTTTTGTAGAGCAGTTCTAAGTTTACAGCAACATCAAGAGGGAGGTGCGGAGATTTCCCGTCCACGCCCCTCCCCCCCGCCCCCGCACAGCCTCCCCCATTATCAACATCTCCCACCAGAGGGTACATTTTTTACCGAGGATAAACCTACATTGACAAGTCATAATCACCTTAAGTCCATAGTTTACCTTTGGGTTCACACTTGGTTCCTGTATCTTCTGAAGATATATTTAATTTTCTTGGTCAGTGTGGTCAGCTTGTTGACCCTGAACTCCTCTACTCAAAGTTGTTGTAGCTTAAATCACTAAAGAGATGTAGTTGCCCACGTTCCCTTTTTCCAAGGGTGCCTGTGGTCACCTGCAACCCTGGCGCTAGTTCAGGTGGTCTCACGCTTAGGTGGCACGCTGCCTGGGGCCCACGGTTTATCTTCCTGAAGAGGTCGGCTCAGTGGCATCACTCCCTAAGTGTGTTTACACCTTTTTTTTCAGTTGATTAGTGTGGTTGTGCTTAAAAACATTTGCTCTTTTTACAGATGTTACTTATGAGGTACTTTCAGTATTAGAAGAAGTGATGAAGAAATCCACTTTTATACTAAAAATCATGTTGCCATATTGGGAAGTTGCATTAATCAGCTTCAAGTCTCACAGGTACCTGAAGTGTGGCATTACAAAGTGGTCATTGGCAGCTTGGAGGCCAGGCCTTCTTAAAACCCTAACCTTCCTGCTTTGTCGCTATTGGAGTTGGAGCAGGTAGGAGCAGGACTGACTCAAGAGCAGACCCGAGCATAGAATATCTTCATATAATTAACTAAAAGGCATCTTGTAACTGTGTTTTAAACATTATTGTTTTGTACTGTTTTTATACAATTAATAAAGATAATTATTTTGTATTTAACTAATGAATTTATATTTATTTAAAAACTTTAAAAAATGTTTTTGGCTGCACTGTGCAGCTTGTGGGATCTCAGTTCCCCCATCAGGGATTGAACCCGAGCCACAGCAAGCAGTGAAAGCCCGGAATCCTAGCCACTGGGCCACCAGGGAACTCCCTGATAATTATTTTTCAGAATCAACTTATTAATATTTTCTTGAGTTCTTACTGTGACTGAAACATAGTGTTCAATGTTAGAGAATCATGAGAGAAAGAAGATATCAGTTTGTCTCTGTGTTCCCTGGGGAGCAGGCCCAGGGGTGTAAGCATCAGGAGTTCAGTGGTCTTTACTTCCTTTCACGTTACCTTATCCCGATACGTACGTTTGATTGGGTACCTTGAGAACCCACTGAAATCCTGGTTTCTGAGTATTTTTTAGAAGTGATGAAACAAGTTTAGCAGATCTTTGATGACACTTTATTCTACTGCAGCTGCTAAAAATGTTTCATCATACATTAAAACACTGGAAAATAGTTTTACAGTCACTAGTCTAATGAGATTTTGATTCTGTTTTTGTTTCTCATATTAGTGAGTAATGTCACTCCTCCTTGCTTTGGACACATATTGGTAGTATCTGGAATACAGCACCCTTATTATGGTGTTGGTGCCAGTGTTTACTTTGAAAACATGAAGTTTTGCTTATTTCCTTCAATTTCACAGGTTTGCTGACTGTGCCATATTGTTATTGGTGCAACTAGAGACTGGACTTAGGAAAGTTTTTGCCACAGTTAACAAATGTCCAAAGAGACTTCTGACTGCTGAGGTACACTGCTTTAAATGGTTGATGGTGACTGTTGTTGCTGTATTGACATTTTTCTGTGCCTAATTAAAAGCTTTTAATATCATATTTTTGCTTATTGTTAAATGAATTTTTTAGCTAAGAACTTTCTTTGGAAAGCTTGACTGTCATTTTTTGTGGCTTCCTATTGTGATTTTATATGTTATATATTTATTTTATTTGTGATTGTCTTTGAGGGTTCTGTCATATTTCCAAGTAGTCTTTTTGTTTGTTTGTTTTGTTTTTGCTTTTTTGTTTTTTTGTTTTTTTGTTTTTGCAGTACGCGGGCCTCTCACTGTTGTGGCCTCTCCCGTTGCGGAGCACAGGCTCCGGATGCGCAGGCTCAGTGGCCATGGCCCACGGGCCCAGCTGCTCTGCGGCATGTGGGATCTTCCCGGACCGGGGCACGAACCTGTGTCCCCTGCATCAGCAGGCGGACTCTCAACCACTACCCCACCAGGGAAGCCCTCCAAGTAGTCTTTTAAACCTAATGGTGTCATAAAATGAGTTGACACTTATGTTTTCTCTGTAGCCATATTTACTGGTGTACTATTGTAACCCCATGAGGTGGGCCGTGGGTGGTCTACAGTATGCCCTTCTCGAAGGATACTGCTTCCTTTTGGCCAAAACTGCCAGGGAGGCTTAGTGATGTCTCTGGGTGGCCATGGGCCTAGTTAGCTATGGGAGAATCCATTAGGTAGGGGAAAGGGAGAATATATATTATGGGACAAACAGCAGCATCTACCATACTTGGTATTCTTGTTTCTTTCACTAGTTCAGCTTCCTCTTTGTGCCCCTTTATATAGGCATTCCGCAGCATTCTGTTCTCAACCCTGTACTCTCTTTATATTTATTCCTTGGGAGACCTCACATAATACCATACCTTACGCTGTTACGTGTGTGGGAGCAACACCAATTAGTAAATTCTTTGAAACTAATAAAAATGAAAGCACAACATGGCAAAAGTTGTTGATGCAGCTAAAGCAGTGCCAAGAGGGCAATTTATAGCATTAAGTTCCAGCAGTCTCCAAGGCATTGTCTCTAACTCACGGTACTTTGATCTCCTGAGTTAGGTTTACACCTGTTTGTTGAATGTCTTCATATGAGTTTTCCCTAGCATCTCAAATTTACTTTATTTCAGAAAAGTAAATTTTCTCTTCCACAAATTTGTTCTCTGGTATTTATTCCTTATTATCCTTATCCTCTGAATTGCTCTGCACCAAGCTTTAACACCATCTTATGCTCTGCCTGCACTCCATTCTCCTCATGGACTTGCCCTGCCGATTAGTTCTACCCCTGATTTGTCTTGTGGTCCTTCAGTGCTGAGGCCTCACCTGGCTCCCCATCACGCTCACCTGGTAACTCATCTCCCACAAGTCTTCATGATTCTCCTTCTCTAATCCATTCCCACACTGCCACTAATTATTTTCTAAACTCACGAGTATTCCTGTGTCTTTTATGGTTTCCTCTGCTTAGAAACCTTCCATGGCTCCCAGCCCCTGCCTGCAAGGCTCACACTTCTGCATGGCTTGTAAGGATGTCAGAGTCTGGCCTCAGCCTTTCTCCAGTTTGTTTTCCCTCTGATTCCCCAGCATAATTTAAGCTCCTCGCCAGTTCCTGAACATGCATGTCTTTCCTCTCACTCTGCCCACTGTCCCCTGCCTGACCACTCCCGGCCACAGTGGTTACCTCCCAGAGCCACATCTACTCAGATCTAACAGCTGCTTTTCTCTGCGTTCTCTTCCTGTCTTATCTTGAGGCAGTTCTGCTTTGCCTTATGTGCATTTTTGTAGAGCTCTCTGGTGTAGGCCCCTTTGGAGTGGGTCATCCATATTTATGTCTGCTGGTGCCCACACCCGGTGCCTTTGATGTAGGCTCTGCCCAGTCCAGTGTTGTGGAGTGAAGCCTGGGTCTTCCGGCAGAAACTAGAGCCCCAGTTGTCACAGCTCTCACTCGAGTGCTCTTAGAATTGACTTCATGGTAACATGACCAGTCACTGCACGGCTCTGTGGTGTCATGAATTTGGTTATTTAGTTGTCATTTCACTGCACAAATAAATAGTGTGACCGTTTCTACAGAGGATGTAGTTTATCGAAGAATATCTTAAATTTTAGCCCAGGCTTTTATCCAGAATAAACATAGCATCAACTTATTTACAAAGCAATACATAACGTGAAAATTATAAAGTGCTGTGCAAATGCTGTAATTATTTATTGAATACTTGTTATGGCATAAGGTCTCTTCAGAATCAATGCAGGATATGAAGATGAGCAAAGACCTAGTGACTTTTAGAAGCTTGTGTGTATTAGGGGTGAGAGATAAGACATTTATACCAACTCCATAAAATAAGGTAGAAGTTGGGCATTCCCTGGCAGTCCAGTGGTTAGGACGACGCAATTTCTCTGCTGTGGCCCGGCTTCGATCCCTGGTCAGGGAACTAAGATTCCACAAGCTGCACGGCGTGGCAGAAAAAAAAAAAAAGGTAGAAGTTAATTCACATCGTTTATGGAGATGAATGAAAAGTTCAGCTTTTTTGAGGAAGTAGTGGGGATATTTAGTAGGCAATTGAATATTTAGAATAGAGCTTGGAAAAAATTTTAGGGTCAGCAATACATGGGCTTTAGAGTCATCTGCACAGTAATAAATGTTCAGGAGTCTTTGATAATATTAAAATGAAAATATGTTAATAAGCATTAATAAGTATAACACATTTCTTGAGCACCTGACTTCCACAAAATACTGATTTTGACACACAGTGTGTAAAATCCTACTGAATTCCCCCAAGCAGCCTTTGAGATGGGCATTCCTCACTTCCAGTTTTGCAGAGAAACCTGAGCATGGAGGTGCTCAGGGTTTCACTTGTAGAAGGTGTGGAAGTTGGAATTAGAGTGCTGAGGCAGCCTGGCCCCGAGCCGTGTCTTTAAAGTCTGGGCTAATTATACCAAGAAGCATGAAAAACAAAGGCTATTTGTTGGAGAAAATATTCAGTTGTGCTCACTTGCACACAAATACCAGCATCAGTAGAAGTGCTCTTTGTGAGTAGTGATTTGTGAAGTTGTGGCATCATAAGTGTTAGAAGTATCTGAAAGATGTTATAAAAAAGAAAAAGAAAAAATGCTTGGAGGGTAAAATATTTAAGTATGCTAGCCACATGTATGCTTTAAAAGCCCAGTTTGTATGAAGAAATTGAACAGCCATTTTACCCTTAATTTGCAAAATAAAAATGCTATTTTCTTATCAAGTCCTTAAACTGAATTACAAACTTTAAATTCAAATCTGTAAGATCATAAAGACCCGTTAACTGAGATATGCTGATTTAGATCAGACCTCTGGAAATCTGGACTATGATACTTCTGACTTTTATTGTCATTTCTATCTAGTATTTATTACTGCTTTCACTCAGGCCTGATTCTCAAATATTGGCATTAACCTAAAATGGAGAGCTAATGATTGAAGTCGCAAATAAGCCAGATGCTTTCTGTCTGTGATCAGTAGTCCATGAACAATAAAAAAACATTTCTCGACAGAAAAGAAAAAAAAAAAGTATCTGAGCTACATTACTTGTTAGAGCAGTATTCTAACACGGCTAGACTGCCAGGGTTGCTGTATTTTCATGTCTTTTATATTGTGTTTATGTTGTCAATGACATTCTTCCCAAAGTGTTGCTAGATAAAGATTTATTTACAAAAGAAGGTTTCATATTTGTGGCCCTGTGCTAGAATTTTTTCCTGCTTTGAATAGTGTCACACTACTTGTATTTTACTTTAATTATTTCTTTTATTTCCTTTTCTGAAGTCAGCAGCTCTTTATACTACCTTTGATGAGGTAAGTAAACTTATAAGGTATTTTGAAACAAATAAAACATTGTATTCTTTTAAAATTAAAATTAAAGATCAGCCATAAATCATATGCTTACAGGAAAATGTTGATAGTCATATAAGCAAAAAAAAAAAGAAAAAAGAAAAAGGTGATGATAGTGTTGAATATAGTTTTCAGACTAATTGAGACCCAGTCTTATTAACCTAGTTTCTAAAGTTATGGAAAGGCCATAACATACATATATACATATATACACACGTATATACATGTACACACACACAGTGTTTGCAAATACACATAAACACACATATACACGTATACCTGTATACACACAATACACATAAACACACAAATACACATATACATACATATGCACATAAATGCACACACCCATATATACATGAATATATATAAACACACATATGCACACCTATATACATGTAAATATACATAAACACATACACACAATTAAGAATACATATATATATCTTCTTAAAGTCATTGTATTGGTTGAGAAAACCTTTTCTGAACAGGTGGTTGCTACATTCTTAAGACTGTCCTTATTTCATTTAATCTGCTTTGGACTTACACAGCATGTCATACCAAATGTACAATATCTTTTGACACTGAAAGTTCTGTATATGTACCAGTTAATCAACTTACTTCTTTTTGGTGTTTTAGATATTGGCAAAACACTTGAATGATGGTAAAATCAATCAACTTCCTCTTTTCCTTGGAGAGCCTGCAATGGTAAAGTTTAGGCATTTACGATCTAACATCCTTGTATTTATGGATGTGATTAGCACTTCCCAAAAATGATGTTAATTTTGGCTTGTGACGTGCCCATAAGAAATGCTTCTGAAGCATTCCCATGTCTGAACTTCATTGTCTGTACAGCTGTCATTTGCTGGCTCTGAGCCCAGCTCAGGTACTGTGCTTCATGCTTTTTGTTTAAATATCCTTCTCCTAAGGCCTGATGACTTAGCTGACCTGATTCTGAGCAATATTTGAATTTGTGGGTTTTGTATTGCGCTGGTAGCAGGGACTGCATTTGCTTCGTGAATGACAGCAAAGTCAGATGCGACTAGTAAGACAGTGTTGGATGAGAGAAGGTAGTTATTTAGAGCCATTTTCTATTTATCACAGTTTTGTATTTTATGAAGTTATTGCAGTGACTACTTTGGACTGTAAATAGAATTTTCTTATTTTCTCCTTTTAACTGGGAGTTAGCAACCTAGGTTCCAGTTCCGGCTGTGTGACACTAGTCAGATTCCATACGCTCTCTGGGCATCCTTTCTGCCATCAGGAAATTAGGATGATTGAACTAGTTTGTCTAGTTCTGTTTGTCCATCAGCAATTTGCCTGGGTCAGCAAATTGGGTTTTCTGACTTATTTTCCTCTACGTTGTGGAAGAGTCCTTGGATTTTTGCCATTAAGAAAGAAGCAGTGTCTTCATAGGGCTTCAGAAGTAAACGAGTGATGTGAGAAAGGACATGTAAGAAGGAGAGCCATGAGGGGAAAGAAAAATGGTGTTGTCCATGCAGGAGCACAGCAGTGGATTCTTTTATTGATTGGAAAGTTGGCTTCCAAATGTGGTCAACTCAGTTCTCGTTTTTCAGGAGGGTGAGAATGAGAAAGGGTACTTTTAAGCACTGGAGCCATGCAAGCAGTTTTGTAGCCCTGGTGGGTGAGTTCTACAAACTTCTTAGGTTCTTATCAATCAGCCAAGGAGCAGATACAGAAACAGGGCTCCCCAGGATATCCTACCTGAGGAGCAGGATGTACAGTTACAGGCAACAGGGCTCCCTCAGGGGAATCCTGCCTGAGGTGGTGGGGTGCAGTTACAGAGGACAGGGTTTCCTCAGGGCAATCCTGAGCTAGTGGGGTGCAGTCCTGCCTGAGGTAGTCAAGTGCAGTGATAAAGCCAAGAGATCCCAGTGACTATCGTAACTTGATACTTTTCTGTTGTGTGCCCTTGAATGACTTTCTTTTTCAGGCTAACTTTTCTGTAATGAACATTGCTGCTCCTCAGATGTTTTGGGCTTGCCATTTCTGGGCCTTCGGACTTTCCTTCTTTCTGCTGAGAATACTAACCAAATATTTTCTGTGTCCTTTTTTTGATAGGAATTTCTCTGGGATTTCCTGAACCATCAGGAAGGTCCCCGTCTAAGAGATCGTTTAAGCCATGGGGAAATCAGTTTACCTGAATTTCCGAAAGAAGCAGCCAATCAGTTGCTTGCATTTTCCTTTGTACTTTTACTCAGATTTATTGATGAAGATCTATTATCAGTGTTTAAGGTAATGTGTAGGAAAGAAAATTAATTAGATTCACTATCATTAAGTTATGAAGGAATGTAGTTTATTTTCAAATGTAATTATATTTTAATCATCTTTTAATTTATATGAGTACAGTGTGCCTCCATCTGAACATGTGTGCATGTGTACAGGTATTCTCTATAACAAATAAATCAATATTACTTGATCTCACCTAAAATAATTCAACCTATTTCCTAAGCATACATTTGCTTGTGTTTTTAACAGTGATGGGATATTGCAAACCAGAGAACAAAGTATAAAGCAGGATTAACTAAATAAATTGGAAAAATTTACAGAGGACTATTAAATGAGAGAGTAGAATATTTGCATTTGTCAATAAACTGTAATTCTTCTATATTTTAAAAGAAATAATTTTGGTTAGATTGTTAGTTATATTTTAATCTTTTTTTCAGACTGTACATGTAACAATTATGGTAAAATTTGTTTCAAAACTCCAACAGGATAGAAAAATTAATACAAAAAGTGAAAGTTTTCAGGAATCCCTTCTCCCAGAGGTGACTGCTGTCAGTAGCTGGGTGTCTCTGCTTCCACGTCTTTCCATGAGCCTGCAGTGCGGGTTCCAAAGCAGGACATACTCTGTTTTGTAACTAACATTTCATTAACAGTTTATTTTTGGCAACTTTGTTCCCTGGGAGGGGTGTGGCCTCCATGTGTCCCCACTGTGCTCTGAGGCCCTCCTGAGGTTCCTGTCTCAGGGGAGAAGCCGTGTGTGCTGTGTTGGCTGCCGGCTCGTCACTGACTTCAGGTGTGAGTCCTGGCGACCCCACCAGACGTTCACCACACAGTGAGGGCTGGTTTCTCTCTGCTCCGTGTAGTACCCGTGTAGGTATCTGTGTGAATGAAAGTTGAGTGCATCTCTTCTCCAAGTAACAACTAACTCTATGAGTTGCTTTGTGCTATTGAGAGTTCTAGGTAGTTACTGCTTATACGTAGGAAAGCTCTTGACTTTTGTTTATTAAATTTGTCCACTCTCAACTCACTGACTTTAATAGTCTGCCACCTTGGGTTTTCCAGTTATACAGATGTGTCAGCTGTAAATAATGTTATTTTTACTCTTTTAAAATGTATGTTTGGCAATTGAGTGTTTATAGTATGTACTCCTCTTTTAGTTATATTGATTTTTAATGTTTAAATTCTTATGTCCTAGTTTTTTAGGAGAATCTCTTACATTTTCCAATTGTTTGGCATCTTTTTTCCCCCATTTATTTCTTGTTTTGCTGCATTGTGGACAGAGTGGCCTTTGTAATTTATCATTGTTAATCAGCCTCATTGAAAAATTTTGTTGGTTATGGTTTGACTACTATGTTAGACCTTTTTTTTTTTTTTTTTTTGCGGTACGCGGGCCTCTCACTATTGCGGCCTCTCCCATTGCGGAGCACAGGCTCTGGATGCACAGGCTCAGCGGCCATGGCTCACGGGCCCAGCCGCTCCATGGCATGCAGGATCTTCCCAGACTGGGGCACGAACCCGTGTCCCCTGCATCGGCAGGCGGACTGTCAACCACTGCGCCACCAGGGAAGCCTTGTTAGACCTATTTTAATGAAGAGTTTTACTTTCTTTTAGCTGAGAGAATTATGTGAAGAAAGCTAATTGGAAATCGGGACTCTTAAATGACCTAAGGTGCAATAGAAGAAAAGTAGGAGCCTGACCAGAAGTTGTAGTAACAATTGTCTGTTTTCTCTAAAGCAGGAAAAAGCAGCAGTGAGAGCATTGGTGAGCACTGCAGAAGCTTACAGCGCTCGCTGCCATCCAGTTTCTCAGCTTAAAAAGCAGGTGTGTGGGGACGGGCGTGTGCAGGTCAGTTGTTGCAGAGATTTGAGAGGTACAGGCCGGCCTTGTCCAGCCGGGCTGCAAGTCCGCAGACCTGGCTTTGTAGCCTGCGTGCCTCTTGGGTGCATGGCCTTGGCCAAGCCACTGTGTCTTTCTAAGGTCCAGCAGTTAGGGTTGTGGCGGGGTTTGTGTCCTCGGCATTCTTGGTACTTGATGGGTGGCTGAGTGCTGTTAACCCGGGACCGGTCACAGGTGTTGCTTTTCGGTGGTGAGGGATGCCAGCTTTATGAGGCCAGCCTTTGTTCACCTGTAAAGTAAACAAGCAGGCAACAAACTTTCTTAAGCATTTCTACCAGGAAGTTACAATTTGGCGAGTAGCTCAGGGACTTTATTTTCTGTATGGTAGGTGGTATGAGGGGGCAAAAATGGGGTCGTCTCCAAGAATATAATAATCATGATAGTTGCTAACTGAGAAATTCTAAAAGGAAGCTGTAAAATCAGCACAGAATGGATTGGGGAGATTTGCAATAGCGCCGGGGAGAAGCCGAGCCTGGAGAAGACAGGTCCTGAGTAGCATCAGGTAGGAGCGGGTTATCCGCAGATGTGCAGGAGCAGAATCCAGCGGCGTCCTGTCCTTGCTGTTTGAGGGAAGGAATCAGCCTGAGTTCCTGTGTCAGTGGGTCCTGTTTGCGATGGCGCGTCGGGCTGCTCTGGTACCTTTATCCACTTGCATCACTCTGTGTGCCCATCGTGATTCCGAGCTTCCAGAACAAAAGCCGTTAGAAGGAGGGCCCAGAAGAGTTCAGGGAGGGAGGCTTCAACAAAGGAGGGAAGGTTCTGGAAGGAAGAGAAGCTTCAGGGAGCCAGCCTTCCTGCTCCTTGGCTGCTGCTTCCAGGTCCCTGGTCAACGCCCCTTCCTTTCCCCACAGTGGGCGTTGTGCATCTTCACCTTTTCCGTGGCCTCGTACTCCTGCCGCATGTGATTTAGTCACCTTTTATTCTGCAGCCAGTCTTTCATCCTGTTCTTTCTAAGTCCATTGCTCGGGATATCAGCTGCGTAACAAAGTACCTCGTTTGGTGGCATCAACAACAACCACTTAATTTGCTTGTGCTTTTGTGGGTCATAAATTGGGAAGGGTTCTGCCGGACAGGAACCCATCTGAAGAGTGGAAGTCTGTGCTGGGTGCTCGGCCAGCTGCACCCGAGCAGAGGTGGGGACGAGGGGAGGGGCCCGTCTCCGACCTGCTTCTCCCTGTGTTCTCAAGGCCATGGCCATTCGCCACGGCTGGCCCCAACCAAGGGCGGGTACACGGACCAACTCTCATCAGGAGGCGTCAGAAGAATTTTGGACACTTCCTTGGAATCCCATATTTCACCTGCCTGTCTTTACCTGATTTGATCGAGTAACAGACCCATCACCTAGTTTTAAAGTGTGGCATCTGTAACAATTTTACAGATATGTCTCTTCTTAGAAGTGATGACAACATCTGTAACAACTTAAAAACATATTTTCTAGAACATTATTTAAAAATCTTGAAAAGCAGTTGTACATTGTCCTGTCAGGTGCTGAGCTGTGAGAGGAGCATTGGAGTTTGGCCTCTGCTGCCTTTGCCTGAAGGATCCGAAAGGGAGGCTCAGCGGTGAGTGCCCCCCAAGTCACGCAGGCCTCGCGGGGGTCCGAGAATGTCAGCCTCTGAACAATTTTTTTTCTCTGGCAAGCCTGTCGGGAGACAGATCCCAAGGAGGGGTTGCTAGGTCTTGGGGACTGGAGGGCCAAGGCGGGGGGTTCAGGGCCTGGTTGTGGGGGAACCGTTTGCAGAGACCAAGGGCAGAGGGGCAAGAGGCAGGCCTCCTGGGGAGGACGGTGGCATCTGGCAGAAATGGTTAGTGGATGGTGTGACAGCGGGTCTGAAGCTCAGGAGAGGAGTGGGCGTGGACACACTGCAGAGTCAGCTCGAGGGAGGACTCTCGAGGGTCACAGGGCATCTTCTGACAGCAGGTGCATCGCCCACAGTGTGTTGTGTCGTTTCTTTTTACCTCTCCCTCTGATGGTGGCTTTTTCATTTTATTTTTGGGGAAAGCGAGTTGAAGATTGAGTGCTTTGCTCAGTGAACCACTGAAATAAATACTATTCTGCACTGGCACTAATTAGGCATCTTGCTCATTGTCATGTATCTTTAAATGTTTTCTGTTTTTCAGATCAGAAGGTAATTCTGAAATAAATGCCTGCCACTCTTTAATCACAGAAATCGTGGCTGAGCTGTGCCACCATGTGCCCGAGACCCACCGCGTTCCTCACGACTCGGAGCACCTTCCTCCTGAGAAGTAAGTTCAGGGTATCCTGGGTGAAGTATCTTGGGGTCAGCGACTTCGCAGTTTTCTGTGTTTGAAGTCTTACACGTTGAAGGTAGTGTTAGAATCCCACTGTGTCCCAGGAGGAATTATTAGATAAGCCCTGGTGGTGCGTGCATTGGTCTGACGGACGTTACAACACATGATCTGTTCTCACCATCGACACCCGCCCAGTGTAACGATTGCAGCAGGAAACTGAGACCTCGTTGGAGGCCGCGGCAGGTGTGCAGGCCGCGGAGGACCGGCGACCATAGGCCCTCGGGCCTCTCGCTCTGCCCTTCAGGTGGCCCCAGCTGCTCCGTGAGCTCTGCAGCATCCCTGTCCGGACCCTGTTCTGCCCCAGAGCTGTCCTGGAGGTGCTGGCCGTGCTCCAGAAGATCGGCGCCCACTGCCGCCGCGTGTGTGGTCAGGTGGCCGCCTTCGCGGAGCTGAGGCGCCGGCAGTGGGAGGACAGGAGCCTGCGCTCCCGGCAGCGGCGGAACTACCTGCGCCTGGTTCACAGGTGCGCGGCTTGCGGGTCTCGTTTAGAGGAGCTCTGCTGGGCAGCTCTTACCTCTGGGTACACTTCTACCCCTGACTTCAGAGAAATACTTATTTTCAGGAAAAGTTACGTACGTGTCACTTAAAAATGCCATTTATAATTTTGGGATATGGGTTCTACGGACCCGAATGAATATCTGCATTTAAACTATGACAGCAGGTGTACCCGGGGATGCCAGCGTTGTGTAGTTTAGAATGTGCTACATCCTCACGAAATGACCATTTTGGACAAATTCCTAGAATTTGGGGTTGAATGGTATGTGTTTATAAAGCTCTTAGTACGTATTCCTTTGCTTTCGCCAGCAGTTTGTGAGATAATGCTGTTGCAGCACACGTCCTTCCCCAAAACAAGATACATTTTAAAATTCCTCCCGGGAAGACTGGAGTCTGACTTTAACTGGAATTTGGTCCCAGAGATGTTGAACCCATTCTCATGTTTAAGCCATTTGTGTTTCTCCTGTTGGGAGAGACCTTTGCTGAATCTTGACTTGTAAGGAAGGAGCTGCCGCTGGGCAAAGGGAACGGGAGCCGAGTGGAGGGACCGGGTGCCGAGCCGGTGGAGCCTGGTCCTCAGAGCAGGCAGGGTGCTTGCAGGCTCAGAACCAGGCAAGGAGCTCAGGCCCAGGGTTGGGGGGCATCCCGCACAGCCTGCAGGGGCCGGGGCTCACGGCCACTGGAAAAACGGCTGTCCACACGAGTGTTCTTTTGAGAAGTTTGGATTTAAGGACTTTTGAAAGAAGGATTGGTTAGGTGAAACGTTTTTCTCCTTATAAAGGTGATACTTACGTTTATTAACTTTTACTTTATTTTTAGTATTAAGCTTCTGTCTCCTATGCTTTATCTGATTTTATTGCTGATTGCACTGGAATTGGTCAACATTTATGTGGTTCTTGGGAAAAATACTTCGGAATATCAGCAGTATCTAAGGTCAGTGTCCTCACTTACAGGAGACGAAGCTGTGTTTTGGTAATTCTGAATCATGTTCACTCCTATTGGTTATTTTCTTGGTGATTTTTTTCAACCCCACAGTCTGGTCCTGAACTGTTCTCTGTGGACTTCGGTGCAAATTTGTGAGCCTTTAAAACTGACACGTTTCAGAAAATTTAATGTGATTTACATGTGAATGATTTTGGAATTCCTCTCTCTGGTGTAAGAATAATGTCCAGACAGTGTTATTGGGAGGAAGCTGGAGAGGCTGCCACCGTCTCAGGAAGCTGTGCGGATGCCTGGGGCCAGGTCGCGGCTCAAAACCGTGGACTGTCTCTGCCGCAGGGCCGCCCTGGGTACTGTAGGGTGGTGCCCTCCACCCACTAGATGCCAGTAGCCCCCAGTTGTGATGACTAAAAACGGCTCAGATGTTGCCACAGTCCTCTGGGGGCAAAATCACCCTAAGTGAAAGCTATGCCTCTAGACAAAGGGTCTGTGGATTTTCATCGTATTATTCTTTTAACTTCTCCCTAAGTGAAAATTTCAAAAATTCATAGTTGGAGAAAGTTTTAGGCTACTTGGGAAACTTTGAGGAGAACTTGGAAAATGTGAAAATGGCGCTTCTTCCCATCAGTCAGGGTAATTCCCCTGTGAACTTTCTGACAAATTATCTTTCAGGAAAAGTCTTTCAACAGCAATAGCTGCTCCAGGTGGGACGTATCTCCTTTGAAGGGGTGGCCCCTCTCTCCGTCGGGTGAGGCTGGTCATCAGGGTTGGAACAGGAGGCACAGCCCCCGAGGTCCTGTGTCCTGTGGGTTTATTACGCGTGCGTGTGGTCCAGACGGCCTCTAAGGTCCTTTCTGGAACCGACTCCCATCAGCTAAGAGCATCCGTCATGTGTGGATTTGGGAGAGAAAGATGGAGGGTGTGTGAGCTGTGTGGAGTCTAGGTGTCCATCCCCTCCAGTGACACTCTAGTTCGGCGTTCTTCTCCTTCATCCAATTTGTATTCTCTTGTTTCTGTTTTGAATGTATTTCTTTTTCTTGAATCCTCAGACAAAAATTAACTACAGAACTTTAGTTGTAATTTCAAAATGAAGGGGATACATTTAAATCATTATTGCATTTTACAAGGGCATAGATAAAGAAATTAATTTCTTTCTTTTAAACAGGTTCTTAAAGTCTGTCTTGCAGTACACAGAGAACCTGGCGGCTTACACCAGCCAAGACAAGAACAAGTGGGATGAAGCTGTCAATATCACACAGGTGGCCTTGTTGAAAATTTGGACTTTTAGTGAGAAGAAACAAATGTTAATACATTTAGCCAAGAAATCCACGAGTAAAGTAGTCTAATAAATCAGGATGCTTTGGGATCTATCAGAAAACCTGACCTGAGTAGATTTTACAGCATGTGAGTTGAAAATCCAAAGGCACGGTGGATTCCAGGTACTGCTTGATCAGGGCACAAGGTCCGTTGCTCTGCAGTTTCCTGATTTGCTTTTCCCAAGTTGTTGGTGTGAACCTCAGGCTGAATCCCTGGGAACCAAATGGCCGTAGCAGTTTTGGGCCTCAACTCCCAATGCATACTGTCCAGAGGAGAGATTTTTCTCAGCCAGCTGTCACCCAGGAATGGGCGGCTTCATCTTACTGGCTACAGGCCTAATCTTGAAACGATGGCTGTGGCCAAGACCCTGCCCTGCACTCACCAGTCAGGCTGGGTGGACGTCTACTCCTGGACCGGCCCCTGGGGCGTAGAGGGAGGGCTTGGGCTGGTCACCCTTGTCCCTGGAGCTGAGAGTAAGGTTGATATGATTCAGATCTCGAGGGAGAGGGTTGGGGAGGAACAGCTCCTGGAAGGTGCTGGGCAGCAAGCCTGAAGCTCAGCACGTCCCCGGGTTTCCAGGTCTGGCGGATTTCGTGCAGGCACCAGGAGGGTGGAGGAGTGAGGGCCAGGGCTGCAGCCAGAAGAGCCAGGTCAGCCCTCGCAGGAGGCCCTGGGTGGCCACTGCAGGAAGCTCCTCGTCCGCTTGGGTGGCAGCAGCGAGGCTGTGGTTCTCCGGGAACCCCTGCAGGGCTGCCCCCAACCCCCGTCTGTGTGTGCTCGGCTGCACCCGCCTGCCGTGATGCACGGCCGCCTCCAGCCTTGCTGGTAGGTCTGGCCTCCCAGGAAGGACTTCCCACAGCCTGAGCGTGGAGGCCGCCGTGGGGGAGGGGGGCCGTGTGACAACAGCCATCCGCGTTCCATCTGTTGCTTCACCAGCCCAGTACCTGCCACTCCCTTGTAAAGTGAACACTTGTGGGTAAGGACGGTGAAACCTGCTTCTGCCTGATGGGATGCCCGACGGCCACGGCGAGTGTCCACCTCTGGAGGAGGTGCTCCTGTGGTTGGCCACGGCCTCCTGGGTGTGGGCTCGAAGGCTTACCCACTCCTAACCCTCCTGGTGTTGGCGCTGGGACGGGCAAGAGGGAAAATGGACTGATCTGTACTATCACCAAGCCAGTGCAGGATCTGCAGAGCCCAGCGGCCACTAGGCTGGCGGAAGCTCGTGTTAAACGCTGCTGCTCTACAGCTCATCGCGTTCCTTTGCCCTCAGCTGCCCACCTCTGTTGGTTGTGGGTCTTCACCTGGTAGGTTGACCCAAACCTCGTTCCTGAAAGGGCTTTCCCGCTAGAAATCTTCCTAGTTTTGGTAACTAGTTTTCTGTGATTTTTATCCCTAGAAATGGGCATCCTTTCCCATGGGCCCCCAAGTCCCCGCCTGTGGCCACAGCCCTGTCCCCAGGGGCGTGGGGGGCGGTCACCCCCATTACAGTTGGTCCCTCTCAGTCCTTTGGTTCCCTGGCACAAGGCCAGCGCTGCGGGCGGGCCCTCAGTCCTTCTGTGTAAGGGCTGCCTTGGGGGCCTAGCCTCCCCACAAGCCGTGGCTCCGAGGGGGTCACAGGGCTGCTCCTCCCTCACCTGCTTCCTCGATCGACCATGTGTCCTGGTGGCTCAGAGAGGAGGGTGCCTGTCGGGTGGACAGCAGCCCCAGGCGTCCCCGTCTCCGCCAGGTCTTCCATGGGCTGCTTGCGGGGCTGGAGCGCGTGCTGAGGTCTTGGAAGTGGTGCCGGGAGAGCCACCCAGCGGATAAGGCTTCTGTGCCGTGGTGATGGGGGGTGGGGGTCACTGATGGCCACAGTCAGGTCACCGTGTCACCTGACGCCAGCGGTGGGCGCTCTCGTGGGACAGACGTCAGCATGCTGTGCACTCACCTCCTGCTCACACCCACGAACCACTCTGATACCTCTGGCCCTCGACTTCCGGTCTCGTTGCTTCCAGGCCCCTGACCACCTGGCCACACTTACCAGTTGCTTCCTCCGTGTAGACCCACCCTCACGGCCATGGGTTCTTCCCGGCGCTTGACCTGCCTCCCGAGACAGTGGGGGGCTGCCCTTGAGGCTGTAACACTACAACTTTCTCCCTTAGGTGGTGTCAGTGGATTCTGCAGAAATCAAACAACTCGAACTTGGGGCAGCCGGCCGTAGGAAGCTCTCCTTAAGCCTGTGGACACACGGCGAGGAGGCGTGGGCATGTGAGCCTTTTGTCTCGGACCTGGGCCTTGGAACGCGCGCAGCCTGGTCCTGCGTGGGCGTCTGCGGTTTCAGAAGGAGATGCTCCAGCAGGCGCCAACCCGATGCCGCAACGGCTCGGTCACGAGGAAACTAGGAGCCTCGGCGGAGTCGGGGTTCTAGCCGGTACACCGGTCCGGAGGGCAGCTAGGAGAGTTGCTGTCATGGTTGTGTCCCAGAACCCTTGGGTCTGTGCTGTGGGCCTGTTCGTTGCTCAGCCCCAGCACCGCACAGGCCGCGCCCGCTCACCAAGATCCTCCGCGAAGGCTCAACACCCACACCCCAGACGCCGATGCTGGCAACTTCAGAGTCACATTCGGCCGTCACTTCACAGTTTTCTGTCCATTCTGCCCCAAGACGATCTCCTATCCTGCCCAGGACTCTCGCCGGTCTTGGTCTGAGCTTCGAGGTGGGGGAGCTGTCTTCCTGTGAGACTGGGCGCAGGCCTCTGTGGGTGCTGCCCCCGTGGTCCCAGGACCCCAGCGTGTACGCCCACGGGGAGCAGCGTGCATTCTTTTGGTGTCACGCTGCGCTTGCAGGCCCTTCCCGCGGCTCCCTGTGGGTGAACGGCGGCAACGTGACACCCGTGACAAGCGCTGCCCTTGCTGGGGTGCCGGGCGCTAGGGCGGTGTGGCTGGTGCCTGCCCGCCCTTGGGGAGGCCACGCCGCTCCTGGCCGGTGCTGGGCTGGGCACTGCCCACGGGCTTCCTCCTCTCCGTCCAGTCTGTTTTCTCTGTCTGCCCTGCTACCGCAGAACCCTTGCCTTGATCAGATGCTTCCCTTGGCGTCCACCCGGGTGGCAGCCACAGCAGAGGGGACTGAAGCTCATTGTTTCCCTCAAACAATGTCACATGTCTCTGCTGCTCTTCACTGTTGAGTTGATGTAGAACTTCACTCCGAGGGACAGGCGTCCTGAGGGCTGTGCCACACCGGCCGTCTAGCCAGCGGGAGTCGCCAGGGTAACAGGCGCCGGCGTCTGAGGGTCCACGACTCGATGGTCACCGTCCGTCACGGCTGAGAAGGCCAAGCAACTGAGAAGCGGCCAGAGGTGCCTGATGTTAGCGAGTCTGCCTCAAGCTCCCCCCGGACGCTTTTTATTTTCTCTGCTGGCGAATACCTTCAGCAGATGGAAATTGCTGGCGAAAAGGAAAGAAGTGAAGATTAGCTAAACTTGTTCTCCATCAAAAGCTCTCCAAGCCGTTCAAGAGCGAGCCCGAGAGGGAGCCAGCTCGTGCTGGCCTCAGGGGCGCGGCCGCAGAGGTCAGAGGCCGCAGGCTCGGACGCTGGACGCAGGCTCGGACGCTGGACACAGGCTAGACCCCGGCTCCACCACGTTTATTCACGGGCTCAGCCCCTCACACCGTTTTCTCGTGGGTGCCCTGTGGAGGATAACGCCCCGCCCCGATTAGGTTGGCGTGACGACCATATGCGGGCAGCCCCCAGCCCCTTCCCGACCGGGCCTCGGTGGCCCTGCGGCAGCGGAGCCGCGTGCGGGCGGAGAACGTCCCGGCCTAAGCCCGTGGTCCCCTCCCCCCACCGCAGTCTCCGGATCTCTGCGGAGTTTCGGTGAAGGAGGGGGCGGGGAGACAGCCGCCGCCGCCCCCCGCCCCCCGCCGCCGCCGTCGGAGCTGAGCTCGGCCTCAGCCCGAGCGGCGCCGCAGTACTGCACTGGAGCCACGGGTGGCGCCCCTCGAGGTGGGTGTCGGATGTGCCCAGACGCGCGCACACCTGGAGGAGGGTCGCTGGGTCGCGTCCCTCGGCGCATCCTGCCTCGCTGTGCTTCAGGGGTTTGGTCGCGAAGCTGCTCTTGCGAGTAAACTTTGGGTTCCTCAGATGAGGGCCGCTCCGGAGCTCTGTTAGCGCTGCCGGACGGGCTGGGCCCGTGCCGCACGGGGTTGCGCTTCTCTATCGGGCCGCGGGGCGGCGCTCTTCAGCAAAGCAAGGCCGCGGCGGCCGCGGGATGCGCTGGAAGCCTCTGAGGGGAGGGGCTGGGGGATCATGGATGCAGGCGGCACCTGCTCCTTCCTTCGGCCTCCCTTGCAGCGGGCAGAGCCCGGGCTGCCCGGGAGGGTGAAGAGCGGCCGCCAGCTTGTCGGCAGGGCCCACGGGGCTTTTCCCGGAAACGAGCTTTCACTCCGGCCCGGCGAGGCAGGAGCTCCCGTCCTCAGGGAGGAAAGCCCGGGCGGGATTGACCGTGTAGCTCAGAGAACGAACCGCAGGGGAGAAGCTCTTTGTTCGAAGACTGAGGTTGATTTCCTGCGGAGGACGGTGTTCGGCGCGGAGGTGCCGTGGAAGTGGCCTCCTGACGGCTCCCCTTTACTGCGAATTCCCAGCTGGCGTTGCGGCGTCTGGGGGCGGCTGACAGGAGCCCGCGGGGACGCAGGCCTCCGCAGGGCGTGGCTGCGGCCGGTCTACAGCCACACGTCGCAGTTCCAGTAAGACGACGTCGCTCTCTTGGTGCCCGTGCCCCCAAGTCTTCGAGGCAGACATAACCTACAGCTGGACTCCTCAGGGTCCCCGGGGCCCTGGATAATGTGGCACCAGAGTGAATCGACTTGGGACCGTTTACAGCCCATCTAAGATCAGTTCTTAAGTTTTTCAAAGAAGACCCTGGATGATGCAGGAAGTTCTTTTGACATGTCATTCAATTCCTTTAAGACAAGAGTATTTTAGGGTACATTCAAAAACGCCCGTCACGCACTGAGCCCCGCAGCACTGGTTACAGTCGGGGCGGGCGGTGGCACAGGTGCGTCTGTGTAAGTACTGGGTGGGCGCCTTGTTCCCAGAGTACCTCGAGGTCCTTATTGTTCACGTCCGCCCCCTCTCCACCCGCACCCACCCAGTAGGACAGCTCCTTCAGGAGCGAGGGGGCCCGGGAAGTCATCTCCTCGGGGAAGGAGGGCGGGGCCGGTCCTCTCCCCGAAGGGGGCGTGGCTAGCGTGGCCTGTGCCACCTGGCATCTCCTCTCCATCTCATCACAGCCCCGTTTCTACAAGGCTTTGCAGGTGGGTTCTCCCGAGAGCGAATCCCCACAGCAGCCCTGTGAAGGCGCAATCCCGACCGCTTTACAGGGGAGAGAGCAAGGGCCCGAGAGAGGGCTTCCAGCGTCGCGGAGGGGAGGGTCTTGATGCAAGCCTGCGTTCTGGACCAGGGACTCATCCAAACGGAGGCAAGCCCTGTTGGGTGGGGGCACCGAGTTTGACCTCCTTTCATCCCGCCTAAGCGTGTTCTCTGTTCTACTACGAGACCCCTGAGGGTGTTCAGGAGTCTTCCTGGGCCTTCCTGCAGCTCTGCGTGGGAATTTAACTTGGCAGCTGCAGCCCATGAGTAACTGTATTTCACAAATCCTCGCCCCTGAGTTACTGCGACTCTCCCCTCCCATTTGTAAGACGTATCACAGCTTTGAGTGTCAGTGAGGAAATGTCACGAGCCTGCCCTTCCTGTGAACGTGTGTTAGCGTTGTCAGCATTCTGGAGGGGCCCAGTTTCTTGCTGGGATCAGATTCCTGTATTTCAGCTCATTTCTTTCTTTTTCTTCCCTGTAGTAGTTGATAATTCTGATTTTTCTGGCTTGGATGAAAGTTACATAATAAATAGACATAAGTAATCAGAAAATAAGTACTTCATTCCACCGTGGGCAAGACAGTCTGCCAGGGATGCTGAAGGGTCCCAAGAGGCTTCAGAGGGAAGAGGCCATTGCCGTGGATGGCGGGGATGGATGGCAGGAAGTGCCATCCGAGAGGCGCTGGGTCTGGGGTCAGCAGGGGCCCCAGGTGCCATAAGGTCCTGCTGTTTCCCTCTCCATCTGTAGTCTGGGTTGGAGTCATCAGATTGGCCTTGGGGGGTATGCCAGGTGAGGAGAGAGGTGAGGGCGGACCCTTGGGAGGAATGATGGTTAGAACAAAGCACAACCAGGAAGGCCAAGAAGGATCCAGTCGAGAGCAGGAGGGAGGCCCTGGGGGTTCAGAGGAAGACATGACCCCAGAAATGTCTCGGGATGAGGCTGGGGAACGTCCATGGCTCTGGCAATCGGGGTCAGGTGGGAGAGAGGGGGCAGGAGGCAGGAACCACAGACTGTGTCCCCGGGGGTTCGCAGAGAAGGGGAGGGGCCTGGCAGGGGCTCTGCTGGAGAGCCCAGCGGGCCAGGAAGACCAGTGCATCTCAGGACTCAAGAGTGTCTGAAGGAGGAGAAGATCCTGGAGCAGGTGAGACGGACAGGTGTGCAGAGCCCTGCATGAGGCCGCCTGACCTCAGAGAAGAGGGAGGGAAAACACGGTGCAGAGGGTTTCAGGGAGGAAGGAAGCTGAAGAAATGGACACAAAGCAGCTAAATGCCCTCGGTGAAGCAGGAAGAGAATGGGTCTTCCAGGAGCGGAGAGGACGGAGGGGGTGCTGAGGGTGGGAATGTGGGATGAGGGCTTGGAGGAGGTGAGGGCATCGGTCAGTGGAGGACAGCACTGCCCGGGAGCCGGGGGCGAGGAAACCTGCCACCATGCCTCTCAGGACACGGGAGCAAGCTGGCTCCATCCTCCCATTCTTTCTCTGTGGATGGTCGACCTCGGTTACTTACAGGTCGGGGGAGCCCTGTGGCCCTTTTAGCCTCGCCATCGCCTCCATGAGCGGGGATTCAGGACGGGCTGGTGCTGGGGGCGCCTGGGAACCAGTCGAGGCCCATTTGCTTCGTGCTGTTTATCATGGCGCGGCAGGAACGCAAGAAGGTGTGAGAGCGACCCTGGTGGGGCTGCGGCGGTGAGACAAATGCTGGGGTGTCACTGCCTGTAAAGCCTGTTGTGTCCAGATGGCTGCCGCCCGTCCAGCCCCGTCGCTGTGTTTGTAACACGTCCTCAGAGCCCACCCCCGCTGCCACCCGCCGCCTCCCGGGGCCACCGAGGCCCTGCCTGCCCGGCTGTGCTCGCCCGAGTCCCCGCGGCTTCCTCCACCTTCTGCCGGCGCCCGACGAGCATCCGAGGGCCGAGGCCCCAGGGACTGACGAGAGGGCGTCTCCATCCCGAGAGGGACGCCCCCCGGAGGGCGGCGCCGGCACTGCCGACTCCACGGTGTTCGTCGCCTCAGAGGTCGCCACGTTCTCAGCTGTCACTCGTGCAGAGCAGGTGCTCTGTGAACCCAGCGGTCCAGGCACGCCCTCCGCCCGCGTGACAGCTCTGCCGTGGCTACCAGGACGCCGCCCGTCGGGTCGAGAAGAAGTGGCTAACTTACCCCCCACCGTCCCGTCTTTTCTAGGGCATTCGTGACAGGAGGTCTGATTGCTGAGGACGTGGTAGTGAGGCACTTTTCACACCAACTTTCGGACCCATCGGCCGCTCGCTGAGGCAGCATCTCCCCAGACTCCTTGCTCACCCTGCGAGCACCTGTGGGGCCGCCGCGTCCTCGGGTCCAGGTGGACGTTGAAGTGGGTGGAGAACAGGTCAGGGCCTGCTGCTCCCTCTGTGCGGGAGCACCGCGCCCACAAGGCCTCAGTGGGCTGGAGGGGAGCCGGCGGGGCAGCCGCAGGGGCGGGGGGCGGAGACACCCTGCAGAGGGCTGGCAGCGGTCAGCCAGAGCCGGGGTGTGTTTCAACCTCAGAGGGTGGGCCGGGCATGACCCCAAAGTGAAGGACAAGGGCAGAAGATGCTGCAGGTGCCAGAGGGACCCCACGCGGGGCGAGCACGAGTGAGACGGGAATGGGACCCAGCGGACAAAGGCAGCAGCACGGTCACTGTGGCCGAGGTGGCCGGATGGGAGGCTCCTGTCTGACCCAAGCGCTCGGCCTGGACTGGATGCTGAGTGAGGCCTGTGGGTCCACCTGAGGATGGAGGAACCCGTGCGTGGCCAGGCCGTGGGCTGTGGCCCGTCAGCCCTGCAGGGTTTGGAACTTCAGCCTCTGTGGGACCAACACAAAGTTCCCAAGTCCACTGGGTTCAGTTGACAGCTCTGATCTCTTCTCTGGCTGGCTCCGGGAAAGGACTTTTGCCAATATAATAGGTTTTCTATTATAGTAAGTTTGAGCGTCTGTTTGTATATTTTTCCCCCTGGACTATCTAGAGGTTTTGTCTATTTATCTGTTGGGTTGCAGATCTTTGTCTTGTTGATTTCTAGGGGCTCTTTATATACTAAGGATATAGCTTGTGATAGGAGATGAATATATATGTATATGTGTATGTGTATGTATATGTACACACACACATATATATTTTTTCTTATTGTCTTCCCTTATTTCTTAATTTGCTGATGGTAGTTTTCTTTTATGCAGAAGTTTTTATTTTTGTGTAGTTGAATTTATAAATCCTTCTTTTACTGCTTTTGGATTTTCAGTTTTAATTAGAAGAGTCTTTCCTTGACTACAAAGTTATAAAGGAATTTGCCCATGATTTCTGTTAGCACTTTTCTGAGTTTATGTTTAACATTTAACTATTTGACTCATTTGGAACTCATTTTGATGTACAGTGTGACACATGGTTGCAGCTTTTATCTTTTCTTATTTATTTTGTTGGATAGCTACTCTGTTGTCCTAATGCTGTTTATCCCACGGTTGCTTTTTCACTACTCATCTGAGATGTCACCTTTACTACACACTAATTTACCACATACTTCCAGCACAGCAATGGTCTAATGATTAACACTGGATTTTCCTACCTGTTCTTGTTTCTTTTTCTATTTGAACTTTAGAATCAAATTGTCTAGTCATCTTCTCACAATAAAAAATTCAAAATCAAATATCCAGGAAAACCTCAATCCATCCTTATTTTTGTTGTGGTTGCATTAATTTATGAAACAGGTTGGGGAGACTGTGTCCTGTGATGTTGAGTCTTCCTGGTGAGGAATGTGGTAACCTCTCCATTTGTTCAAGTTTTCTTATATGAATTTTTTAGGGTATTTAAAAAGCTTTCTCAAATAGATCTTAATTTCTTAGGTTTATTCCTAGAAACTTAATCTTTGTTTTTTGGATAATTAAATGGGGGTAATTTCTTCCATTATATCTTTTAAAGCTATTGGTTTCTCTATTTTAATTTTATACCCTGATATCTTACTAAATTTTCTTATTATTTGTAGAAGGTTTTCACTTCGTGTTGTCTTTGGGCTGAGATAGATGTATTTTGCCATGTCAAGGAAATATTTAATCCTATTTTATTGAGGTTTTTAATGCTGAATTTTATCAAATACTTTTTCAGCTTCTCTGAAGATGGTCCTATTATTTTTTAAATCTTTAGATCTGTTAAGAGATAAAACAAATAACCTATAACCACTTTTGAAACCAGCTTTTTTAAAGTTTTGAATTTTATTTTGACATGTAATTAGGTTTAGCTGAGCTCTATATCATGTATTATTGAAAACCCAATTTTCCATAAGGACGTACTATTTTCTCAAGCATCTGGAGTTCAACACCATCTTGAATTCATTTAACAAAGCCTTATGGCAAAAAAACAGAACTGTGCAGTCATGCCATTATTTAAAAGCTGACATTCGTTCTCTGAGTTTGAAAAATAATAGATATATATTTTTTAATGAAGAAAGTGACACACAGTATGCTCGTCTTAAACAAAGCAAGCGTCTTAAACAAAGCAAGAGTCCACAGAAGTAGGTATGTAGGAAGCTAGAAGGATTAGATAAACATTGTCAATAAATTTAAATTGACGGGATACACACTTTTAAAATGCCTTTTAAAAATAACATAAGAAATAAGTTAGAAAGCAAATAAGTAGGAAATCTAAGTTCACAGATGCCTGATATCAGACGGACCTGCCTGCATGCCGATCTCCATGGCAACAGCAGAGTGAGGGACCGGATACGGAGGAGCTGCCACAGTAAGCCCATCGATCCCCTGAACACCTTCATTTCCGAAGCTTGCTTGTTGCCTTTCAATTTTACAGAGTCACATTACAATTTTGTGGTGACTGGAAACCAAGAGGAGAAAAGATTTCTACCTCCAAGATGGATCAGGGACTCACCACTAAAGGGGAGCGATCTTGAGGCTTTTTACAAAATATTTATCCCCCGGGACATTGGTCAGGTGCAAAGAGCCCAAGCCCTGGGTCTGGATGTGTAAACCGCCAGCATCACACGCAGGACCCAGTTTTTGATATTATGTGTGTCGTGGAGGTGCCTGTAAATGGACTACAGACACTGACATGGGTTATTTATTTGTCGCTTCTGCAGTGCAGTTGTCAATAAACGCACCACCTTGAGGTGGGGGCGCTGGGAAAGCCTCATCAAGCCGAGAGCTGTTAACCTGCTGGCATTTCCTCCTGAACCTCCTCCTTAAACATCTGGGCAGGAACCGCATCCGCCTCTCCGACGGCTGTAACGCTGGGTGATGGATCTCACGCGGCTGCCAGCGCGGGTGGAGCCCAGCACCTGCGTGCTGTCCGATCCAAGCCTCCCGGAACATGTTTGTTTAAACCAATCAACGCTTTCTGATGATGGCACGAGCCTTAAAGCCTCGAAGCTGCCATTTTTCAAAAGGGGCGAAGCATGGCTGACGAGAACAGAACTCGTCCCCACAGCAGCAGCCCTGGGAGAAGAACGAAGGGTTTCCCCGTGTGCTGTCCGTGCCGCCGCCTCTCACCTGCACGTGGGGTAAAAGCTGCACAAGAGACTAACCAGAAGCGAAAGACTGGAAACGAATGAGAAGGCACTGGGGAGGCTCCCGCTCAAAAGGCCCCACCAACCAGCCGGATCTCGGCCCACTGAGGTCGCGTGTGCAGTGGGGCCTTGGGAGGTGGGTAAACTGCGGGAGGGGTGATCCGGGGGTGGGCGGCCGAGCAGAGGAGCAGAACGGCTTCTTCAACGTTGTGAAGGTTGCTTAACCAAGAAGCCACTGTGAGGGGGCCTACGGCCCTTGCGTATCTGCTGACTGACTGACGTTACACGGCCGTCTGTGTGCTCAGCTCTGCCCCAGGGCTCCTGTGCCTGGAAAGCCTCCTGTTCCATCAGGAGGACCTGCCGTCCATGCACAGGACAAAATAGCCGAGGCTCACGTGCCCCCAGGCAGCGCTGGTGGACAGCGCACCCTGGACGGAGGGGCTGGCGTGATGTGACATTTTACATATGTGACCAGGCATCAGATAAGCAGGAAGGCTTATTCCATCATCCAAGTCCATCCTGCGGACTCAGCTTCCGGGAGCACAATATAATATTTCAGTCAAAAAGTTAAATCCTTCCTTGGCCTGGATTTCTTTAGGGATAATCCCGACTAGAGCATTTACACCGAGAGAAGACCCGTGTTTGTCAGAAGTACCTCCTCCTAGCAAGCTCCCCGGTGAGGGCCAAGCCATTATGCAAAGCAAGTGTTATTTATTTATCTTTCCCGGAAAACAGAAAACACACTGTACACACACTTGCCATTCAGTTTGGCAGAGGCTGAGACGAGGTGGTGACACGTTCATGTATCAGGAAGGAGTTTGAAAACATTAGTGGTGAATTAAAACCAAGCTCCTGACAGAGATGCCCGCCCAGGGGTTCCTGCTGTCCCGAGTCAGCCGGGCCCCACAAGGTTGCCAGACGGTAGGGGCAGGTCTCCCTCCTCTGACAGCCCCTCCCCCTGCCCCACTGCCCAGCTCGGCAAAGGAATGTTTGAACAAGATAACACGCCCCCAAAAGCCCAAATAAAGTGTTACAAGGAGCACAGGTGGGCCTGTTTGAAAGGTAAACTATTCCCGAAGCAGCAATCAGACAAATGATCTGACTCTGGCGATTTGGTTAATGTTTCTCCCTCTCGCCTGCTGTGCACACGGCTCCCGCTGGTGGGACCCAGGGCGTGTGCCGTGTGGACAGCCTCCCCGCTGCCCGGGGGCCCCTTCTTTCACCTGGAGCCGCAGCCAGGCAGCTTCTAATCACACACCTCATCAGGCTGTTCTGCGCAGAGGGTCTCCCACCTTCCCGCCAGGCGTTACCTCAGCTGCCAAAACACAATCTGTCCTGACGGCCCTGAAACTGGGCCCCCACCCCTCGCTCCTCCGCTGATGCCTGAGTCTCGATCTGACTCGGGGTTGGTGTGCTCGGCGGCACTTAATCCATTTTTCCCTCCAGCTCATGGCAACAGTGGCTCCTGCCAGGCCGGGCTGGCAGCAGCTCTGACAGTGGGACGTAAGCCCAGCTGGTGTCCGGAACTTCCGTGTTCATGTTCACAGCAGCCCCGGTGCCAGGAGAGTGGTTCCCGTGCATCCCGAATGGACAGGGGGCTCTTCCGGTGGCCCCCGCTCCGCATTTGGGGCCATACCTCTGGTTACCCGGCAGCATCTCTTTGTCTCAGTCCGGGTGAGACCAACAGAGAAACAAAAACAAGCCCTGAGGGGCTTGGGAGGCAGCAAACGGTGTGAACAGGAGGCCACGCTGGGCCCCTCAGGCAGGGAGCAGCCCGGTGGCCCAGACAACGGAGAGAGGGGCTGGGTCCCAGGTCCTGGGATGGGGCCGGTGGTGCGCTCCCGGGAGAGTCTTTCCACGAAGCGACACGGGCCCAGGTTCCCGGGGCGCAGGTTGTCTGCACGTCCATTGGCACACAGGCCGGCATCCGTGGGGCAAGCAGACTGGCCCTGACCCGCTGACGGTGGCATTAAGTCCTCAGACGGAAAAGCCGTTGTCGCGGCCCGAGTCGGGGGCATCGTACTGGATCGGGGGGACCCTGGGTTGATTTCACCGTTTCCTACAAATGACCTCAAGCCGTTGGCCGGAGCCACTCAAAACGGACTATTTGTTTACTTTCTCTCAAAGGCTGGGAAGGGGCTCCCGCAAGGCCTCGGCTGTAAACCCGCTGTGCTTCCTGAGTAGCTTCCCAGCGACAACCCGCTGTCCCACTTGGGACACTGGCTTCCTGGTCAGCTGCGTGGAAGGAGGGACACCGGCCTCTGACCAACGGCCCGAGTGGAGCCCACCGCCCAGGGACCCTAGACTGGAACGGTGGCCCCAGAAACACGGGCTGGGCTGCAGGAGCTTTAAGATGTGCTTTGAGGCTGGCATTCCTGTCAGCAAAATTCTAAATTCTGCGTGATCCATGGTCACCTTAAGGTCACGACCTTCAGTTACGCTCCATCCACTCACCCAAGGAACCAAGCAGACCCGTCCCCTGGGTCATGCCCGGGTTGGTTTGCTGTCGTCAGCAGCGTGGCCAAGAGGGAACATTGACCCGGCATCACCTGGAGCTGGAGCTGCCTGGCCCCGCTCCCGCCGTCGTGCTTCTCAGGCGAGCACTGCCCGTCACAGCCGCCCTCCGTCCGCTGGCCGCCCCGCCATTGGCGTGTGTGACATTCCCATGCTGGCCCTGCAGCTCTGTGTCCACCGTCAGCCAGACATGGTGTGGCAGCCCCGGGAGGTGACCGTCACGGGAGTGAAGGGTGCAGCTCAGGGGAGGAGCTGAGCCCACGCCAGCCCTGGTGGTCCCGGGCGGACCCCTCGAGGGGTGCACGCTCACGGTGGCGTCCATGTTGCCCAGAGTAGGTGTGCCCGCAGGGTGGAGCGGCCACTCCCAGTGGCTCATCCCCCTCCCACCACAGGCGC
Source organism: Mesoplodon bidens (assembly GCF_964165515.1). Classification (NCBI taxonomy): domain Eukaryota; kingdom Metazoa; phylum Chordata; class Mammalia; order Artiodactyla; family Ziphiidae; genus Mesoplodon; species Mesoplodon bidens. The sequence goes on from NC_138168.1 coordinate 93,706,805, forward strand.
TGTGGCTCCCATGTCCGCGGACATCCAGTGACCCGGGCTTCTTCCGTCTCACGGCTCCACCCTCCTCTGGGGCAGGGGCCAGATGAGCGAGGGGGGGCAGTCTCGGCCCAGCTCCCCGTCTGCCTGGAGCAGAGAAGTGGATGGCCGGGCTGCCAGCTGCTGACCCTGCTCGGCCAGCACGGGGTGGGGACGGGAGGGTGGGGACGGCAGGCTTGCTCTCCCTGCCCGGAGGTGGCAGGTCCTCTCCCCGCCGACCCAGGTGCCAGTGGCAGGGGACAGAGGCTCCGGGGAGCCCGGCCCCAGGGCGATGCTGCCCACGGAGGGGGCGTGTGAGGCTGGGCTGACGGCCCGCTGATGCTGCCCCCAGATTCTGTCCTTAGTTTACAGGTGAGTTTGTGCGGGCTCTCGGATCCTGCAGCCAGGGGCGGTCGTGCTGGAACCCAGCCTGTCTGGCCTCAGGTCTATGCTTTTTCTACCGAGTCTGAGTTCAAGGCTGCTCACAAGCTGCAGGACCCTGGGCGAGTCACAGCTTCTCTGTGGGAAGATTCTCATGTCTAGCAACATGGATTCTGCCTAACCTTTCTTTTAATGCTGAAAAATCAGGGAATGCCTGACTGCAATACAGACTTGGAGTCAATCACAATTCTCTAGCTCACTTCTGAGGATGTTTGCTGTAAAATATACATACCATAATATTGATCATTTAACCATTTGTATAAATGTACCATTCAGAGGCATTAAGTACATTCACAGTATTGTGTAACCATCACCAGTCTCTTTACCTAAAGCTTTCCCTCATCCCTGACATCAGCTCTGTGCCCACGCATCCATAACTCCTCACCCCGCCCCACCCTGGTAACTCGCTTTGACTTTCTGTCTCTGAATTTGCTAATTCTGGTACCTCCTATAACTGGTATCATACAATGGTTGCCCTTCTGTGTCTGGTTTATTTTACTGAGCATAGTGTTCTCAAGGTCTGCCTATGATGTAGCATGATTCAACTTTTCCTCCCTTTTTAACCGCTGAATAATATTCTGTGTGTGTATGCGTGTGCGTGTGTGTGTGTGTGTGACATCATCTTTATCCTTCCTATGCCGGTGGACACAGGTGTTGTTTCCACCGTTTGGCTGCGGTGAACGTGACTCTGTGCAAACACTTGTCCGAGTTCATGCTTTCGGTTCTTTCACGTAATACCCAGGAGTCAATTGCTGGCCCACATAGCACTGAGCTGCTCTCCACTGGACCTTCTCACCCGCCATGCGTGCATGAGGCTCCACATCTTCACCAACATACATTGTTTTGCATTTTTCAACAATGATTATGGCCGTCCGAGGAGGTGTGAGGTGACATCTCAGCTGTGGTTTTGGCTTGTCTCACCCAGTGACTCAGGATGCGGAGCATCTTTTCATTTGCTTGTTGGCCATTTGCATAGCATCTTTGGAGAAATGACGGTTCAAGTCATTTGCCCATTTTTAATTTATTTTTTGTTCAGCTGCAGGAGTTCTTTATATATTCTGGATATTAATCCCTTATCAGATAGAGGATTTGCAAATATTTCCTCCCATTCTTAGGTTGTCTTTTTGCTTTCTTGATACTGTTCTTTATGCACAGAATTATGAATTTTGATGCAGTCTGATTCATCTATTTTTCCTTTTGTTGCCTGTGCTTTGGGTGTCATATTATTACGTTTTCATAGTGCATTCTTTCCTTACTCATTCTTACTGTTACCTCTGCCACATGTCAAAATTCTCGAAACATGTGGATCTGTTTCTGGGTTCTCTGTCCTGTTCCGTGGCCTCTGCTTCTCTTGACACCACTGCCTCGTTACAGCCTTAGAGTCAGTCTTCACACCCAGCAGGGCAGGTACCACCGTCTCCTCCTCCTCCTTTGAAATGTTCTTTGCTATTCTTAGCTCTTTGCTTTAATAAACTTTACCAACAGCTTACTAAGTTCCATGATAAATATAGCAGGAGTTCTGATTAAAGTGGCATCTAACTCACAGCTTTTAAGGGGGAGGGTCACCAGCTTCACAATATTGGTCTTAACATCCCTCAACACAGTGTATTTTCCATGTGTTCAAATCTTTTCATGTTCCTCAATATTTTAATATTTCTCCACCAAAGACTGTGGATGTCCTTTTAAGACATATTTCTGTAGCAATGTTTTAAAAATAGCTTTCATGCTATGGTTTTCGATGTCTTCTTTCCTATTATATTTTCTAACTGATAATTATTGGGTATAGGAGTGCTACTGGTTTTGGTAAATAGATCTAAATAACTTCCTCCTCTTAGCTCTTTTTTATTTTTAATTTCTCTTTTAAAAATTACCCTAAGGTTTTAATACATGTATCTTACTGTATTTTTATTTTTAACAGACCCAAAATTGTTCAGTATTTCTACCCCTCCAAACAGGAAAAGGATTTTAGCATTTTTAACCACCTACGTTTAAACATGAAATTAGTTATTGATTTTTTAAAACATAAGTTTCAAGTACAGCATTGTACTATGACATCTGTGTATACTGCAGGGTGAGCCCCCCCAAGTCTGGTCACCGTCCATCACCAGACAGTGGACCCCCTTCACGCAAGTCATCCCTCCCCCAACCCCCTTCCGCTCTGATAACAACCAATCTGTTCTTTACACCCACAGACTTGGATTTTTGGTTTGGTGGTTTGTTCCTCAGATTCCACATACAAGTGAGATTATACCGTATCTTTCTCTGACTTATTTCACTTAGAATAATAACCTCCAGGTTCATGCCTTGTTGCAAGAATTTTTTTAATGACTGAATAACATTTCTGTATATATACATAATATAATATTCCATTATGTATACATCACATCCTTTTTATCCATTCATCCATGGATGGACACTTAGGGTGCTCCCATGTCTTGGCTATTGTGAATAGGGCTGCTGTGACCATTGGGGTGCATGTGTCTTTTTGAATACGTTGGTTTAATGAAGTATATTGTGGAGACTGATCTCTCCGTTCCTTGTTATGTTTTGGCGTGGCTCTCATAGCATCTCTGTTGATGGTGCTGGTCTGTAGCGCGGGGCTCTCCTAGGGCAGCCGGCCTGGAGCAGATCAGGAGGCCGCCCTTGGACAGAAGGCGCATGACATGCTGGGTCCATGGGCACATGCGGGGAGGGAGGGGCGCAGCTGTAGGGAGAGTGCATTTCACCTGTGGCCGATTTTGTCTCTGGAGCAGGTCCGTCCTCCAGGCAGGCCGAGCACCCGCCCGCCCGGCACCCAGTCCGGAGTCTGAGCCCCGTCTGCCACGCCGTGCACTCTGGTTTCCTGGCTCTGGCTTCTGTTCAGATGAGTTGCGGGAACCCCGCAGAGCATTAAACTGTCGTCCTGTTCCCCCCTTCGCGGTACAGCGGCCACGAGACGCAGGGTGTCCCTGTTTCCAAGGTGTGGGAGAGGCGTGTGCAGCCAAGGGGAGGCCGTGGTTGTTAGGGACCGGGACAGCATTTCCTGCAGGGAATTAATCCTGGGGCCTCAGGTCCTGCTATGATTTACTCACTGCAGAGTTGAAAGGCCCGGATTCAAAGGCCCAGCGCAAACCTTTGCCCCCTGGGAACAAAGGCGGGAGATTAGCTCCATGTTATCAATCAGCATTGTCAGGATGGGATAGAAACGCTTCACCTGTTGACGCCTTAGTGCGCGCCTCCAGAGGGGGTCAGAGGTCATTCCTGCCCAAGGTTTTGTGTCTCAGTTCCCCTGGCCCCGAATTACCTTTAAAAATGGCCTCAAAGGACCGGAGATGAACGTGGATTAGTGTCTTAATCTTACAGCAGAGCCTGTAGTTAGGGTCTGGGGACGGAGGGGCCGGTGGCATTGTCTGGGGCTCTCCCTGGCACGCGGCCCCGGGGGTGAGGCCGGCTTTGAGCCTCTGGACACGACCCTTTACCAGCTAGGGGGCGAGTCACGGGGCTTTGCCAGCTGACTCAGCGGGACAGTGGGCTTTGTCAAGAGCAAAATGAGTGAACTCTTGGGCTCAGAGGGGAGGGGAGCATCCTGCTCCGGGGTTCCTGTTGGGAAACGGAGGTGGGGCTCATGCTCCAGGGACTGGCAGAGACGCCCTGCCCCCCACCACCCCGCCGCCCGTGTTCAGAGTCCCCCGGAGAGTAACCTCATCAGATCGAAACTGCCTTTCTTCTGGCTGCACGTGCTGTAGACACAGCCCTGCCATGACGGGCTTCCACCTCCACGTGGCATGCGGGCCCCAAACCCCCTCTGCGAAGCGGGGCCCCCAGCAGGCAGGGGTGAGGCCCTGTGAGTGTCCCCCGCAGCCAGCAGGGAGCCTGCATGGGGGCCGGGATTGGCAGGGGGCCGTGGGTGCCCGCTGGCCTTTCCCTGCAAGGGCGCTTGGGGCACTGAGTTGTCTCTGCAGAGAGTCTGCGGGGTGAGGCGGGGCCCTGCCTGTCCTTGCGGTCGCCCTCCTTCCCTCCCCCCAGGAAACGCTGCTCGGCTGGGCCCGGGCTTCCGGGGCTGCCCGTCACTGCCCGTCACCCCTCCTCCCAGCTCTCCCCTCCCTCCCTCCTCCCACACACTGCCTCCTCCCCACCAGTGTCCCTGGGGGCCGTCCTCTGTCCAGACTCCTCTGCTGGATCCCAGCCCCTAGCCCCACCGACGCCTCTGTGTGCCATGTAGACAAGTGGCTTCTCCTGACTTCCCTCCAGAAGCACCCCTGCACCCACCTTCCCAGGCCCTTCTGCCTGCTCCTCGGTCCCTAAATCTGCTGGCCCAGCGGCTGTCGGGCGGGCTCACGTTCCTTCACCGCCCCTCCTCCACCCCTCTGGGGGCGGCCAGGCTGCAGGCATCAGGGGATCCAGCTGCTCTGCGCTGCTGCCGGGGCCGGAAGGCCTTCCAGGACTAGGTGCTCCTCTAAGAGTTTAGACCAGTGACAAGATATGAAGCTGCAACACTGTTCTGAGCCGTTCATAACAAAAACAACTCTGTATACAACATTTGAAAGGAAAGGCTGAATTATCTCTTCTCTTTATGGAAAATATGTGAAAATTGTTCTCACGTGAAGAGGCAAAGACAGGAAGCCGAGAAAATGTAGGAGGAGTAACACTTAGCGGAGTGTCAGGCAGTTGATGAGAAACATTGCTATTTTGGATTTTGCGACGTGCGTGGTGTTTGCGGTGGTCCCCTGCCGCGTTCTTTTCTCGCGTGGCCTCCCGCGCCCCCCCACCCCAGCTGTGAGGCCTTGCCTCACCTCCTGCTGTGTGGGAGGCCTTCTGCAGCTCTTGGCTGCTCCTGCCGCCTGGGCTGCGCCTCCGGACGCGGCGTCTCACGGGCGATTCGGCTTTTATTTCCCATTTTCTACACAGGGCGCAGGACGTTCTGACCGAATATGTAGTTCCATCGGTCTAGTGACGTCTGACAGCTTGTGAAACCGACGTTTTAAGTAGAAATTCAGCAGTTCTAGGAGTGCTGCTCGATTTTTCACTCACGGATTTGGGAAGCATCTTCACAAAAATGAACTTTGAGAAATTTTTCTGAATTTTATTTGTGACCGTGTGTGGGGTGGTGGCCGGTGGAGGTGGCTCCCGGTGACCCTCGGAAACGCCGTTCTCTGTCGCGGATGCCGGACGGCTGACCCCAGGGGATGCTCTGAACCTGGAGCTGAGGAGAGGGCATCGGAGGTGGGAAAGGCTGGCGCTCAGCGCGTTCTGGGGACTTGGGGAGGATTCTGTGCATGTGGGGATCTGGGGCCAAGAGCGAGCCGGAGGCCCAGAGCCACAGTGGGTGCGCGGTGAGGCCGCCGCCCCTCCTGCAGCAGCTCTGCCGTGGGGCACCCTCGTGGGACACTCACAGCGCCCCCAGTGCGGGCCGCGGGGCCTTCCTGCTCAAAGCCGGCCCGGGGGGAGGGGCCGGCCCACGCTCTGCCGGCACAGCCGGGCTGGTACCGTGCCCAGGCCGCGGCCTCTGCCGACCCCGGTTCCCAGGTGCCCATCTTCACAAGCGCCGCCTCGTCTCTCCCGGGAAGCGGGTGCTCGGGCCGTGACTGGGAGCTCGGGCCTCGCGCACAGCCCCTGGCGGCCCGGAGGCGAACGTTGCCAGGCAACGCGGGATGGTGAGGCCCACAGTACCTCCTGAAAACGATGGGGGTGGGTCTGATTTTTTCATCTCTCGGTTGATCTTACTTCACAGACTGCTTGTCCCCAGGGATGAGCCTTTGCTAATTGGGCCCGAGTCGCAGAACAGAGCAGGAGACGATGGGGACCCTGCCCCTCGGCTTTTATCACATCGTCCCCGACTTGACCATGGGGTTGTGCTTTTCACTGTGGGTTCCATTTGGGGTTTGGGTCTTGAAATGATCGTCAGGGGTCTCACGTCCTCACAGGCACCGAGGCAGCTCCAGGCCTGCCAGGAGCGTGGGGAGGTTTGGAGGGGCTGGCGGACGAGGGCATGTCCCTGCGGGCTGGAGGGCGTGGGGTGGGAGCGTGGCCTCGATTCTGCACGAGGGGCACATGCGGACTTTTCAGCCTTTCTCTCAGGGGAGGAGTGTGAATACTGGGGCTCCTCCTTAGGGGAATCTGAGTCATGCAGCACCACATATCACTCAGACCTAATACAGCCGTTAGGAGTTCATCAAAGCACCTGGCTGTCAGGGATGCCAGCCGGCCCTGGGGGTGCGATTGCCAGCACGCTTGGTCACTCAGAGCCCAGCGGCTTTTGCACCTGCTACAGAGGCTGTAAAGTGGTGTTGCAGCCATTTACAAGGCCCTTTATACAGAACACAAGTCACATGGGATGTGCTTTACCTTCAGTGACAAGGTCACACAGTAAGATCCTATCGACTCCAGAGGTCCGAGAGTCAGGGGACAGATGCCAGGTGAAAAGCTTAAGTGGGAGATTGGAGACACCATCGTCACGGACGGTTTTTCCACTGAAAATTTATTAACTAATTTTATGGCCTGCCTCACCATAGATTAAAATTGTACATTGTTTACTTGGGTCAGATGACATGGAGATTATTAAATTAAAGATCTAGGTTCTCCTTGAATCTGCACCAATTTTAGATGATGTCGGGCACCTCCCAGGCCATATTTCTGCTCCTGAAGGCAGGTCAAACACACAGCCAGGATCAGGCTACCCCGTTATTCTGGAAATGCCAAGGCTGTCTTTACTGGGATTTCTGTATTAATTTCTGGTGGGAGTGGTAGGTTTTGAGCCAGGGTTGCCACGGTTCATGTTTATCAGAAAGAGGATAAAGGTGCCCCTGTTGGTTTCTCTATTGTGAAAACAACGTACATAGGCTCAAAATGTTTTAATCTTTTTGAAAGAGAGGTATCTTACAAATCACCAAATAATTGCTGTTAGGATGAAATTATGAGAACTTGTTTTCCCTTGAATCTACTGATTATCACTAAATTGAAAACTTTTTTTCCAAGAAACTCTACTAATTTCTTAGATTCCGAGCTCGTCTCAGGAGCCATCAACCTACGTTTTGTACCAACCACAGCCCTGTGCAGACACCTAAGGAAATTGACTCATTTTTTTTTTTTTTTGGAATTAAACGATTTATTGTCATTGTTATTTTGCCAAGAGCAGAAGAAAATGAGGTCAGATTTGTTCAGCAAAAGTGGACGCGTCTCTTCACCTTCTACTACCACTTCCGCACCTTCTTCCACTGTCCTCAGACGGTTCGGGGGCCCTGATGCCCTGAGAGCCTCCTCCCCCCTCCTGCCGTGGGGGACAGAGCAGGTCGCCTCTGTGCGCTGGTTACTGGGGGGATTCAGAGCTGCTCGTCGTGTTTTGGGGTGTTCGGGTCCCCGTCGAGCACGTTAATGACATGGGATTTATATCTACTAAGGAGGTTATGGGTCTTCAGGTCAGAAATTTCAAGGAACAAATAGGCTGTCATCACCTTTGATGGGCCAGCGGACCCGCTGCTGAGGAGGGACACGGGGTGTCCTGTCTTTCGTCCACGATCTTTGCTGTGATGTGCCCATTACACCGTGGACCTGCCGCTTCTCACCCAGGGAGGGGCTCTCCTCGTCCGTCAGTCCCCCTCACAGCGCGCGTGCTCCGCGGCCACCACACCCCCTCCCCTCCTGCCAGGCCCCCGCACCTGTGTGTCATCTGCGTCGAACCGCGTGAGTGCACGTTCTTTGAGAGATTTCCATCTTCTGAGATAAGCCTTTATTTTTGTCTAAATGTGGCCTAAATGACAACAGTGAAGGTTTAAATCTTAAATTATCCATTAAATTCTGAAACCGTGTTTACTTGGAGCTTGTTGGCTCGTTAATGGTCACAATTAATACGGGAGAAAAGGGCGAGGAGCCAGCCCCCAGGGTCAGGATCGTCTCGTGCTTTCTGTCTCGTCGCCATTTAACTCTTGAACATTTATCCTGTGAGGTCGATGCTCAGCCGCCCCGCGTTCCTGGCTCCTGGCTGAGCTCTGCGAGCGGCACCCTGGCTTTGAGCTGTCAGCCAGGCGCATGCGTGTTGGAGCCCGAGACGCTCAGGTGGGTCCCGCCGCCCCGCGGCTCCGTGCCAGCCGTGCGGTCCCAGAACTCACCCGAATGGTCTCCCTTTGGGGGCAAACTCCCATCTCCACTTTGTGTCTCCGCAGGGGACACGCCCCCAACCAGCCCACCAGGAGCTGGTGGCCGTGGTCCCGGTGGTAGGACGATCGCCACATCAGAAAGAGGCCAAGTGAGTCCAGAGCAGGGACGACTCACTCTCCATCCACCGCCCCTTCCTACACTGAGGGCGAAGACCATGTGCCACGTTGGCTGAACCCCATTTGGTTTTTCTCTTGGTCCACTGCTGGACTTCCCGCGTTGCCGAGTGGGTCCCGGGGACGTGGGCGAGGACGACACCACCGCCAGCTTGCTCGCCTCCGCCGCCAGGGGTGTGCAGGGCCCCCGGACAACCTCATGGTGCAGAGTCCTGGCCTCACCCACACCAGGCCATGGCAGGAGCAATTCGCACCCATCGGGACAAGGCACTGAGGTGCTGGGTCGCCCACGACAGCAGGTAGCCTGTCGGGTCTCCCACACCGGAGGACACTTGGTCTTATGTATCTGCCATGATGACATAAAGAAATTTCCCTGGTTCCATCCTGCGAATGGAAAGAAGACCCCGACGTTTTTAGCTCCAAGTTGGGGGAAGAGCCTTGGATTTGCAGCTGCTCCTGCATGGGCCGTGCTTCTCTCAAGGTGTGGGTGTAGGTGCCCGGCCGGCTGGGCCAGAGTTTTGTTATCAGGGGCCCCTTTACTACAAACTGTAACAGGCAAGGATGCTTCTTCGATTAGAAGTCAGCACAGCGAGATCGGTTTGGGTAGAGGGCCAGCGTGTAACCCCCAAAACTCTTGCTCCCCAAGAAGGAAGAGCCTCCCCTGTGTTTCCAGTTTTTCTTGATCTGGACTGAATTCAAGGAGAAGAAGCCTGCTCACCCAGGGACAGCTCAGCAAGTCTCCCTGTGTCCAGGCCAGGCTCCCACATGTGATTCAAAATGGGAGAGACGCCCTGAATTGGAGGGAGAGTTGGGGGGGGGGAAGGGGGAGACAGAGGCAGGGAGAGAGATGGAGAGAGACGGAGACACCCAGTGGGGTAGGGAACGGGAGCAGGGGGGAGGGGACCAGGGGCAGCATGTCCTGCAAACTCCGGCTGGCAGTGACCTTCCGAGGCCACTTGGGACACCGACAGCTGTGAGAGGGAAGAGGAGTGTCTCTCCCATGGGACATGTGCCCCAGGGGCCCTCTGGGGGTGACCAGAGCCTGGCGCTGGAGTCCCCAGGACCTCTGGGGGTCCTTGGGCTGAGCTCCCCTCGCCCGCCGTGTTTCATAATTAAAGGTGGGTGACGGCAGAGGCCGGGCTGCGGGGGGCATTGGGGCGGGTGGCCCCTGGCCCGCGTCTTCCCTCCTGAGACCAAGGTTCGGGGGCCCTGGGGGTGGAGAGGGAGGAGGCGAGGAGCCTCCACCGGGGCTGAGGGGCCGCTTGTCCTCCCTGAGCTGGTGCTGGTCCTCACTCTCACCTTTGCGCGGTCTGGCTCTGCCCATCCTCACCAGCCTCTCCTCGCGCTCTGCCTGGCGGGTTCTTCTCACGCACCCTGGCCAGACATCGCAGCCCAGATTTCCAATCCTGGGCATGAATCAGAATCACCGGGAGTCTCACAAACCCCGACAGCCAGAAACCGTGACCTGATCTGCCCTCACCGGAGGCCCTGACACTGCTGCTGCTTGTTTTGTTTTGACATCAGTGATGTTTGAAAGCTCACCAGTGACCCTGAGGGGAGGCCCGGGTTGTGACTCCGGGGTCTGGGGACTCCGGCCCGGTTCTTGGGGCTGCAGGGGAGTCTGGCTCTTCCCGGCTGAGCCCCGAGTCCTGCGGGAGGAGCTGGGGGTCCCCCTGACCCCTGCCTGGGGTCTTGGCTGAGGAGGAGTTTCGCGCGGACCTGCCGTGGCCCTGGGGTCGCCCCCTGCCCGCAGCCGTAGCAGCCCGCATGCCCTTCCCTGATGAGGCTTCGCCCTTAAAGGAAGGGAAGGAGCCTCTGACTGCGCCCCGTCCACGTCAACCAGCCCCACGTCTCAAAGGCAGGAGGGACGTGGGGAGGACAGGAGGGACTCGAAAACCCAGGGCACCCACGCAGAGGGCAGGGCTGCCAGGAGCATCTGGAAATCTGGGTTTTGCCTCAGAATCTCCCGATTTAAAACAGGAACATTTTTTAAAAGAAACAATTAGAGGCCAAATAAAGCACATCTGCAGCCCAGTTAAGGGTCATTGTCCCAAGTTTGCAACTTGCCCTTCCCCCTCCTCTGTCCTTTTTGTGAGTTCAACACCACTTACTTATCATTTACTATAAACCACACACTGGTCTTGGCTCTTGGAATAAAGCTGGGAATGCGGTGGCAAAAGTCTCTGCTCCCCGGAACTTATGGATGACAGGCGGAACCCCTGCATGCTGTAAGACCTGTGAGCAGGATAGACAGGGAATCTGACGGGGCGGGCTCTGGCCAGACATGGTAACATGTAGGAGGGTGTCCCTCTGGAGAGGATCCTCGGGTTAAAATCTGCACAAGAGGGGCAGCGAGTGCAGAGGTCCTGAGGGGAGTGAGCGGCCTTTCTGGGGGCGAGAAGGGAGGCTGTGTAACAGCCCCGGGGTGAGGGGGCGAGGGCCTGCTGCAGGGGGATCCTGAGGGGAGGAACAGCCGACTCTGATGTGTTTGAAGAGCTCGCTCCCCTGAGAACAGAGGCCAGACTTGCAGTGGCTCGGGATCCGGTCGAGGGGCACAGGGAGAGGAGGGCGTGCAGTGCATTTTGAGGTTAAAGCTACTGGAACAGTGGTGGAATCTGGGGTGGGGTAAGGCAAACGGAGGAAGCGAGGGCAGCAAGAGGCGTGGGGACCACCCTGCCACCCTCACCTGCACGGTCTGTCCACAGACGCAGCCGGATGCCTGGGGGTGAGGTCAGGGCTGTGGACGCGCACCTGTGATGTCACGGGACTTGGGGGTGGGTAAGGGGGTGGGGGGAAGCCAGCGAGGGGCGAGCACATGCAGCCCAGGAGATGGAGGGGCATTTGTTCCGGGGGCCGGGAGCAAGGCGTCCTGCAGAGGCTGGAGCTGGATGCCGCGGAGAAGGGACCACGGGCTCTACGAGGTTCTCACCTCCCTCTGTTTCCTGGCTGGGTTTCGTCGTGGGCAGGCCCTGCTGTAAACATCTAGGGCCCTAACACTGAAAAGACCGTATGGCTCCCTCCCACGTGTAATTCAAATGCAAAATGTTTTTTGGAACAAAACAAACTTTTGTGATGAAATTTTTTAAAATTCCCCTAGATTTTCTGATTGCAAAATTGTTGGTAAGTTTGTGCAAATCTTTTGTTGTTGTTGAGTTTTCAACGTGCCTGCTTTGCTGGTGTCTGAGCAGAAGTGTATATAGTCACGGGGCAATTAGTTCTGGAACTGCTAGTTGGCCCCTTGGCTGCAGCTGCCACCTCCCTGGTGCCAGAGCTCCGCTGGTGGAGTGATTGTGTTAAGACAAACATAATGCCCCCACCCCCAGGTGCCCAGGGGAGCTGCATAGGACCAGAGTTAAGTCCTGGCAGCAACAAGGCCTGTAGAGTCCCCCAGTCACCCAGGCACTCCCATGTCTTTGTTCCCTGAGCGGTTCCGCCTAGAAAATTCTGTCCTCCAGATGTGGAAATCCTGCCTTCATTCCCGGCAAGAGCTGGCATGGTGTCTGCTTATTTGTGCGTCTGTGGGTGTCTGTGCTGAATATTGTTCAGATGCTGGGATTATTTTAGAAACACACCTATTTGTTAACTATGCGTCTTTGAGGTTTGCCAAGGATGTGCCCTGAGACTTTGACCAATCCCCCAGTTTACTGCCCTCTGGGAATTACTTGGAGGTATTGTTTGGTCTCCCAAATTTTTGATTGTTTACCCTAACAGTAAACACTTAAACATTATTTTATTGAAGTATAATTGACTTACAATGTTATTTTATGTGTATAACATAGTGATTTGATATTTTTACACATTTCAAAATGATCACCACAAAGTCTAGTTACCATCTGTCATCACATAAAGTTATAACAACATTATCGACCATATTCCCCACACTGTACATTTCATCCCTGGGACTTATTTATTTTATAACTGGAAGTTGTCCCTCTTAACCTCCTCCCTCACCTATTTCTCTCATCCCACCACTCCCTTCCCTCCTGGCAACCACCTGTTTGTTCTTTGACTATGACTCTGTTTCTGTTTTGTTTGTTCTTGTTTTTTTTTTTTTTAAAGATTCCGCATATAAGTGAGATCATACAGTGTTTGTCTTTCAATGCCTGACTTATTTCACTTAGCCTAATACCTTCTAGATTTATCCATGTTTTCACAAATGACACGATTTCATTCTTCTTTTATGGCTGAGTAATATTCCATTGCATGTATGTACCACATCTTCTTTATCCATTCATCTGTGATGGTCACTTGGGCTGCTTCTGTATCTTGGCTATTGTAAATAATGCTGCAATGACCATAGGGGTACTTATATCTTTTCAAATTAGTGTTTTTGTTTTCTTTGTAAAAACGCCCAGAAGTGGAATTACTGAGTAATATGGTGGTTCTAGTTTTAGTTTTTTGAGGAGCCTCCATACTGTTTTCCACAGTGGCTGCGCCAGTTTACATTCCCACCGACAGTGCATGAGGGCTCTCTTTTCTCCGCTTCCTCGACAACACTTGTTATTTGGTGTCTTTCAGACGATAACCTTTCTGATAGGTGTGAGGTGGTATCTCACTGTGGTTTTGATCCCCATTTCCCTGATGACTAGTCATGTTGAGCATCTTTTCATGCGCCTGTTGGCCATCTCTTTGTCTTCTTTGGAAAAATGTCTATTCAGGTCTTCTGCCCAATTTTTAATTGGACTCTTTGTTTCTTCGATGAGTTATATGAGCTCCTTGTATATTTTGGATATTAACCCATTATTGGATGTATCATTTGCAAACATCTTCTCCCGTTCAGTAGGCTGTCTTTTTGTTTTGTTGATAGTTTCCTTTGCTCTGCAAAAGCTTTTTAGTTTGATGTAGTCCCATTTTAAATATTTTGATTTTTTTACCTTGCCTGAGGAGACATAGCCAAAAAAATATTGCTAAGACCCATATCAAAGAGCATACTGCCTGTGTGTTCTTCTAGGATTTTTATGGTTTCAAGTCTTACATTTAACTCTTTAGTCCATTTTGAGTTTATCTTTGTGAGAATGTGGTCCATTTTGATTCTTTTGCGTGTAGCTGTTCAATTTTCCCAACAGCATTTGTTGAAGAAACTGTCTTTCCCCCACTGTATATTCTTGTCTCCTTTGTTGCAGATTAATTGACTGTAGGTGCATGGGTTTATTTCTGGGCTCCTATTCTGTTCCATTGATCTATGTGTCTGTTTTTGTGCCAGTACCTTACTGTTTTGGTTACTATAGCTTTGTAGTATAGTTTGAAATCAGGGAGCATGATTCCTCTATTTTTGTTTTTCTTTCACAAATGGTTTTGGCACTTTGGGGTCTTTTGTGGTTCTATACAAATTTTAGAATTATTTGTTCTAGTTCTGTGAAAAATGCCATTGTTATTTTGATTGGATTGCACTGAATCTATAGATTGCCTTGGAAAGTATGCTCATTTTAACAATATTAATTCGTCCAATCCATGAGCACAGAATATCTTTCCATTTATTTGTGTTGTCTTCAGTTCTTTCGTCTATGTCTTATAGTTTTCTGAGAACAGGTCTTTTACCTCCTTGGTTATTTTTATTCTTAGACCATTTATTCTTTTTGATGCAGCTGTAAATGGGATTGTTTTCTTAATTTCTGTTTCTGATAGTTCATCAGTGTATAGAAACGCAACAGATTTCTGTTTATCAATTTTGTATCCTGCAACTTTACTGAATTTACTTATTCTAATAGCTCTTTGGTGAAGTCTTTGGGGTTTTCTATATATAGTATCAAGGCATCTGCAAGTCGTGACAGTTTTACTTCTTCCTCTCCCATTTGGATGGATTTTATTTTCTTTTCTTCTCTGATTGCCGTGACCAGGACTTTCAATACTATGTTGAATAAAAATGGCGAGAGTGGGCATCCTTGTCTCGTTCCTGACCTTAGAGGGAAAGTTTTCGGCTTTTCACCACTGAGTATGATGTTAGCTGTGGGCTTGTCCTAAATGGTCTTTATTATGTTAAGGTATATTCCCTCTATACCCACTTTGTTGCAAGTTTTTTTTTTTATCATAAGTGGATGTTGAATTTTATCAAAAGCTTTGTCTGCATCTATTGAGATAATCACATTATTTTTATTCTTCAGCTTGTTAATGTGATGTATCACATTGATTGATTTGTGGATATTGAATGAATCTTGCATCCCTGGTATAAATCCCAATTGGTCATGTTGTATGATCCTTTTAATGTATTATTGAATTCAGTTTGCTAATATGTTGTTAAGGATTTTTGCATCTATGTTCATCAGTGATATTGGCTTGTAATTTTCTTTTTTTATGGTGTCTTTGTCTGGCTTTGGTATCAGGGTGATGCTGGTCTCATAGAATTAGTTCGGAAGTGTTTCTTCCTCTGCACTTTTTTAGAATAGTTTGAGAAGAATAGGCATTAAATGTTTGGTAGAACTGTAAAACTGTCTGGTCGTGAACTTTTGTTTGTTGGGAGTTTTTTTTTTAATAACTAAATATTTTTGACCGTGTGCTGATAATATATGCCTATTTATTTATAAATAATATCCATAAACAACTGTTCTAACGTATCTACATTATAAAGAAAAATGTAGAAGTTTACATGAGATATCTTATCCCATGTAAGATAAAAATGTTAAGATTTTCTTCCATGTGCCATGGGTTTTCTTGCAAGTTGTCTGGAGTTTAAGCACACATGATGGACACTGGAGGTGCTGAGATAAGGATGCTGGTGGCCAGAGGATGGGACACAGGTGCAAGGGGCAGGTTTTAACCCAGGTGATTTACACACTATCTGCACCTTGAGGCCTATTGGTGAAAATCAGAACTGTCTATGTGAAATCTAGACATTTCCAGGGTCTGCTATGGCCCTGGGACAAGACCCCATAAATACTGCTATTTGCGCGTGTCAGTTTTTCTCATTGGACTGTAAGCTCCTCAAAGGCAAGGCTCTGTATTGCTTATTTCACAGAACACTTAGCACAGTGCCTGGGGAGTACTTGACTGGCCTGCTTCTGATAGAGAATTGGGAAAGAATCCCAAGCAGGTATCAGGAAAAAATGCTAAGAAACAGCATCTTTCCATTATAAATTAGTCCCAGATGTGATATTTCTTTTTGCTCATCAAATAACACAATAGACAAAGTGTGTTATATTCAATAAATATGTATCATATGTTTATATGTTTACATATATGTTTATATATGTAAAAAAATGAACTAAATTGTCTGGAGATTTCATCACACTCAGGACTAGTTACATACTGGTGGAACCTGTTGCAAAATGAAAAAGTGAGACCCTGTTCAGAAATCATAACAGCATCAGGGGAGCATTGATCCAAGACTGAGGGCTCCCTGAGCATGGACCCTCCTGAGAGTGGATCCCCTGAGCGTGGGCCTCTGAGTGTGCGAGTCCCCGTGATTCGGGGCCTCATGTGGCTACCAGGTTATGTGCCGTGAGACCGACCTGATTACACTGCTCTGTTTCAGCTATAGTCACATAGGCAGAACCAAGCTGAATCTGCTGTAATTACCAAAGCTACAAGCTCTCAACTGTGTAACTTGGGGTTGATCAAAAGCTCTGATCCAGGCCCAGATATTACACAGTGAACTAGCCATTAAGCTACCACCCCTCAGCTCCCAGTCCAGCCTCCATGTTCTGCTCTGTGGTGCTGACCTGCAGACCACACGTCTGTTCTTTTAGCTGCTCTGCTGGACACTGAGAGGAGGGCTGCCAGAGGGAAACCAAGAGGCTGGAAAGACAGGGAGGGGACTTGTGGCTTGGGGCCAGCTCCTGTCTCTGCCTGCATCAACCAGCGATGCTCACCCAGAGACGCGACAGTCAGTAACATCACCCGGCATGCATCACCCTGGTAATGCATCACCCAGCCTGCAGCTCTGCACAGTGCTCCTTGAGCTATGCGGCCACAGCAGCTCCTTCACCCCACTTGCAGTTTTCTGCCACCTGCAGAAACAGCACCTCGCATGCTGCCACCTCTGAGACCCTGACAGCAGCTGGCATCCCCCCCGCACCTCAGTCCCTGGCCCTTCCTCACTGCCTAAGTTGGAACAGTTTCAACTTTTCCCTTGGTTCCTGGCTTCTTCTCTCTAAGGAGCTAACAACCTTCTATTGAACAGTTCTTTACACCAACAGCTCTTCGTACGAGATTCTTCTGCTCCAACCGCTGGTGCTGCTACAACCTCCTGGCTGCGTCCTGACCGCACCCCTGGGACTCGCTGAAGGGACTGACCGGAAAGACTTCGTTGTGTTGGGACATCACACGTCCCGAGTTGGAAAGACAGCAGCCCAGTCAGAGAGCAACACAGACACACCTGTCCCCTCCATGCACACCTGCCCCCTCCATACACACCTGTCCCTTCCATGCACACCTGCCTCGTCCCGTGCACACCTGCCCCCTCCATGCACACCTGTCCCCTCCATGCACACCTGCCCCCTCCATGCACACCTGTCCCCTCCTGTGCACACCTGCCTCGTCCTGTGCACACCTGCCCCCTCCATGCACACCTGTCCCCTCCATGCACACCTGCCCCCTTCCTGCACACCTGCCCCCTCCGTACACACCTGCCCTCTCCATGCTCACCTGCCTCTCCCGCTGGGGGAGGGTCACATTGTTGGACCTGTTTGGCTAAAGGCTGAATGTCTTTGCTTTAATAATTAGAGGTCAATGCAATGGAAAAGGCTACAGGACCCAGCCTCTCAGACTGTGCCTGATGCGAGGAGACCTCCTGGGTAGGGATGGACTAGCTGGCCTGACGTCAGAGCCCTGCTGTGACGTCTCCACCCTACAACAGGTGGGAGAGGGTTTCACCAGCCAGCACAGTGCAGCGTCCACTCCCAGGACAGGCTCCTCTGCACAGCACTATTTGCTGTTTTGAAAAAAGACACAGAAAGTTGTTAACAGTACAAGCCATGCTAAAAGATAGCCGTTTCAAGGAAAATTGTGCACAGAAAAGAGAGAGAAGGGCCCGACTCCAAATAAGCCACCACAGGAGGAAACGGCAGAGATAAAGGAGCCCACAGAAGAGGGGGAAGTGGGCCAAGGTCCAGTTTATCCTAATAAGGGGTCCGTAAGCACCGGCTGCTGCCTGGTCATGAAGAAGAGAAAAGCACCCAGAGGTGGAGCCGTTCTGCATTAGCACCCTGGTCCCAGCAGGGCAGTCAAGCAGAAACCATGACTGTGCCCACACCTTACCTGTTCCAGACCAACGCCTGTGCGTCCACATCCGTCTCTCTCTGTACATGGACATGATGTACATGTGTATTATGTATACATACATTTATAGACATATATGTGTTGTTTTTTACTTTCTAAAATTTAACTTTACTTTGATATTTTAAAACACATACGATGCAGATGCAGAAAGAGCTGCATGGGTGCTCCCTGTACCCACGCACCTTGGGAGACTATCACTCAGGGTGGGTCCTGCTTCCTCAATGCCACCGCCCCCTGTTCTCTCGCTTCTCCCTCTGTCTCCCTCTCTCTCTTTGTTGGAGTATTTTAAATCTCTCCCAAATGCCATCTCATTTCAGGTAAATACCTTGGTTCGTCTTTCTCACAGGTGAGGACTTTCTTCCAAAGAAGCAGCGAGGATGTATTAGGTGCACGTTGACTGCTTTGTGATGGTCCTGGACCTTGAGGGAGGTTAGTTTGGGACAGAAAACCAGAGGGAAGGGACTTCCCTGGCAGTCCAGTGGTTAAGACTCTGCACTTCCACTGCACGGGGCACGGGTTTGATCCCTACTCGGGGAACTAAGATCCCACATGCCACAAAATGTGGGGAAAAAAGAAAAAAAACAGAAAAAGAAAATCATAGGGGAGCTGTTTCCTACAGGAGCACAGAATCAGGGAACCAGCTCTGACTCCATGTTGGTTTTATAAGCATGATTAGATATGTGAAAAAATAAGCAATGTCTACTCTTCTAAAGAGTGTCTTTTAAGAAAGATTGGTTTAAACCATGCCTCCTTTTTTCCCCAATAAGGAGAAAAGTACACACTGAAATAAGGACGTACAGCATCCAAGGTTAATCTATGGGTAAGTGAAATGATTTATTAACTCTGGCACAGAGATTCCTCAGGATGTAACAGGACTCATGTTAGAGTTTAAGAACTTGGCACTTCCTAGGTTTATTGCTGCGTGCTCTTATAGGAGGATACTTATATCTCAGTTTCTTCACCTGCAAATTGGGGCTAATAATGCTTATCTCACAGACTCTTCTAGGGTTACATGAGGGAGCACATGTGAAGTACAGTGCCTGACATGTAACCCCTGCTCAGCGAGAATGAACTGTACTGTGACTGGTGAGGACACCCACATGTCCCACTGCCTGCATTCTGTGAGCCTTCTGTGAGCACCTCACACTCAATGATCACACAAGCCTTTTGCTCTACCATTAACCCTAGTTTATATTGAGTTGGCCAAAAAGTTTGTTCGGGTTCTTTGGTAAGATCTTATAATAACATAACATAAAGATCAGACTTAGATTGTCATTTTTTTCCTACTCGGTGGGGCTAAAGAGTAACATTCTTCTCCCTTGTTTATTTCTTTTTCTTTCTTTTTTTATTGAAGTATAATTGATTTATAATATGTTAGTTTCTGGTGTACAGCAAAGTGATATATATTCCTTTTCAGATTCTTTTCCCTTATAGGTTATTACAAGATATTGAATATAGTCCCCTGTGTTATACAGTAGGTCCTTGCTGATTATCTATTCTATATATAGTAGTATATATGTTGATCCCAAGCTCCTAATTTATCTCTTCCCACCTTTCCCCTCTGGTAACCATAAGTTTGTTTTCTATGTCTGTGAGTCTGTTTCTGTTTTGTAAATAAGTTCATTTGTATCATTTTTAAGATTCCACGTACAAATGATATCATATGTTATTTGTCTTTCTCTGTTTGACTTACTTCACTTAGTATGATAATCTCTAAGTCCATCCATGTTGCTGCAAGTGACATTATTTCATTCTTTTTTATGGCTGAGTAACACTGTGTATATGTACCAACCTTCTTTATTCATTCATCTATCGATGGGCATTTAGGTTGCTTCCGTGTCTTGGCTATTGCTGCCTTGTTTATTTCTAATGCACCTACATGTGTCTAAGAATGGTAAAATACTGTCTATTTTTTTATCAGTTACTTTGGGGGGAAAATAGTAGCTCCTTGAGACTCTAGAGTTCCCTTTAGCCAATTAAAAATCACTAAGAGCCATTTAAGAAGCTATGGGTAACTTGGTTATGAAATTTACAAAGCCATCCCAAACATGATAAAGTCAAAGAAATCCGTACACAGCCACATCAGAATCAAACAGCTAAAACTCAAAGACAAAGAAAAAATCTTGCAAGCAGCCAGAGAAAACAACATATTACATATAGGGAATAACAATTCAGATGACTGTGGATTCATCACCAGAAACAAGGGAGGTCAAAAAGGAAAAGAGCTGTCAGCCTAAAATTTTATATCCAGCCAAAAATACCTTTCAACAATGAAGTGAAATGAAGGAATGCAATGTTCAGAAAAGAACAGCTAAGACAATCTGTGGCCAGCAGACCTGTGCTAGAAGAAATGCCGAAGGAACCTCTTCTGGTGGAAATGATACCAGAGAGAACCTGGAGCTTCAGGAATGAAGGAGGAGCACAGAAATGGTAAATATCCGGGTAAATAAAACAGGCTGTTTTCTTCTCTTAATTTCTTTAAAATGTGTATGATGAATAAAAGCAGAGTCTATAACATTTCGATCTATGTAGATGTGATGCAATGTAAAGGGGCAGGGAAAATTTCTTTATGCCACATGCAGTGGTGAGATATTAACTCTGAGACTGTGAAAAGTTAAACTTGTAAGTTGTAGTGACTTCAGCAGCCACACACCCACAAGCTATAGGAAGAGCTATAGACCAGACCCCATAGAGAAATTAACATGCAATATTAAAAACATTCTAATAATTCTAAGAAAGATAGGAAAGGGGAAACAGAGGGATGAAAACAATAGGGACAGACAGAAAAACAAACAATAAAATAGTAGACTTAAATCCA
Organism: Mesoplodon bidens; assembly: GCF_964165515.1. Taxonomy (NCBI): domain Eukaryota; kingdom Metazoa; phylum Chordata; class Mammalia; order Artiodactyla; family Ziphiidae; genus Mesoplodon; species Mesoplodon bidens. Next base: position 93,727,538 of record NC_138168.1, read on the forward strand.
AACATATCAATAATTACATTAAATATAAATGGCTTAAACATATCAATTAAAAACAGAGAGTATTAGATTGGATTAAAAAAAAGACCCACTGTACTGTCTACAGGAAACCTACTTTAAAAATAATGACATATGGGACTTCCCTGTTGGCGCAGTGGTTAAGAATCTGCCTGCCATTGCAGGGGACACAGGTTCGATCCCTGGTCCAGGAATATCCCACATGCCGCGGAGCAAGTAAGCCCGTGCACCACAACTACTGAGCCTGCGCTCTAGAGCCTGCAAGCCACAAGTACGGAAGCCCGTGTGCCTAGAGCCCATGCTTTGCAGCAAGAGAAGCCACTGCAATGAGAAACTCGCACACTGCAACAAAGAGTAGCCCCCACTGGCCGCAACTAGAAAAAGCCCATGCGCAACAACAAAGACCCAATGCAGCCAAACATAAATAAATAAATAAATAAATTTACTTTAAAAAATAAATAAAAATAAAAATAATGACATAGAGAGGTAAAAAAGATGTATCATTCAAACATCAATATCTTTTTATGTAGCTACAGTGGTTACACTGAATCAAAGTAGACTCCAGAAGAAGGAAAATTATTGATAAAGGGGATGACTAATGATAAAATGGTCGATTCATCAAGGAGACATAACAATCCTAAATGAGTATGTACTTAATAGAAGAACTTCAAAGTACAGGAAGTATAAAATCATAGAGCTGAAAGAAGCAATGAATCAATAATTATAGTAGGAGTAATGTTCCTTTATCAGTAATTGATGGAAACTGAAAAACACTAATGAAATAAATCAAAGACTATCTAAACAAATGCAGAGACGTATCATGTTCATGGATTGGGAGAACTTAGTTACCATGTTGGTACTCTCCAAACTGAACTATAGATTTAACACAATTCCAAAAAAACTCAGTAGGATTTTTTTACACATATAAATAAGCTCATTCTGATATTTACATGGAAGCCAAATAAACTAGAATAGCTAAAATAATTTTGAAAAAGAACAAAATTGGAGGTGTCATACTATCTGCTTTTAAGACTCAATCTAAGGCTACATTAATTAAGACATCATGGTATTGACAAAAGGAATAACACACATCAGTACTTGTATGAGGATGTGGAGTAACGCATATTCCCATACGTTTCTGATGACAATGCAAAATGGTACAGCTACCCTAGGAAACAGTTTGATAGCTTCTTACAAAGTTAAACAGGTGCTTATTATAACACCCCAAAGTTCCACTATAAACTGTAGAGAATGAAAAGCTCACGTAACTATAAAAACCTGTACACCAATGTTTACAGCAGCTTTATTCATAATCTTCAAAAACAGGAAATAAGCCCAATGTCCTTCATACCGTACATCCATGCAACAGAAGTATGACCCTGTGGGGAAAGCAGTGGCTGTGGACACAGCCGTGCCATGGGTGGGTCTCACAGGCATCACACTGAACAAAAGGAGCCCTCTTACACCGTCGGATTCAATCTATGTGACCTTCCAGAGGAGGCAAGATTGTCAGGACAGAGAACATATCAGGGTTGGGGCAGGGGGAGGGCGTGACTGCAGGGCTCCATGAAGACATGTCTCGAGGTTGTAGTGGTGGGTGGTCACCTGAATCTGCAAAGGTGGTAAAACTCATAAAACTCTACACCAAAAAAGGGTCTATTTTATTGTACATAAAATGTTTAAAAGCACATGTAAATTGGCAAGAATTTACTTTTTTAAAGCTATAAACATATGTCCTGATTTATTATCAGTCATGTATTAACCTTCATCGTGGATGACTGTAATTTTTCCAGCACAGTAAGCGTCTGTGTATGAGGCACAGATTTCTTGGATCGGTCATGCAGGGAGATTCAGTCATTCTTCCCAGCCACTGATGGAGTTTCCCCTTTGCAACTGAAAAAGTTCTCACCTTAAAATTCTCTCTCATCTTGGAAAGACTAATGACCCCCAAGATGTTCATGCTGTAATCCCCAGACCCTGAGAATATGTTAGTTTATACGGCAAACGGGGACTAGGCAGATGGTGTGAATATTGTCGATCAGCTCACCCTAAAATAGGGAGGTGATCCTGGGTTACGCGGTGGGCCCGATGTAATCGCGAGGCCCTTAAATGTGTGGGCCGGCGGCAGAAGAGGTCAGAGGGGTGGGATGTGGGGAGGACTCACTGGCCATTGCTGGCTTTGGAGAGGGAGGAGGGGCGGACTGGGCCGTCAGAAGCTGGAAAAGGAGGAAAAAAGAAAACTGATTCTGTCCTGGAGCTTCCAGAAGGAACACTGCTGCCCACGGTTTCTAGCCTAGTGCGACCTATTTAGGGTTTTCCACCTGTGGATCTTTGATGCGCAATTAGCGTTGCTTTAAGCCACTAGGTGGTGTTAATTGTCATAGCACCAAGATGCTAATACGCGGTCTTGCAGGCCTCAACTGTCCCAGGTGTAGTCTTGGACCACCTGCTTCGGTCCCTCAGGTGTGGCGGGAAGCTCAGAGCCCCGTCCAGACTTCCAGAGTCAGAATCCTGGGGCTGGGGCCCAGAGACTGAAGCTTCTTCAGGTTTCTGCCCCACTGCAGGGGGGCACTGTCCTGGGGTTCTGGAGAACAGGTGCCACCCCCCTTCCCCAGGCAGACCCTGGGGTCTTCCAGGCCCGTCCCTCAGGGAGCAGAAACGCATGGCCCAGGGCAATTAGCCCACAGCCCTCTCTGAGGCCAGGCCACGGGCCATGACCATGCTGACCCCTCACCAGCTTGTGACCAGGATTCCATCAGAGTTTTAGAGCATGTTGACTGAACCTGGGCGAGAGAGAGAGAGAGAGAGAGAGAGAGAGAGAGAGAGAGAGAGAGCTTCCAGGTCGTCACCAAGCTCATCTGCCTGACAACTGCTCCCTGGGTGCGTCTGGGCGAAGCGCACGGCTGCTGAGTGTCAGTTGTGTCCAGGACACGCTCTGGGCCCTTGGCCTCCTCCACCCCCTACTGCCCTCCTCTGTGCTCAGACTGTGGGTGCAGAATGGGATTCAGAGCCGCAGTGGCAGATGGAAGGACCAACTACAGCCCCATCTCCTCGGGGGGCGCATCACTGTCCTCGGGAGCTCATGATAAATGAATTATAAGGGAAGAGCGCGCTCTGAACACCAGGCTCTGCGCACTCCTGTCGGCGCACTGCAATTAGTTGATTAAATGCCAGGGCTGCCAGAGGGGCCTGTGGGCTCACCGTGTGCAGGCTGCTCCCGAAACCTGGGCAGGAACCCTCTCAGAATCCGTGGGCGGCCGCGAGCCCTCTCACCAAATGGGCCACCTTTTCCTGGAAAGGTCCCTGCGAGGGGCTTGAGATAGGTACCTGGGGAGTTTCATGTCTAAATCCCCTGACGTGGAAAGGGGACCCAGACAGGGCTGTTGCAGCAGCCTTGCCTCGGTGACGGGGCGGCTGCGACAGGCGTGACAGGATGGGGGACCCGGAGGCTTGCAAGGGAGGAGTGGCAGGAAAAGGAAGTGGGGCACAGAAGGTGGTGGAGAAGGCCTCCCGGGGAGTTTCTCAGACCCCCCTTCAAGCCCCGCCTGTGCCGCAGAGCGATGCCCAGGCTCCAGGACGGCGCTAGGGGTCTGGAGCTGCTGGGGCACGAGGGAAGCCGGGCAAGAAGGGGCGGCGCCTCCTTCCCCGGGGCTCCCCCGTGGCCCTCCACCCCACTGACCCCAGGGCAGGGGCTGCCCGCCCCTCCTAGCACGATCGCAGCCATGGGACAGCTGGGACCCTTCACTGGTCCTTCGGCCCGTTTGGACCCGAAAGGACCCTTGAAACCTGGGAATCAGTCCAGGCTCCACCCCGGCTGGAAACCCCATAGGGGGCAGCGTCCCTGTGTGCTGGGCAGCAGGCCTGGGGGGGGGTGCTGCTGGCCCTGCACCCTTCTCCCCCCACCGACGCCTGCCCCCTCGGCTGGTTCTCCAACATCTCAGTGCTGGCCGCCCACGTCACCTGTCGGTTCTGTTCCTCAATTACGTGGCGCTCCGTGCCCGCACCTGCCTGTCATCAAAAGGTTTTCCACATAAATCATGTCACCTGCACATACCAATCATCTTCTTCACCTCGTTCCAGGTTCTACGTATCATTTCTCTCTCCCGTCCAAGTGGATTCGCTCGTTCTTTTACAACCTTTCATTGTTAACTGGGGCTTGATCTGATTCCCATTTCGTGATCTGACTCCCATTTCTGGAGTAGCCCTCTGCATCACACGCACAACATTTCTTGGGTGACTTCCTGGCTCTTCAAGGAAGGCATGCAGCCTATTTTATCATCTCCATGTTTTAAATGTGTTTTCACTATAATCTGCTTTCCCTGAAGTCTGTCTGACGCATGACAGTTTCAGCAATGACAGTTCCCTGAAGTTTACTGTTTGCAGCTTTTTCCACTTCCACGGGAAACCCCGAGTCTGAAGTGTGAGTTTCTGGTAGGAAGGTATTCAAACAGCGACCACCCTCCCTCCGGGTGGAATATTGCTCTTCTTCCCCCATGACTGGGAAATATTCGGGACAACTCGAAATCATTCGATTCTTTTAGGGTCTAAGGATCTGCGTTAGATTTGGGCACAATTTTGGAGCTACAGAAAATATGTCTCCTAAAAAATGTATCTGCCACTAATTTTGCCTGAACTTTCGAGCTTCTTCTTCCTTCTTGGATGACACAGGGCACTCGGGGCGGGTGTCTGCGGGCTGTGTTCCGGCAGGAGCCCAGATTCTTCCCTCCCTGGTCACTCTGACTCCACTCTAAGAACACGCCCGTCTGGGACGTCATCCACGGGGCTGGGGTGGGGCTGACCTGCCTCCATCCCAGGACGCCCCCCGACCACGGGCACTGGCTTAGGAATGTTCCCTGCTCGTGGCAAATGTGGCTGCACAAGCAAGTGGCCTGGCGGCCCAGCCCCTCCACGAAGACGCACCCCTCACCGAGAGCCGTCCAGGAGCGCAAGCACGCGTGCTGGGAGTGACACACACACAGCCGGGGTGGAGTGGGGTTGCACGCTCTAGAGTGTCCTGTTTCCTGGACACCTGGGGCGTCTTCTCTCACAAGCCAAGACACCTGCTCTTTTGTCTGGTCCTGGACAGAAAGTGTCACCTAAGCTACAGCCCAGGGCTACCTGTGCTATGTTTCGTGGGTCAGATGACAGGCAATGCACACGTGTCACCTGGGAGTGCTCGTATGGGGCGCCAGACCTGGGCTCCACCCGCCAGCCGTATTTCAGTTTGCTGCAGGGTCTCTCTTCTAAATGCTCAGCCTAAATTTATCAGTCTGCCAACTCTGTACTCACAGAAGACGCTTCCATGAGGACCTGCTTCCCACTACACCAGGGCTGAGCCTTCTGGAAGCGGCTGCACTGCCGTCAGCACGGAAGCATGAGGACCCACCCAGTGAGGCTATTTCCCCATCACTCACTTGTCACCTTCAGACAGCCTCAAGCTACGGAATTTGTTCCCTTTTCTGCAGTCAATAAAGAACATGAGGAGGCAAAGCCTGGACTCAGCAGAGTCCCCTCTTGTGGGGCCAGAGCCCGGTGGCTTCAGAGGAGGGCAATGCCCGTGGGGTCAGGGAGTCCAGCCCAGCGAACAGGGCGTAGAATCTGCAACCAGACTTGAATCCAGCACAGCGCCTTTGTCTTCAGAGGCTGGTCTCTAGAGAGACCATCTTTCCTTCAGGCATCCCTTAGTCTTTTGGAAATTTGGAAGGAAGAGGTTTCTCAGGGAGTGCTGCTGAGGGGGTCCCCGGTGTTTACAGAGTGTTAGGCAAGGTGGTGTGTTTCGAGTGGAATCAGTCGATCAGCTGATTTAGTGGACCTTCAAGTATGACTAGCAGGCAATCACTGGTGAGAACCCTGCCCTGCCCTCAGGAGGCCCAGGGAGACCCCCCACCCCCACCCCGGAAGGACTGGCTGTCTTGAGGACAAGGCTTTTCCCCATATCCTTGACTGTTTTCCTGAGCTACTACTGCCAGAAGCCACAGTTGTCAGGCTTGGAATACCTGGACACGTCCCACCTACTTATTCTGTTTCATTAGAGATTAATCAATGCAATGGAGACAATCGGGCATATTACTCAATAGCTGATCATTGAATTGTCCTGAATTAAAACCCAAGGGTGATTACACTGGACTCTGGTAAACAAGACATGCATTTGTGGGAAGGGGCTTTATTTCCCCCTGCTCTTGGCTGGCCGGTCTCCACACACCTCCCTGGGACGTGGACCCTTCTGGCTGCTCCTTTGTGGCTACTACTCCCACTTCCACATGTGGACTCTACTCACTGACCTCCAGAGCTGCACCCAGACCCTCTGCCCAGGTCTGTCTCCTTGTGAAACTGTTGGCGACCTTGTGAGCCCAGGGTGACTGTCCTCTCCCTCGAATGGTTACATTATTGTCAGTTATTATAGCTATTATCCAATGGGTATAAATTAACAGTAGTGACTACTCAGTTTCTGACTTTTGAGACTTTTTTCAAAGAAGAAGACTAGTTGTGAAGAAAGCCTAGCTTTTAGCCCGTGAATTGCCTCACATGTAGTGGGCAATCAACAAATATGAGAACAGAAACTGTGGCCTAGGACCGGGAGTGGACATCAATTAGTGAGAAGTTTAATTCTAGACGAACAATCAGGAGTCTATAGCGATGCCTTTACCGTTGTACACAGCATCTTGGCTTCATGTGTTAAGGATAGGTTTGGGTTGGTGTGACCAGATGATGAGGATGTGTAACTATGATGGTTCTTCTTATGAGAAGAGTTACCAGTCATGCCCCTCACTTTACTTAGCCGATGTATAGCTAAAATCGAGTATAATTGGGTTATTGCAAACGGAGTTGTTTAAAAGGCACCGGGAAGCTGACTCTTAGAGAGAACTTTGTGGTCGGAGAAGCTTTGCTCTGGGCCCACTCTTGTGTCCTCCCCATGGCTGTGGCCCCGGGGCTCCTTCCTGGCCCGGGTCCACGTTCATTCACACTGTCCTGCTGCAGCTGCCACAAGAGAAACCCGCTGCTGTGAAAAGGGAAACATTTTGTGCTTTGGCTTCCACTTTGGGCTGATGTTTTCCATCAACAGAAATGAAAGTTTTACCCTTTAAAGTTTATATCAAGCAGGAGTAAAATGACATTTGTATTTATTACTATGAACAAATCAGCTGAAACAGAACAACAAAAGCAAGAGAAGACAATACTCGAATCACGTGTTTGTGGTACCAGCTAGGTGGAGGGTTGACTGGGTGTAAGTCAAAGAGAAAAAGCAAGAAATATCACATTATGCAAATATACGTTTTGGAACTTATTGGAGACAAAGCACGGAAATTTTTTTTTTTTTTTTTATTAATGGCTGTGTTGGGTCTTCGTTTCTGTGCAAGGGCTTTCTCCAGTTGTGGCAAGTGGGGGCCACTCCTCATCGCGGTGCGCGGGCCTCTCACTATCGCGGCCTCTGGAAATTTTTAATAAGCAAATAAAAACTAGTTTTCTGGAAAATATTTGCACGTGCATTAAAGAGCCCACAGATTTAGGGTGTGGTGATGGCGAAATGAACAATAACTCCTGCTTGCACAGATTGATGGGTCCTGGCAGCCGTGCCGCTGAGCCGCGTCGCTGGTTCCCGGGGCGTTTCAGCCACGCAGTCCTCGCTCTCCCACCGCGTTGTCTGTGCGACGGCGCCATAAGCAAGGCCTGCGGGGGAGGAGCTGTCCTGGCGCAGAGTCTCCTCCCCAGGGCGTGGCGCGGTCCCCGGGGGGCGTGGCGCGGTCCCCCGAGGGGCGTGGCACGTTCATTTTGTCCCTGAACCAGGCTCTTCTCCAGCGGCACCTGCCCACCCAGGAATGGGACCCTGCTGAGCGGGCCGGGGGCAGGCCCCTCTCTCACTTGACCCCCCAAGCAGTTTTGTGTATTTGGGGGCTGCCCCCGCTTTGCCGCCCGAGCAGGCAGACAGCTGCTCTGGCCAACAGCTCGGAGGGACCGTAGCTCCCAGCCTGGCACGAGCAGGGTCATCAGAAGGACACGGGTCAGTGTCTGAATTTCTGCTGAAGTTGGAAGGCCGTTTGAACGTCTCCTCTGCATTTTTTTTCTCCTCGGTGTTGAAATTAAGATAGTGAAGGGATAGTTAACATAGTTAAGGTTTAAGAAGATGACCCATTCGGAACCCTAGTCGGTTGTTAATTCCTGTTATTATAAGACTTTTAAGTTCAATGAAAGTAAAAGTGAGATATCGCTTGAGATTCAGTGTTTACATAAATAATAGAAGACCTCATGGCTTGACTTGAGCTAATTCTATTCTTTATTCAAAATATACACTGGCATTCCTGGGTGGGACATTCTTAAAACACAAATGCAGTGAATTTGCAGAGAGGGAGCACACACTAATATGTACAGCATACCCAGTAGCTCTGTGTGGAAGTCGGAAGGCTGTTCGAACGTCTCCGCGTTTCTTCCCTCTTCTCTGGCTCTTCGGCCCTCCTGATCCCACCTTTTCTGCGGTTGCTTGGCTGAGGACGTGAAAACACACCCATCGCTGTGGCTCAAGTAACCTCCAGGGCCTTGGGGGCCAGAGGGTCTGGGTGGACATTTCTGGGAGAAAATGAGTAGAGACTGGCCAACTGGTCAGGAGAAAATTCGGCCAATGCCTTAGAGGGAAGTCTGCGGCGGCCCCAACCCGTAAGCCGGCTCAGGGGTTGAGAAGGGGGCAGGGCGTCTGTGGGGCAGACGCTTGCGGGCTCCGGTTCAGGCAAACCTGGGTCTAATCTACTCTGCGCACGGACCAGCTGACTCCACACGCACCCAGCTCGCAAGGCCTCAGTCTCATCCGTAAGTCATATCCTCTCCTGATGAAGGTCTAGAAAAGGTCAGGTAAGACGGTATCTGTACAACATCAGCACAAGGAGAGTTCAGTGACTGTCCCTGTCACCATCCCCTGTGGCATCTCCAGCCAAGGCCCCGTTCACACTTTCCTTTGTGTTAATGTGTGTGAGCTCTTCCCTAGAGCAGCATCTCTCAACTCTAATGGGCAACGAGCCACCTGGGAATCTTGTCAAAATAAGATGGACTCAATGTGCATGAAGTGGGACAGGTTCTGCTTTTACCCAGAAATTCCTGGTGACGCTGGGTCACAGGCACTGTTTGAACAGCAGGACTCTAGGTCCCGTGAGCAGGTCTGTGTGCTCCAAGATGGCCAGCACAGTGTCCACGTGTCGTGGACACTGCAGAAGCCCTGCCTGAGTGGACGGGCGAGGTAAGCTGTGTGGCTGGAAGGAATGGCCCCATACAGAGGGGTGAGAACCAGTGCAGAATTCCGTTTAAGAACTGTGGTCACAGAGGTGTTTATGATGACATGAGGGGTTTTGGGGGCATCCCATAACCTCTGAGGCTTGTGTAGAGAGGAACCCACAACTTTCCCCCGGCTCCCCGGCTGACAGAGCGCAGGGTTGGGTGGACAACCGCTCTGACTGGTCAGCTTGGTGAGAAGTGTGGAGCAGATGCCCTGCCCGGCGACGCTGCAGAGAGCTCTCTCCACTGTCCTACTGTGTGCTCAGCTCATAGTAGGAGCTCAACAAGTATAATTCACATGAGAAGGAAGGATAAACCCAGAGGAGAAAAAGCCCGAGGAGAGTGATGTGTAAGTCAGATCTGAAGCCAGGGACCATGAGGACGAGGAGGAGGCTGAGCTCCCCAGGGAGTCAGGGCCGGGGTCCCCACCACCGCCCGCAGTCCAGGGAGCTGCGGGCCGGCCTTTCCCGGCTGACGCCCCACGGCAACCTCCCTCCCTGGACCTGGCTGCACTTCCCAGCTCTGCAGCTCACGGCTGTCAGGCAGCAGGTGACTGTAAACCTCTGTCGACCCCCGGCCCAAGCACCTGCAATGAGAAGCTTAATAAATCCGTGTGTGGTGTTGGTGCGGCCTCTAGTCAATGATGTGTCACGTGGCGACCCAGAGCAGGGTCAGCGCACTTTCTCTGCGACAACAGGTAGTAAATGTTTGAGGCTTTGCAGCTCCTTGGTCTCAGTCCCAACGACTGAACTCTGCTGGTGGGAGAGAAGCCAGCCAAAGGTGACATGCAGGAGAATCAGCGACGTCCCCGTAAAGGCTTCTGTAGAAAGACGGGCAGCAGGTCTTACTCTGCCGCACCTAGAGGCAGGTGTGCCGAACCGGCTCCTGAAAGACGCTGTCTGAAGACACAGTCCGGTCCAGCTCCTGAAGGGATTTCTTGACTTATGGCCGACCTCATCCAAGCCTGTGTCCAGAGTGAGTACCCGTGGGTAGCGGGAGTTCTGTGTGGTTCATCTGGGCACCTTTGAGCATCCTCCAATTCTGGGCATCTCTTAAATGGCTTTCTGGGGGTAGTGACTGAGTGATAAAGGATCTATTCATTTCCTAACTGATCCAAACCTGTGGCCTAGAGATGGTCAGAGGCACCCCTACAAGTGTCTACTTGTGAGAATGAGGGGGCCTCGCCTGGGCTTCTGGGTCACTGCGGCAGTGTCAGAGCGAGGAAGCCCCTGAGAGGGACCTTTGGGGATCGTCACCTACGTCTGCACGGCAAGTCCACGTGGGAGTGCGAGGTTTGCGCTGGCTCCCAGATCCAGCTGGGTTTGAAGCTGCAGGCTCAGGAGGGAGGAGGGGGCTACTTTCCTGAACTCTCTGCTGGGCTCTGCTGTGAACAACGAAAGTTAGTGATTAACTTAAACATTCCTGGAGCACATGGGTGAGAGTGGGGAGAAACGGAGATGAAGGAAAATCCCCCTGTGGTCTGTTTATGTCATGGGCTCAAAAGTCCATATGGGTTCTTTAAATAAAGTTATTTTTAAGCTGTTTAGTGGTATGCACCGCAGGGCAGACACTCAGACGGAGCCACGCAAACTGCTGGCGTGCTTTTCCTCCTCCCTCCCTGCAGTGTCCCTGTGGCGCATGCCTGGCCTGCTCTTCAAGCCTGAGATTTGGTAAAGATGGTAAACATGGGTCATAAAGGCCGTCTGTAGAGATTCCAGATTGCTTTTGACCAAATCCATGAGAAACACCCCCAGATCCTTTGGCTTTGCAGTGTGCTTTGGAGTATGGTTTTGCTTGCTTTTTTAAAAATAAGTAACACCATAGATAGGAAATTAAAAGAGTTGATTCAGATCTAAGGGAGGAAAATCTATACACTGTGACATTGTCAGGTAAACCTGGGGCGAGGCTGGGTTCTTTGAAGCACTGCTACTCATCCTGAATCCTGGGGCACCACATACTACCCAGAACAGAGTAGGGCTCGGTGAATAAGTGCTGAATAAGCAAACACTTGGTGCACACAGCACCGCGGTTTGGTTTCTTCCTCGGCGTCGCTGGCGCTGCCTTACCCCTAGCTCCCCGCCTCCTCACAGAGCGGGTGCGTCCACGGCCCATGGGCGGCAGATGGACAGCAGGAGGGGTGGCTCCTGAGGATATGGGGTGATGACTGAGCAGGGGGAGGTTTAGGAGGCCACGAGGGTTTTCTCATGGACAGGAACTCGTCTCTTATTTTGAAAGGAGATGATGTGTTACCTAAACTTGGATGGAGTTTAAAACGAAGAGCAGTTGAAATCAGCAACCAGGATGGATATGAGAAGTTAGGGTGAAGTGTTATCAAGATCACACCAGTGACCCTGTCCCCTGTGCTCACACCCTCCGTGTTGTACCGTGTTGGTCTGTGTGGCCAGTAGAACATGCAGAAGTGATGCTGCCTGACTTCCCAGCTGTGTCACTGAGGCAGACCTGGCCTCCCGCTTTCTCTCACCTGCATCTCTTGCTCCCAGGGATGTCTCCTGCCACTTTGTGAGGATTCCCTGTCACCATGGGGAGAGGCCACGTGGTCAGGGCTGTGACCTCCTGCCACTAGCCATGGCTGTGCACCATCTCGGAAGTGGGTCCTGGGTCCTGGGTGCTGTCGAGCCTTCGGGTGACTGCAGCGTCACGAGAACCAGACCCGCCTGACAGAACCACTCCTAGACTTCCAGTAATCATGTGGGATAGTAAGCACTTGTGGTATGAGCAGCTACGTTTGGGGGAATTTGTTACGCGGCAACAGATAACTGGTACATGGTCTTGATCAGCTGGAAGCTAACGACCTAATGACCTTGCCGGGTCCCTTCCAGCCCCTGATCCATCGTCTGGGGCAGACCCCCCTTGGTGTGGTTTCCCCTCTGGATCCTGACCCTTTGCCCATCACCTGTAAAATGTCTGTTATGAACACAAACAGCTGGACCAGGCTTCACTTTCAACAGCTGTTCATTAGGAGTAATTAGGAGACATTTATTCCTCTGGTTGCCAGCACTTCATGGCACGTCTTAGGAATTCTCAGTTTTCAGAATTCTGGAGGCAACCAAACAAAAGATTGAAATTTTAAGGAGTATTGTCCCAAATAAAGCACAGTTTAAAATACAAAGTTAATAATACAAGGGCTTACCACTGCACTTTGTCTTTGTTAGTCTCTTCCAGATAAAGTTTCTAGCTAGGTTAATGCACTTTTCCCTGTCACCTTCAGACTCTATCAAATACATTTCGGAACTGAAAGTCTGTAAATAAAACGAGAGCTCCAGGGACTGCCTCTGCTGTCCCGTGTGGTAGCATGAGTCACATGTGGCCATTTAAAGTTAATTAAAATGAAATAAAATTTAAAATTCATCTCCTCAGTCTCAGTAGCCATATGCCGCCAGATTGGACGGTGCAGACTGCGGAACATTTCCATAATCAAAGGAAGTTCTGGTGGACGGTGAAAATCAAAGGATTAGCATCATGAGTTCCACTTCTGAATGGCTACCACCTTGGCATTGCCCTTGGCATACGGTGGGGCTGTGCCCTGTCATCCTGCCCCTGACGGGCCCCTCATCTCAGAAGCTGAGCTGACGGAGGGCGGGCTGGCGTGGAGCACAGACCACCTGGAGACAGGAGAAGCTGCGTCCGTTCTCTTCCTACTTCCTGCAAGACGAGGCCGTCTTCGTGTGTCTTGTTGAAGGCTAAACGGGGAGACATATACTCAGCAGGTCGTCGTTAATGGGTGTAAGTTGCCTCGACTCATGTTGTACAGAGAATTCCATCTTTGACACAGGAGCTTGGCCTGAGCGCCGGTCTTTGCAGAACTGACCATTGGACATCTCCCTGCAGCATCTCCCTCTGCTGTCTGAGCTCAGGGAGAGTTGAGCTGTTCTCAGCACTGATGCTTTCAGCCAGTCTGAGAACAGGGCTGCCCAGCTGCGCGCTAAGCCCCACAGGCCTTTGCCTGGAGGAAAGCCCGCTCTCCTGCCCCGAGGGCCCTGCGATGTCACTTTGTCAAGGGTAACAAATCTACCAGCAGCCAGCCGCACCCCCAGACCCGCGGGCTTGCTCGGGCCTCCACATCAGCAGCTCTTACCCTTGCCGGGCGATGGCCATGCACCCTGCGGCCTGTTGATCTCGGGCATGAAAAGGCACAGCTGGGCTTGGTACACACATTCGCCGAGGAGCACAGTCTCCATCCTGACCTTTCTGCCCTTAGTGTCACTCCCCCTCCTCTCCTCGCCACTGTCACGACCCCTTCTACGCTCCTTTTCCTTTGCAAACCTCCGCAAATGCAAACTCAAACGCAGCCCAGCTCCTGTAAGTTGTGGGATCGGGATCGGGAAGGCCTGGGTTCCAGGTTACGGCAGCGTGCCCTCGCTCCCCGCCCAGCTCTGCAGCCTTGCCGCGTTGGCGGGCGGTCTGCCTGCCGGGATTTCCTTCCTGTCGCACCGGTCGTGTCACGTGACCACGCTCAGGGCCGCGTCTGGGCCCGTGGGGAAGTGGGGTCATGTGAGTGGTGGGCTGGGGACGCTGGGGGATAAAAACCACAAACCGAGGGTGCAGGGCGACGTTTCTTTTCAAACCTTTTTCTTAAAAATGCTCAGACCTCACAGTAGAGTGAGAAGTTGGTGAGCTCTGCAGTGTTCTCCTCTGCCCGCTTCAGCTGTGTTCCCCGCAAAGGTTTTGGGGGGCACGTTAAAATAATTTTTTTCTTGAAAATATAGTTGATTTAAAATGTATTAGTTTCAGGTGTACAGCAAAGTGATTCAGTTATACATATGTGTAAAAATATATAATCTTTTTTTATATTCTCTTCCATTATAGGTTATTACAAGATATTGAGTAGAGTTCCCTGTGCTACACAGTAGGTCCTTGTTGATTATCTACTTTATATACAGTAGTGTGTATCTGTTAATCCCAAGCCCCTAATTTATCCCTCCCACCCATCCTCTTGGGTAACCGTAAGTTTGTTTTCTGTGTCTGTGAGTCTGTTTCTGTTTTGTAAATAAGTTCTTTTATATCATTTTTTAGATTCTATGTATAAGTGATATCATATGATATTTGTCTTTCTCTGTCAGACTTCCTTCACTGAGTATGATAATCTCTAGGTCCACCCATGTTGCTGCAAATGGCATGTTGCTTGTGTCCCTCTATCTGCAAACAGAGGCATTAAAACCCGTCTCTTCTCCCCTCCCTCTAAGTCACGGGAAGAGTGACCCTTCCCCCTCCCCCACTGTCTTTCCCCCTTGTCATAGGGACGGCCGAAGTCTCCTCCGTCCTGTGCTCCCCGCTGAGCCCTCCTCCGTCTGGCTAGCACACCGCCGTCGCTCGACCCAGGCTGCTACGACGCACCCTTGTTGCCGAATCCAGAGGGGGCCCCTGGGTCTCCACCCCCCCTTCTCTCTCCCGAGATCCTCTCCTTTTCCGTTTTCCCTGACACCACCCTCTGTTGTTCTAATGCTCTTCTCTGCATGCGCCCTAATGTTGGAACCCCCTTGTTCCGTCACCGACCACCTTCCCTTATAACTGCACCTTCTCCCACTCATTCCTGTAGTTGTAACGGAGAACCATATTCTGATGGCCCAAAGTCTGCATTTTTGCCCCCGATCTCTCTTGAGATCTGGATTATTTAAGAGCACTGGATATCTCTACTTAGATACCACAAGGCACTGCAAACTTGAAGTGTCTGGTTCTGAACCCACCCTCTTCCCCTGCAAGCCTAAGCCAATCCCACCTCCAGTGAGCATGCATTGCTGTTTCCATCACAGCCAGGCTTGCAGCCATCGGCAGACGTCGTAAATGGAGTGACCAATACCTGGAAGCCTGACCGTGTGGCCTGTCCTCCAGGATACATGCCCCTGGAAGGTGGCGGGCAGGTTGGCTCAGGAGAGGGTAGCAGGGGTGCTCAGCTGGCGACTCATCATTTGGGCAGTTTGTAAGTATTCCAGCTCCATCCCTGCCCCGGGTGCAGGGTAACGGAGTAAGTCGGGGTGGAGAAGCACACAGCAGACCTGAATCCCACCTCTGCCTCTGTCGTGCAGAAGAGCTCATACTGGGGGCCAAGACGGGAAGCGTGTGCAGATCTGCTCCAGGGCTTTTGGGCCCCGAGTTTGCCGCATGTAGAGTGTAAACAAATCAAGCCACCTGTTTGCCCAACAATGCTGCTGAGGCTTTGTTTTGCCAACACCAGCCCCCTTTGTGGGGAAGAAGTGGGACCCCCTGAAAACAGGTTTACCTCTTGGATAAAAGACAAGAGACTGAAGATGGTTAACAAAGAAATTCTTCCGAATCTAGGAGTCAAGTTTCTGTGAACCCTCATGATAGGAAATTTGTAGTTGAAAGACATAAAATCTTATGGAAAAAGTAGGGTTAGAGGTCTAAAGCTGAGTGTGAACCTATGAAAGGTATTACAGATTTTCAAAAAAAATTTTTTTCCTGTTCATTAAAATAAAGCACTAAGGTGTTTGTATTAGTTCCTTGTTGATGCTGTGATAGAAAATCACCAACGTAGTGGCTTAAACCAGCACAAATGTACTCTTACAGTCCTGGACGCCCGAAATCAGCCTCCCTGGGCTAACGTCCAGGCAGTGGCAGGGCTGCTTCTGGAGGTGAGGGCGATGGCCTTGCTGCCCCAGCTTCCAGGGGCCACCAGTGCTCGCTGGCCGAGCCCCTCCTGCGACCCTCTCTAAGGTCCCAACAGCTAAGCCAGGATAATGTCTCCAGATCCATCCCGTGATCCCACGTGCAAAGTCCTCTTTGCCATGTAAGGTGATGTAGGTTCTGGGGATTAGGACATGGACTTGTGTGGGCCAGGGGCTGTTATTCAACCTGCCACGGTTACTGGATGGAATGGAGAAGGTCTCCATGACTCTGCACGTCTTAAGTAATAATGGGTCTCTGATGCGACCGGTTTCCAACTGGCCCAGGCTCCTCTCACAGGTGTTTTCACATTTCCTCCGCGGAAGAGCTGTTCCTCCTCCCTGGGGCTGTGCATCTCCCACGAGGTGTCTTCTGTCCATGGGTGCCCCGTGGTGCCGAGAGCTTCGGGGGCGCGCCACCCAAATGCCCTGGTGCCCTGGCGGCCGGTCCTGCACACACGCCTTGCCCCGCGGGAGCCTCTACTCTCCCTCCTGAGCCCCCCGGGCCCCCGTCCCCGATGCTGGCACGGGCTGCCCCTCCGTGCAGCCCCTGATCCCCTGGAATCCCTCTCCTGTCAGGTCGACTCTAGGACACTTCTAGCGAAGGTCTTGCAGTTGAGGAGGAGAAACCGGGAGTAAACTCTGTGCCCCGCCCTCCCTGGTATAGCAGGAACGAGGCCACTTCCCAGAAGTGCCCTGTGTCCTCGGTCACTTCCCAGAAGTGCCCTGTGTCCTTGGTCACGAGTGCAGGGACGCTGGCCTCTGGACCTCAGAGGAGCCACCTGCCACCCTGGTTCCCCTGGGGGAGGGGCGGAGGCTTCCTGGCTCACACGGTGCAGAGGCACTGCTTCCAGGACTGACCGCTGGGTCTCTCCCCCAGGACGAGAGGCCCTTGGGCAGGGGTGCCCATGGGGGGCTGCCTATAGAAATGGCTCCTGCCATGCACACCCAGTCGTGTGTGTGTGCGCGTGGGCACATGGTACACGTGTGCATGGGTGCAGGTATGTGGGCATGTGTGTGCACAGGTATGTGGGCACGTGTGTGCACACGCACATTTCATGGGGGTCTTGGGGCAGTTCACAGAGCTCCCCAGACCTCCTGCCACCACGGCTCTTGTCTGACCCACTCGGCTCTTCGTCCGGCAGGGCTCACCCGGGTCCCCACGCCCAGGTCCCTTGGAAGTCTGCTCCTGTCGCCTCCCAGGTGGCATGTCCTGACACTCAACATGGCACGGCAGGCCGCTTCCCCAGGGAGCCGCTGTCCCCAGGGAAACCCGGGTACATAAGCAGATAATTGCAGGCGTGCAGGGTTGTTTAAGCGCACGCACCGCGGCACTGGGGTCTGAGCCTTGCTCGGTGTAGGCGGGTGGGCTGTGCCCTGGGACCATCCTCATCGTCAAGTTGGGCCAGACTCACACATGCTTTGAAGCAAATGAACAAATGCACTGAACACAGCCCCTTGTGGTCGGGTGGCATTGCTGTAGGATCACTAGGTGTGCCTACTCTCTGTCCTCACCGTGGGAATAGGCTGTGATGTGGAGAATTGGTGTTAATTTAAGACCCACGTGGTCCAGATACTGGTCAGGCTGGGTGGAGGCCGGCCTGTGACCACTTCTGTGTGCAGTTGTCGCCGTCAGAGGCAACGTCTTCAGAAGTGGTCATCTTGGCCTCCACCAGGAGGACAGCTCCATGTAAATCCCAACAAAACTCAAACCCTTGTCTCTGGGAGCAGGTAGCAGTGAGTGGTGCCCCTTTTGCCCCCAACGTGCACGGAGACGGCTGAGTGGACATGCAGCTCGGGAGAGGCCCGAGTGCGGGGTGGTGGCTGCACGTGCGGGGCCTGACGCGAGGGCAAACGGCCGTGGCCGCAGTGCTGTCCTCGCGCCTGTCTGTGCTCTCGCTACGTCTGCCTGGGGGCACGTCCAGATCACGGGCTCGTCTCCCTCCCTGGCATGGAGGGAGGGAGCTGCTGGGTAGGAGCCTGGAGCATAAGATGCTCCGTCCAGGTGCCGTGCTGAGCTGGGGAGACTGGGAGGGTGGGGCCCAGAGCTTCTCACCCGCCTAACGATGCCTCAGAAGAGACGTGGGGCTGCGGATAGATGTTGTCCAACGCAGTCCTTCACTCTGCTGCTCCACCCTGAGCAGGTTTTTCCTAAGTCTAATCCTTCAGGAGCCTACTTTTCTGGATGACTTGAAGAATAACCCCGGAGTTTGTCAAAAAAAAACCGCTCACCTCCCCCGTGATCTAAGCATCCGATCTGTGAACTTGGTTTTTCCTCTAAATTGCATTGACGCCTAAAATTGCGTATTAACATTGATATTGTGCATCAGGATAGACACAATTACATTAATAATAATAATTGAAGTATTTAAAAATATAAATTAATGTTTAATATAAAAATAGAAATTAATGTTTGGTAGAGGAATAATTCCAAGTTTCCAAGGATGGGGTCTACAGTTTTTTATCACCATCTCAGAAGGCTCTATGACATTAAATGTTTAAGAATCTTCCTGAGACGCACATGTCTTACGTTTGGTTCTCCCCTCGGCGGACGGTCCTCAGGGAGTTCCGTGTCTGCATCACCCTGCTTTGCATTTTGTTACTCAGAACCTCAAGCAGGGGCAGCCTCGACTCCAGCCAATCCGGCAGATCTGAAGGGAGACACAGTGGATGGTTCCAGATGCTGGAAGGACCATCGAAGGGCCCAGCGGCCCTGGGTCTGGGCCCACATCTGCACTGCTGGCTTCACCCCTGCAGCTCAGGGACCTGAGAAAAGGCTGTGGTGCCTGGGCTCCAGGCCAGTGTGGCCGCAGGACTCATACGGTCTGCTTTCCTACTGGACGCTGGGTGGCCTGTCTTTGGAGGGTGTGACTGACAGCGCGCGAGCGTGAAGATGCGTGCAGGTGTGAGTACGCATCTGTGCGGCTGGTGGGAGGCGGGGCCCCGGGAGGACCAGAGGAGGCGGGGGGCTGGTCCTGCTGGCCCTGCACCTGGGCACTGCGACTTGCTGGACGTCTCATCTCGTCCTTGCAGAAACCCCGGAAAGGCTGCACATCCCAACTGCCAGCATTGCCCAAGGTCACGGAGCCAAGAGGCCGTGTGGCCTGAAGACACACCCAGCTGTCCCCGCCGGTGCCCTGGCCTCGGCGCCACACGTGAGCGAGTGTTGACCCTTCCCATGTGTGCACCGGGAGGCCCTGAGGTGGGCTGCTGGGAGGGGGTCCTGCACTCCACGTGCTGTGAGCAGGCTGAGCAGGGACATCCTCCTGCCCGTCCGTCCTAGGGCCTCCGATGTTTCAACACAGCCCTCACTCCCCCAAGGCCCAGGGCGTCCCTGGGCTGGATCCAAAGGCTGCTGGGGTGTTTGGGTCTGTAAGTAGCCGCCCAGCAGGCTGCAGCCCTTCCCCTCACCTGGCCTCCCTTTCTTTTCTCTACATTGGCTCCAGAAGCATTGTGGTTCCATCTGTACAGGCGACATTGACACAGTACATACGCATGCACATGTGCACCAACATGCAAACATACATGCACCGCCTGTGCACATGCAAGGCACAAACACCACACAATGCACACACACTCATATGTGCATTCACACACACAATGCACTGACACACATGCATGCACAGGCACACACACCCAGGCTTACGTAGGGCAGCGGGGCAGGTACCCCCGTGTCCAGTGCTCCGTGGCACCTGGCTTCACAGGGAACCCGTAGAGTTAAGGTCTCACAGCCGCCATGGCTCTGCTTTCCCCGCACCCTACCACAGCCAGGGAGAGTCAACTCTAGTGCAGAAACTGCCAGGGTGACAGGTCCCCGTGGAAGGGCCCAGGTCACTCACGACGGCTGGACTTTGAGGTTTAATCAGCGAGCAGGAGGGTGGGTGGAGGCCTGGCATAGAGAAGCTCTCTGGCATGGAGGGTCTCCAGGAATCTGACCCCAGGGACCCCAGGGTCCAGGGCGGCCTTTCTGGGTGGAGGTGGGGTGATGGCACCAGGGGAGCACCTGGGAGTGGGTGGGGGCCGCACCAGGGGAGGGAAGGAGGGACGTGGTTTCGCTGAGTCAGGAGGGGGCCCGGATGCCTGCGTCTAGTCACACCTGTGCTCACCTGGTTTTCCGCTGAGAAGCCGGAACCTGAGCAGGTGCTTCTGTGCCTGTGCCTTCCAGCCTGGTGCCTCCTGGCTGTTTGAGCCTCAGGGCGCGAGCTAGGGTTTGCCACCTGCCAGAGGGCACTCTGCCCGCCGCAGAGGCTGGAGCAGGGGATTTTTTGAGCACCAGGCATTTATTAAGTGCCTACTGTGTGCAAGCGGACAGAGGGGTCCCCCGCCTCTCAGAACCTTTCTGCTTCTCCAGCTCCCATCCACCGTCCGAGCAGCAGACGCACTCCCTGATCACAGAGGGTGAGTGGGGCCCAAGTTGCGACGGATGAGCTAATTGCCCGGATGGCTGAGCATCAGGAAATGCGTGCAGGTGCTCCTGCCCCGTGGAGAAAGCTCGAGCAGACCAACGACACCAACGGAACAGAACCCACTCAACCAGGAGGCAGCTGTGGCTGCCCAGGGCCTGCGTCCAGGGGCTGTCAGCCTGCACACGCCCTTCTCCGCTGGGTGTGGGACCAGGACGGGCTCAAGAAGAAGGTCTGGGGCCATGTGGTCAGGCACTGGTCTGGCTGCGTCCCAGGGACTAGGGGTCCCCTCTCTAAACCACAGGAACACAGTAGCTGTGCATGGCTTTCCCGCAAATGTCCAGATGGTCAGTATTTCAGGCTTCGTGGGCCTACAGCCTACAGCCTCTGTCACAACCGCCCGACTCTGAGGCCAGGCTGACGGGCCACACGCACGTGCTCTGCCCTGTTCACGGTGCAAGCGGGTGCCAGGCCCTGTCTTAGAGGAAAGCCAGTGCCCTGCCCACGAGAGACCCCCAACCCTGCCTGATGAGGGAACCCCGCCTGTGAGGGTGAACCACGCGGGGGAGGGAGTGTCCCTGGCCTGACATGTCTCATCTGCTTCTCCTTCGGGGTGACTCGTGCGCTTTGCCTCCTGTCCCTGCCTTCTGTTCCCCTGTGAGAGGGGATGGGGCTCGGGGGGGCGGCCCGGGCGGGTGATGGGCGAGGGCCCAGCATCTGCCATCTGGGTTCAGCCGCCTCAGACGGCCCTGCTCTTTTCAGCCCATTTCCGTCCAGTCAATGCGCTGGGGGCAGGAAGAGGCGTTGTCTGGGATAGGATGGAAGAAATGGGGCTGAAGTTCAGGAAATGCATCTAAACTTGGGGGGGATCCAATGTGTGTGAGCGGAGGGCTCTGGGCTCGTTCCAGGGGGCGGAGCTCGGGCACATGATTTTGGGGAGCTCTTTCCGAATCTCTGGTTGAGGAGTGCAGATTGCAGCCGCCCTCATTTGCACTGCGGACGCTGACTCTCAGCCCTGTCGTTTGTTTGGTCCCAGGGGGCTCTTGGTTAAGTCCTAAGTCATGTCTGTTCTAACAGGATGAAGACTGGCCGCCTCTCAGGCTGCGTGGAAATGGAGATGTTCCGTCTTAGGGCAGAGAGGCTCCCCGAGGGCCTCCGGGGAGGACAGCGTCCAGAGGAGGAGGAGCCGTCTGTGCCCACAGAGCCCAGGGTGTGGGCTGCTCTCACAGGGCCTGGGGCTGCTCCCGGCCTCTGTCCTCTGCAGCCTCTTCCCAGGGACTCCACGCCCCTGTCCTCCACGCACCCACCCACCCTCTTCCTCCTCTGGGGCCTCCTCACCCCTCCCTCCCCCGAGGGCCAGACCCCGCCCCTCCCCATCTCACCCCGCCCGGGCCCCCCCGCCCCTCGCCCAGCGTGTGAACAGCCCATCACGGCTGCTGGACCCCCTGGTGCTCGTGCTGCTCAGATTAGGACCCTGGAGGGGGTCCACAGACCCTCCGGGCTGCTTTTCCTCCTGGGCTGGTTCCACCTGCCCCAGACCCAGGCTTCCTTTGGAAGTTGATTCCAGTCCCTTGAGCAGCATGACAGGTCTGGGTTTACAGCCAGCAGCCCACCTTTCCCGGCACTTCCAGAAGGAGCGTGTCCCAAGGAGCCCAACACGCGGTGAGGGCTCGCCTGGCACTGCGATCCTGGAGAAGGAAGGGCCAGGAGGGGCTCACGGGCGCGTGGGCCGTCTCTTCCTTGTATCTGGGAAGCTTGACATCAGCCTCATGTTCCCCTTTTAGCGGATGAAGTGGTGCCTTGTGAGATGGTCATAGGACTTCATCAGCACACGGACACCGGGAGCTGGACTTGAGGGCGGCTGAAAGTTTTTCATTGTTAATTGAAATTCCATCCACAGATGTTCCATTCATAGCAGAGAGTACCACGCACCATGACACACACCACACATCACACACCACACACCACATGCCACATGCCACATGCCACATGCCACGCGCCACGTACCACGCACCACGCACACCACACATGCACCACGCACCACGCACCACACACGCACCACAGGATTCTGGCCCAGTGGCTCCCCACCGGTGAACAGACGCTGGGGCCGCCCGGCTCCCTGGGGAGCGGGGGGAGGGCAGTCCACCCAGCCGGCTGGAGGAGGAAACAAATGTTTGTTTGGACAATATGCATCCGCTCCTTGGACCGACTTCTCCAAACCGGATAAAAGAGAACTCTGTGTAATATACACAGAAACTCCTGTTACTGGCACAATCTTAAAATATTTATACGGCACACAAACAACGCCACGGAATTCCTTACAAGCCATATATTGACTTCATAAACACGGGGCCATTATGCAGTGTTTGTCTTAGTTACATATGACACGTTATTGATCACAGCAAGGGGGAATCTGAAGCCGGGACTGTGAGATCGAGCCTCTTGTATACAACACGCCTTGCGTTCGGCCACCTCAAGTCCAAGCCAGACCCGCTGCTCCGTTTATCTCGGGGCCTCAGACGCGCAGACTTCGGGCTGCAGGGCCTCCCTGTGTGGCTCAGCCTCGTATGCGCCGTTGACACCAAAAGGCTGGGGCTGCTGAGGGACCCGAGGCACCCCGCAGGCCTCCACCCCTTGGCCAGCTCCCCTCGCCTGTCACGGACTTTCCAGACCGTCGCAGGGGGAAGAGCGGCCGAGACGGACACCGTCCTCTTCGCTGCTCCCGCCCGGCCGGATCTGCGCCCTCGGTACCTTCTTCCTCCTTCAGATTCCTTTAAGAATAAAAGGAAAGCAAACAGAGCCCAGGTTTTTTCCCAGAAAAGATCGGGACATTTCTGAAGTCTGTGTTTCACTTTCATACCACTTTTCTCTGGGAATCAAGAACAGATCCCAGTAAGCCAAGAGAAAAAAAAAAAAAAAAAACAGAAAACAAACAGCTTCCAAGTCTCAACCCCACTTACAAAGTGGCCTCGTCTGTGCTACGTGGCACCTCCACGTTCTCAGACTCTGGCGGCGGGTCTGACGCTGTCTTTGTTAATTTCAAAGTCAGGCCGGAGGGAGGGGTGACACAGGAGGCTCTGGAGGAACGGTGCCTGGTGACGGGAGGGCTTTAGTGCATGACCGAGGGTGAGTGGATAAAGTGCCTGGTCAAGACGGCCTGGGGGGGTCCTCACCGAACACGAGGCACTGGCGGGAGGGCAGCTGCGACCCTGCTGAGGGAGGACGCTGGTGAGGCAGCGGCTCTGCTGTGGCCGGGCCGTTTCCTTAGCGGTTTCCTTAGCGGCTTCCCGCGGCCCTTCCCTGCAGCCACGAAGGGGTCTCCCCAAGAACATGCATCCACGTCTGCGGCCGTCACTTGTCTGACTGGCGGGGGCTGCAGTGGCTGCCCCGCTCGCCAGGCGGACTGTGTGCATCTCATCCGACTCTTCGCCCAGAGACTTCATGCTCGGGCGTGAAGCTGGCCGTGACGGGTTCCCTGACACCGCAGACACCGGCGAATGCTATAAATCAGGGCTCCCTTCTCTTCAGAGAGCAGGTTGTCAAACATTTACCAGCTCATCACTGCATCCGACCATCTGTCCTCCCACCCACTGAGCCATTTCCGCGTCCAACCATCCGTTTAATCCGACCATTTTATGGTGAGATGGAGTCGTTTGAACGTGGTCAGGTGGACCCGGGCAGAGCAAAGGCTGCCACCACGCAGACGACTCAGCTTCGAGACCATTCCTCTTCTCCACGTATCTACAGCTGTGTCTCATCCACGCCTGCGTGGATGTGAATTGTTGGGGCGTTTTCTCTGTGGGGTCTTTTCAAAGCATTTGACTTAGGCTTCAGGTTCATACGCCTCTGTATTTCCATGTACAGACTCCATCAGAATGAGGCTTATCTAACTAAACTGTGAAACTGCAAGTAAGCCTTGCCCTTGCCATGCACACACTGGCGGGGAGGGCACAGGGGCTTGTCCGGGGACCAGGGGCCGCAGCGCGGGGACCGGAGCCTCAGCTGCCGGCCACCTGCTCAGGGTCCTCCTCCTCCAGGTCTGGGGGAGCCTCACCCTCCACTGGGCCTCAGTCCACCCGGACTCCCGACTTCCGCAAACCTTGAAAGGAGCGGAGGGAGGTGTTGTGAGCTGAGCTCTGTGAGCGCTGCTGCCAGCCGGCCGCCACCTCCCAGCTTTAGAAAGAGTTTCCTGTCCACCAAGGGCCCCCTTTCCCAGACACGGGCCGGAGGACCCAGGCTCCTCCAGCTGGAGGGGGAGAGGCTCCTTGGGACTCTTAAGCTACTGAATGATACCAGGAAGGAAAAGTAAAGTTTCAAGTAGATTTATTCCAATGTCTAGGCTGCCCTGGGTGTGGGCCCAGAGTAGAGCGGAGGCCGAGTGGCACGTGTGTAAGGACCGGAAAGTCATAAACCGGGCCAACAAGCTGTCAGATAAAGTGCTTCTGTCTTTCCATGTGGAGAACCAGCAATGCACACAAAAAAATTATTGTGCTTAATGTATATAATGAAAACTGGCAAAGTAGCAACGACAACTGAATTCAGTGACTATTGTGTACTTTCAGATGTTCTGTCCATGGGCTGTTAATGCCCGGATTATACAAACTAAAGGCATACAACATTCATAAAGTTTTGTATAGGGGCTTCCCTGGTGGCGCAGTGGTTGAGAATCTGCCTGTCAATGCAGGGGACACGGGTTCGAGCCCTGGTCTGGGAAGATCCCACATGCCGCGGAGCAACTAGGCCCGTGAGCCACAGCTACTGAGCCTGCGCGTCTGGAGCCTGTGCTCCGCAACAAGAGAGGCCGCGACAGTGAGAGGCCCGCGCACCGCGATGAAGAGTGGCCCCCGCTCGCTGCAACTAGAGAAAGCCCTCACACAGAAACGAAGACCCAACACAGCCAAAAATAAATAAATAAATAAATAAATTAAAAAAAAAAAAAAAAAAAAGTTTTGTATAGTTTGCAAAAGCTATATTGCTAAAAATCAAGATTTTCATGTTATTTATGTTCTATTGACATCAGTGATCTAAATTAGGATTAAAAATGTAATTGTATTTATAAGGTCCAAATCTGAATACATAAACATCAAAAAATTCAATATAAAGAAACAAAATATTTTAAAAATTATTTTGCTTCAGAATATATATTTCTTCTAAATATTCAAAATTATACAGTAAAAATAGAAAAATGCAAATTAGTTAATCATGTTAATTAATATCAATTATTTCATATTTAATAATTAATTATGTAAATAAAGCTATATCTTTAATTATCAAAAAATGTATTTATAGGGTACTAAGTATTTTATAAAAATAAAACTCCACAGCTGCTCATCTAGAATTGTCCATTTAGTGGCCAAGGTACAGAATCAGCGTCCTGCTTCACCCAGGCCACGTCCAGACCACACGTCTGCGTTTGCTGGCATTGAGTCACACTCCTCACTGCCCCTGGCGCCCCTTCGTCACAAGAGCTTCGTTTTCTGCTTAAGTGAACCGAATGCACTGGAGTCCTTGGCACTGCACATCTCTAACAAATAGAGCTGGACCCACACGGGCCCCATGGGGCTTCTTGTGGAGACGCTGCTTGTTCGTGGCCCGACTGCCCTGCACGGCTGCCTCAGGGACAGGGCCCAGATCACGGGGAGACCCCTGCAGTCCCTGGGCCCTCAGCGCTTGTCAAGCAGGAAGGACCCCCCCCAACTCGAGCTGCTTTACTAATGGGGGCAGCGTTCCTTCCCAGGGGTGCAGCCTGTGTCCCCCCAGGACACTTCCCCTGACGAGTTTCCTCGGGAAGGGCACCTCGTTGCCTGGCGCCGTCTTCCCAGGCACAATGCAGACACTTGCACTCGTTTTCTATAAAGACTGAGTACTTTCATCTGAGCCCTTCGGGGAGCGGATGGGCACTGTCCCCATCCCCGGCTGGACCTAGGTGCCAGCCAGGGCGGGCCCAGGGCCTGCAGGGACGAGGCGAGCTTGCTTTGCGGAGCCGGTCACCACCGGCCAGAGGGTGGGCTCTGGGCAGAGTGGACGGTCTCCAGGGAGCGTGGGGTGGAAGGACGGGCGCTCCGTCCCAGCTCGGCAGCCGGTGTGCGGAGCTCACTCGGGGGTGTCGGCCAGGCAGGCACCGCACCGCTGTCCACCTGCCCTGGGGGAGGGACGAGGAGGGCGGGCAGAGGAGGAGGGAAAGGAAGGACGGAACGTTTCGGTGTGAGCATCTCACGGCCGCACGTGCCGGGCACCCCTCAGGGCGCGAGCCCACCTCCTGCAGCTCAGCCGTCAAAGGCCGCCATTCACAGCAGAGAAACTGCATCTCTGCTTCTGCAGCTTTACATATATGTAGGAAAACAGTGAAAAGATAAAGATCCATTGTCTACTAATTTAAAATTAAAACGTGTTCCTTCTCAGAACAGTCCCCAAACGACATTGCCCAGATATACAATTTTTTATTACGTGTTCTAAGCTTTGGTGGTTTTTACTAGAAATAGAGTGGGCTTTGGTGCCAAGCAGACCTGAATTAGAATCCCACAGCCTCCACCGTGTGGTCTGGGGCCTGGAGAGTAGGGAGGGGCTCTGAGGCACCTCTGTGGGCGGCGGGACCCCGCTGGCTCCTTGGCTCCCGGGGCCTTTTGTTTCCCTCCGCAGAACTGTTGTCCCAGCCCAGGGCGCCGGGGAGGACGCCCCGAGGAGGGACGTGTGCAGCGCTGGCCCAACGTCACATCAAGGTCCTCAGTTTCTTTATGGTGACGGGGAAGCACCGAGCATATCGAGACATTCGGCAAATATCTTCTTTCCTGTCTTTCCAACATGGTTAAACACCCAGTTTATAGATGGAGAGAAAGTATCCCCTTGCCTGGTGCTCTCAAAAATTACCTACAAACACCTCTTGGTGTTCCCATATTCAAAGTTATGTGGAAAGAGATTCCTAATTATTTCAACGTCTGTCTCACCTCTCATGGGTGCTAAGCTCTGGGGACATGTAGACAAATAAGAACAGACTTAGGTGGGCAACCATCTGAGCCCAGCAAGAAAGACGGTCAGATCTGTGGGATGGAGAAGGGCCCCCCGGCCTTCATGCAGCCGTGCCGTGCTCTCGTCGTGCTGCGGGACCCTCCGAGCTCTGGATGTGATGGGTGAGCCGGGTAGGGTGGGTGTAACGGCCACAAGGTAAAGCCAGAGAGGCTCCTTTACAAGGGCTCTGAGGGGTTAGAACATGAACAGTTCTGAAAGCTTTATGCTCCCTGGATGCCTTTCAAAAAGGATGTATTTAGGAAGCTAAACTGTTCGCATATTTTTTTTGAAATGAATGATCTATTTTACGAGCTTAAAATTACGTCCAGCCTGCCCGCAGTAAATCCTCCCCTGGCTGTAACGCAAAGTAAGCAACGAGGTCGCCGTTTAAACACTTCCCGGGCGGCACAGCCAGCACCATTTGAAACCCTCCGTCATTCTAAACAGAAACAGATGTTTGAACAGCAGAGCTGTGCAGAAGTCGTTCTTCAAACAGTAGATTAAAACATCTGTCAGGACTGCACGGAGGGCCAGAGCTGCAGCAGCCTCCCCAGCTGGGCCTGCCAATCATGACCTTTCCAGGGGGATGAGTGGGTGGACAGAGGGGACCGGGGGGAAGCTGAGTGACGCCCTGTTCTCTTCTAGCTCCTCGTGAAGCACTGCCAGGCTTCAGATGTCCTGCAGGCCCGTCCCCTGTCTTGCTGGCCCATCCCCTGTCCTGCTGGCCCGTCCCCTGTCCTGCTGGCCCGTCCCCTGTCTTGCTGGCCCGTCCTCTAACCTGTTGGCCCATCCTTGGTCCTGCTGGCCCATCCTCTGTCCTGTTGGCCTGTCCCTTGTCCTGCAGGCCTGTCCCCTGTCCTGCTGGCCCATCCCCTGTCCTGCTGGCCTGTCCCTTGTCCTGTTGGCCCATTCCCTGTCCTGCCAGCCTTCTTGGAAGTGCTTTTTCCTCCCCTCAGTGACACTTGTTGCAAGACTCTGCATAGCTGGCACTCCTGGCTGCACTCTGTGTCCCTGGCAAGTGTTGGGACCCTGGGGCCGTTTCTCCTCCAGGCTGATATTCAGCATTTGACCTTCTGGGGTCTCCAGTGGCTGCTCAGCTGTATCTCACATGGTTGCACTATTATCACTAATCTGTTAGGACCACAGGCAGGAGACAGTATGAGTGGTCCCTGCTTGTGGCCTGGCGTGAAGCCGAAGACTCAGAGGTGAGGGCAGGGCTCAGAAAAGGAGTGTGCAGTGGATACTCAGAGCTGAAATTTCCCTCTGTTCCCCCTTTATCTCACCCCAACCCCAAATAGGCCCATTCATAGGCCAGAGGTTCCTTCTGCTGGATTGGCTGAGCCTGGGGAAGAGATGAGCACCTGTGCCCTGGAGATGTACCCTACACTCACCATGCAGGAGGGGAGATGAAGGAAGAGAGATGCAGGAGGGGAGATGATGGGGAGGGGAGAGGCAGGTGCGCCTGCGTCAAGTGTGGGAGTGTGTGTGTAGGGCAATGGGTGTGCGTGAGTGTGGGGGGATTTGCTGAGGCGAGAGGCAGGTGCATGCAGGGAAGGGGGGTGAGGAGGCCGCCCTGTCCCACCAGCAGGGCCAGGGGTCTGGGTGCAGGGCTCCCCTCCAGTGCTCCTGGGGTGTCCTTTGGGGTTTCCTGGCCCTCCTCCCCCCTTAGCTGTGGCTCAGCTCTGCCGCCGTTAGAAGCCACGGCCTGACGGAAGGGGTGAATGAGAGGGATGGGGTCATGCAGCCACCCAGCCTGAGGGTAAGGGGACTGTCTCAGGCCTGGGAACGTGGACGGCTGGTCTCCCAGCGTATGCTTGGCTGGATTTCTGAAAAGCAGTTCCCGGAAGCAGCATCCCCTGTGGGGGGCCTCTGGGGACAGCAAAGCGTCACAGCTACTCCAAGCAGCCGAGCGAGAGCACAGGTGGCAAGTCCCCTCCACGACCCCACCCTGCTGTCCTGGGCTGTGAGGTCTGGGAACTCAGGTCACAGAGACCCCTCCCTGTGCAGAGCACAGCCAGGGTCCCCTCAGGTGCCCCTGCATGGGGCTGGTGTTTCAAGCGGGTGTAGCCCCGTACTCCTGCTGGGATGAGTTCTCAGATGCTGTGCCAGGAAAGGTGAGGGTGACACACGTGGATCCCCCATGTCTTCTGAGGGAGCTTGGCCAAGGGGGCTCCCGGGCTGAGCCTCTGGAGGGGTCCAGTCTCGCCTTTCCCTTTCACCTGAAAGGATGACCTCTCGGCCCGCTGGCCTCCCAGCTGCTGGGCGTTTGGGCCTCCGACACCATAGCCCATGCTTGGGGACACCAGGTGACCCCGGTGTCCACCTCCACAAAGACGCTCATCCTCGAGTGGCCAGACCTTTGTGAACTCAAAAGCAAAAGGCACCACGGTCTCCCCGCCCTCTCCAGCCACAGTTCTGTTTGTCCCGTCAGGGCGGCTGTGGGATGGAAGCGCGGGTGGACGGGCTGGCCCGTGTGGGGAGGGACTAGGAACCCCGGCCCCCGACCTGCGCTGGGCCTGGTGTTGACAGGACAAGAGCCCCAGACGAGACGGCCTCTGTCCTTAAGGGGCCTCCTTCCTGCAGGCTCAGAGAAGTGACCCGATTACAGCAGCACGGCCTGGCGGGGATCACAGGGGCCTCCGAGGGGCAGGGCACAGAGGAAGGCAGGGGCAGGGTAGCTGGCGATGGGGTGGGGTTTGAACTGGGTTCTCTGGAAAGATGGGCAGAGGCACTGGGTGCTCGGCGGACCGAGGCCTTTCCGAGGGGAGCGCAGAGTGAGCAAGGTCAGAGGACAGGCGGCCTGGGTCCTGGGCAGGAGACGGGAGATGCTCAGGCCTCCGTGGGGCCTACCTCTCCGTGGGTGGCGCTGGCCCCGGGCCCGCTCTGCCCAAAGGCTTGTGGGAGGCCTCGGAGGTGTCCACTTCTGCTCTTCGTCGTGTAGGGAGCTCATACCTCAGTAGAAAAGATGCAGGATTTCTCTTCAATGTCTTGATTTCTTCTTTGCCCCATAATAACTTCTGGCTGCTGAAGCCTCAGAGGATGAGGGGGGCTTGGGGGACGGGAGGCACCTCTGCGGACGCCCAGGGCTGTGTCCGCCCCCCTGGGAGCCCACACGTTGGTTTTAGGGACGAGCCAGCCGGTGGGTGTGGCCCTCGGTGCAGACTCAGTCCCTGGTCAGTTTAGTTTTCTCTTGGGCGCCCCAGGCCGCGGCTGCTTTGCCCCTGTTCTCCCAGGTCTGGGGCTCCACCTGGCCCTCCCGTGCATGGAGGGGTTAAGGAGACACTGATTTGAGCCGAAGTCTCTCCCCAGACGGCCCTCAGCCCCGCCTGCCGGGGCTGTCACTCCAGAGGGTCACCTCCCACCAAACCCCGGCTCTTCCCAAACCCTCTGAGAGTCAAGACTGAAAATCATGCCCAGAGAGGTGAAGAGGCGAAGATCTTTGCAGGACAGAAAGCCATGTTTGCAGGGCCGTAGGGAGAATGTGCTCGTGGGATCCAAGAGGCCGGCACACCCGCTGCCGACACCACATGCCCTCCTGCAGCTCCAGGGCATCCTAATCCCCCCTGCCCCGTGTTCCCCACCCCAAGTCTGGCTGGAAGTGAACCCTGGAGTAGCAGTGGGTTCAATCTGCAACAGGCTCCAGACTTGGGGAAGCCAATGTAGTCTCTGGCCTTATTACCAAGTGCATAGGGTCCTGAGGGAAGGAGGTTTCCCTGCTAGGAAACTCCTGGGGTGTTGGGCTCAGCTGTGGCCGCCACACATAGAGTATGCTCTCCGTTTCTCATGGATGGGACGATGTTTTCTCTGTAGAGGGAAATGTCTCCCATGCGTCGTATAGTGCTGGCAAAGACATATGCATTAATTCACTCTTTTGTTAATGAAATACATCCCAGACAAGGTTTTGATGGTCTGCTGTATGCTGGGCAATGTTATAGGTCCTGAGACACAATCATGGATAAAAGATTAACAATGATTTGCTGAGTGAACATAGGAGCATGTGCAGAGGGAGACATTTATTTAAAGACTCGCTGGGCTTCCCTGGTGGAGCAGTGGTTGAGAGTCCGCCTGCCGATGCAGGGCACACGGGTTCGTGCCCCGGTCCAGGAGGATCCCACATGCCGCGGAGTGGCTGGGCCCATGAGCCATGGCCGTTGAGCCTGCGCGTCCGGAGTCTGTGCTCCGCGGCGGGGGAGGCCACAGAAGTGAGACGCTCGCGTACCGCAACAAACAAACAAACAAACAAAAAACAAAATAAAAACTGGCTCACAGGACCATGGGGTCTGGTGGCTCTGGAGGGGGGGCAGCAGGCGGAAGCCAGGACGAGCACGTGCCGCAGCTCGAGTCCAGAGGCGCCTCGCGGCAGGACCGCTTCATCCTCGGGAACCTCAGTCGTTTCTCTCAGCACCTTCAACAGCTTGGATGCGACCCACCCTGGTTATGGAGGGTTGTCTGCTTTACACAAAGTCTACTGATCTGAAGGTGGATCTCATCTAAAAATACCTTCCCAGCAACATCTAGGTGGGTGTTTGACCCGGCCAAGGGGACATGTAAACTAGCCATCCTAAGCATGTAATAGCTATTTGTAAGTTGAAGATGGTCAGCTTGTACGGAAAGGGACCAGACTCATTCCGTGAGGTCCCAGGAGTTAAGCCGGGACCCCAAGTGGCTGTAGCATGCCGGCCGATGCCCCTTCACTCTGAGGAAGGACCTTCCCCAGTGAGGACTTCTGACTCCCACGTGAGCTGAGGGTCCCTGTGACCCCAGGCCCCCGGCAGGGCTGGGCTCCACCAGGGCCATGGCGGGGCAGGGTTCACGTCGTGATCCGGACCCTGGGCCGCGGGTCCTCCCCGGACCCTGGGGCTGTGCTTCAGCTCACAGCCGTCCAGGGGTCCTGAGCGGCCGGGAGCAGCCCGCGTGGGACTCTCAGGCCCTGACACATTCTGTGTGGCTTATAAATGCTCCAGTGGCTTTAAAGCGAAGGTGGGAGAGGCCCCCCACTCTCCTCCAGGGATGCGCGGGCCACGGGGCAGCACAGCCGGGCAGAGGAAGGAGCGACCCGGCCGCGAGCCCCTCCTCCCGTGTCAGTGCAGAGCGCGGAATTGGCCTCAGGACCCGAGCCCGTGAGGCTCCAGGGCTGCGAGCTGCAGGCCAGGGCCTCCCTTCTCAGGGGTTGAGGGATCCGCCCAGGGGCCTGCGTCCTGAGTGGGGCTGCAGGAACCCAGCGGTGGCTGCCCTTGGGTGCGGGCAAGGGCAGAGGGTGTCTGGAGGCTCTGAGGTCGTCCCGTCGGGGCTGCTGAGCTGCTTCTCAGAGAAGCTTGTGTGGGCGGGGGGTGCTTGCAGGGAAGGGGCTCGAGCCCAGACTTCTGCCAGGAGCCTGACTGGGAGCCCCGACGGAGGTGGCTGCGGCCCAGGAGGCTCTGGACGCTGCCTTGGGCCCAGCTCCAGGCCTGTCCTGCTCTGACTGGGCCGGGAGCTCGTGTCTGGAGGCCGGGGGTCAGCTGCACTGCCTGAGCCGTGCGGTGGACGGGGACTCCACCCAGGCCGCCTGCTGACCTGGAGCAAGCGGCCCCGGTCCCTCCGCCTGACGTGTGGATGGCGCCCCTTCGGTGTCCACGCGGTGGCCTCAACGCGGTGCACAGGCCAGCAGCAGGCAGTGCCCTCTCCCCCCGCAGACCTCCCGCGCCGCAGGGCCCCCGGGCAAAGCTGTCTCCGCCTCCATCCTCCTCAGGCCCCTGCCCTCCCCCCACGCCCCACGGACTCCGGCTCCAAAGCTGCTGTCTAAAAACAACACAAGACAACACAGGCCAAAAGCTTTCCTCTGATCACATCCCCACCTCCTTCCTCCACTTCACAGAAGACAACATAAAACATGTCTGAAGAGCTGGCCTGTCCCCACCCAGTCTCTTCTTCCCCCCGACCCACAGCAGCACCTCCGTCTACACCTCCCACCACCGCTGAAACCGCTCTGACTAAAGTCACAGACGCCGCCTGGTGCCAAATCCAGGGGCTCTTCTCAACCCTCAGTAGCATCTGACCTTGCTGTCAACACCCTCTTTTCAAATACTCTCTCCCTTTGCTGTGAAAGTCAGAGAAACAAAAGTAAACCTGAATATCTGAAGAGAATTCCTTAAGTGGGGAATTACTTGCCAGAGTCTTAGGAGGGCCGGTAGCCAGTGCGGAAGGCCATGTGACCCAGAGGTGGGCAGCTACAGGGAGGCTTGCTGCCCTTGGGGGGTCCCCCAGGGCCAGGGACCCACCCCCAGGAGCCCACCCTCAGGGCTGGTGCTCTGGCAGGAGCCCAGGAGAGCCCCCACGACACTGCTGCCAGTAGCACAAATGGGCTCCTACAAACCTGACACGACCTCCTTTAACCCTTCAGCGTTGTTTTGAAACAAAACCCATCTATGTCTATTATCCATCTATTTATCTACCTATCATCTATCAATCATCTATCTATATCCATCTATCATCTATCAATCATAATTCTCAATTTTCTATTTATCTATCATCATTTATCCATTGTCATCTATCATCTGCCTATGTACCTATCTATCCACCATCATCATCTATCCATCCATCATCTGTGGATACATCTATCACCTATCTATCAATGTATCTATTTATCATCTATCTATCATCTCTATCTACCTATCATCTCTATCTATCTATCTATATCTACCTGTCATCTATATCTACTTATCAATCATCTATATCTACCTATATATCATCTATATCTATCTATCTATATATCTATCTACCTATCTATCATCTATAAACTATTTATCTATTTGTGTATCTACCTACCATGCATCTATTTATCTACGCATCTATCAACTACCTACCTATCCATCATCACTCTTATTATTATTATCAACCATCAGTGTATCTAAAATCCACGGGCTCTTCTCCGAGAGTCTTGGAATTGGAGTGATGATGCCTTTACTCTTTCTGATCCCCCAGCATTTGCACAAATCAGATTCTCCATGGATGTTTGTTTATCTGTGATGCTCAATACTAGTGATTCTCAAATTTTAAAGGCTCCCGTGTGGGAGAGGAATTACATTTCTTTTGTAGCATCCCAAGAGGTGTAACCAAGACCTGCAGACAGAAACCACAGGAACTTTCTAGCTCTTAGAGTCTCCAGAAATGGAAAGAGCTTCTTCAGGGAGAGTTTTCAGCCAGGACAGCAGGGCTGTGGTAGAAGGACTGGAGAGCTTGGAGGGATGGCCCACATGACCATGGAAATGTCCTCTAAGGATGAGCGTGTGTCATTCCCTCGCATGGAAGGGGAGGTGGCAGCTCTGGGCTGGGACGGAGATGAGCGGGGCCTCACTTTGCAGACGGGGGCGTGGGCAGCGGCTCCGGATATGATGGACCCTCCGTCCTCCTCACCTTGTTGGAGCCATTTCTCAGAGCTCTGATCTTCACTCAGAGAATCCCCAGCTGGGGCTGGCCACCAGTCGAGCTCACTCCTGCAGGATCACCTCCTGACCCTCGTGCACGCGGGCCTTGCACACGAGCCCACCGCTCACAACCCCAGACTCCAGGCGCCTGTGCCGGAGCCCACGGGATGCCGCCCCGCGTGGCACTGAGCTCTGGATGGGGGAGCTCGGCGAGGGTGCGGGATTGGCACCCCATCTACTCAGCGTCCAGGGCCTTCGCCTTCCCGTCCCCTCCGGTTCCTGCTTGTCTTGGGCTCCTGTCCCCTCAGGCTGCACGTTTCTCCAGTTTGTCCCAGGGCCCCAGTCCCCTGGAGAACGCAGCCCCCAACCGTGAGGACGTCTGCCCAGTGGTTCTAACCCACAGCCTCCGTAATTCCCAGAGCAGGGCCCGCCTGGGGGCCCTTGTGAGTTACCGCTGCAGCGACCGTTGAACAGATGAAGGGGCGAACATCTGGAGAAAAGCCGTGATGCCGGGCCGTGGGGTGTGGGAGGAGCGTGCCCGGCCCCCAGGTCCTGCCCCGGGGGTGGGAGCTTAACGCCTCCCTTCCCCTCCTGCGTCTACGCTTCCTGGGGGCCGTGACTGTACCCCCGAAATGTGCCGGGGACCCATGGCGCACATAAAATATTAGTGATTGGTATTTGTCTCATTTAATAAAGAGAAACAGACCCCAGAAGAGGTGAGCCTCTGAAAGTGCTTCTTAAACCGTGTGAGGGACAAGTTTTGATGGCCCGAGATTCAGACACCGTCCAGGTGCTGCTGGGAATGGATTTGCAGGTGATTGGGGTCCAAATTAGTGGACCTAAAAATAGGGAGACGCATCGGGAGGGCCTGACCCACTCCCTTCCACCCTCCAAGACCCGCGTCTCCCCTGGCTGGCGGTTGCAGCCGTGGACAAGGCCACGTGGCCAGGAACCACGGTCCGTCCCCACTGACAGCAGGAGGGTGGGTGGAGGCCTCGGTCCCATGAGGGCAGGGAGGTGAGTCCTGCCTGCAGGCCCAGAGCATGAGCGCCAGCTGGACGAGCAGGTGATGTCAGCTGGGGCATCGCGGGCACTGAGTCAGGCCTCGCCGTGCACAGGCTTCACACGCTCGGGGCTAACTTCCCGGGGACTTGCTGGTCCCATAGCCGCCTGGGGGTGGGAGTCGGGGAGCTGCCACATGCCCCCCTCCAGGCCACGCGTCTGGCTCCTGGGGGTGGGAGGGAAGCAGGAGGCACCGTGGCGGCATTGAGCTCACAGGTGCAGGGACACCCTCCCACCGTGAGAACACGTGGAGGCCAGTGCCCAGCACCCAGCAGCTTGCTTTTTCCATCAGCAAGTTGCTGAATAAGGACAAGATGGGCCGGTGCGCCGGGCCTGAACGCACCACACATTCCCCAGCAGAAGTGACTAAAACTGGCGTGTTTGTGAGCTTCTTTAGCCAAGTTGCAATTTATCTTGGTTTTAACCCAAACAGGCTGCAAACCAAGACAAACACTCTTTGATGTAATCAGCATATGACTCAGGCTTTCTGCGTGATGGTTCCTGTGCAGGGAAACAAAACAGGCCTTGAAACTTTGTCTGTGGAAACTGTGTGTCTGCAGCTGCAGTGGTGGTCACAGCCCTGCCGGGCTCAGCATCCGGGGCAGCCCATCAGGGGACGTCTGTGCTGGTCACTCATCAGGAAGTCACCTGCCCCTCGCGTCCGGAAGCTCACACTTTGGGTGGTGGGAGGGGCCTGGAGAACTCTCAGGTGAGCCAGAGGGACCCTTGGACATGAGGCGGGAGCTTCTTGGGTGGCCACCCTCATGCCTCCCTTGTCACCTGTGATTTCAGGAGACTTGACCCATGTGGCTCTGGTCCCTCTGCCCTGAGCAAGTCCTGAAACTCCTCTGATCGACTTTTTTCTTTGGTGACAGGATGTTATGTTTTTTCTACTAAGACTAAACAGCCTGAGCCCAAAGCCTTGTGGAGGGAGCTCAGGACCTGTGGGGAGGCCCACGCTGCCTCCATGCCTCCGCCCTGTGTGGCCCTCCTTGGTCCCAGGTGTGCAGCGCTGCCCTCCTGGGACAGTTAGGTCTGGGACAATTTAATGGGAGAGAAGGTTTTTTTCCCACCACATCCCATGGAGCCCACTCCCTTTGGAAGCCAAGCGCAGAAGCACAGAGAGGGCAGGGCTGCCAGGACGCCGCACTCACCATGGCCGGGGCTGCCCGCGGTCCTGCCTTCCTGAATTCAGCGGCTGATTCAGAGACTAGGGCCTTTCCAGGTGCTTGGACTTTCCCAGGTGTTGGAAAGGTAGGGGTCAGACAAACAGCTCCTTCCTTCCTGGAGCTAAAGTACAATGGGAGAGACAGACATGAACCAATGTACACAGAGTAATTGTTGAATTTAAGTTACAGTCAGGAAAGGCACAGATGGGCTCCCGTGAGCAGTTTGGGAGCACGGCGCACAGTAAGATATTAGTAATTGGTATTTGTCTCATTTAACAAAGAGAAACAGACCCCGGAAGAGGTGACTTGCCTACAACTTCAAAAACAATAGTGGCCGCGCTGGAGTGGGGTCCCGAAGAAACTAGGATGATTCCACCTGCGTGCAGGGAGCAGATCGGAAACCAGATGGCGGAGAGCGAATCCCTAACAAAGGAAGTCACTGCCAGGTTATGTGTCATTTGTCAGCGAGTTAAAGACCAGGTAACAGGTTTTGAGAGAAGAGCCGGCGTGGCATCGAGCACATCAGGACCCCGCCTGCAGGTTTAGGGCACCTTTTATTTCACAAACTGCCTCGTGGCAAGTTCTCTGCCTGAGAAGCGGGTTTGCCCACACCCGTGCAGGGGGTCCGCTGACCCTGCGACAGTGGGCCACCTGCCAGCAGGAGGCATGTGGGGTCCAGGGCAGGTCTGTGTGAAGAGTTTTTCTCGGGGAAGCTCTGCAGACAAGAGCAAGTGGCCTCCCAGCCCAAAGCCAGGAGCTGGCAGTTCCTCAGAAACTTCTCAGGGCCGGGAAGGGGGCCCCGTTCCATTGGGGTCTCCAGGCCACCCCAGAGAGACCCCGCTGCATCCCCCCAGGCCTGCTGCAAGGTGACTGTCCCAGGTCCCTTGCCAGTGCAGCCCTACAGAGCCGTGGGGCTCACTGTGGGGAGCAGGTCGGAGACTGTCCTGTGCTGTAGGGCATGCGGAAGGGAGCAGGGGCACCAGGGAGGGCCTCCGGGTCTGGGCGGGAGATCACCCTTCTCCTGAGCTGGCCCTGAGAGTCAGGACTCAGTGACACACACACAGGCACACAACCCAAAGCGGGGAGGTGTGGTCGGAAACAAGGGTGCCCAGGAGCCCTGGGCTGCTTCTAACTCCCAGAGTCTTAGTTCTGTCGTCTCTGAAATGGGGTATCTAAATCGACTTCATGGTTTTGTTTGGAAAATCAAAGGAGGAGTTAGGCTGTCCCAGCTGGGGCATGTGGGCCTGAGAGCCACCAACAGGCTACTGAATCTGGGCACCCCTGGGACACCTGGGGGTGGAGAGAAACCTCCCCGGGGTCTCCACGTCCTAAGCTGCACCAGGACACGCAGACACACAGGCCTGTGAGACAAAGCAAAGAGCCCAGAAACAGATTCCAAGAGAGACGGACATTTAATGCATGGCAAAGCCACACTTTCAATGCAATGGTGAAAGACTAATTTAATAAATGCCATGGAGTAAAGACAACTATAAAAATGCAACAAACCTTTTAGAAGAATACTTAGAAGGCCTTCTGTACAACCTAGGGGTCGGGAGAGTTTCCATATTAGATGGTAACTTCTTACAGCGAAGAGATGAAGATACCTTAATTGAAGTCAACCGGCAAACACGAGAAGATATTTGCAAAGTTACAAGAGAAAAAGGGCTAACCTACAATAAGGTATAATCTGTGGAGAGATTTAACAAATTGATTAGCTAAAGATCACCCAATAGAAAGAAAAATGGACAGAGGATATGAACAGTGATTAACGGAAAGACAAATCTAGAAGAACACTAATGAGATTCAGAAAACACTAATTAAAGGAACCGGGAGATATCAATCCACAGACATCAATTAAAAAGAGTGATAGTCACTGCTGGGGAGGAGGTGGTAGAAATGCGAATAGTTACAGCCTTTGGGGAAACTAGTGAAGAAGGAAATCTCCCCCCACCCAGGAATTCATGGTCTGCGTTCCACGTGGGAGAACACGTGTGCAGAAAGCAGGCCTACAGGGATGCTTACTGCCCTCTTTGCAATGCCCTCTCCCCGCAAAGGAAACACAATTGAAGCTCATTGGTTGTGGTACATTCATGTCGTGGATTATTTTGTAGCTGTTGTGAAAATGATGAGATTGGTACCAGCTGACTTGGAACATATTCTTAAGTGAGAAAAACAAAGACGAGGTAAAATTACATGTTATTCAATCTTTTCAACAATGATATACTTGCGATTGCATACGTGTACATGAACACGTGTAATTGCGTGTGGTTCACTGGAACAAGGGGAAAATCTGGAAGACACACCTCCACGGCTTATATTGATGGTCTGGATGGGGGTGGGAAGGTTGGAGAAGAAAGACAAGAAGCCAAAAACAGGGTTTTGGGAAAAAAACCCTCTGACATGATAGAAACTTCACATGTGATACTATCTTATTTACATAACAGTGTGTGTGTCTGTGTACAGATGCATAAATGATGGTTACCGCAGGATTAAGGGTTTCTGAGGATTTCCTTTTTTTTTTTTTTTGCGGTACGCGGGCCTCTCACTGTTGTGGCCTCTCCCGTTGCGGAGCACAGGCTCCGGACGCGCAGGCTCAGCAGCCATGGCTCACGGGCCCAGCCGCTCCGCAGCATGTGGGATCTTCCCGGCCCGGGGCACGAACCCGTGTCCCCTGCATCGGCAGGCGGTCTCTCAACCACTGCGCCACCAGGGAAGTCCTCCTTTCTTTTTAATACCTAAAGTTTTGTTAGAAATTTTACACGAAAGTATTTTTAATATTACTTACTAGGAAAAGAGCAATAAGGCTATTTTACTGTGGGAAGAAAGAGAAACATACAGCGAGATGGGGTTGGCAAGGTGCCAGCTCAGCCTGCGCCTGACTCACCTCGTGGTGGGACCTGGATGGGGGGCCGTGGCCCAAAAAGGGCCCAGCTTTGTGGGCAGGGGGTGCGTGTCCACATGGCTTGCTGTCAGCGGGGACAAGACTGAAACATTTCAGGACGTTCCTCAGTGAGTCATCTCAGAGCAAACATGAGCCAGGACAAACCCGGGTCCACGCTTCCTGTGCGGACACGCCCTGTTCCTCTGGCCTCTCATCCACCTGGCTGAGGAAGGGGTGGAGCATGGTGGGCTTTCCCGTCTTCTTGAACCTTGAGAAAAACGGCCTCTGGGTGGAGCGTGTCTTCCTGCCCCTCAGGAGCTCCTGCGGGACATTTCAATCACTGACTTACTGTGCCATTCAGCACGCTCACGCTAATGTTTCTTGTACAAAAAGGGAAGCTGCTACCGTGTTCTATTAGGTCTTTCTGGGTGTTGTACATTTTTAAAATTCCATTTTCTGTATATTATTAACTTAGTATTGAAAACCACCACTGAACACTTAACAAAATTGAGGATTCTTGAACCCAGGTGATAAGTAAGAATGCCAGTTTTATTCCTTTTATTTCCAGCGGGCTCAACGGAATAAGGCATATCAACCTCTAGGAGGTGTTACGGCTTAATATTTATTTCTAAGCCTGATGGTTTGTTGCTTATGTTGTTGTGTCAATAGTGTGCAGGGCTTCACTGACCAGTTTCCCAAATGAGCACATCGTGAGGAAGCTGCTCGTCCAAGCGCGAGCCCATCTGGCGCCCTCAACTGCCTGCTAACGTCTGCACTCTGTTCACACACAAGCAAACTGGTCCAGGGAGATTAAATGACATATCTAAGGACACACAGCTAATAAAGAGCAGAGCCAGCCCAGCATAAGCCCTTTTAAGTAAATATCCGGAGTTGTCTCCACAAAAATAGACGCTTCTCATTTAATTAATGAAAAAGCTTTGGTTTCAGCTCATGTCGATCTTTGACTGCGGACAGTATGGAAAGTGGATATTCTGGAATTCAGTCAGAGGCCTTACCTTCCTTCCTGGTCTTTTCATTTCTTCCTTCCGTGGTTGAGTGTGAATTGCAATTAAATCTTGTCTCCCAGATGTCAGCCTGAATGAGCTGTCAGCGGCCCTGTCTCAAAAGCGAGGCCCTGTGGGTTCAGTATCGTTGGATGTGTGTCCACACCAAGAGCTGGCCTGTCGACCTGGTGCCGTCGGAGCAGACGTGGGCGGCCGAGACTGTCCTGAGATCCGGGCATGGCCGCGCGTCCCTTGCTCGCCTTCCATGTGAGTATTTATGCTGAGTTTGGAAAGTAACCACCGTTTGTTCCAGGAGGAGTTAGCCAGGTCCGTCCCTGTGGGTTGAGATGAAGCCTCTGCCTGGTCCACAGCGAGGGCTGGAGATGACAGTGATCTGGGAGAATAGCGTTGCCTGACGCGGGGGGCCTGCGAATCGCAGCAAGACCCTGTGCAGCTGGAGAGCGCCCAGGACCCGGCGGCTGCTCCCTGCTCATTGTCGCCTTCTGGAGCCCAGGGTGCGGACCGCTTGAAATTATAATGGGAACCAATTCTTAACCCCTGAAAATCACCCCCTTTTCTCTACTCCTCTGAATGAACAGGAAAGAAAAGATTTTCAGAAAACAAACAAAAAGCATAAAAGCCAGGACTTAAACTATGTCTCACTAGACAGAAACAGCAATGGAATGCCATCTCCGTGGCATAGCCCACGTTTCACGGCTGGTCCTCAGGGGGCCCCTCAACATAAGGTGCTCTCCAAGTCTTAACAAGCCAGTCCATGGTATTTTAAACTCCAAATCCTGGTGAAAACACTGAGTACTCGCTGAGATGATATAACAGGGCAGAGTATGGAGCAAGAGAGGATGCAGCCGTGTGTGCATGTGTGTGCATGTGTTTGCACGTGTGTGCCTGCACGCCTGAGGAATGGATTGCATTCAGACCTCTCTGCACAGGCCAGCAGGGGTGGTCCTGCTTGGGGACCAGGGCAGGGTGGATGGCACTGCTCACCATGTCCCCACCACGTACCGGGACAGAGAAACCCTGGGGTTCCCCAGCTGTGCCGAGCCCCAGCGCAGGCTGGTGTCATAAGGGCATGATGCTTACACAGACACGCGAGCGACTGTTCCGCAGAGTCGACGCTCTGTGCCTGGGAACAGCCAAGCAGCTGACACTTGTCTACAATTTGCACTTTATAAGGAAATGTCGCGTACGTGTGTTATCTTCTCGTCACCGTGAGGCAGACACGACTTTGTGAGGCTCTGTCGTCTGGGGGAGACAAAGGGAAGCCGATTCAGGTGTGGCCTCCATGTGACAAGTGGATACCTCTCTGGGCCGGGAGGTAAGATCTACCTGGCCAGGCTGTGGTCAGATTCCGGAAGATTCTGTG
Organism: Mesoplodon bidens; assembly: GCF_964165515.1. Lineage (NCBI taxonomy): Eukaryota > Metazoa > Chordata > Mammalia > Artiodactyla > Ziphiidae > Mesoplodon > Mesoplodon bidens. Next base: position 93,769,763 of record NC_138168.1, read on the forward strand.
GCCAGAGTCTCACCCTTGATGGTCACTAACGCCTTGTCACTTGGCCAGCGAGTGGCAGAGCAACAGCCCAGCAGCTCATGTGCATTCACTGGACATTTAATTGGAACAAGCGCTGAGCTAGGCACTGTGGGCTCACATGAAACCCCAGCCTCTGTCCCGGGCTGGCGGCTGGAGGGACAGAGACGCTGGTGCCATCACAGCCCCGCGGGGACCTCATGTCCACCGCGAGCTGTCAGGGTCGGAGCCCCTGAGGTCTGCAGGAAAATGGAGTTAACGCCAGGGCATGTTGGCGTTAACACCAAAGTGTGTGTGCACGTGAAGACCAGGAGCAGGGGAGGGACCCCCGTGGCCGCCAGTGAGGCATGTGTGCGTGTGTGCACGTGTGCATGTAGATCTACGTGCTGAAAGTAAATCTCTTCTGCAATTAGAAACATTGATCTGGTTTAGAAGCGAACCACTGAAAGACACTTTTGTTTCTGCTGTTTGGTGCTTGGGGCATCAGGGCTGCTGAATGTGTGTTTGTATGACGTACATATTCAAGGAATATGTACTCCAGTCTGGAGTGCTCTCATAGTAGCATGCTTCTCCATATTTTCCTCGGTGTCTGTTGTCTCATTGATTCTGCCTTTGGAAGGTGCAGAGGCACAGAATCAGCTGATTCCATCTCTAACGTGTGCAGCCTCTAAAGGGCTGTTTCCTCATGGTCGGTCACGACTTGCCAGGTGTGGTGGTGTCTTTGAATGTATGTGTCCTATTTCCATCCTCCTATTAAATTCTAGGCCCATCATCTTAAGACCTCATTTCTTAACCACTTTATGCCACAGCAACAGTGCCAGAAGACTGGGCACAAACTCAGTATTTCTTGGTTTAAACTAAATTACGTCATTTCCTGGTTTAAGAAGAAAATGAACTTGGGATTTTAAAATTGTGAGTTTGGCTTTGGTAACTAAACATTGAACACAAGGCAAATATTTTGTTATTTTTGCTGGAATTCCCCAACTGCCAGGATGAGAACACTGCCAACAAAATACTTTAAAAGATCATTGACATTTCTATTCATACCCAGATCCAGAAAAGGAACTATTTTGCCATAAGGTCAACAAGAATGTCAGAATATGTCGGCAGACCTGAAATTAGATCCTTCTTGAAATAACTTAGCATGGGTTGAATAAAATTTCTATTTTTTTCCCCTCTAGTTTTCTAGCTTTTGTTATCAGAGTTGGTAGCTGTCATCAGAAACCTTTGTCCTGGTCCAGAGAAGGACAGATATATGGATGAACACTGAAAACTCCACTAATCGCTTTGAAGTTCATGTACATAAATCACGAAGCAAATGTTATCTGCAAAGTCTTGCTGTCTCGTGTCTTTGAATAAGCTGACTTTTGCATGATTTTTTGGCAGGCAGCTCTGTCCAGTATTTTATGAAAGACGTCTGCATTGAGGTCTGTCATGCCTGGTTAATTTGGGATTAACATATACACACTACTGTACATAAAATAGATTGAATCAATTCAACAACCAAGACATGGAAGTAGCCTAAGTGTCCATCAACAGGTGAATGGATAAAAAAGAGGTGGTACATATATATGGCTGACTACTACTCAGCCATAAAAAAAGAATGGAATCATGCCATTTGCAGCAACATGGATGGACCTAGAGGTTGTCATACTAAGTGAAGTAAGTCAGACAAAGACAAACATCACATGGTATCACTTATATGTGGAATCTAAAAATAATGATACATATGAACTTATAAAAGAAAAACAGACTCACAGACATAGAAAACAAACTTATGTTTACCAAAGGGGTGGGGCTGGGAGGGATAAATTAGGAATTTGGGATTAACATATACACACTACTATACATAAAATAGATAAGCAACAATGATTTACTGTATAGCATGGGGAACTGTATTCCATATCTTGTAATAACCTATAATGGAAAAGAAACTGAAAAAGCATATATATATATGTGTGTCTATATATATCTCAATCACTTTGCTGTACACCTGAAACTAACACAATATGGTAAATCAATTATACTTCAATTTTAGAAAAATAGGCAAATTATGTGTACAGGTAAATCACACAAGCAAAACTACAAATTGCTAATAAAAAGGCAATTAAAAAAAAAAAACGAGAGTCCATTCAGTGCTGTGAACTGCACACAGCAGGTACGGGGCAGTTAGGCAGGATCCGTAGGGCTGCCGGGCAGGGACCACGCCTTTGCCGTCTGCATGTGAGCGGCGCCAACTGTGCGCCTCCCCCCGGGGCAGGTGGGTGGAGGTGGTGTTGCATACGTTAGTCGTGAATGAATGTGTGTTTGGGGTCATCGTACTGGGGAGTGAGGACCTGCTCCTGTCACAGGAGCCCTAATGTCTCCCGCGGATTCGAGGGTTTCACGGACACGCGTTCAGAGCGTGTGTGTGCAGCTGACCGACGGTGGGCCTGCACACCTCAGAGACAAGACGAGGGGCCTGATTCCATCAGTTACCGCTGGGGCTGGGGAGGGGACCAAAAGGAAAAGCCTGGTGTCCACAGGCTGCGTTCCCTCAGGCCCTGGGAAGAGCAGCCCCACATGAGTCAGGGCGCAGGGCTCTCAGCTGAGAGCGTCTAATTTCACGGGTCACGGCTTCCAACTCCAACTTTCTGCTGCAACGTCAAATTTATAGCCACACGGACGACTCCCCCTCCTGGGAACGCTCCCTCAGCATCAGAGAAAAGGGGGACAAACGACCCCTCATGGCCGGAAAGACTTCGGGGGGGCAGGGTGGCCAGGATAGGCGGACGTCCTACCACCCGTGGAGTGGCTTTTCGGATGAGCTAGTGCTCCCGCCTGACTCAGTCCCCGGGAGTCTGGGCTAGACCCGTGAGGATGCCCAGGCTGCCGTGTGCCAGTGCGACAGCTTGATGGAAATCCATCGAGCGTAAAGATGAGAGGGTCACGTCAAGGAGACGGATAGCGGCGATCACTTCACAATATACACAGCGTCGAATCATTACATTGTGAACTTGAAGCTATGCTGTGTATCAGTTATGCCTCAACTGAAAACAAATATATAAAAGCAAAAGACAGGCCCTCCTCAATTCTTACTTCAGCTGGTGATGGTTACGGAAATGCCTAAAGCTAGAGCTGGGTTCAAATCCCAGACCCGTCGCCCTTTTCTTTGGTCCAGCGATGTTGAGCCCGTGTCTCTCTGAGGCCGCGTATGAGTTAAGGTAGGAAATTTATAGGAAGTGAGAGGCTCGTGGTGGTTTTCACAGAGGAAAGCGGCCTTCGTGGTTTTCCCAGCCAGTGATGGTGTGGACACGGTTGCAGAGCTGTGGCCCGAGGGATCTGCGCTCACCAGCTCATGGCCTGTGTGTCATCTCCGATGGGCAGGCCTCAGGGGAGGGACCCACAGCCCTGTGTGTAGACGCGGAAACCGAGGCTGGGAGAGTTCAGCCTAGGAGCGTGTCCCACTTGGGGGGTGGGAGAAGCAGGTTTGAGGGTGGCTGTGGGGCCCAGGCCTTGCTGGGAAACAGTGGCCATAGGGTCCTCACCCGGCGCTGCTGGGCGGGGGTGCCCATCACGGACAGTGATGCTGCTGGGCACTGGGGATGGGGGTTGGGAGAGAGGAAGGGGAAGGCGTGGGAGGCTGAGACCAGGCCCAGGAAGTTTACTTTCCCGCTAGTTTCTCCACGTCTGTTTAATCTGTCACCAGGGGTCACTGGCCAGGCGGCGGCTCCTCTCCAGCGGGCTGTTCCCAGGATGGTGCCTGGGAAGGAGGAAGAAGTCACTTTCCAGAGATTCAGCAAAGAGGAAGAGCCGCCGACACACGGCTGGAGGTGCTCCCAGGACACGCCGTCCGCCCCGCGGTCAGGGGTCAGGAAATGACTCGCCCTGTGGCGGTTCTGCTCCGGTGGCCGTGTCACTGGCCTGCCCGCAGCATCCCAGGAGCAGCCCCTGGCCACGTCGTGCCACCTGCAGCAGCTGCCTTTTCTGCTGGGATCTGATTGTAGTCGGTTGACATGGGGGAGGGTGGTTTGTCCAACATGGAACAGGGGGTTGTCCTGTTGGTTGAAAAAGTCTGTTTAAGGTTATGGAAACGCTGACACACATCACATAATGTTTTAATTTTTCTGAAAACAAAATGCTGCTTTTCAAGTCTTTCAAGGGTGAGTCAGCACTTGTGTTATTGGAGCCCCTTCTGTCTTCTGTGTACAAACCACCGCAGCCGTGGCTGACGGGACTCACTTTCACTAAGGCGGATGGAGGATGCGGGGCTCTCTAGGAACAACCAGAGCTGGGAGCCCCCTGGCTTATGGCACCTCATCCACATCTGATTTGACAATTTATTTTACACACTCACTTTTAAAAGGTCATTCCTATTAGCTTTCACAGAAACAATTCTCTTTTCTTTTTACACTCATATGTAAAGCAATGTTTTGTGTAATTTGTTAAGTTAAAAAGTATTTAGTGCCTCCTAAGTGTCTGACACGTAATAGTTAACTCACATAATTACCACAGGCATAGACTGGCTTGGGACAAACAAGCACACATGTCTCTCGGTGAGCACAACTCTACTGGGGGAGGGGCACACAGGACACTAGAGGGATGTCCACAACAGGTGAGGTCCCAGAAGGCCACCAGCAAGGAGTGCTGGGCGTCACAGAGGAACAGGAGAGAACACGTATGAAAGGAGATGGCTACAGGACAGCAATTAAAGACCTGTATATTGTCTTCACCACCACCATCATCATCACCATCACCACGATCATCATCATCACCATCACCACCATCATCATCATCATCACCATCATCACCACCATCACCATCATCCCCACCACCATCATCATCATCATCATCATCACCACCATCACCATCACCATCATCACACCATCACCACCATCATCATCATCATCACCATCACTATAATCCCCACCACCATCATCACCATCATTACCATCACCATCATCATCACCATCACCACCACCATCACCACCATCATCACCATCACCATCATCACCAACATCACCACCATCATCACCATCACCATCATCACCACCATCACCATCACCATCACCACCACCACCATCATCATCATCACCGTCAACAACATTTTGAGCATTTACACTAGGTTCTATATTAAACACATTACACGGACTATCTCCTCGAATCCTCCTGTAACCCTGTGGCAAAGATCTTATCTATAGTTTCCATTTCAGAGGTGAAACTTGAGTTCAGATAGGCCAACGCACACGTACACGTAGCAGGTGAGCAGTGGAATTGAAGCGAAGCTGCCCCGTGTGATACAGTCTCTCCCAATGTGCTGCTGCAACATCCTGTGGTCTGAAGAACTGAATCACAGGAAGTCAGGCACCTTGCCAGCCTGGGTTACCCTGCTGAGGTGAGGGAGCTGATATTGGAAGACAGCCTGGTCTGATCTCAACACCCACAAACGCTCCACCTGGCCTCGCGTCCCATGCAGCTCTCCCGCGTTGGAAGGATTCTCAGGGCCTGAACCCCTGGAGCACCCCCTTGCCTCTTAGTGGCCCCCGTGAGCTGTGCCCCTCCCTGGCTCACACTCGCCAACAAGGATCAGAGCCTGAACTGGCCTGATGTGGAAATGCCTGGGGTGGCACCAGCGTTCTGAAAAGGAGTGCAGGGACCATGCTGGTGACAGCCACCCTAAGAGCGAAGAGTGAGGCTGGCTCTGCATTAACATGGTTGTGCATATTACCCACCAAACTTCCCGCTCCTTTGAGGTAGATCTTAATTTTACATGCAAGAAAGAAGGGAGAAAAGCATCCCATAGCAGAGCTGGGATGCAAACTCAGATGTGTCTTATTCCAGCCCCTGGGTCGTAGCTGCTGGTTCTGTGTTCCTAACCCTCTGGCAGGAGTCACCACTGGGCCCTCTAGACACCAGGCCCCCATGTGGCAGCGCCCTCTCGGAATGGAGGGAGGGGTCTGTATCTGGTTTCTAATTTCCCAGTGTGAGGTGTCGGGGATAAGCCTTGTGCTCCTGCAGCGTCTGAGCTGGGCATGCATATATCCCCATCCTGTGGGTCTCATTTATCTGGCCAAGCACCTGAGACTTGAGGCAAAGCCTGACTCCAGCCTGAACTCTGAGATGCTCATCTGGGACCTGGTGCCCTGCCCGGCTCCCCACATCTGGTCCTGCTCCACATACCCTACAGCAGCTGTCATCTGGCATTTGATGAGGGGACAACAGATCACTCAGCCCTTCGCTGTCACTGCCCTCCAGACACTATTTTCTGCTAGTTATTTCTATTGCCCATGTCTGCCTGCATGAACCTCTCCCAGCAGCCCGACAGAACCACACCTGCCACAGCTATGCCGGCCACTCGACACCCACTCCCCAGGGCCAATCCCACCTGGTCCTGCCTTCACCCTCTCACACTCACATGCTCACACTCACGCACACACACTCACACACCCACGCCCCCGCACACCTCTGCCCTAGAACACATGCTCCTAAAGGGAAGGCAGCTCATCTTACACCTCCTCTAACCCCAAACAGAGGCTCAGTTCCAGGCGTGTTATAGGTACCTAATAGGCCGTTGTTTAGCTGAAGTGACTAAAATAAAGAGATTATCTTAAATAAGCATTTATAAAGTTAGATGTTCAAATGAGCATCTTTCAGAATACTGTTTTTGGAAAGTCATTTCTTTGGTCCAACGATGACCAAAACACTTTTGAACCTCCCTTATCTGTGCAGCAAGGTGCCCAGGTACTGAGCGAAATGTCAGACATTCAGAAAAGTCGGCAAGGCTCTCCCTGCCACGGGGGCTTCAAAAGCTCCCTCTTCCAGTACCTGAGGTCAGATTTGGTTCTAGGGTCCTGGTCTCCACGTTGCAAGGCCCATCCAGGAGCAGCCTGTCTTGTGTTACCCGCCGTGGAAGCAGGGACCCCTCTCACCCCACCAGGGCCCGGGTGTCTGTTCACAGAGAAGTGACTCTGGTTCTCAGTCACTGAAGGTGTTAAGAAGAATGAACGAGGTGCCCAGGGCTGGGAGGAGGAGGGAAGGAATGTGCGGTGGCCCGAGCCGACCCAAGGGAGAAGACGGTGTTTCTGGAGTGAGCACGCGGCTGGCAGGCGGCTCACCGTGCGTGGGTGTTGCTGTCTGCCGAGGGCTTCCCAGGGCCACGGCCCAGGCATCTGCTCACGGCTGGGCTGGGCCGCCCGCAGGCTGTGTCCAGGGTTGCCAGGGCTGGGCTCTCGCCCGGCAGCTCATGGAGCTTCGGGCAGCACTCAGGTCCTGGAGGGCCTCAGACTCTTGCTGGTTTTGGCCAGAGGCTGCCTTCAGCAACTTGCCCCGTGGGCCTCCCCATCGTGGCTTCTTCCTCAAAACCAGCAAAGAAGAGAACGTCTCAGCACGGCAGACATCATGGTTCTATGTAACAGAATCGGAGGAGTGACACCCAGCCCCTTAGCCACATTCTACTGGTTGTACAAGGTCAGGTGACATAACCGGGGGGGTCACACCTCATCCTTTCTGCCAAATTGTACTGGTTGGAAACCAGTCAGAGGTGAGAGCCACACCGAAGGGTGTGAACGCTGGGTGAGGGTGGGGAGCGAGTCCCTGGGGACATTTTAGCAGCCATCTGCTACATCTGCACAGTTTTCTTTACGCTTGCATCTTGGATGGGATCAAGGATGCCCACTTTAAAGATACGTCTTTAAGAAGTGACAAGAGGTGAGGCGGGGAGCACGTGAGGGGTGGTCCCCGGGGCTGGTGTCCGGGCAGGAGCTGCATCTGCCATCAGGCACTGAGGGCTGGGGTCTCCTGGTTCCTGGGGGTCTGTGGGGAGAAAGTCATTCACCTTTGCACACCAAGGCCGCAGCACCAGCCCCGTCTGCCCCCACCTTTGCGGGAGTGGGCTTGGGGGCTGCAGCCACAGACATCAGGGCCGTGTTCTGAAACATGCTGGGGCTCATTCCCCTGGTCCCAGGCCACTGCCGTGTGTCCAGATCCCCCTGGGAATGCGTGTGTTAGTTAGAGGCACCTTTGTGCTGCCCGTTGCCAGCATCACTACCTGGTCTGTGTCCGTTTGATGATGAATTAACGATGGTTACTAGCAACAACGTGGACTGGAAAATCCCGGGCTTCCTCCGTCTACCGTTCCACATCCGTCCTCAATGTTTCCTGCGCACCAGAGAGTTACTAAACAACGTCACACATGATTCATTCTCAGGATCCAATTGACTAGCCCAGCGGACTGCGGGCGTGAGTGGAGCTGCAGGTAGCTTCCCTGTAGGAGGAAAAAGCCCCACAGTTGGGGCTCCTTTGAAAGTCCTTGTTCACGTGTCTCGTGGTGGAAGAGGCCAGAGGAGAGAGGGCAGCGCAGCAGGGCAGCGGGCAGGCCCGGCTCTGCTCTGTGGCTGGTGAGCCTGCACGTCGGGGGTGAGGTGCTGTCCCAGGGCTCACACCCCGTGTTCTTTCTGCACCTCTTTCTTCGTGCTCAGCCCTGAGCCTCTCCCCGCCGTCCACAGCCTTCCCACCCCTCCCTGGTCCTGTTCGTCCTCTCCTATCGGCGGCGGCGTGTGGTGGTTGAGGATGCTCCCGGGTCCCCGCTGAGACGGGGCACGTGGCGGCAAGTGCCACTGATCGCGGTAGTGAGCCCGGGAATTGGCAGATGACTCTGGTTGGAAGGCGGTGAGCTTGTTTTCGTAGGGCTGCCCGTGACCCTGAGAGGGAGGAAAGGCCTGAAGGCTCAGACGCAGAACCAGGAGGCTGCGGTGGTCAGTAGTGAGGATGAGTGGCCAGCAGTGGCCATGTGGCGTCTGTCCTAAGGCTCCCAGAAGAGCCCACTTTTTCCTGACCTGACCAAGGGAGTCATCGTGGTTGACCTCTGACCCCCACCCTCCACTCTTACACAGCCTGGCGGGGGGAGCAGGATTCGGGAGTGGAGCCAGATCTTCCCCCGTGAGCCAGCTGTTTCCACAGCTGGATGACTTTGGATAAGGACCGTGGGCCTGGGTGGCCCAGCACTGAAATCAGGACAACGATGCCTGGTGTTGGCCATGCGCGGCAGCAGGACCCCCGTCTCTGGGCGGGGCTGGTGGTCACAGGACTAGGGGGATCCAGACCTCACCCCGCCCGGTTCTCGGGGCGCAGTGCCTGCACCCCGCCGGAGCCGCTGTCTCCTGCAGCACCCCGGGCTCAGGAGCCGATCCCGTCGCTGGACCCCTGCTCTGTGTGCCAGCCGCCTGGACTTTCAGAGGCCCCGGCTCACTGGGCTTCCTGGAGTCTGAGCTGCACAGACCGGCCATGAAGGAGTGTCCTGCCCAGGCCGCTGCCTGTTCTCTCACCGGGGCTGTTTATTTTTTTTATTTTATTTTATTTTTTTTTTAACACTTTATTTATTTATTTATTTATTTAAATTTTTTAATTAGTTTCTGCTTTATAACAAAGTGAATCAGTCATACATATACATCTGTTCCCACATCCCTTCCCTCATGCATCTCCCTCCCTCCCACCCTCCCCATCCCACCCCTCCAGGCGGTCACAAAGCACCGAGCTGATCTCCCTGTGCTCTGTGGCTGCTTCCCACTATCTATCTACCTTACGTTTGGTAGTGTATATATGTCCATGCCTCTCTTTCGCTTTGTCACAGCTTACCCTTCCCCCTCCCCATATCCTCAAGTCCATTCTCAAGTAGGTCTGTGTCTTTATTCCCGTTTTGCCCCTAGGTCCTTCATGACTTTTTTTTTTTTTTTAATTCCGTATATATGTGTTAGCATACGGTATTTGTCTTTCTCTTTCTGACTTACTTCACTCTGTATGACAGACTCTAGGTCTATCCACCTCATTACAAATAGCTCAGTTTCGTTTCTTTTTATGGCTGAGTAATATTCCATTGTATATATGTGCCACATCTTCTTTATCCATTCATCTGATGATGGACACTTAGGTTGTTTCCAGCTCCGGGCTATTGTGAATAGAGCTGCAATGAACATTTTGGTACATGTCTCTTTTGGAATTATGGTTTTCTCAGGGTATATGCCTAGTAGTGGGATTGCTGGGTCATATGGTAGTTCTATTTTTAGTTTTTTAAGGAACCTCCATACTGTTCTCCATAGTGGCTGTACCAATTCACATTCCCACCAGCAGTGCAAGAGTGTTCCCTTTTTTCCACACCCTCTCCAGCATTTATTGTTTCTAGATTTCTTGATGATGGCCATTCTGACTGGTGTGAGATGATATCTCATTGTAGTTTTGATTTGCATTTCTCTAATGATTAATGATGTTGAGCATTCTTTCATGTGTTTGTTGGCAGTCTGTATATCTTCTTTGGAGAAATGCCTATTTAAGTCTTCTGCCCATTTTTGGATTGGGGTGTTTGTTTTTTTGCTATTGAGCTGCATGAGCTGTTTATAAATTTTGGAGATTAATCCTTTGTCAGTTGCTTCATTTGCAAATATTTTCTCCCATTCTGAGGGTTGTCTTTTGGTCTTGTTTATGGTTTCCTTTGCTGTGCAAAAGCTTTGAAGTTTCATTAGGTCCCATTTGTTTATCTTTGTTTTTATTTCCATTTCTCTAGGAGGTGGGTCCAAAAGGATCTTGCTGTGATTTATGTCATAGAGTGTTCTACCTATGTTTTCCTCTAAGAGTTTGATAGTTTCTGGCCTTACATTTAAGTCTTTAATCCATTTTGAGCTTATTTTTGTGTATGGTGTTAGGGAATGATCTAATCTCAAACTTTTACATGTTCCTGTCCAGTTTTCCCAGCACCACTTATTGAAGAGGCTGTCCTTTCTCCACTGTACATTCCTGCCTCCTTTATCAAAGATAAGTTGGCCATATGTGCGTGGGTTTATCTCTGGGCTTTCTATCCTGATCCACTGATCTATCTTTCTGTTTTTATGCCAGTACCACACTGTCTTGATTACTGTAGCTTTGTAGTATAGTCTGAAGTCAGGGAGCCTGATTCCTCCAGCTCCGTTTTTCGTTCTCAAGATTGCTTTGGCTATTCGGGGTCTTTTGTTTTTCCAAACAAATTTTGAAATTTTTTGTTCTAGTTCTGTGAAAAATGCCAGTGGTAGTTTGATAGGGATTGCATTGAATCTGTAGATTGCTTTGGGTAGTAGAGTCATTTTCACAATATTGATTCTTCCAATCCAGGAGCATGGTATATCTCTCCATCTATTTGTATCATCTTTAATTTCTTTCATCAGTGTCTTATAATTTTCTGCATACAGGTCTTTTGTCTCCTTAGGTAGGTTTATTCCTAGATATTTTATTCTTTTTGTTGCAATGGTAAATGGGAGTGTTTTCTTGATTTCATTTTCAGATTTTTCATCATTAGTGTACAGGAATGCCAGAGATTTCTGTACATTAATTTTGTATCCTGCTACTTTACCAAATTCATTCATTAGTTCTAGTAGTTTTTCGGTAGCATCTTTAGGATTCTCTATGTATAGTATCATGTCATCTGCAAACAGTGACAGCTTTACTTCTTCTTTTCCAATTTGGATTCCTTTTATTTCCTTTTCTTCTCTGATTGCTGTGGCTAAAACTTCCAAAACTATGTTGAATAAGAGTGGTGAGAGTGGGCAGCCTTGTCTTGTTCCTGATCTTAGTGGAAATGGTTTCAGTTTTTCACCATTGAGGACAATGTTGGCTGTGGGTTTGTCATATATGGCCTTTATGATGTTGAGGAAAGTTCCCTCTATGCCTACTTTCTGCAGGGTTTTTATCATAAATGGGTGTTGAATTTTGTCAAAAGCTTTCTCTGCATCTATTGAGATGATCATATGGTTTTTCTCCTTCAACTTGTTAATATGGTGTATCACATTGATTGATTTGCGTATATTGAAGAATCCTTGCATTCCTGGAATAAACCCCACTTGATCATGGTGTATGATGCTTTTAATGTGCTGTTGGATTCTGTTTGCTAGTATTTTGTTGAGGATTTTTGCATCTATGTTCATCAGTGATATTGGCCTGTAGTTTTCTTTCTTTGTGACATCCTTGCCTGGTTTTGGTATCAAGGTGATGGTGGCCTCGTAGAATGACTTTGGGAGTGTTCCTTCCTCTGATATTGTTTGGAAGAGTTTGAGAAGGATGGGTGTTAGCTCTTCTCTAAATGTTTGATAGAATTCGCCTGTGAAGCCATCTGGTCCTGGGCTTTTGTTTGATGGAAGATTTTTAATCACAGTTTCAATTTCAGTGCTTGTGATTGGTCTATTCATATTTTCTATTTCTTCCTGAGTCAGTCTTGGCAGGTTGTGCATTTCTAAGAATTTGTCCATCTCTTCCAGGTTGTCCATTTTATGGGCATAGAGTTGCTTGTAGTAATCTCTCATGATCTTTTGTATTTCTGCAGTGTCAGTTGTTACTTCTCCTTTTTCATTTCTAATTCTATTGATTTGAGTCTTCTCCCTTCTTTTCTTGATGAGTCTGGCTAATGGTTTATCAATTTTGTTTATCTTCTCAAAGAACCAGCTTTTAGTTTTATTGATCTTTGCTATCGTTTCCTTCATTTCTTTTTCATTTATTTCTGATCTGATTTTTATGATTTCTTTCCTTCTGCTAACTTTGGGGTGTTTTTGTTCTTCTTTCTCTAATTGCTTTAGGTGCAAGGTTAGGTTGTTTATTCGAGATGTTTCCTGTTTCTTAAGGTGGGATTGTATTGCTATAAACTTCCCTCTTAGAACTGCTTTTGCTGCATCCCATAGGTTTTGGGTCGTCGTGTCTCCATTGTCATTTGTTTCTAGGTATTTTTTAATTTCCTCTTTGATTTCTTCAGTGATCACTTTGTTATTAAGTAGTGTATTGTTTAGCCTCCATGTGTTTGTATTTTTTACAGCTCTTTTTCTGTAATTGATACCTAGTCTCATAGCATTGTGGTCAGAAAAGACACTTGATACAATTTCAATTTTCTTAAATTTACCAAGGCTTGATTTGTGACCCAAGATATGATCTATCCTGGAGAATGTTCCATGAGCACTTGAGAAAAATGTGTATTCTGTTGTTTTTGGATGGAATGTCCTATAAATATCAATTAAGTCCATCTTGTTTAATGTATCATTTAAAGCTTGTGTTTCCTTATTTATTTTCATTTTGGAAGATCTGTCCATTGGTGAAAGTGGGGTGTTAAAGTCCCCTACTATGATTGTGTTACTGTCGATTTCTCCTTTTATGGCTGTTAGTATTTGCCTTATGTATTGAGGTGCTCCTATGTTGGGTGCATAAATATTTACAATTGTTATATCTTCTTCTTGGATCGATCCCTTGATCATTATGTAGTGTCCTTCTTTGTCTCTTCTAGTAGTCTTTATTTTAAAGTCTATTTTGTCTGATATGAGAATTGCTACTCCAGCTTTCTTTTGGTTTCCATTTGCATGGAATATCTTTTTCCATCCCCTTACTTTCAGTCTGTATGTGTCTCTAGGTCTGAAGTGGGTCTCTTGTAGACAGCATATATATGGGTCTTGTTTTTGTATCCATTCAGCCAATCTGTGTCTTTTGGTGGGAGCATTTAGTCCATTTACATTTAAGGTAATTATTGATATGTATGTTCCTATTCCCATTTTCTTAATTGTTTTGGGTTCGTTATTGTAGGTCTTTTCCTTCTGTTGTGTTTCTTGCCTAGAGAAGTTCCTTTAGCATTTGTTGTAAAGCTGGTTTGGTGGTGCTGAACTCTCTCAGCTTTTGCTTCTCTGTAAACGTTTTAATTTCTCCATCAAATCTGAATGAGATCCTTGCTGGGTAGAGTAATCTTGGTTGCAGGTTTTTCTCCTTCATCACTTTAATTATGTCCTGCCACTCCCTTCTGGCTTGTAGAGTTTCTGCTGATAGATCAGCTGTTATCCTGATGGGGATTCCCTTGTGTGTTATTTGTTGTTTTTGCATTGCTGCTTTTAATATGATTTCTTTGTGTTTAATTTTTGACAGTTTGATTAATATGTGTCTTGGCGTATTTCTCCTTGGATTTATTCTGTATGGGACTCTCTGTGCTTCCTGAACTTGATTAACTATTTCCTTTCCCATATTAGGGAAGTTTTCAACTATAATCTCTTCAAATATTTTCTCAGTCCCTTTCTTTTTCTCTTCTTCTTCTGGAACCCCTATAATTCGAATGTTGGTGCGTTTAATGTTGTCCCAGAGGTCTCTGAGACTGTCCTCTGTTCTTTTCATTCTTTTTTCTTTATTTTGCTCTGCAGCAGTTATTTCCACTATTTTATCTTCCACCTCACTTATCCGTTCTTCTGCCTCAGTTATTCTGCTATTGATCCCATCTAGAGTATTTTTTATTTCATTTATTGTGTTTTTAATCGATGCTTGATTCATCTTTAGTTCTTCTAGGTCCTTGTTAACTGTTTCTTGCATTTTGTCTATTCTATTTCCAAGATTTTGGATCTGGGAAATAGAATCTTGGATCATCTTTACCATCATTATTCTGAATTCTTTTTCAGGTAGACTGCCTATTACGTCTTCATTTGTTAGGTCTGGTGGGTTTTTATCTTGTTCCTTCTCCTGCTGTGTGTTTTTCTGTCTTCTCATTTTGCTTATGTTACTGTGTTTGGGGTCTCCTTTTTGCAGGCTGCAGGTTCGTAGTTCCCGTTGTTTTTGGTGTCTGTCCCCAGTGGCTAAGGTTGGTTTAGTGGGTTGTGTAGGCTTCCTGGTGGAAGGTAGTAGTGCCTGTGTTCTGGTGAATGAGGCTGGATCTTGTCTTTCTGGTGGGCAGGTCCACGTCTGGTGGTGTGTTTTGGGGTGTCTGCGGACTTTTTATGATTTTAGGCCACCTCTCTGCTAATGGGTGGCGTTGTGTTTCTGTCTTGCTAGTTTTTGGCATAGGGTGTCCAGCACTGTAGCTTGCTGGTCGTTGAGTGAAGCTGGGTGCTGCTGTTGAGATGGAGATCTCTGGAAGATTTTCGCCGTTTGATATTATGTGGAGCTGGGAGGTCTCTTGTGGACCAGTGTCCTGAAGTTGGCTCTCCCACCTCAGAGGCACAGCACTGACTCCTGGCTCCTCAATTTGGGATGATGTGTTGTCTATTCATGTATTCCACAGATGCAGGGTACATCAAGTTGATTGTGGAGCTTTAATCCGCTGCTTCTGAGGCTGCTGGGAGAGGTTTCCCTTTCTCTTCTTTGTTCTCACAGCTCCTGGGTCTCAGCTTTGGATTTGGCCCCGCCTCTGCGTGTAGGTCGCCGGAGGGCGTCTGTTCTTTGCTCAGACAGGACAGGGTTAAAGGAGCAGCCTCTTCGGGGACTCTGGCTCACTCAGGCCGGGCGGGAGGGAGGGGCACGGAGTGCGGGGCGAGCCTGCAGCGGCAGAGTTCGGCGTGACGTTGCACCAGCCCGAGGCGCGCCGTGCGTTCTCCCAGGGAAGCCGCCCCTGGATCCCGGGACCCCGGCAGTGGCGGGCTGCACAGGCTCCCGGAAGGGCGGTGTGGACAGTGACCTGCGCTCGCACACAGGCTTCTTGGCGGCGGCAGCAGCGGCCCCAGCGTCCCACGCCCGCCACTGGGCTCCGCGCTTTCAGTCGCGACTCGCGCCCGTCTGTGGAGCCCCTCCAAGCAGCGCTCTTAATCCCCTCTCCTCGCGCACCAGGAAACCAAGAGGGAAGAAAAAGTCTCTTGCCTCTTCGGCAGCTCCAGAGTTTTCCCGGACTCCCTGCCGGCTAGCTGTGGCACATTAGCCCCCTTCAGGCTGAGTTCTCGCTGCCAGCCCCAGTCCTTTCCCTGCGCTCTGACCGAAGCCCGAGCCTCAGCTTCCAGCGCCGCCCGCCCTGGCGGGCGAGCAGACAAGCCTCTCGGGCAGGTGAGTGCCGCTCGGCACCGATCTTCTGTGCGGGAATCTGTCCGCTTTGCCCTACCCAGGTATGTGGGGAGTTTCTTGCCTTTTGTGAGGTCTGGGGTCTTCTGCTAGTATTCAGTAGGTGTTCTGTAGGAGTTGTTCCACGTGTAGCTGTATTTCTGGTGTATCCGTGGGGAGGAAGTTGATCTCCGCGTCTTACTCTTCCGCCATCTTACCCGGAAGTGGGGCTGTTTATTTATTTCAGGAAACACTAACTCATCAACGGTGTAAAATTAAAGCACTGTAAATATAACTCATACACTTCATTTTATTTATGAATATAGTACTTTTGCATTAAGATTAAAAGTACCCCTCTTCTCTGGTTCTTTGTTTAATACTCAGCTATAAATTTTTTAGATTAAATTTAAATAAATATTTTATACCAGTTGATTGACTAAATGTCTTCAGAGGTTACACTTCAGACCATCATCATAAGTTTGACATGTCTGATTTCCTTGGGTACTTCAAACACCTAATAAGGAAAACTCGTAAATCTAACCAACAAAATCTTAAGTCATTAAACAATGTTTATAAATGGCTTGATTTAATAAAGCGAATTCCCTTAAATTAGTTTCTCAGCTGCAGCACTGTCAACATGCTGAGCCGATGAGTCTTTGCTGTGGGCGGTCCTGTCCCCCCGCTAGACGCCAGGAGCAGCCCCTCCTCGTGACAATCAAAAACGTCCCTGGGCACCACCAAACATTCCCTGGGGATGGGGGCAAAAATCCCCCCAAGTGAAGAATCATGGTCTTAAATATTTAAACATGATTAAAATTTAATTAGCTAACTCCTAAGAATTTTCTTAAAATTACAAGTTTCCTACCTTAAATGCATATAAATGCTCAAATGCATTTGAAAATTAAAAGATCAAAACCCTTATGATCACCAAGCTGTTGCCACATCCAGTTGTCAGATAGTGAGATTGTTACCACTCGACGTGGGGTCTGCACCTGGCTGTCTTCCTTCCTGAAGTCACTGTCCCCAAAGGGAGCAGGGGGGGAGCTGCCACCCAGGTCACCTGAGGTCACGTGTGCCCAGTGTCCGGTCAAGTCTCAGGTCAGACAGGAATTCAGAATCCAGGTGAGAGGCCTGGGACCAGCGCGCACCCCAGGCTCCTGGTAGGAGGACAGCCCTGAGTGGACACCGCTGGCCCTTCCTGACACTCTCAGGGCCACGGGCTTCCTGCAGCCTGGGCACCACCAATCCCTGCGCCCCGCAAGCCCAGCTTCCTTCTCAAGATAGCTTGAAGAGGGTCTTCAAACTCTTACTGCCCACTCTGACCTGGCGGGTTTGCAACCGTCCGAGCCCTGCTCGGCGCTGATGGAATTATCTGCCGGGTGTGGACCGCACGCCTGTCTGGGTCGATGGGCGCACAGCCTTCCTGGTAATGGTCGCCCGAAGCTCCGCGCTGTGCTGCTCACGTTCTCCCCAGCACCAGACACGCACAGCTCCCAGGGGCACAGCGGCTGCTCCTCTGGTCACGGGCCATGACTGGCGGCGAAGCCCTTCTCAGCTGGACGTCTGTGCTTTCAGGTCCACCCCTAGGCCTCCCCTACAGCTCCTTCCATTCCGACTCTTCCGCACCACGATGTGGGCTCAGCTGTTCTAAGGAGCCCTGGAGGCGCCAAAGGGTGCCAGCAAGAGGGGCTGCATCAAAGCCTAGGCCTGGGCCTTCGCCTCCCACAAGGGCTCCTGGGGACTGCGTGGTGGACGGAAAGTCACAGGTGCACACTGCTGCTTTCTCAGGTCGGAGCTGCCGTGGGTACTGCAACTGCAACTGCATTTCTTTGTAAAATGTTGTTCTGATGCAGATGTCTTTCAGCAACTCGCTCCTTTGTGAGCCACCGGCTCCTCTACAAGCCTTTGACTCCAAACCTTCCCAGTGAAAACGCGCTTGGTTACCGCCTGCTCGGCTTCTCTGCCTCACTGCATGCTGGGCCACCTTCTTTTCTGAATCCCTTGTGCCGCCCTGGGCGTTGCCTTTGCTCCCGGGGCGTCTCCTGGGGACCTGGCTCCCAGGGCCTCCCTCCCGCTCAGAGGAGGGTGCCCCAGAGGTAAAATGAACCCAGTAGCTCCAGAGGTGACAACTCTTAGCTTTAACAACAATGGTGAACTGGGGGTTGAGATTTTATGGCATAAAAAGGAGAGTCATGTCCTCACGGATGTCCCCCTTGGTGTCTGGAGTTTGCCTGTGCTGCAATTTCTCATCAACTCCTGGAACTTTATTCTGAAAGCAACCTGAGCGAGGTGTGAAAAGGATGCTAAGAAGCCTACGCAAGATGCCAGACGCCCGGGCAGATCCGGCCACCATGCCGCGTGAGACGTCGCCCGAACGCTCCCCAGCAGGTGCTGAGTGAGTGAGTGCGCGAAGGGGCTGCGCCCCTAATTCTTGGGTGGACGCCGCGCGCTCCTGGGGCCTCCGGCCTTAGCAACACCTCGTTCTGCCGCAACTGGACACCAGGAGCAAAGGGGCTCCTCGGAATTAAGCCTGGTTTGCGGGATCGGGCGGGGGCAGGGGCGCGGCGGTTGGCTGCAGGGTCGGGGGAAGTTCACGCAGGGTTCGCGTCCACCCTGCTCCCTCCCTGTGCCTCCCCTGGTCCTCCTGGGCTTTGTCTTCCACTCTGACCAGAATAAAGGCCCCCCTGAACCTTCCACTGTGCACGTAAATTGAGTTTCAGGCCTGGGAGCTGGTCGCAGCCCCCAGCCAGGAGGAGGGGAACAGCCCGGCGAGGTGGGCAGGATGCCCTCTGGACTCGGGTGACTTCACGTGAGTTCCCGTCTGTCTGGGCCACAACGTCAGGACGCAAGAGCCCATGTCTTAACCAGATAAGACCAGAGGGCGTCTCTGGTGCGCGGCTGCTTTGGGCTGAACTGTCCCCCAAATGCACAGGCCTGCAGGCCAGGAAGGGGCCTAGCCAGCACCAACCCCGCTGGTACGCTGGCCTTGGGCTCCTAGGCTCTGGACGGTGAGAGGTGCAAGTCTGCTCTTTGAGCCCTGGCCCGTGGACCTCGTTGTGGCGGCCGAGCTCCCCGCGCCTGGTCTCTGTCAGCCTGGAGAGAACCCAGCTGGTCGGCCCTCCCTTCGGAAAGAGCGGGACCACTGCTTGAGGTGGAGTGGGGGGGGCGTGTGAGCGCGAGCCTGAGGCCCCTGTGCCCTTCGTTTCTCTTCTTTGGGGAATGTGGGGCCTGAGGGTCACATGGCCCTGAGGAGTGAGGGTCCACCCAGGGGCATCCTCAGCCTGGTAAACGGTGACCTTGCCCCAGGAGAAACGAGAGGTCCATTCCAGACGTGTCGCTGTGGGGTGGACGGTGACCAGGGCTGGGTGGGCAGAGCCGTTTCCTCCTCGGCCCATCTGGTAATCAGGCTTTGCTCCTGAACAAAAAGTCTGATAATCCCTACAGTGTTTGTCTTGGCAAGCGCTTTAATAGCCACTGTTATTCACAGTCATGGCTAATCCCCGGTATGAAATGCGCCGTTGCCTTATGGCTGCACGCCATCTCCGTGGCACAGAACCTGAGTAGAAGGGGATCTCATTTCGTCCCCAGTGAGAAGTCCTTTGTCCACAGCACCCTGCTGACCTGTGGTGGCCTTTAGAAACAGCTCCATCATCATCACCATTACAGATAGCGCACACTGAGAGAACCGCATTATGTTAATTATTAAATAGATTCAGATGTACGTTAGGTGATAACTGCTGAAAACACAATAACCGTAACAATAAATTTCCGCTGTGTCTGAGCACCGAAAACAGTATTGTAAAGGCAGTTTTTTTCTTTGTTTCTGAAGCGCAACGGGCGTGAACACAAGCGTATCCATAGCTCCCCATACGCGCCCTTACGCACAACCTACATGGTTGCCCAGAAGAAGTCATCTGGAAGTGATTGTTCTTCTTGACGACGCCCAGCAGTGTTCCAGCGTCAGAGATGTCGGAGGGAGGGGGACGCTCTTCAGCTCTGGCCGTGGTGACTCTACACCGTTGATGGGCTGGCATGGCTTTCCTCTGACCTGTTGTTTCCTTGAGGACAACAAAGCCTCCTGAGCACTGGCGGCATGAGATGCAGGGGCCGAGGTCTGGGGTCAGGCTGGACACTGGGGCCTGTGAAAACAAGGCAGAGGATGGAGGCTCCATGGCCCAAATGCCAGAGTGAAGGGGTCTCTGGACGGAACCCTCTGTGCCTCGCGGGGGTCACCACCATCTCCTGCGAGGGCGGGTGAGGCAGGGGCGTGGCACTGCCCGCTGAGCCGCAGACCTGCCGGACGGCACGGCATAGACGGGTTTACAGGCAGGAAGGGAGGACAGGATGTGGGCCTTCCCCAGTGACAGGGCTGCTCACCCCGCGGCAACGGCCAGCCGGGTGGTCACCTCCTGGCCCCCAGCCCCCAGGCCCGGCCCCCGGGACCCCTGGGAGGGATGCTGCACACAGTAAGGCACAGCGGCTTTCCATACAAGCGCTGATCGAGGCTGAATGTTCTGCAAATATCTGGTTTGAGCCTCACACGTCAGGCAGCTGTCTGTTCCCTGGGAGCCGGTCATCCTGTGGGAGCTGAGCACACCTGAGCTGTGCTCCACTCTCTCAGGAGGGCCGGGACCACCCCCGGCACCTGCTGGGGGCACTGACCCCTGGGCCCCGCCGCATCCCACCCTGCCGACTCCACCCCTCCCCGGGCCTCTGGAGCGGCCCCCGGGCCTGCGGCTGCCAAGCTGACCTGCAGGCAGAGGAGGGAGGAGTGCGGCGGTGACGAGCCTCCGCACAACCAGTGGGCCCCGCCAGGCTCCTGCCTGCGCTGGAGCAGCCGACAGCCTCCGGGAGGCCGTGTGGGGGTTTGCGGGTCTCCACGAGGGAAGAGCAGGACCCTCGTCACCGGGGGCCGGACAGGAAGTCACACCGACCGTGAGCGCGGTGCAGGGAGGGGGTGTGTGCCTGAATCCGCGGCAGAGGGACAGCGTCCCTGACACAGACGCCCAGAGCCCATCTCCTCCTTAAGCAGTGCTGGGGCGGCTGGCGGGTGAGATCAGACAAACCACAGGAGACCGCGAGGCATGGGTCCCCGAGCCGGGGTTAGCCCCCCACCGGAGCATCACTGCCCCCTGGAAGGTCATCCACGCTGGCCTGACCGCCAGTCAGTGGCCAGAGAGGGGAGCAGTAGGGGCATCTGGCGGGAGGCCCGGGGCTCACACGCTCTGCTCTGTCCCCCTACGTTCCCCCCACGTCTCAGGCATCGAAAGGCACAGACAGGGCACGGCCACAGGTGACCCTCGTCACTGGTAGCAAGACCCACCAAGAGGGCCCGTCCCCAGGGCTCTTCCGGGGTCGGGGCAGCCTGCCAAGGGCCCAGCACCTCTAGTGCCAAAGACGCCCGCCTCACCTCCAGGGAGGCCTACGGCCTGAGGACGTCACTCAGACTGGCCGTTCCCCAGCCCCATCTTGCAGACCTTTCCTTGTTTGTTAAAAATCCCACAGTGCCAGGTGCACGATGCATGCAGGAGTCGCCGAGAGGCTGTGAGTTTGGCCCTGTTCCTCTAACTCCAGCGAGCCCGCCGGCCCCGCTCTGCTGGACTCACCCATGTGTCAGTGTCGTCCTGACCCGGCTCCACAACCGCAGGCCTGGGAGGAGAGGCACGAGAGCTCGGACCCTGCGTGGCAGACCAGGCCCGTCCTGCGGGCCGGCGCCCGGCTCGCCTTCACCACGGTCCACGTCACACAGATGGGACGGAGCAGGGCTGACATCTTTCCCAGGTCCCGAGTCGGGGTCTGGACAGCACCCCCTGCTCCCTTCTTGCTGCCCCTGCCCTGGGGCAACACCCTCTGGGAAGGACCCCTGCACTTCCTCGGGACATGGTAGCAGGCTCCATCTGCAGCCCCGGGGCCCGAGGGTCTCCCCCAGCCACTCCTGCCTCGGTCCTCACCGGACAGGACTTGACCCACCCCTGCAGGCCTCACGTGCCTGCACAGGGTTATAGGCGCCTGGGAGGGAAGAGCGCTCGGTGGGACCTGCTGGCCGTGCTCGCAGCAGGCCGGACGCAGGAAGGCTCCACGGCGTCCTGTGTCCAGGCCTGCAGCTCGGGGCTCCGAGGCCTACCAGGTGGAGCTCGGGGGCACCCTGTCCGGTAGGCGGGAAGGTGGAGGCTCAGGTTCCCGGGCTGTGGACACCTGCGCTGGGTGAGTGGGGGCGGGGGGACTGGAGGCCAAAGGGACCTGGGGCCTCGAAGCTGAAGGCTGCGGTACTCCCACCCGCTGAGCCCAGCTTCCCACTCCTGGGAGGGCCTGGGAGTGCCAGGCTGGGCGTGCGAGCCCCTCGCCGTCGGGTGGCTCTCAGCTCTCTTCAGGGTGCCCCCCCGGAACAAGGGTCCTTGACAGTCAGCTGGGCTCTTCCAGCTGTGGTAGAGGTGCTGGGCGGAGCTGCAGAGGGTGTGAGTGGCCAGTGGCCAAGCTCCAGGGGCCCGCATTGGCTCCGGGCTGTCCCTCAGCCTGGAGCATCTCCAACGTGGATCTGTGATCTGCGGCTTCACTGTTGCCAACCCACCCCCAGTTCCCAAAAAGGAGAGGACCAGTGGGCGGGGGTTCCAGAGGGAGGGACAGACCGTGTGCACAGTGGTGGTGCCGAGGGGTGGGGAGGGCCAGCAGGGCCTCACGGCACCTCTTTCTGAGGCTCCTCTGGGCCAGGAGCGCTTCTTCTGGCGTCGGTCACGTGGAAATCAGAACCTTCCACGTTCCAGGCGCAAAGGTCTGAGGAAGCCCCTGGTGTGCAGCCAGCACATGCATCCACGTGCACGGAGGAGCGTCATTCGGGGCTGTGATTTCTGCTGTCTTCTTGGCCGCCCATCAAGGACCTGGGGGCTTCAGCCACATTTATTTTCATTTCATGATTTCCCCTTCGGTATCTGCAGCAAACTTTGCGACCAGCACAGCATCGCCCTGGTCCGTTGCTTCTCCCAGGCCGGGATGCGCACAGGGCCTGCGTCTCCAGCACCTCCCAGGGCAGGTGTGCCTGGCAGGCGGTGGCTCTAGAGGCTCAAAGCAGTACCAGGAGCAGACCGCGGAGACTGCTCTGGGCCTGACTCTCGCCTTGGGGCCCCTGCTCAGTGAGGACGGCGTCCAGCCTGCTTCGGGGAGCACGGTCCTCAGCTCGAGTCTGGCCCAGCAAGGCCTGACCAAGCCCGTCTCTCCCACTGGTGGGCACAGTGTGTCCCTGGTCTGGGCCCGGGCCTGGCCCGCTGCCCGCCCCCCCTCCACCCTCCAGTCAAGGCCCCTCATGGCCTCACTTGCTCTCCGTCCCGAGCTCCTCCCCTGAGGTCTCAGGAGCAAAGTGGCCTCAGGAAAGCAGAAAACGGAGGCTGCCCGGAGGACCGGCTGCCAGGTCCCGGTGGGTGGGGGGGGTGTGCCCTGGCCCTGCTCAGCGTCAGCAGCCCTTCCTTTCCAACCTGCTGCCCCGACCTCAGGAAGCAGGGGCGTTCCGAGGGATCCCCCTCCCTACCCTGCCAATCACCAGCCCAGAGGCCTGAGTGGCACAAGATGACCTGGGTGTGAGCGTCCCGGGGCACCTGCTGGGGCCCCCCCGGCCTCCCCCGCCCCAGCCTCTGGCAGCTCCATCCACTAAGGACACATTCAGTGACGGAGGCGCAGGGCCTCTGTCCTCTTGTGGGCCTTCACTCCCTGGGCTGTCAGGAAACGCCCACCCTGCGCCCACTGCTGCCAGGCGCTGTGCTGGGCCCCGGAGGAGGAGCTCTGCTGTGTCCTGTGAGCACCGCCCACCGGGGGAGATGACCCAGGGCCGCAGGTGTCTGGGAGGCCAGGGGCCCGGGGCAGCTGGGCTCTGCCCTCGGCCAGCTCTGGTCCCCACAGGGCATCGGGAGATACTCTTGGGGTCAGCGGGGTTGGACCCACGGAGCACGAGCGAACAGCGTCCTGGGAGCAGTCACCTGCACACACGCAGATGCAAACAATACGCACGGGAAGGATGGGGAGCGGCCAGGTGACCCGAGCGGAGGGCGTTTACGGGAGGCAGAGGTAGAAGTAGAAGCTGGAGCTGCAGACGCAGGGGGCCCGGCCTGCAAGGAAGGGGAACCCCCTGGGGGATGGCCCGCTGCATGTCATAGGAAGTGTTCGCTCCCTTGACCGCACCCTGGATTTCAGCAGAACCCCGCCTGGGCTCCCAGCCTCACCACCTCTTTGCTCAGAGAGGCCCCAGGGCCCCCTGCAGGCCCAGCGCAGGGACAGTGGACAGAAGAGCGAACCCGCCAGAGGGGGCGGGACCCAGAGTCACGGCAGGAAGGGGTCTCACAGTGCAGTCGGGGGTGCTGGGCCTCCACACGCCTTCCCCCGCAGAGCCTGGAGCTCCACGCATGAAGCAGTGGCATCTGAGGTCTGGCCCTGCTCTGCCCTGTGCGGGGCTGGCCCGGTAACCCACGGCCCCTACCATCCGCTAATGCTCGGGAAGGCTCTGGAGAGCGCCTTCGGTTCACCTTTGCTCGTATTAAAATGCTGACTTGAGATTTTGGTTGTGCCAAGGGGAAGGCAGCCTGGGCCAAAGGGACACTGTCCCTCCTGGCATGCCGGGACCTGGAACTGTGGTTGAAAACCTGGCCTTAATTGGAACTATCACCTGTGTGCGCCCAAGTCTGGCTTTAATCCTTTGTGGCACGTTTGCTGAGACTCAACCACCGCAGGTGAGGATGGCGGCCAAGCTCACCCGCCAGGCGCCTGCTCTTCCCCTGGGCTCCGAGGAGGGTGAGCCAGGGAGCTTCTCCGTCTCCACACCTCCTCTGTTCCCTCTTGAACCCGGACACTGTTCTCCTGAGAGCCAAGTGCACACGGGTTGGGCTTGAAACGTGAAGGCCTTGGTGGGCTCCGGCCTGCGTTTCGACCACATTGGTGTCGTTGCACCCCTGCTCTCACCAGCTTGGGGAACATCCTGGGGGAGCATCCCCCCTGAACACATAGCAGCCATTCACCTGCCTCTCAGGGCCCCTCACGTCAGGAGGGGATGCTGGGCCCCGCCCACCCCGTCTGCTCCTCACGCCGGTGGGTAAACTGAGGCAGGCGGGGCGCGAGCCATCCCGGGACCTTCATCTGGAGCTTCAAGACCAGCATCCCTCGGGCTGACCTCCAAACAGGCACACACGTCACCGTCCACCCTAAGGAAGGCGGCCAAGGTGGCCTGACCTCCCCACCTGCCTCGTCAATGCGGTTGCCTTTGATTACAGCAACTTCATGAACCATCTTCAAATTGTCAATATTTTAGTTTCTCAGGAATCTCCATATGTGTTTTCTCTCCTGTAATTTCCAGTAATTATGCATTCCTTAGTCTTCCGCACGACAGAGAACGACCCAGACACCTGTCAACACATCCCTCTGCTGCCATGTCTTCCTGTGAGAAAACATGGAGATGAATCACACTTCAGAATCATTCTTGACCCTTGAACTGATTGTTCCTCATGGCTCCCTTTAACCCCGCCTCAGCTCCGTGAGCGTGTGCAGTCTCCTCTGCGCCCGTTTGCGCACCTCCGGTAACTGCAGTTCTTGGGCATCAGGGCGCCAAGTGCTTCACTTTGCTCTTTTATCTCATTTAATCCCCACAATGATCCAAGGCCATTCCCATCTTACAAAGGAGGACACTTCCACCCAAAGAAATTAGTAAGTTGCAAGTGTGGTCGTTTCCTCGAGCTGCTGTAGCAAAGTACCACGACTATGTACTGACTTCAACAGCTGGACTTCATCCTTTCACGGCCCTGAGGCCGGAAGTCAGGGCGCAGGGCTGCCCGAGGCTCCAGGGAAGGTTCTGGTCCCCCCTCGACATCTGGAAGGTCTCTGGCTGGGGGCATCACGACGCCAGTGTTCACACTGTGCTCTCCCTGCTTGAGTGTCTGCGTCCAAATTTCTCTTTTTTATAGGGACACGATCATAATAAATTAGGGTCCACCCAACTCAACTCTGACCTCATCTTAACTAATTGCATTGGCAAGACCTTACTTCCAAAGAAGGCCACATGCTGAGGCACCGTGAGCTATTAGGGCTCCAACATCTGAATCTGGGGCCATGCAATCCTCCCCTAACACCAGGGTCAGAGTGGGCGAGTGACAGAGGCCCCGCAGTCCACTCCAGACTATGCAAGGCAGCCGGGCTGCATCTGACTTTAGCCTGAACCCCAGGAGGTCACCTGCCACTCACCTGACATGGTCCTGAAGTGGTGCAGAGGACACCTGGGGTCAGAGCCTGGGCTGGGGCTGGCTCACCATCACTCCCCCGTGGGCTGCCCTTGCTCCCACGGGGGTCGTCTAGTCGCTGCTGTTTGGAGGGCTCCCCACCGTAACACGCTCGGGTTCAGCATTCACGTGGCCCATCCACGGGGAGCAGTGTGGCTCGTGGGAAAGTCTGCTGAAGACACCCAGCTGGAGATGTCTTTTCCAGAAGCATTACCTGATTTATTTTTCCAAAGGAAAGCAAAAAAAAAAAAAAGGGAGGGCGGCAGGGCCGGGACCCCAGAGGAAACAGGAAGTAGGTGGAGGCCACCAGGCGTGACCCTGCAGGCCCGGCTCCTGTAAGGTGATCAGTTGTTGGGAGGAGAAAGCAGGGCAAGTCTGCAAATCACAGGCCATGATGACAGGAAGGGCTTTGTCAAAGTCAACACCCTGTGCCTCTGAGGAAGGCGAGCAGAGACGGCGGGGCAGGAGGTTTACAGCCTAGAGGCTTCCCCAGCACGGTTTTCTTTGGAGTGGGCTTGGCATGGAGATGGCACGGGGAAGGACACAGGCCCCTGGACAGCACGAGGAGAGACGCAGGCCCTAGGATGGCACAGGGAGGGGACGCAGGCCCCTGGAAGGCACGAGGAGGGACATGGGTCCCTGGACGGCACGGGGAGGGATGCCAAGGGCTGTGGGATTGGTGACCAGCTGGTGGGATGGATGGAGGGCCTGTGGAGGGAGGTGAGTCACGGCTCCCACCTGTGTCCATTCTCCTGCTGGAAGGGCCCTGATTGGAGGCAAGACACAAATAGCAGCACTGGAAGGATTCCTAACCCACCTTTCCCTGAAAGGGTTTCTTCTTTTCAGAAGTGAAGGGAGCCCGCAGGGAAGAAAGACAGAATGGAGCTCTTTCAAAGGAGCAGAGAGAAGAAGGGATTCCAGGAGGCACAGAGAAGCTGGTGGACTTTCTAGCAGCTGAAGTGAAAGGGGTGTTTGTTGCATGGACTTCATTGCCTTTCAACGAGAATGAAACATGCTTTGGGAAACGGACCATCAGCACCAGGGCCTCCATGTACCAGACCCCTGGCGGAGCACAGCGGATCTGCGCAGGCTTCTGGCAGGACGGCAGTGCCCCAGAGGGGACAGCACAGCAGGAGCGGCAACGCCACGGTCCGAAGAGAGACTGTGTTACGTGGATGATTCTGGAAATGAGCTCCTGCAGCTCCCGTCAGCAGCCAGGCACTCTAGCGCCCACTCGAGGCGGGGTGAGAGCTCGGAGGGTCTGGCTGCCGACTGTGACTGTGTCCCAGAAGAGCGGGGGACACCGCGGATCGCCGGCCTTTCTTGGAAATGCACGCAGTAACAAATTAAACGTGCAGTAGGAATTGGTTGCAGGCCAGGTACTTTGCTTTCTGGAGATCCAACTGTTTTAGCCCGGTATTTATGCCATTGTTTCGACCACGGAATCACTCCCCCCTCCACGTTTCTCAAAAGATATATCACGAACATCTCATGAGCCAGTTCAGAGCCATCTACTTGAGGGCAAATGGATTCTGCTGCTACTTAAAATGGGAGATATCTACATAATTTTCAAAACTTTTTTTCAATTTGAAAGTAAGAATTGAAAAAAATTTAATTTACATTTTTGAGATATAACTGATATATAATATTATATTAGTTTCTGGTGTACAACATAACTTAATTTTCATTTTAAAATTAAAATTTTAAATTAATTCAATATTAATTTAACCTATAAGGAATTTTAAAAGTACAGAACGATGTATAATGCAAAGTACTTCTTCCTACCTTGTATTAAGGTTCTCCAGAGAAACTAATAGGAGATGTGTGTGTGTATCTACCTACAAATAGATAGGGAGAGAGTCAGAGACAGAGACAGAGAGAAACGGAGAGACAGAGACAGAGACAGAAAGTATTTAAGAAATAGTGGCTGCAAAAAAAAATAAAAAAGAAAGAATGAAATGGCTGCAAATTTCTCAATATGATAAATTCATTCAACAAACCCAAAAGCAGACTAAATGAAAAGCAGACTAAAGCACTTCATATCCAAATTGCTGAAAACCAATGGTGAAGCAATAATCTTACAAGCAGCTAGAGAAGACACAATGTGTACAGAGAACAGGGGCAGGAATGACAACAGACTTGTAAAGACCACAAGAGCTAGAAAACAGTGAAGATGCATCTTTAAGGACAAGGCAGGGGTGGGGGACCCTGTTAAACTAGAATTATTTACCCCCAAAAAAGTACTTTCCAGAAAATAAGGTGAATTTTTTTTAGATAAACACTGAAAACATTTACAGACCTGCACCATAAACAGTTAAGGGAGAGTGTTCCGTTAGAGGAATGTGCTGCAGGTGACAATGTGGATCTACACAAATGAAGAATGCCAAACTTGGCACGTATGCAGGTGAACAGGAAAGATCTTTCTCTTAGTCTCTTAAAAAGATAATTCGTAGTAGTTCTCTGTGTAGTGTCAACAACAAAAATAAAGTTAAAAATAAGATTTAAAAGATAATTGACTGTTTAAAGCAATAATGATAACAGTGTATTGTAGGGTCTATAGAATGTATGGAGATAAAATGCATGACAACAATAACACAAAGGGCAGGCGGTGTGAATGGGGAGTGTGCTCTTATAAGGGTCTTGCTCCAAACATGAAGTGTTTATTATTATTGGAAAGTAGACTAGGATATATTAAAATCAACACCGTAAGCCTTAGAGCCACCACTAAAAGTAAAACAAAGACCTATAGCTAATAAGCAAAGTATGGATAAAAAAGGAATTTTTTTTAAAGCTCAAAGAAAAGACAGAGAAAGAAAAATGAACCAAGAACTGACGGAACAAGTAGAAGGCAAATAGCAAGATGGTAGATTTAACCAGCTATGTAGGTAGTTACATGAACTGTGAAGCATCTAACACACCAAATAAAAGTAAAATATTTTCAGATTTCATGGAAAAACAAGATGCTAAAATTTATGTGGAACTGAAAATAACCTAGAATAGCCAAGACAATTTTGAAAAAGAACAAAGTTGGAGAACTTACACTATTTGATTTCAAAACTTGCTATAAAGCTACTGTAATCAAGACAGTGTGGTATTGGTGTGAGTTGGCTGGGCAGAACAGAAAGTCCAGAAATAAGCCTTGTATTTATGGTCAACTGATGTTAGACAATGAACCCACACAATCAGTGGGGATAGTTGGATAGCCATATGCAAGAAAATAAACGTAAACCTTTACTTTACACCATGTACAAAGATCAACTCAAGGTGTAGGAAAAACTTCAATGTAAGAGCCTAACCTACAAAACTTCCAGAAGAAAACAGGTAAAAATCTTATGACCTGGGTTTAGGCAAAGATTTCTCTGATATGCCACCAAAAGCATGATCCAAGGAAGAAAAAAAATCGATAAATTTGCTTCATCATAATTAAAAACTACTGTTCTTTGAAAGACACTGTTAAGAAAAAATAAAATAACAAGTTATATGTTGGTAGAAAACATTTGAAATATACATATTTAAAAAAATAAGAATTGTATCCATAATATATAAAGAGCCTCATTACTCTCTAATAAGATAAACAGCCTAGTTTTTTTTTTTAAATGAGCAAAATAGTTTAATAAACACTTCACTGAAAGGGCTAAAGCAATGAAAATAAACATATGAAAAGATGCTTAACATCATTAGTGATTACGAAAATTCAAATTAAAACCACAGTATACTACTCCACACTCACTAGTAGTGGGCAAATTAAAAAAATAAAAATCTGACAATACTAAGTGTTGTTGAAAATGTGGAGTAACTAGAATTTTCATATACTGTGGATAGAAATGCAAAATGGTACAGACCCTTTGGAAAACACATGGCTTTTTTCTTAATAAAGCTGAACATACACTTACCACACAACTAGCAATCTCATTCCTAAGTGTTTACATAAGGGAGTGAAAACGTAAGTTCACACAATGTCTTGAAAGCAAATGTTAATATCAGCTTTATTCATAATATTCAGGCACTAGACGTGACTCAAATGACCGTCAGCTGCTGAGTGGATCAACAAATGTGGTCTCTTCCTAAGATGGGATACGGCTCTGCCACAGAATGGGTGAAGGGATGAACTACTTACTGATCCTTGCAGCAAATTGGTGCATCTGAAAAACACTATTCTCAGTGAAAGAAGCCAGACACGAATGATTACGTACATACAGTATGATGCCATGTATATAAAATTTATATAAAATTTTAGAAGAGGCAACAGAATGGTAACAGAAAGAGAGGTGGTGGCCAGGTCCAGAATTTAGGGAGGGGACTGACCGTGAAGGGCCAGGAGGAAACTTCTGGGAGATAGAAATGTTCTGTTTATTGATTGCAGTGATGATTTCATGACTGTAAAATTGCACTTCCCCAAAACTCTGAATGTTACAGTGAAAACTGTCGAATTTCCTTACACATAAATTACCATCGATAAAGCTGATTTTTTAAAGCAATAGACTGTTTGTAGCTTTTTCCCAGCAAGCTCTCTTGGGACACACCCCTTGGGAGCCCAGGGCCGACGTGTGAGAAGCCCCTGTGCCTGAGAGGCCGCATAGAAAGTCATAGGGAGAGGCCTCGAAGCTCCGCCTTCTCCACTGCAGCCCCCAGACCCACGCCTGAGGATGCCTGAGGGTGACGCCGCCCCAGTATTTGAGCTGTGCCCATGGACCCCTGCCTAAATTGCAGGTTTGCAAGCGGAATCCACATCACTGGTTTAACCCACCAAGTTTTGAGGTGGTTACACAGCTGTGGATGACTGGGACCACTGGGGAAGGTCTAACAAGTGAAAACCAACCCCACTGCTCATCAGCATGGCCACAACACCTTCTTTGTCTCAAAAGTATCACTTCTCACCCCTCCACCCTGACCTAGAAATACAGCCCCGTGAGTGTCTGCATTTAGTGCAGGCATAAGACAAGAGACCAGACATACAGATCAATGGAATAGAATTGAGTCCAGAAATAAACCCACATATTCATAGTCAATTGATTTTTGACCAAGGCACCAAGATAATTTAATGAGGGGAGGGGCAGTCTCCAACAGATGGTGTTGGGACAACTGGATATTCACATGCAAAGGAATGGAACTAGACCCCTACCTCATATCATATACAAAAATTAACTAAAAAAATAAATCGACAACCTGATGTAAGAGCTAAAACTATAAAACCCTTAGAAGAGAACACAGGAGTAAATCTTCATGACTTTAGATTAAGAAATGAATTCTTATATAGAAAAGAATGGGAAACAAAAGAAAAAAATCAGTAAACTGTACTTCACCAAAATTAAAAACTCTTTTGTTTAAAATGACACTCTCAAGAAAGTAAGAAGACAACCCACAGAGAAAATATTTGCAAATCATATATCTGATAAGGAACGTAATACCTAGAATATGCAAAGAACTCATAATTCACTAACAAAGACAAAAACCCAATTGAAAAATGGTCAAAGATTCAAATTGTTATTGCTCCAAAGAAGATATACAAATGGACGATAAGCAATGAAAAGATGTTCAACGTCATTAGTCACCAGGAAAACATGTATCAAAGCCACGAGAGAGGGCTTCCCTGGTGGCGCAGTAGTTGAGAGTCCACCTGCGATGCAGGGGACGCGGGTTCGTGTCCCGGTCTGGGAAGATCCCACATGCCGCGGTGCGGCTAGGCCCGTGAGCCATGGCCGCTGACCCTGCACGTCCGGAGCCTGTGCTCCGCAACGGGAGAGGCCACAACAGTGAGAGGCCCATGTAACGCAAAACAAACAAAAACAAACAAGCAAAAAAAACACGGGAGACACCAGCTCACACACATGAGAACGGCTGTCATCAAAAGACAGATAATGGGCTTCCCTGGTGGCGCAGTGCTTGAGAGTCAGCCTGCCGATGCAGGGGACACGGGTTCGTGCCCCGGTCCGGGAAGATCCCACATGCCGCGGAGCGGCTGGGCCCGTGAGCCATGGCCGCTGAGCCTGCGCGTCCGGAGCCTGTGCTCCGCAACAGGAGAGGCCACAACAGTGAGAGGCCCGCGTACTGCAAAAAAAAAAAAAAAAAAAAAGACAGATGATAAGTATCAGCAAGGATGTGGGGACGCCCAGAGCCCTCGTCCATTACCGATCGGAATGTAAAATCGTGCAGCACCTTTGGAAAATGGGTTTGGTAGTGCCTCAGAGTCACACGGAATTACCATATGGTCCAGCAAGCCCACACCTAGATAAATACCCAAGAGAAACAGAAATGTACTTCCACCAAAAATGTGTCCAACAAGGCTCATAGCAGCACTATTCACAAAAGCCAAAAATCGGCACCACCCATGTGTCCACTGACACGGATTTCTCCCTGACCAAACTCTGCTCTGGGTCCCCTGAGCTGGGTTTCAACCAGGCCTCGACTTTGGGGCTTCTCCGTTCACCTCTGCGTTGTCCAAACTGAGCAAGAATCCTGATAAGTCAGTTCAGTCAGAACCCCACCAGATCTGATCACCCTCAGCATCGAATCGGGATCTCACCCCCCACCTGCAGGTGATGTCTGAGCGCCTGGCCTGCCCTCAGCCAGGATCCCATCAGTTTGGTTTAGCCAGAACGCCCATCACCACAGATGTTTCCTTCTCGTGGTTTTCTGTGCACAAACTCCCACCAGCTCCTCGGCTATAAATTCCCACTTTTCCTTGTTGTATTTGGACTTGAGCCCCATCTCCCTCCCCCTCTGTGAAGCCGCACAGTAGGTGGTCTCTGCGCCTGCAGTGGCCCTGAATAAAGGCTGCCTTCCTGTGCTTGAGCAAGTGTCATAAATAACCCCCCAACGGACGAGGAGGGTGGCACAGCACAGGGTAGTGCTCACCACGGTGTGCTCTTCTGCAGTAAAGGAGTGAAGGTCTGATTCATGCGACAGCAGGATGCACCTCAGAGATGTCAGCCGCATCAAAGTAACAAGTCACAAAAGCCGAACATGCTGTGACTCTGTGCGTAGGGACCATCCAGAAGGGGCAGGTCTACGGAGACACAAAGTGGACGAGGGGTTGGCGGGGCTGAGGGAGGAGTGACGGGGAGTGAGAGCAGGGCGTCTGCCTGAGGGTGATGAACATGCTTCAGGATGAGACTGTGACGGCTGCACACCTCTGGAGGTGTACTAAAAACCACCGGACTGTGCACTTTAAATGCGTGAATGTGTGGCACGTAAACCAGATCTCAGGAAAGCTGTTAAAAAAAAAAAATCTCGTTGAAGAACACTCATTAAATTAAAAAATATTTATAGACAGGAACTTCTACAACTTTTTAAAAGAATACGAGTGTTCCCCAAAATGTTAATGTGTGTTTTGCAAAAAAAAGAAGAGAGCTCCATGCAAGTAAGATCAGGAAGTGCTGGCTAAAAATGTCCAACAGGTGCCTGCTGCACAGGCACGTGGCTTTCAGGGCAGCTGCAGGGCCAGGTCTTTTCCACAGAACGTGGTGTGGGTAGTTGTGCACAGAGACGTGTAAGTTCACCACTGGGGGCCGGGAAGACGGGGTGGTGGGGGATGATGCTTTTGCTTTCCACTCACGACAAGCTGAGCTCCTTTCCCAGGAGGCAGGCTGCTGAGGCCACTGGGCTCAGACACCCTCCCTGGGGACCTCGTCTGTTCTCCACGTCTGTTCTCCATACTGCTGCTGGAGCAAACCACGGCAGCCTGAAGTCCTGTAAGTCAGGTCAGAGGCAGAAATGTCCCCTTCTAAGTACAAGGCCTCTAGAAAGTGTCAAATAGTCAGGAGAGCTCGCCTGCAGCCCCTGGTCTGCTTTCGGCGGAAGTGCCACATCCTTCCCGCCTCCCTGCCCTGTCCTGCCCTGGCCCTGAGCTCCCCCGCGACTTCTGAGGTCTCCCTCACCACCCTCATCCTTTCAGAGCCTGCTCTGCGCTGCGCTGAAGTGTTAAGTGTGCTACATCGCGCCACCTGCCATCTGCTAGGCTCAGAACCCGGGTGAGCACAGCACCAAGGGCGTCCTTCCAGCTGCAAAGCCGTGAGAGCCACAGAGCTCCCGGGAGGGCACAGAGTAGCAGACTCTCCAGGGGAAAGGGAAGCTGCGGCACCTGATCGCAGAAACGAGCTTCTGCGAAATTTTGAATGCGCGCGAACGGCCGAGCAGCAGGCTGGAGAGTGGCAGACAGGACAGAGCTGGCCTCTGGTGCAGCCGCGCAGACAGACGGGTGGGCCAGGCCTCCAAGGGCCAGATCAGGGGGACATCCACGCTGTCTCCATCCAACAGAGAGGACCCGAGAGGTCATCGGGTTGGCCAGTGCCAATTGTGGACCAACCTCCCTGCTCCTGAGGGCGTTCAAGACCCAAGGCTGCCGGAGTCACGGTCCACAGGGAGAAGCTGTGTCTCGGATTCTGGGAGGACCATGGACAAAGCGGGGGAGCCGGACTCTGAAACGCAGACCCGGAGCAGAAGCCCCCACTCACGTCCGCCCCGCGAGCTGGCTGCCAACCCCGGGGTTTCCAGGGGCCTCTGGGAACATCTGCTGAATGGAGGGTGGTTCAGAGTTTAAGTGGACACGTCTTGAGTATGTCCTGCACCGCTGTTAATGGAGTTCACATGAAGGGAATTCAATTTAAGTCAAGTTGGCAAAGATTTCCTGAGTCCCCAATCCAAATAAGGCTCTGAAAAGGCCGGGACAAACAGCTCTTAGAGAAACGTATGTGCTTGTAGACTTCAAATGGCTGGCTTGGTGTTAGGAGTAATGGAAAACTTGTTCTCACTTCTCCAAATAATCAGAATTAATTTAAGATTTGATGGCAAACTGAGTAAACTGGAAAGCAGGAAACATGGAGAAATAACTAACCATAACAGACATGCAGTTACATTTAACTCATGCTAAGTTAAGAAAGAAAGGGCTTCATCTAGGAAGCTAAGTAATTCCACAATGTTAGTTAAAAGTGCTGCTTTCGTGTGGCTCTGAAGAGCCTTCCTGTCACTCCCCATCTCACCCCTCACCAGGTCTGCTGCCTGGGGCTCTGACGTCCCGAGGGAGGGGAACAGAGGGCTGTCGGTACCACTGACCACAGAGGGAGGGACGCAGGGACCGGGACCCCTGTCAGGAGGCAGGATAACCTCATCACTCATCTTCTGAAATTCACTTGGAAAAATAATCTTGAATAAAAACATCTCATTGTCTAGTTTAGTTCTTAAATACCAGGTATTTTTCCTCCCACAGATGGTTAAAGTAGAGACCGCTCAAGGCAAATCTGCTCTGATGGGTGAAAGGCAGGGCCCAGGAGTGTGTGCACGCATGGTCGTCCCAGCCTACATCCCCACCCCTTGGCGGCACCCACATTCCATTGGAGGGTTGCCTTCCCCACTGTGGACGGTCCCCCAGGAACCCGGCACCACCCCCACCAAGGGTCAACGGGCCAATCCTTTAGGATTTGCTCTCCTGGGACCTGGCGGCACTGCAAAGGGCTTCCAGTCCTGGCTTCCTGGCAGGACTGCCGAAGGCCCTGCTCCGGGCGGCACCCTGAGACGTGGGACCTCTGTCCTCCCGAGTCCATCCTTCCGTCCACTCCAAGATACCAGGGCGCGTGGGCAGCCGTGCGAGTGAGCCTGGAGGCAGGTTTTTCACCCCATAGAGCTTGAGGGGCAGGAAGAGATGCCAGGGGCGATGGAAAAGCTTGTTATCTTGATTATGGTGATGGTTTCATGGGTATTCGTGCACATCAAGCTGATCAAACCCCACACTTAGTTATTACACTTCTTTTACTCCCTGGTGACACTGTGGAAGCTGGGGCAGTGGGATGAGAAGAGAGGAGAGGCCGGCTCCACAGATCGGAGACTCATGTCTCTGTCTGGGGTTCACGGGCATCATTCAGGTAGAGAAGCAGGCATTTGAGCAGCTCTTCTTTCTCTCCACATCGGGATTGGCAACGGGATTGCAGACTCTGCTTGTAGAATCAGCCCAAGCGCAAAGGCAATCACTCAAAAGCAGAGCAATTTCAGGGACTAGAAAGTTTTGCCTTTTGGAGGATAGAAAGGGGCTGGAGACCCAGGCTTGAACACGTAGGCAGTCGGCGGGGAGAAGAGAGAGGTGGGCTGAGCGGGGAGGTGCAGACAGAGAGTTTTCGGGTCCCTGAGCTCGTGGACAGGAAGTGGGGTCCCAGCAACAGTGACACAAAGAGGGGAGTGGTCCCCGAGAGGCCACTGACGGGGCCCACACCTGCTCGTCTGTCCTCAGCGAGGGTCTCGGGGGTGGGGGAGGCCAACAGAGGTGGGTGCAGGCTGTGCAGATGTGCATCTCCGCCCATCCGTTGAATGGGGCCGGGGGACGACCGTCAGCGAGACAGCACAGCAGCCCTCCACTCACACACTGGCTGTGCTGAGCCGCCAGCGCCTAGAGACAGAAGGTGCGGCTTTACTGATCCCTTCTTTACCTGCTCTGTGTTGGATGTATTTACAACCCCAGCTAATTTCTGCCCTTCCGGGGTGCTGCGGCCCCTGGGACCCCAAATCATCCCCAAGGGCCCAGATCTGGGAGGCGGAAGTTCCACTGAAGCATGTGAGAGCCTGGTGACAGCGGGCAGTCTCGCCCACCTTGAAATCTGTTTTGTGAAATGTGGCATTTACCTATAATTTATGCACAGTTGAAGGTGTGAACCTAAATATGAAGAACATAGAGCAATATCCCAGCTCCCAGGAAACATCTAAAATCACTCACTCTTCACTTAAGTTTAGTCACAATGAGAAGCCCTTTCAAAAACGTTGGCATCTCAGAGCACTTGAGAATCTCAGATTTTCCCTGCTACCCGGCATGAGTTAAGAACAGCAGCCTGGTGATTGCTGCGGGGGAAGCTTCGTGGACGAGGAGCCGGGAGGCCAGAGCCTGGACGCCAGCTGCCCAGCACAGGCCGCACAGCCTCGAGCTGGTCTCTCCTCTCAGGGTGAGGGGGCCTCTCCTTGAAGGAATGGGAGCCCTACCGGCATCAAACGAGGCCGTGTGCACAGTCGCGGGACAGGCGCCTGCGCAGGAAACGTGCCCTCTTTCTCTGAGCTCTGCCCGCCGTTTCTCCTAAAACATCCCCAGTTACATTTTTCTGGTTAAGCAATAAGCAGTGATGACTATTTTAAATTTAAAAGAATTTCTCAGACTATAGTGTGGAAGCCATTAAATTCACTACTTACAGCCGCTGCTGATTTCATATCTGATAAGTTTGTGTAAAGATCGAGGAACAGAAAACTGTCTCCAGCACACAGTGACAATCCCCATGAGAACAGACATGTGGGCCGGTGTCCGCCGGGCGGAGGGCCGGGTCTCGTGGCTGGTCCCCCGAGTGTGTGAGGCCCATGGCAGGTCCCCGAGCATCTCGGAAAGCGGGAGGCTCTGTGACCCCCTTCACGTCTGGTGGGGACAAAGTCAGGAACGGCTGTGTCTCTTGTAAACTCCCTTCTACAAGTTCTCCCCAAACCAAGACACCGACAGTGGGTCCTGGGGGGAAAGGTGAGGTCATGGTTCATTTTACACAGACGCACAGATGCTCACACATTTTTACCTTCCAAATTCTCTGAGAAGAGTGTACATCACCCTCACCGTCATCCAGCCAGAGGAAAGAAAGAGGATTCCAACTCTGTCAACAGTCAGTGGCACAGACACGCAGGTACGTCTGCGTACACACATGCGAGAGCGTGTGCCCGTGAACGGAAGCAAATAGTTGGGAAACGTGGCCCGTTCTCAGGGCTCAGGGTGTTATCATCCTTCCGTGACGCGCACTCCTCGTCCAAGCCCACCGTCGCCCCGGAGGCAGATGCGCCGCGGCGGGGGTGGGCCGTGGGTGCCCGGCTGCGGCTTAGGGAGCTGAGGCGGGCTTTCGGAGGACAGAGCCAAGTTGTGCCCATCTCTCTCTGCCTGGACCTGGCACCACGATGGGCACTTACGAACGGGAGCGGGTGAAGGCGACCGTCCATGAGGGGGCACAGCCGGGTGACGTCTGCCACCTCGTGAAGTTCCGATGAATAATACGCCCCCTGCTTCCTGGAGAACAGAGGCCCCTTGGAGAGCTGGCCGCAGGAAACGGCCTCCGCTCTGCTGGGCGGATCTGACCCAGGTCCCAGCTCACGGCTGGCGGTCGTGTCGTGTCATCCGTAATCCTGTGGGTCTCTACCTGGACAGCGTCACACGGGGCTGTCGTGCAAGACTATTTCTGCCTAGAGCTCCTCCCCATCTGGGTCAGCGGCCGCTCTGTACCCGGGTCCTGCTGGACGGTCGTCCCCCCTTGGTCTCTCTGTCAGGCCCACCTGCCCCAAGTTGAGCCCCTCCCCCACCCGTCAGTGCTGCGTCCAAAAGGCCCCGAGACGCCTCCCCTTCTCCTTCTGCAGCCTCCACCCTGACTCCTGCGGCTTTGACCTCCCCCAGACCATCCTTAAGGAGCTCCCCGCTTCCTGTCTTCCCTTCTGTGACCCACGACGCGCATGTGCAACCACAGTCTGTTTCCTAAAAGTAACGCAGGCATGGCCGTCTGCCTTCTGTGTAGCCCTTTGTACTTAGAACAAAATCCAGATCCCAGTGGCCATGCAGGGCTGGCCCGTCAACATCTCCAGGCTGGCCAAGTGTCCACGTCCCACCTTGCTCTGTGTCTCTCCAGCACACCTGCTTCTCCCCACCCTGGTCGGCCCGCTCGTCCCTGAGGGGCCAGTAAACCTCAGTTCCGTGAAGGGCCCTCAACCTCACGCAGGCCCCAGTACGAAGCCTGTACTGTTAGCCACACTGCTACAAATGTGTTTGCTTTATTTGACTAACGTCTACCTCTCCCGTTGGACCAGAAGCTGCACAGGCAGCCAAGGTCTGAGCTGTCCCCACTGTGCACCCAGTACCCTTCCCAGCACCTGTGCTTGGTGAGGGGTGAGCGGTGACAGGTGACAGGGCTGCAGCATGGTGGACCCAGAGCTGACTGTGGGCGGGACACTTCCCTGGCAGAAGCTCGAGATAGAGCTCAGTTCTGTAAGGATGAGAAGAACCGACTGACCCTCTCCAAGGGTGCACATCGTATTATGCAAAGTCTTGAACCAAACACACCAGAAGGCACTGTGGTTATGACAGGCAGCACTTGGGTGCACTGCTCAGGACTGAGGTGTATTGTCTCAGCTGATTTCCCAAGGACCCTGTGAGGCCAGTGTGACATGAGGCTCACAGTGAGGAGAAACTCACAGGTGGGTATCACTGACTCACAATCACAGATGCACGAAGAATTTCCGAAGGCGCTCACTTCGACAGCACATAGGCTAAAATTGGAACGATACAGAGAAGATTAGCACGGTCCCTGGGCAAGAATGACGTGCAAGTTTGTGCAGCGCTCCATACGGTAAGTCCCCTACATACGAACCTTCAAGTTGCGAACTTTCCAAGAGGGGAACGTGCGTTTGCATGTCCAATCACGTAAGTTAGTTCACGTGTCTGGCGTACGTTGTCACGTGCGTGTATCCTCTACAACTGGTTGTGCTTTTGTGTACTTTACTGTACAGTACTGTATAGAGTACAGTAGTGCAGTATCTTTATTTCAAGCCCAGGATGTCCGGAAGCAAGCGTAAAAGCAGCAGTGATGTAGCTGGTACTGCTTAGAAGCGCCAAGAGAGACAAGAGGAGGAAGACGTAACTGAAGAACTGAAGAGATTCACGACGCAGGAAACGGCAAGGGGATTTTCTTCATTTGAGGAGGCGCTGTTAGTTACCGAGGCACAGGACCCGAACCTACAACAGTGCACAAAGGTGGCAGCAGCCGTTCAGAATGCAAACCAGTGCTACCGTGTCATCTATGACGAGAAAAACAGAGCTGCGACCCAGACATCACTCGATGGTTTTTCAAGAGGGTGGATAGAATTGAGTCCAGCAAGGAACCAGAACCTGTGCCATCAGTGTCAGGCGTGAGTGACATTGCAGGTCGCCCTCCGTCTCCTATGACTGACGATCCTTCAACTCTACCGTGTCCCTCCTCCTCTCCCTCCTCCAGTCAGTAGCTCTTCTCGCCTGTTCACTCGATGCCAGCTCTGTATGCCAGCTGTTGTACTGCACTGCTGTACTTTTCAAGGTACTGCACTGTAAGATTAAAAATGTTCTCTTTATTTTTTGTGTTTGTTTGTTTTTTATGTATTATTTGTGTGAAAAGTACTATAAACCTATTACAGTACAGTACTGTAGAGCCAATTGTGCTAGCTGGGTACCTAGGCTGACTTTGGTGGACTTATGAACGTGCTCTGTGAATGAAACATTTTTATGTAGGGGACTTACTGTATTTAAAAAAAAAAAAAAGAATTTCTGAAGGGAACTGATGAGATGCCCCCTCCTCAGCCTGAGGCTGTGTTACTGTGTGTTCTATGGATTGTCCTTTTGTCCGGGGCACTTGAACTTCAGTATAGATAAATTAAATAAATCTTAAGAGATAAATTTGATAGCTTTGTACATATAAATAGATCTGCTTTTCTCCAAAGAAGGTTGACTGTTTCCTGGGTGTCAAGGCAGAGAGACAGGCACAGCAGGACCAGCCCCCAGAAAGCTCGCATCCACCAGGGGTGAGCATGTGAATAAAGGATTAAAGCACAGCGGGGGACGCCCAGGAAGGGCCGGCCAGGGCTCGGAATTGGGCAGAGGAGGGCAGTGGACATTAAAATGCATCCACTCTTCCGCTATCCTTTCTTCTCCACAGCGTCCACTGTTTCCTTGGGGATGATGTACCCTTTCGCTGGGTGAGTCTTAGAGGGACAGTGGATCTGGGTCCCTGCCCTCCCCCCAGAAGCCTCAGCACCACCAACTCCTTCTGGAGTGCGACCCTGCCCCTCGAAGGGTCAGCATTGGACCGTGTCACCCGTGCCCAGGGCTGTCGTCCGCCTGCCTCTGGGTCAAGGCCACCGTCCAGTCTGTTCTCACCACAGGACCACCCAGCTCTCCGGGGCTCGGGCCCACCTCCTCCCAGCTTCCTGTCCATTCTGCGACTGCGAGTGTCCCACCGACAATTTCCCTTTCACTTCGGTGTCTAAGTCGTCTCCGTTTCGTGCAACTAAACCGTCTAATTATTAAGGGGGCTGAGGTGCGGGGAGGACCTGGGGAGGCCACTCAGGAGCAGGGCCGCGCGGGGAGGGTGCGGGGAAGGTCTGTGGACGAGCCGGAGGAGGGGCGGGACGCGGCACGGGAGCCTGGCGTGCGGGGGGTGGCTCCGGTGTTGGCCTGTTTTCCATGGACGGTGGGAGGGAGGGGCTGCGCTGGGCTCGTTTCAGCTCAGTGTCGGTGCTTCTCCCCCGGCCACCCCCCAACAGCGGCTGTAATCCTTTGTGCATTTTTTCCAGCCTTCAGGAGATTCTCTCCATAAACCCCATTTCCCTGCCAACAGTCATGACAAACGGTAGCCAGCCTCGCTCCCAAGAAATGACGGCTGCGGGGGCTCCCTGACCAGCTGCACATGGAGCTGGGGGGCCTCGTGCGGCCCCTGCAGGGCTGTCGCCTGTGCGCAGCCCTCCTTTCCTGTCGGCCCCTCAGCTGCCCCCTCAGCTCCTGGGTGCCATCCCACTCCCCACAGCACCCCGTCCCTGCTGAGCATCTGGAAGGCAGGTGTGTGGACAGGCCTGCACCTGCGATGAGGGGACCGCGCAGGCGCGAGGGCCACGGAAAACAGAGACCGACTCTCTGCAAGGATCTTAAGGCACCACCCGGTCTGAGGGGTCTGCGGTGGGCACAGGGTTCCTTCCTCACCACCCCGTCTGAGGGGTCTGCGGTGGGTACAGGGTTCCTTCCTCACCGCCCCGTCTGAGGGGTCTGCGGTGGGCGCAGGGCTCCTTCCTGACCACCCCGTCTGAGGGGTCTGCGGTGGGCGCAGGGCTCCTTCCTCACCGCCACGTCTGAGGGGTCTGTGATGGACGCCGGGAGCTGGAGGGCTGGGCGAGGGGACCACTGTCTCCAGGGAAGCAGATTAGTGGAGCTGGTGGGTTTATGTGCTGTTTCCGCGGCGGCCCACAGGCTCCCTCAGGGGCCACCGCGGTTCTCATGCATCCGGCCCCAGCCCGGCGTATATGAGGACAAGGCTGGCTTCGAGGCACAGACCCTGGGCAGGGGCTCCTCGGGGGGCGGGTGGTTAATTATGTGCTGCTGGGGAGCGGGGTCTCCCCAAGGCCCCGACCCTGCCCCTGGGTTGCAGCTGCTTGTTTTCAACATTTCTCTCAGGCTGAACGCGAACAGCTTGTCTGCACACCAAGGCAGGCCTGCCGCGTGCTGGTCTGAGGGCCTCGCGCCGGGTCGGGCAGCTCGCTTTCCAGCGGCCTCGCAAGGTGCTGGCTGCCGGGGGGGCGCCCAGGCCAGGCGCCCAGACCCCGAGTGCGCCCACCTGGAGGCCCTGTGCTTCCCTCTCCTTCACCGGCGGAGCCCGCGGCAGCCTCAGGCCCTCAGACCCCCGCGACAGCCTCTCGTTCGTGGGGCCTCTTGCGCTCGCTTTGCTCTGTGGCTTGTGACATGTTTGCCTTGCGGCGATTCTGAGAACAAGCCCTGGGAGCTCGGAGAGCTCGTCTCGGAACCGCCTTCTCCCTGGTGTCCGCCGCACCTGCCCCCGAGTGTGCTCACCTCGGGAGCGAAGGCGCCTCGGCCCCCTCAGCACGGGCCCTCTTCTGGGAGTGAGGCGTCTCTCCCTCTCTGATGGACTTCGGCCGTTGAGACCATCTGCCTGTCTCCGGCAGCTGTGGTTTGTGACTGATGGCCGCCCCGAGCCGCTCCTGGAGACTCGGAGGGGCTCCTGTGACCCTGTGTCTGGGGCTCCCGCCACCTCCCCTGGATCAGGAGGCTCATGAGCGGCCCCGGCGTGATGCCAGCCCCCCCCAACCCCGCCCCCCGCAGAGGGTCAGAGTGCCTGCTGTGCTGCTCTGGGGAGGACTAGGGCCCTCATCCCGGCCACCCCGCTTGGTGAGTCCTCAGTGACTCCTGCTTCCCTCCCCCCTCCCCACCCAGTGTCTGGCTTTGGGCTCCATTCAGAGCAGCCGTTCTCCTTGGCCGTCGGGCCGGGCTGGTTCTGGGCTCTGGGGAGAAGGGCCCCTCTCGTGGGGGATGCCCCAAGCCCCAGGAATGGAGGAAGCAGGGCCGCGGGGACAGGGGAATCTTGTCCTCAAGGGCACGGCCTGATTTTTCCCTGACCTGTGGTGACAGCACGTCGAGGCCCGCAGGACAGGCACAAGTGACACCAGCTCAAGGACTGCAAAGTGGGCCCCAGGAGACTGCAGAGTGGGACCTCCTTCTGCAAAGTCTGAGGCCAAGCAGAACAGGTGGCGATGGCCAAGGCTTGTGTGCGTGTGAGGAGACCGCGGGTGGAAGTAAGCAGGGGCTCAGGCGGACACCCCTCACTGGCCACGAGGGACCCTGGACTCTGCCGTCAGGCACACAGGTGTCCTTTGTGTCTCTGACACAAACATGCAGTAAGAGTCAGGGAGAAAAGGCCACCGGGAAGGGCCAGTGACCCCGAGCTGCTGCCCGTGCTTCTCGTCCCACGGAGAACGCTACTCCTAGGAGCAAGTGTGGGGTTTATCCCCAGGTGGGGCGGCCACTGGCCAGGAAGCTGGTGGGAGGTTGCAGCTGGGTCCCAGCAAGAACCGCTGTGTTAGCTCCCGGCCCAGCGGCACGTGGAGGCTGCAGGGAGTGTGCAGACGCTGGAGGGCCTGGGAGCGTCCAAGCTGCTGGCCTGTGAAGGCTCGCAGCCACCAAGCCCCACACGAGTCAGTCCCAGATGCTGTAGCGGATGCTAAGCCGCAGCCTGAGGCCGTCCCCAAGCCTGAGCCTGGGTGGTCAGCGCGTTCCAGGGTGGGCTGGGGTGTGCGTCCAGGGCAGAGTGAGAGGAGCCCTGTGTCTGCAGAGCCGTGGTGGAGTGGGCTCTGCCTGGGCTAGGGCCTGGGATTCCCCATGCAACGTCCCAGCTCCCCTGGGACCATGAGGTCAGGGCCTGAGGGACCCGAGCACCGACAGTGTGTGCGGTGGGGCCTTTCCGAGAGGCAGGGCCCTGGGGAGGCGACGGGGCATGGGGTGGGGGGCAGGGGAGGGAAACCACTAATTTCACAGCAAGCCCGGCGTGAGCACACGTCCCAGAGTCGTGTTTATTCTCAGGGACTGAAGGCCTTGGGCTCGGGGCTCGCAAAGCCCTCAGGCGTGGCCTCCGGAGGGGGCTGCCCCCGGGGACAGGTGGCAGGCGGCCACGCTCATCCTGCGTGCACACCGCAGCTCCTCAGAGGAGGAGCAGAAATGCAGGCAGGGTCTCAGACCCTCTGCCAAGTCTGCTGCTTGCCCCGGTCCTCCCGGAGGGCGTCCTCCCCTGCTGTTGACAGCCGGTCGTCCCCTTGGGCCCTGGGTGGGGGGGCATGGAGCCACCATCATGTGTCCCTCTTCACCCAGCTGCCCCCAGGCTGTTGGACGTGGCCACTTTGCAGGCCTCCAAGGTGGGCTGGCCGTGGCCCTGCTCCTGACTCCCCGGGCCCCCAGCTCCTGGCCTCTCCTTGGCTGTCCTGTCTCCATCCAGACAGGAAGCCATGGGTTTGTGGCAGCTCAGCCTCTGTCTTCATGGACAGCGCACCCGTGTCCCTGCATTTGCAGCCACGGATCCGGGTCCTGGATGGGCAAGCAGCCAGTGAGTGGACCCTGCAACCTTTATTCTGATTCTTTGCATCTTCCTGTTTGTTTTTGGTGAATGAATGGAATCTTAGATAATTCTCTTTTTTCCAGCACGCGGACGTGGTGCACACCGGGCGCGTCTGTCTGCTGCAGTGTCGGATCCACACTGCTGGTGACGGTCACGGGAGCCCTGGGCCCGCTCCGGGGCCTGTGCCTGCTGTGAGCCCATCCCTCCTCCCGGCCTGCGGC
This sequence comes from Mesoplodon bidens, assembly GCF_964165515.1. NCBI lineage: Eukaryota > Metazoa > Chordata > Mammalia > Artiodactyla > Ziphiidae > Mesoplodon > Mesoplodon bidens. The sequence continues at coordinate 93,814,631 of NC_138168.1, forward strand.
CTTCCTGTCCAGGCAGCAGATGCACTCAGCCTCGCGGGCTGCCCAGCTCTGTCCCAGCTCTCGACTCGGCCATCCCTGAAGCAGCCACAGAGGGGACACGCAGGTGCAGGACTGAAGCTGTGCCAACGACACTTGATTAATGAAACATGCGGTTGGCTGGTGCCGGTGTGTCCACACTCGCATGGCAGTGGGCATCCAGCTGGCGCCGAGGCCAGGTCTCTGACCACAGGCCCAGCTCCCTCCGGGGGCTCGAGAGCTGCACGGGCATCCACGTCTTGTTTTCAATTCGTGCCATTTGTGGTCCCATGGGTGGCCCGTGGCCTGTGAGGTCTGCACTCTGTCTCAGCCGTCCCAGCGAGTTCCCAGCCAGGTCTCAGGCCGGGAGCGCCTGTAGTTTATTTCTCACGCCCGACAGGTGGGACCAAAGCTGGCCCAGGAGACTTTCTTCCTACAGATCCAGGACATAGTCTCTGCTCCCAGCACATAGCAGGCACTTAAAAAATACAGGTTTATGGGCTTCCCTGGTGGCGCAGTGGTTGAGAGTCCGCCTGCCGATGCAGGGGACACGGGTTCGTGCCCCGGTCCGGGAAGATCTCACATGCCGCGGAGCGGCTAGGCCCGTGAGCCATGGCCGCTGAGCCTGCACGTCCGGAGCCTGCACTCCACAACGGGAGAGGCCACAGCAGTGAGAGGCCCGTGTACCGCAAAAAAAAAAAAAAAAAAAAATTAAAAATACAGGTTTAATTAATGAAAAGGGTGTTAGCTAAATAGAGCCATCTAGTTCCATAGCCTATATTTTTTCCTGGGAATTGTTGCCCCAGGCGGGCCTGGAGGTGGCAGCCCTCCCCTTACTGAGGGTCTGGGACCCTCTGCTGAGTCACGACACCTGGACCCAAAGGAGGAGACTGGGACACCCATGTCTTTGACTCTCGGTGACACATTTTGAAACAAACAACAGCTGCCCAGTAACAGCTCCCGCTGGGTAGGTGACCTCTCGCTGTTGAACTGCCGGGGAGGGCCTGGCAGCCGCTCCTTCCTGCGAGGACCGAGCCATGGGGACGTGGCCTCCTTCAAGACGTGCGTCCAGCTCACGTGACCTCTTGTTCTCGTCCTTTCTCCTTCCTGAAGCTGTTGTCTTCCTGATGAACAAAGTAAAGAGAAGTAACTTAGGGAGGCCGAAGGCAACACAGGGGCTAACTCCGATCTCACAGGATGACTCACCACCATGCCTCCCTGGGGACCCTGCAGCCTTGGCCTTCCTTCTTGTCCCTGCCCACTGGCCGCCACCTACTCTCGAGAAGCTGGCAAGGAGCCAGCCCCCTGAGCGGCAGTGTCTGGTGCAGGAGCAGCCGTGAGTGACTGTCCAGTGGACGAGAACTCGGAGCCCAGTGAAGCCCAGACGCTGGGCAGAGTCAGCTGAATGGGCATCAATCAGGTGGTCCAGGGCGGGCTCCCAATCCCTCCCGCCGGCTTCAGTGTTGGCTTCTGTGCTGGAAAGGGCGTCCTCAGTCCTTCGATCTGGGGGTGATCAGCGGCTCCCACCTGACACGAATGTCCTTCGGCTCTGTTTGCCTTTGAAGGGGTCATTATTTACTCTAGTTTAACTTTTCATCATCTAATGTGAGGAGGATGTAGTAACTGCATAGTGATGGCCAGACAATGGATAAGACAGTAAGTTAATCATGAACGTAATACAGCGTCTGCTAAACACCAGCCATTGGGCTGGAGGTTTGTGCATCTCATCCAGCCCGAGAGCAGCCCTGGAAGAGGAAACCCCTTTGGTTCACTGATGGCTAAGTAAGTAGGGCTTCCTCAGTGCACAGAGAGCCCCGGGGGGCCCCGCCTGCAGGCACTGGGTGTTCTCCTGTCTGTCGTCGTCCCTGCATGGGCCGTGACCACGGGGGCGGCGTCCGCCAGCACAGATGCGCCTCTCACCCCCTCCTCACGGCCCTTGTGCGCAGCAAGGTCTGGGGTGACTGCACTTTGGCACATGAGCACCCAGGCCAAGTGTGGGGGCCGGGGTCCTGTCCAGGCAGGCAGTGATGCCAAGAGACCTCGGGCAGCGCTGCACCCGCACTCCGCCAGCCCTCCCGGCCCCGCTTCCAGAGCCCGTGGCCCTGAGCAGGAGGCTCTGGCCGTTCCCCTCACTGTCCTGTCACATAACTTGCTTTATGTTGAAGACAGGGCCAGACCGAGTGTGCCCCAGTCTACCCTGCAGGAGGTCAGCCAGCTGCCCAGCATGGAGACCACCAGGAGGGCTGTCCCCCACCTGTGTCTATGTTCTATGTCTTCAAAGAAAAGGATATGTTACGAAGAAAAAGAGATGAATCTGGGTGTCTTTGCCTTCTGGAAAGAAATAGTTGTTTTTAATTTTGACACAATAATAAGAGAATAGACTTTGGGGAAGAAATAGACATGAAACACTCATGCCTCCTGAGGATGGTTAAGGATTTGGTAACTTCTCTTGGTCAACAGCAAGGAAGCTCCTCTGGATCTGGTCCTGGGGCTAGGAGACCCAGAGGGCGCAGACGTGTCCGGCCTGGTCGGCAGGCGGGGCTGCCTCAGGCTTTGCAGGCCAGCTCTCGGGTGGATGTCTGGTGTCTAATTCCTCCGCTGGGGGGGTCTGAGGGCAAACTGTGCAGGGGGGCGGGTGATCATCCTCGATGTCAGAGGGAGCCCAGGAAGCAGGAGGCCAGACAGGGACAGGAGGCCAGGAAGGAGCCCCGTTGTCCCCTAAAGAAGCATGACTTAGGATCACGAGCTCAAGTCGGGGCCCAGGCAGCCAGCAGAACCCAGCGTCCAGGCCCACCCAGGACCCCCAGTCACCTCCAGCCACGAGCACACAGGTACACCCCTAGGGTCCCCTGACCGCTCCTCCAGCGAACATCCCCCACAGAGCTTCTGGGGGAGACTGGTAAGTCAGCTCCAGGGAGACTGTGTAGACGGAATGTGTCCTGCGTGACGGTGTAGACGGGGTGGGTGTGGTCTGTGTGACTGGTGGCTGTGCTGTGAATTTACGTGTTCTTCGTGCTCTTCCCCAGAAGGCGCTCAGTCCTTCTCTAGGACGGGTGACCCCGACCCCAGGGTGTATTTGGAGCAGAGGACGGGACTGTTTGGCCCCTGCAGACGCACCGTGTGAGTGAGGTGTGTGGATGCCCATCTGCGCACCTGAATGCTGTGGGTCCTCCAGGCTGTGGCTGTGGAGCCCGTGTTCTCACACAGACGCTGGTCCCTGACGATGCTGCAATGCTCAGCTGGTACTTGTTCGCCTCTGTGCGTCACGCCCTGGATTCGCCGGAACGTTTCCTCCTGAGGAGCAGGGGTAGCAGATTCTCCTCGGGGCCGGGAGGGCAGAGATGTGCAGACTTGCTGCTCTCCTCATGGGATGAGGATGGGAGCATGGCCCACGGCCCCTGGATTTATACCTGTGCACACGCACGTTCACACGTGCACAGACGAGGGGCCTGGGAATGTGTCCACACACACATGCACACACACACACACTGGGTGGCAGTGAAACCCAGCTTCCAACTAGTATGTTTGAGCCCTTTCCTGGCAGGTACCCTCTCTGAGTGGCTGGTCCACACGCCCTGCAGGGTGAAGGCAGCCCCTTTCTTAGGATGTAGGGGCCTCTCTGTGGACCTGGGCCACGGGCGCCCTCTGCCCCGTACTGGCCTGGATGTGTGGTGAGTAATTCTAAGCTGGAAGAGAATGGTTGGGCTGCACCAGGGAAGCCAAGGCCCCTCCCCCGAGAGGTCAGAAGGGGCCCTGTGGGCCTCGTCGAGTGGAACTGCACCTTAACACGGGTCTGGGCTGGACACCAGGGAAACCCCAGCCCACGGGCTCCTGCTTCCATGCTGCTTCTCCGTTTCCCCACCGGTGAGTACAGGTCCGCCTGGCTGGGGGACGGCAGGTTCTGATGGAGGTCCCGGGGGTGGCAAACGGCCTCCTGTCCTCCCGCTAAGCACCTCAGTGCTCAGAGCCTGGCCAGGCCACGCATGGGCCCTGCATGGGTGGAAACGCCCCTCGGCCAGAGGCTCAGGCTCTTGCTCCGCTGTTCGGGTTGCCTGCAGGGACCCCGAGCTCCACAGATGCTGCGTGAGGCCGGGCGGGGACACTGACCCCGAGCTCCAGTGCACACACCTCCTGCCTGAGGCCGAGGCAGCCCCACTCTCTGCCCTCTGCACCTCAAGCAGCCAGCTTAGAATTTTATAGTCAATGTGAAAGTTCGTCTTTGCCTGTTGCTTTCTGGAAAGAGCTGGTCTGGGGAAGCACTGGCGTTGGAGGGAGACAGCTCCAACCACGGGCATGGAGGATGGGCCCTCTGCTTGCAGACGCTTCGGTGACAAAGGCGAGATAGCCCCATGGGGACAAATGGGCCCTTTTGTGGGAACGAAGTATCGTGGTACCCAGGCATGTCCTCAGGAAGGGCAGCCACGGGAGCCCGGCAGCCACGGGAGCCCGGCAGCCACGGCCCAGCTGCTGGTTCGTGTGCACCCTCTGTGCCTCGATTTCTCCACCTGTGAAGAGGGGGCACAGGGCTCCCCAGGTCCTCTTGGGCTCTCGGAGAGAGCAGGAACCCTTTGAGGTCTGGGGGGAAAGATTACCCCCTGCTCACCTCTCCCCTCCCCCCACCCCTGCAGGGCACAGTGTGTCCTCCAGGCGTGGCGGAGCTGGGCCACGTGGGCCCCGGCCTGCACGCCGGCAGACTGGGAGCCCACTCGCACGTGAGCCCCGAGGGTTGTGCTGCGCATCCTGCAGCAGGTGGGTCTGAACCGCAGGTCAGCGCACGGCTGGTGGCCCTCTGACCACCTCCTCCCTCCTCCTCTCACTCGAAGGACATTTTCAACCTCACACTGTGGGACAGGCCCTCGTGGGGACTCAGGTGGAGAAGGGAGAGGGGGTCAGGAGGAATCACAGGCCGCAGGGAGGAGAGAGGTTGGACTCGGGCAGCCCAGCGCTTCCGAGCGGGCGTTGGGCAGAGGGGCGGGCCGCGGCGGGGGCTGTGCATGGTCGGGCTGCAAGTGTGCGGGAGGCTGCGGGGGCCCCGAGTCTGGACTTGACCCCCGGGCTGCAGGAGACCAGGCGCGCTTTCGGCAGAGGTGCCTGCTGTTTTGTGAGGTGAGTGGCAGGATGGCAGTCAGACAAGGGGGACCATGGTGCCCCGTGGCCCCAGCTGCAAGTCAAAGGCTCCTGCCTGGTCCGGAGCTTTTAGGGGATGTGCTTGGGATCATGGGGGCAGATCCCAGTGTCCTCAGCAAGGAGACCCCTTCTGGGAAACCTCAACCCCACCGTGAACAGCTGGGCTCCTCCACATACCCCAAGAGGCCCTGATGCTGAGATTCCCGTCAAAAGTGCTCTTAAAAAAGTGGGAACTCAATAACATGGTAGCAAGTGAATGGAATGTCTGATTTCACCCTGCTTTTGGTGCTTTTCAGGTCGAGGACAGTGTCCAAAAAACTATTCAAAAATTCAGCAGGAAGTAATTACAGTAGAAGATATGAAGTAGCTTCTGTTTCAAAATCTTGCTTAATTTGTCCTACTGCTATTAAAGGATTAATTAATTCCTACTTATTAAAAATGCTCCTTCAGAGCTATCAAGTACTTTGGTTAATTAAAGGAAATTTAGATTTGCAAAGAATCAGTAGAGAGTCTTACTAAATAGTATTTCCACCAACCTGCTGCTGGATCCATTTGACTACAGCTGCATATTTAGGAAACACTGTTGAAAAGAAAAAGAGCAGGTAACCTTTCCTTTAAGACCGCGCAGAAGCTGTCCTTAGCAAGCCAGAGCGTGGCTGGGGCAGGATCCAGAGATTTCGCCTGTGGCCTCCGGGCACGGAAGAGACCTCTCACTGGGAAGGGGCGGCACGGGTGCAGAACCCCCACCAAGCCCACCATCCATCAACTCCAAGCAGGACTCTGGTTTCTCCTACCCACAGAGCAATGACTCACACGCTTTCCAATTGCAAATAATCTGTGCTCCCAGTGACTTCACTGCAGCACCAGGAGGGGCAGGTGGCCGTCTGGATTGCGGCTCTGGGATCAGCCGTGGTTTGCTGGAGTGACGGTGCATCGAGACCCTCCCTCTCGCCTGCTCTGCCGCGGCTGGTCCCCTCTGGCCCCAGAGCTTCCCCGTCTAAGTCTGAGCTCAGGGACAGTGCCCCGGAGGCAGCATCTCCTGGGGGACCCCCCTCACTGCACAGACCTCTCCTCTCCTTTTTCCACAGAGCCTGGTGGTGGGTGGATGGATCCCTCCTCACCCCAGACACAAAGCTAGATTCCAGATGCCTACGGAGGTAAACACATAAACGACAAACTCTCACCACGGGAAGATTAACACCGGCGAGACAGTGACCTCGGCACATGAAACGCACTGAACATGCTGGACCCATGAGTTCACAGTAACACTGGACATAGAATCGGTGTCTCTGATTGTTGTCATTTGGTATCATGAACAAATCAACATTTACAAAGCAAGTAAAAACAACAACACAATCAATGCAAATAATGATTATAAAACTTACAAATATGTTAGAAGAGCCGTTCTTGGTAAGCAATATCAAAGGAATTCCTTAAAATCTTTAAGAAAAAAATATATAATTGGTTATTCTTGGAGGATGCCATTGAACAAAGTTTTTAAAAAATTTTAACAGATGAACACAGGTAAAGATGCAAGTGTTAATCTTGTCTTTCTTAGATGGATGGGACCAAAGGGTGGGTGGGGTCCCGGGCGGGCATTGCAGCTTCCCCTTTGTCCCTGACCTTGGCTTACCTTGCTGGGTGGATGCTGGGTCTCCAGGGTCGGGACATGTTTCCAGCTCTCCGGGGCCTCCCCTGCGACCCCGAGATGCCAAGCACCACTGTCCCGCTGATATCAGAACTTCCTGGGTGCTGCCCCACTGGCTGACCCATGTGTGGAACGCCCATGCGGGTCTCATGGCTTTCCTCCACTGTGTTTGGTTCCTGGGGCCCGTTTCCTGGCTCCAGCCACGCCCAGGTCTTCAGACGCCTCTGCGGGGTCCCGGCTGGGTGCCGACCAGTGCTGAGCTCACGCCTCCATCCACGTCTGCCGCGGCATCACACACAGCCTCAGAGCAGCGTCCAGCAAGTCACACAGAACATGTAACAAAGATACAGGCTTTACTGGGGAAACAGCAAGGCTTAGAGAAGGGAGAGAACCCAGGGACAGGCCCAGCTCTCAGTGTCCAGGTCAGGCATACGGGGTGAGGGGGCCTGCCGGGACGTGGGGCGTCTGTCCACGGGAGGCTGAGTCTGGATGCAGCCCCTGATCCAGCGGAGCCCATCCCCTCGCGTCCACAATTCATGAGTGAGAATTTTCTTTGCAGCATTGTTTGTAAAAGGAAAATAATGAAAACAACTCAAAAATCCGTGAATAGAGAAAGTTGAACTATGGTGCAAATTATGGAATATTCTACAGCCTTCCAGATTAAATGTAACAGAACTGCCACAATGGACATCACGGGACGGCCTGAGACCACACTCTCACACTCAGTTTGTATCCCATAAGTACCCACATGATACTGCGCTCTGTGTGGAACCCACGTGTGCAATGCCCACACGGGTCTCGTGGCTTTCCTCCAGTGTGTTGGTTCCTGGGGCCCGTTTCCTGAGGAATAACTCGCAGACCTGGCCAGACCAGAAGCCCGCCTGCCGCTCCTGCCTGGACAGGGTTGGCCTAGCGTGAGGTGGAATTTCTAATTTGAATCACTGGCCCGTGTTAAAGCTTGGCTGCTGCAGACAGAAGCCTGGAGCTCTAGCTGGAAACTTTGGCAGCAGTTGGTCCGGGCTCCGGCCTGAGGATGGGCCTTGCCGAGCAGTGGTGGCCCTGGGGTCGGGGATCAATCTCTGCACACACACAGGTGCTGGCGGTGATCGCCGCCCCCAGGGCGCTCGCTCCCCACGTCCCCGTGCTGCCCGACAGCCCTGCCAAGGCCGGGGCCCCAGGAGGTAAGGGCGGAGGCCGCAGGTGTGTCTCCTGCGAGACACAGAGAAGGAAGCTTCTGTTCGGACCCTGTCTGGGCTCCATCCTGGGGCCAGGGCAGGGCTGTGTCTCCAAGACACATGGGCGGTGGACACTTCAGACAGTGCAGCTTCCCTTTTCCAGGTGGTATCCAAGGCCTGCCTTCACCCTAAACGCCTGCCTAGTTTCCCAGGCAGCAGGCATCACTAAGTGCAGATCAGGACGCAAGGCACAGGGCTTGGCCCCACCCAGGCGGCTCTGCCCCAGGAGACGAGGAGGACACGCAGGCCTTTGAAAGTGAGTGGCTGGTGGGGGCCGGGCGGGGACGACAGCTGGTGAATTGTGGCCACCTCGTGGAGCACCAGCCGGAGGGAAGGAGGGAGGGAGGGATTCCCTGAGGTCAGACGCTGGAAGGCCAGCAGAGGCCCATGTGTTATCGTCACTCAAGGGCCCCCGGCGCCCTGGAGGGAGTGGAGGACACAGGGTCTGACCGCCTGGGAACACGAAACCGGCAGGAAGCTGTTGCAAGTGGTGGCTGAGTCCAGAGTGGGATTTAGATCAAAGGCCTGCAGCTGTGACATCCCGCGGGTGGGGTCCTCACAGCCAGGGGACTGGAGGGGCTGCAGCAGCTGAGCGGGGGCTCCCCCCAGGGAGAGGCCTCAGGGCATCTTCCCTGGAGTCCGTCCTGGGGTCCTGAGGGGGGTCCCTAGTGTGTGGCACACGGGTTTGTTTCCCCAGGAACCTGGTACTCTCAGGTCACCCCTCCCTGCTCACCCCTCCCTCCCATCGAGGCCAGAGGCCCCACACCCCCCAAATGCCCGCTGGCCTGGCGGCAACGAGTTTCGGTCCTGGGGTGATGCTCTCCTGTCAGAAGTGGCTTCAAGCTCAGGGAGACACAGGGCTGGTGAGCTCCAGGCACGGTCCAGGGTGCTGGCGAGGGGTCATCAGGGCGGGGAGGACGTAAGCTACCCCCTTCACCGATCAGTTCCGGCCTCTGTGAAATCGGCTCATCGGGACGTATCGAGTGACCAGCTCCCAGGAGCAGAGAGCTGGGTGCGGGGCCACCGGGGAGACCCAGGCTTCTCTGCTGGAGCCTCAGTGACAGCACAACCTAGAAGAGATGCAGGCTCCCCTGTGCACCTTCCCCAGGGACATGTGTGACCAGCGGGTACCGGACTGTGGCCGCCGCTCCCCCGAGAGACTTGGGCTCACACTGACCTCTTCCTTGCTCGCAGCAGGGGCGGCGCCTCCCCCTCGGGCCCGGGGTCACCAGCCTGCAGGTACAGGTGCTGTGCATTTTCCAGAAGAATTTCTGTACTTCTGCCCTGTTGGATTCCGAGAAGAGAAAAGCATCCTCAGGTTTACCTTATTTCAGAGAAAAATGCCCTCAGCCTGGAGCCCCTGCCTGGCCCCTGGCTGTGCCCTTTTCTAGAAGAAGGCCACTCTAAGGAGGGTTTGAGGATTTGGGGTCCACCCACCTAAGCTCCTCTGAGCAGGAAGCAAACCTGCTACGAAGCCCTTGGCCTGGCTGTGCTGCCCACGAGGTGGCCCTGGGTGCTACCCAAGTCCCCCAGCTCGATGGACCCGACCACCTCCCTGGAGGAGGCGGCAGGAACCAGACACGCTGAACAGGGTGAGCTTGTGGGCAGCCTGCGCTCCAGCCCGTGGAACCTCAGCCCTGCAGCCTGGCCGGGCGCTGGAGCTGCGTGGGCTGCAGCCACCCCACGCCCCTGCGTCCCAGGCTGCGTCCCTGTGGCATCACCCACGTCCTCCAACCGCAGGCTCCCCACCACTGCCCAACTTTCTCCCCCACCTCCAGCTGCTCCTGTCCCCCTCCTGCTGAGCCCCAGGAATCCTGGGTCAGTCCCCCCCCCTCCTCTCACCCACCACCTCCCACCCACCAGCAACCCCCAGGCTCCACTTTAAAAATGCAGCCCAGGTCTGGGAGCTTCTCCCGCAGTGGGTTCAGCCACACTCAGCCTCATGGGGGTACTGCGGCCTTTCCACAGCCTGTACCACGGACCCCAACCTCCCCCCTCCCCCAGGCTGCACCCTCCCCCCAGCCTGCACCCTCCCCCCCAGCCTGCACCCCTCCCCCAGCCTGCACCCCTCCCCCAGCCTGCACCCTCCCCCCCAGCCTGCACCCCTCCCCCAGCCTGCACCCTCCCCCCAGCCTGCACCCCTCCCCCAGCCTGCACCCCTCCCCCAGCCTGCACCCTCCCCCCAGCCTGCACCCCTCCCCCAGCCTGCACACCATACTGTCCCCTCACCCGTTAGCCAGCAAGACCGTGGATGAAACATAATTTAGATCAGGAACAAACCAAGGGTCATCGTCCCCAAAACTGCTGGACAGCGGGGTCCCCACGTTTTTTCCAAGGAGCCACCCGCACAGGTATGAGACGCCAGGTGTTCAGATTCCTCACGCTCAGAACAAGCCCAAGCGCCCATCCTGTCCAGTCCCTCCTCACAGGGCCCAGTTTCAAACTGGGGGCCCCACATTCCAGAGCTCTCGGCGCCTTCCTCCGTCCTCAGAGCCAGAAGCATCCTTTCTGCGCTGCCCACTCTCTGCTTCTCTCTCTGACTCCCTCTGCTGCTTCAGGACCCTGCGATTGCATCAGGCCACCAGGAGAATCCGGAATGACCTCCACCTGGGTCCTTCGCCAGCACCGTCCTTTTGCCAAGCGAGGGGCCACATCAACAGGCTCCGCTGTGGACACCTTGGGACCGTTACTCTGCTGACCTCATGAAGGGCCATGTTTTCTCCCAGGAAGGGCTGACACCACAGGTCCCAGGGCTGACCAGGGGCAGGCGGGGCATGCTGGGCACCGCTTCGCGCTCTCCTCGGCTAGCACACCCGCATCTTGCTCCCCACTCTGAGGAGGAAGAAGTGCCCGGGACCCACACTGATTGCTAAAACTCTCACCTCCTTTTAAGGATATTTCCTGGGTTTCCTTACTTCTTCAGAGTTTTTAATTTTGCCTTGAAATTCATGCAACCTGGCTATTTTGAGACAAAGGGTATTATTTTGCAGACATTATGTGGGGGAAACGGCGTAGCCCCCAAAAGACTTTGGAGGCAGACCGGTCGGTGTCTGTGCAAGTAACACACCCCCAGGAGAAGCAGGAAGTGCGGCCACGCAGAACGGAGGGCAGAGAGGACCTCCCCCCGCTGACCACTGGCTGGGTCCTGCATTCCTCTCAGAAGAAAAGAAAGAAAACTGAGCCTGGCGGAAATCACCAGGGTCCAGGAAGTGTGGGGACAGGGGAGTGTGCTGTGGCCAGTAACGTTCAATGCTAAACGCACAGTTTATCACCCGAGAGGAAAGAGGAGGCCAGACTCTGCACTCAGGAGCCTTACAGGTCCAGGGAGGCTGACCCCGCCGTCCTTCAAGGAAACCCGCCCTGGGAGGCCCCCAACAGCCTCTGCGGCCTCTCCTGCCCGGAGGGGAGCTCAGCCTCCCCCCAGGGGCCCGGCCGGGTGTCAGAGCTTCCGCTCTGCAAAGGTCAGGTGTGTTTCCTCTGAGAGGCCGCACACAGGGGAGGGGAAATGACCCCTTTTCCCTCCAATGAACTGACTCCTTCACCCTGTGGAAGCGAAACCGGGGCCAGGGAGGAGGGGGTCGGCTGCTCCGGGCCTCAGCCTCTGGTCCAGAGGGTCATTGCCTCCCAGGCAGGTGGGACCAGGCAGGCAGCCTCTGGTGGGCGGTGGGTCTCTGGCCCCTGTTAGCCTGGGTGAGCGGGGTGGAGAAAGAGAGCAGCAATTTTTCTTACAAACTGTAGAGTTTGGTGCCCTCTGAGGCCTTTCCTCCCTCCTCTCAGGGTCCGGATGTGCTTGTACGCAGGGCCCTTACTCCGTCCTGAGATGTTTGGGGGGCCAGCAGTCATGGTGCCGGTTCCCTCCCGGGCGCTGGGGTCCAGGCAGCGAGAGGCTCCCATCTGGGTTTGCTCCAGAGTCCATCCTTCCATGCTGAGGTGATGGCTTCCACCTTCCATCAGGGCCTCTCTTCTTAAGGTAAACAGAGCAGGCATCCGTCCTTCACAGCCGGGGGCCCGGCCGTCTCAGGACTAGGCGGTGGGTGTTGCGTGGGTGACCTTCTCCCTCGGAGCCCACCCCTGCCCTGCCCTCTCTCCCGTGCCTCCCACCCTTGGGAACCCTGCCCTGTGCTTTGCTCTCTTTCCTTCATCTCAGGGCTCCGTCTGACCTGGTGGCGCCCTTGGCTCAGACCACTTCTGGGGGAATTGCATATTTAAGGCCAAACATGGCGTCTTGACAGGCTGTTAAATGGATAGAAAGGCTTTGACTACAGGGGTGTGGGAACTTTGTGAGTGACCCAAGTTATTCCCTGTGCCCACCAAAAGCAGCAACCCAGCCTCTCCCGTGCCCTCAGCTTCCCACGGGCCCCAGGGAGGAGTTGAGCTGGCTTTGCCACTGGGCTTAAGCCTCCAAAACATCCCCCACTGCCCGGACCGCTCTGACCACTCCCCTGCAAAAAAGCGAGGCCTGTGACCCCGGCCGGGGCGCCAGGGGTCGGGGAGCCCGGCCAGCGTGCCGACAGAAGGGGAAGATGCCTGCCCCAAGACGCAAGCTACGATCCCTCCAAGACGGTAGCCTCTGTCCTTCCAAGCCTGGCAGGAAACAAAGAACAAAAACTGGTGCTGCCTGCCCCACGGCAGAGGCTCCAGCGGCCAGCAGGACCCCAGTGTTGATTCCGTGCAGGCCTTGTGAGGGTTTAGTGCAGGAGCCACGGACCTCTGGGCAGGGCACCTGGGCTCTGCTGGCGAGTTAGATTCAACAGCTCGCAAAGGAAGGAATCATTTCTTCAAGAGCCCCTTTCGTCCAGCCGCCCGTATTTCCCAAGGACCTTCCTTGACCTGTGGGAGCAAGCCTCCCCTGCGACCAAGGGGCCGGCGCAACAGCATTGGCTTCTCGTGGCCCCCAATGGACCACCGAGACTCAACGGAACATGCGTTCTCTTGGGTGGATCGCTGCTCCTCGCTGGTTTCCATGGCCTGCAAGTAATTTTCCTTTGAACCAGGCTTGTGTGATGTGCTAAAGTACATTAGGTTTTATTTGTGTTACTGTATTAAAAACAGATGAAACATCAATTGATCCACTGGCCCTTTGGGGTTACAGACAAAATCATTTGAAAGGTCTTTCTAAAAGTTTTTAAATTAAAGCTGCTATGGTGGTTAAAGATGTGTTGAAGGGGTTCCATATACATCAAAAGGAATAACAACAAAAGAAACCCACGAATGAATAACTGTCATGATTCATTTATTCAGTAACTAACTCAGAGAACACAAGCTCTGAGGCAGGACTGTCAGGGGAACATTCCACGTCTGGTACCTACGCACTCTGTAACCTGGGAGCCCCAGTTTTCTCCTTTGTGAAATGGAGAAAATGATCTCTCTTGCAGGGCTATTGGGGCCTTTAAAGAGATAATACCCCTCTAAAAGGAAAGAAAGGTATTATATGTAATATCAGGCTAGAAACTATGTAAAGGGACCTGCACATGATAAGTGTTCGATGAATGTTACCTACTGTTATTTCCAATAAGACCAAGGCAGGTATTATGTTTGCTTAAAAATTACTGAATGTCTGTCCTGCAAAAAATACTGTCAGAACCAATTAATGTATTCAGCAAAGTTTTAGGATATGAAATCAAAACACAAAATTAATTTGCATTTCTATGCTAACAATGAGCAATCCAAAAAGGAAATAAAGAAAAAATCCAGTCACAATATTATCAGAAAGGAATAAAATACCTAGGAATAAATTTAGACAAGGAGGAAAAAGACTCATACACTTAAAACTACAAAATGTTGCAGAAAGAAAGTAAAGATAACCTAAATAAATGGAAAGACATCTGTGTTCATGGATCAGAAAAATTGACATCATTAAAATATCAATAATATGCAAAGCGATCTACAGATTAAATGCAATCTCTATCGAAATCCCTATGGTATTTTTGTGGAAATGGAAAAATCTATCCTGAAATTCACATGGAGTGTCAAGGAACCTCAAATAGCCAATCTTGAAAAAGAACAAAGTTGGAGGTCTCACACTTCCTGATTTCAAAACTTATTACAAACATATAATAATCAAAATAGTGTGGTCTTGGCAAGATAGACATATAGACCAATGGAATAGAGTAGAGAGCCCAGAGCTAAATCCTCGTGCATATGGTCAAATAATCTTGACAAGTGTGCCAAGATGACTCAGTGGGAAAGAATAGTCTCTTCAATAAAAGGTGCTGGGAAAACTGGATATCCACATGCAAAAGAATGAAGTTCGGTTCTTAACCTTACCCCGCATGCAAAAATTAACTCAAACTAATCAGAGACATAAATATAAGATCCCAAACTGTAAACTTCTACAGGAAAACAAGGAGTAAAGGACACTGGATTTGGCAAGAATTTCCTGGATATGACACCAAAAGCACAGACACCAAAAAGTAAAAATAGATGAGATGAGTTGGATTTCATCAAAATTAAATTTCCCATCAAAGGATACCATCAACAAAGTGAAAGGCAACCTGCCGAATGAGAGAAAATATTTGTAAATCATATATCTAATAAAGGGTTAAGATCCAGAATATATAAAGAATGCCTGCAATTCAACAACAACAAAAAGTAACTTTATTTAAAAATGGTTAAAGGACCGGAATAGACATTTCTCCAGAGAAGACATACAATGGTCAACAGACACATGAAAAGATGCTCAATATCACTAATCGTCAGGGAAATGCAAATCAGGTCCACAATGAGATATCACCTCACACCCTTTAAGATGGTTACTATAAAAAAAGCAAACCAACCAAAAAATAACAAGTGTTGGTGAGAATGTTAAGGAATTGGAACTGTGCACTGTTGGTGGCCTTGTAAAATGGTGCAGATGCTATGGATAACATAGTGTGGCGGTTAATTGAAAAATTTAATATAGAATTTTCATATGATCCAGCGGTTCCACTGCTGGTTATATACCCAGAAGAAATGAAAGCAGGGTCTCAAAAAGATATCTGTACACCCATGTTCAGAGCAATGTTGTTCACTATTGCTAAAACATGGAAGCAACCCAAGTGTCCGTTGACAAATGAATGGGGAAGCAAAATGTGGTCTCTGCATATAATGCAATATTATTCAGGAATATTAAAAAGGAAGGACTTCAAAAACAAACAAACACCAAGAGATCAGAGTTGTGGTTACTGGGGGTGGGGAAGTTGGATGAACATGATCAAAAAGCACAGACTTCCAGTTATAAGACAAATAAGTACTAGGTTTGTAATGTAAGACGTGATTAATATGAGTAACATGACCATAGGTTATATATAAAAACTGCTAAGAGGGCTTCCCTGGTGACGCAGTGGTTGAGGGTCAGCCTGCCAATGCAGGGGACGTGGGTTCGTGCCCCGGTCCGGGAGGATCCCATGTGCCATGGAGCAGCTGGGCCCATGAGCCATGGTCGCTGAGCCTGCGCGTCTGGAGCCTGTGCTCCGCAACGGGAGATGCCACAGCAGTGAGAGGCCCGTGTACCGCAAAAAAAAAAAACTGCTAAGAGAGTAAATCCTAACCATTCTCATCACAAAAAGGAAATATTCTTTCTTTTTCTTGTGTTGTGTATCTATATGACATGGTGGGTGTTCACTAACCTCACCGTGATAATCACTGCACGATGTATGTAAGTCAGACCATTATGCTATGCACCTCAAACCGACAAAGTGCTGTTGTCAGTTATATCTCAATACGACTAGAGGAAAAAGCAAATAAAAAGGAAGGAAATTCTGCAATATGCTACAACATGGATAGACTTTGAGGACATTATGCTAAGTAAAATTAGCCATTTACAAAAAAAACAAATACTGTACAATTCCACTGGTCTGTGGTACCAGATCAGTCAATTGCATGGAGTCATGGTGCTTGCCAGGGGCGGGGGAAACAGCTGTTGTTTCATGAGGACAGTTTCAGTTTTGCAAGATGAGCAAGTTCTAGAGACGACTGCACAACAGTGTGATGTATTAACATTCCTGAATGGCACACTTAGAAATGGTGAGGACGGTTTTATGTTATGCATTTTTCACCACAATAAAAGAAATTACTGAGACCCTGTGACAGGCACCGGGTGCGTATGATGACAAACCAGTCTTGCCTCCAAGGAACTCACCCCTGCGAAAAGGTGTGAGCTTCCGGGTGAGCAGACCTTGCTGCCTTGGGACACCTCACATCCTTGTGGAGGCCAGGCCCGTGGGAGAGGCTCGGGGCCTCCCCATGATGAGACCGCTCGGCACAGGATGGCTCACGGGGCCCACACCACTGCCTGTGTCCCACCGAGTCCCAAAGAGTTGGTTTAAATCGTGGCCGTGAGAGAGCTCTGCACCGTGTTTGTGATTTGCTGTTTTCAGGGCATTACGTTCAATTCAGGGCCAACTCCCCTCACGGGCAGGCGGCCATGAGCCGCAGGACCCGCATCTGGTCTAACACTCTGCGTCACATCACTGTTGAACCAGGAGCCCGCATTGTCACTTTGCACTGGGCTTGCAAATTATGTGGCTGGTCCTGCTTAGATCCCTGCCCTGAGTCTAGAAGGAAGCAGCACCTGTGAGGAGAGCAGGAGTCCCCTCGAGGGACCAGAGCAGCCGTCCTCGCGGGGGTGGTGCCCCCGGGGGTATTTGCCAATGTCTGGGGATGGATTCGGCCATTGCCCCAGAGAGTGACCGGACCCAGGGCCACGGTGTCCAGTCCAGACCCCTGACGGCAGCCGGTGGGTCATGCAGGCGGCCCCAGCACCGCCTTGTGAGCTGGGAGAGCCTCCAGGGGTGTCCTCAGGAGTTCCCTGCGTGAGGGGATGCTGAGCTCTCGCCAGAGCCCGGCCCGAAAAAAATCCTGCTGGCCAGCAAGCCCCTGAGCCCGCCCTCCTCGGGCAAGTGCCGGCCCCCAACACACCCTCCTCGACCCCTCGTGCATTGGGGAATGGACTCTGTCCAGGCTTGATTCACTCAGGCAGAGGGCATCCAGGCCTGGTTCGGAGACTGTGGGGAAGAACCGGGTGGATGGAGCTCTATCCACACCAAGGCTGGGTCCTGGAGGAGCCTCCTGGAGGGGCTTGTTCTGGAGGCACCCATGTGCCGGGCGACTGGCATCCCAGAGGAAAGACACCAGCATTGCAGGCTCTGGCCTACGACCGAACCTAGAAATCAAATTTTCACATGTGTGACAGGCAGATGGTCACAACCAAGTAGTCAGTGTGCCAGGTGCTTTAATGAGCCTCGGCCTGTGTCAGGACCCCAGGTCGCCTGGGACACTCCAGGGTGTCATCTTGGCTGCCTCAGGTGAAAGCCGGGGAGCTGCATGGACATTAACATGACAAAGGGCCACCACGTGGGCCCATACAGCTCCCTCCCTGCTACTCAGAAGGTCCTGCCCTGCCTTGTTTTGTTCTTAGGGAAGCATCCCGCAGACCTGCGCTCCAGCTTGTGACTGAGCAGCAAGAGCTTATGCTCAAAATAGATGTTGTTTATAATCCCGCCCCCCAGCTACCCTAGAAATTTCTCAAATGATTTCTTTATGCAAGCTGACGCCTAACGCCACGCCGCCGCCTGGGGCCCTGCTCCTTAGGGGATAATAAGCCAGAATCGTCCGTGTCCTTCTCACTGATTACTGCTTATTAAGCTCCAGCATGGAGCGGAGCCTGTTTTCCCTGTCTTTTGCATCTCCTAGTGTGTGTGTGCTGTGCATATAATGATAGGAAGATGCTAATTCATATTGAACTGCAGAGCTGCCAAAAGAAGCACCGCCCTGCACAGGGACCCTGGGGAACCGAGTGGGGTATGAAGGGGCTCCGGGAGACCCCAGGAGAAGCAGACAGAGGTCCACAGGGGCGTGCGGGCTCGGGAGATGGTCTGAAACCACTGAGGCGGGGTGTTTCCAGGAGTGAGGCAGGTGGGTCTGAAACCAGCTGCTCCAAAAGCCTAACACGTTATTCTGTTCTCGGCAGAGTTTTAGGCCAGCTGGGCTCCTCCCAACACCATGGACACAGCAGACAAGTCCTTTCCTTAGAATATTTGTCCCCAGAGGTCTTGCTCCCGTGCCTGCCCACTTGCTCATTTGAGGAGATGGCTACAAAGAGGGTAAGGAATCCACGTTCTCAGTGTCGCCTGCTTGGAACCCCTGGAAGGAGACTCAAGGGTATTCAGAACAGAGATATGGGGACCCTCGTGTGGTATCCATGGCAACTCCGTAATCGGACCACCGCCGGCCTCCATCATGAAGCGTGACCGGGTGGCTGTTCATATTTCTAGCTCCTCGGAATGTTGAGGGTTTCATTAGCTGAGTCAGTAAGACGATAGGAGGAAAGTCACAACTGGTGAGAGTCACAGGAAGAGAGCGACCGAGCCGGGACACCCCTGGGTGAGTGTTGGCAGTAACGAGAGCTCAGGGCTGTAAAACTGACCTCCCCATATCCCCCTTGGGTATTGCTTTGATCGCTGAACTTGTAATAAACATAATAAAGGTTTTTAAAATTAAATCTGTTAATACATTGAATTAAGCCCATGAGAAAAATTTCTTTTAAAGTGGATTAATGTGCCACTTTCTTTTAGATTACAATATAGCAATTTGGGAAATTTTTGAATGAATCCTTTTTTTTTTTTTTTTTTTTTTTTTTTTCTTTTTGCGGTATGCGGGCCTCTCACTGTTGTGGCCTCTCCCGTTGCGGAGCACAGGCTCCGGATGCGCAGGCCCAGCGGCCATGGCTCACGGGCCCAGCCGCTCCGCGGCATATGGGATCCTCCCAGACCGGGGCACGAACCCGTATCCCCTGCATCGGCAGGCGGACTCTCAACCACTGCGCCACCAGGGAGGCACAATGAATCCTTAAAAAGCAGTTAAATCACAGTTTAGCATCATAAGGGTTAGAAAGAGTTGCAATAGAAGGTACCAATTTTTTCATTGATATTTCAAAAATTATCTGTAAGCAACAATATTTTGGCATCAAATATATTTCTCCTCCTTGTAATCTGTGTTTTAGATCCAAAAATGGCCAAATTCATAGCTACCAGCGTATAAATTTCATGAGAACAAGAGCCTTGTCATTCTTACTCAGAGATGTAGTTTCAGTTCCTAAAACAGTGCTTAATGCCTAATAATTACTCGATGGATATTTAAAAAAAAAAAAAACACTTTTTAAAATTAATCAATTAATTTTTTTGGCTGCACTGGGTCTTTGCTGCTGTGCGCGGGCTTTCTCTAGTTGCGTCGAGTAGGGGCTACTCTCTATTGCGGTGTGTGGGCTTCTCATTGTGGTGGCTTTTCTTGTTGCAGAGCAGAGGCTCTAAGCATGCGGGCTTCAGTGGTTGCAGCACATGAGCTCAGTAGTTGTGGCGCACGGTCTTAGTTGCTCCACAGCATGTGGGATCTTCCCGGACCAGGGCTCGAACCCATGTCCTCTGCATTGTCAGGTGGATTCGTAACCCCTGCACCACCAGGGAAGTCCTCAATGGATATTATTAAATGAGTAAATATACCTAACCTGTCACACACACACAGACACACACACACAGACACACAGACACATGCACAGACATGCACACAGACACATACACACACACACACAACGTGACTTGCCTTTTAACACCTGGGAGGTTCAGAGAATGAATACTATTTGTCTAACCCATTTTGTGTAGATTTTTATATATATGTGTGGCTCTTTGACTTCACTCTAAATTTCCTCTAAACGAAATGTAGTTGTCAAGTCGTTCGTGATTTATTACCAAGTGAAAATATTATCTCACTCCACAGGTCAGAAGGCACGGTCCTATATTGCTTTAAACACACACACCCCCATCCCAGGAAAACAATGGAAGGATGTAAACCTAAGTGTTGCTGGAAGGGTTTGGTGAGTTTTCTTCCTCTAATTTTGCATATTTATATTTTCTCATTTTTTTATCCGTGTGTATGCACTGCCTTCGTATCGAGAAGCTGACCGTATCTGATTAGGAAAAGGGTTTGGGTTGGCCCAAAAGTTCGTTCGGGTTTTCTGCAAGATGGACCAGAAAATCCCGAACGAACTTTTGGGCCAACCTCCGTGTCAGTGCTCTTTTCCGCGAGCCATGCCCTCTCAGAGGTCAGCAGGCCATGCCTGACTCTCTGAGCTGCCGTCCCCAGTTCTTCTCGTGTCCCTTTAGGGACTTAGGTCATCGAGCTCTCAGAGGCCAGGCCTCAGCCAACGCGACAGTGCCTGGAGGCCCCGAGGAGAGTCACTGGGGGCTCTGGGGAGGCCAGACGTGGCTCTCCAGGCACAGCCTCTCCTCCTCCCTGCGGAGATGGCTCCAGGTGGTCTCCTCCAGGGTCTCTTCTGACCTCTCCCCACCCCGCCAGGACGCCGGCCCCGTGCAGCCGCTGCCTCCAGTGACAGCACTTCCGTGTGCGCTGGTCAGTCACTGGTCCCCCCTCCAGCTGTATTAACTAGGATGAGGCTGGGGAAGCGTGGGAGGGGGAGGGGAGATGGAGGGAGAAGTGGGGGCAGGAGGAGGTGAGGAGGGTCTTTCCCTCCACGACGCTCCCGTTCCCGCCCTGGGGGTACAGCGCAGAGCCACTCAGACACACCCCAGGAGAAGCTGGAATCAACCAACTACCTGCTCGATGAGTTATTAATTACACAAGTGGTACCACCCCAGAGGAGAATCACGGGGCTGAGAGGGGCTCAGAAAGGGAGGCCCTGGGCCAGAGGTGCCCCCAGCACTGAGCTGAGCCGTGGGTCTCAGTCTGCGCAGCTTTGCCAGCTGGAGTGTCCAAGGAAAAGGAAAGGACTCCCTTTCATTCCCTGCCTGGGAGGACAGCAGACCACTGCTGGGCAGCGCTTCCCGGGAGGGCGAGGTCTGCCCGCCTGGCAGCTGACCGGGGCCCTTCCCCTGGACGCACAGCACACCAGGAAAGCAGCTGGAGGGCAGAGAGGTCACAGGGCCCTGGGCCAGAGGTGCCCCGGGCTGCCCTGATGGAGGAAACTGCCCCCTCCCAGGTGCCTCTCCCCAGAAGACATTCTTGATTTGCTGCTGGCAGAGAGACAAACAACACATAGGTCCTGCCAAGTGGGAAGAGAAGAGGCCGAATCCAAGTGACCAGGCAACACCTCCACATGGAAAAGGAAGAGGACTCGGGTTCACTTATTCTTTCACATGGTGAACACTACAGGGGAGCTCTGGAGCCCAAGATGGAGAGGAGAGGGAATTAACAGAGCACGATGGCACCCTGCTACTGGACAGTGACCACGAGGCCAGGATGCTGAGCCAGCAAGAGGCCTGTGTCATCCCTGGTGGTGACATCATCCACATCCAGGGGACGGCCAACACATCCGATGGTGGCCCACAGGACACTGTGATACATCCGACAGCATGACCTCCCTAGGCTGCAAATGGCACGAGGGGTCTGCTGACACAACCTACATCACGGAGCCTCATCAGGCTGGAAGGACAGACCTCCTCCCCGGCAACTAGAGAAGGATGGATCCTCCCCGCCTAGGGCCTGTGGAGTAGAAGGGATTTTCCTCTCTCAGTTCCTGTACTGTAGTATTTCTGATGTGTCTGAAATGCAGGCGTTTCTGTGCAGAGCGTCAGGGTCATGAGTGTACCTGGTCTCGTGGGAGGAATGCGCCCCTTAGTCAGCAAGGCACTTGGGAGGTGTTGTCATTGCTGTCGGTCTGGGTGTCCGGGGACTCGCGAAGGATTCGGAAAGGAAAGCAGTGTTTGGAGGTAAGAGATGTGGGGCTGGGCGGGCTGTGGCTCCCGAAGGCCTCCTCCGCAGGTCACAGCCCTCCCGCCACCTCCCCTTCTCGTAGCCGTGAGGCTGAACGGACAGCAGCAGATGACGTCAAGCCCCCGGCGAACGCAGCGTGACGGGCCTGCGAGAAAGTCAAGGTGAAGCAACCCCCACCAGGGAGGGCAACTTCTAGAAAACCGCACTTAATACCTGTTTAAATACTAAGGTCTTGGTTGAAAATCAAGCCGTTCGAGAGACTTATAGAAAACATGACAATGTGGACTCATGGCTAACTAGGGACAAGGCCTCCTGAGTTTGAATTCTGGCTCTAGTACTTACCAACTGTGTGACCTTGGGCCAGCTAGTTACCTTCTCTGGCTTCAGCTTGCTCAGCTGTAAGGTTGTGAGGACAGAATGCCTTGTGCCACAGGCTTGCGGTGAGAATTAATAAGACAGCACATGCAAGCACTTAGAACAGCGCACAGCTCATCCTAAATACACAGTAAGGATCAGTTATTAAAAAAATCCTGTCCCCCAGAAAAGTTGGACCAACCATGATGAACCAACAAAGGGACACAGAGGCCCCTTTCCTTCATAAATGCTGCTGGAGGCCTGGCCTAGCTTTCTAGCCAGCCAAGCCGCTAGGTGGGCGTAATTTGAGGTTTGCTCTGCTTTTGTTCTGTAGCAAAGCTTACCGCTAAATGTGAACATTCAGAGACCAGTGTTGCCAAAAAGAAATCTCGTCATTCCCTGAAATGGTAACCAGTTCCTACTTACTAATTTGGGGTGTTTAGGGAATTCCCTCGAGGCCCAGTGCCCTGTTTTCCTCGAACTGCCTCCTATTATAGCGCTTTGTGCATCACATAAATCATCAGCATCACAAAGTCCAAGACTCTGACTCATAAGAATGCCTCTTGGCTTCCCTAGGAATCAGAGAGGAACAGAAAGTCATTTCTTCATCCCAAATTCTTTCCTTTCTTGAGCTCCTTCCCATAGCTCAGGTACTGTGTTGGGTGCAGGTAACCTAGACACAGGTGCAGGTCGTCACCTCCAGGCTCTCGCAGGCTGACAGGAGGGTCAGGCAAGAGGACTTGCGCGGGTCTGTCTGGATTTTGCAGGCACCGGGCCTGATGGAAAGAGAGAGTGGCCACCTGGGGAGCCTGCACCCATGACAGAGGGGAGGTGGATCCTGAGGGTGAGAGAGGAGGGGAGGGTCTTGCAGGAGAAAAGTGTGCGCAGAGGTCCAGGGCGAGGGAGCATCTCGAGTTCAAGACCATGAGAGATTCCATGAGGCCAAAAGCAGCTTCACGTGGAGAGTGGGGAGAGCTGAGGGGCAGAGTAGCACAGGGGCACAGGCTGCTCACGAGGGGCTTCACTGGACCTCACTTTAGGCCCAGGGGCCATGGCGGGCCACTGCGGGATATTTGGGCTGAGAGGAGGGCACACTGGGTTTGCGTCAGAAGTGCCTCTCTGACAGCCACGTCGGAGTACATGGCAAGGCAGCCTGTCGGGCCGGGGCTGGGGGTTGAGGCCGCGGTGACGCTGAAGCAAAGGTGGGAGAGCTGAGAGGGTCGGGGCACAGGCCACCCTTAGGACGGATGGGCTGCTCTGTGGCACCAGTGCCCGGGGGCTTCAGGGAAGACGTGGCACTGGCCGTGGCCGCGGGAAGAGCCTCTCTCCCACTGGGCTTGCCTCTGACCGGACCTGAAGCCCATTGGGCCCAAGTCCTAATTCTCAAGCTGCTCCTGCTGCGGGGTCCTTGTGCGCGACCCGTGACCGTCCCTCAGCCTACGGCGTTCAGCCCTCGGGCTCCACCAGACTCTTGCCGGCAGTTCAGGGCTCCGAGGAAAGGCCGTGCCCACCCCAAACCTAAACCAAGTCCTCCTGTTACGATGCCCACTACCTCACCTTCACAACGTTCAGGGCAACGTGCAATGAAGTATTTGGACGCATGGTTATTTGTTTTATATTTAGCTTCCTGTAGACCGTGGTCCCCATGGGGCAGGACCCATGAGTCCCGGGCCCCAGCAGATCCCAGTGAGCACTCGTGCGGCATCAACGGCAGGACACAGCAAGAGAGAGACGGGGGGGCTTCCGGGGTTCCAGGGCTGAGGGAGCCATGCCGTTCAGCCCGAGGAGGGGGACAAGGAGAGGGGAGCTTATGGGGTATGCGGCCAGCCCCACGGCCGCGTCCACGAGGACACACCCCGATCCACGTCTCACCGCGTCCTCAAGCACAGTCTCTGGGGATCACGGCCCCCCCGACAGCCCCGAGCAGGTGAGGACCTGGCCCCCGCCCCTTCCTCTTGGTGCCTTTTCCCACTGTGGGCCTGGAGAAGCATCCCCGAGAAGAAACGTGATGAGGAACCACGGACCTTCCTCCTGGGCCTCAAGGAAGTGGGTGTCTGGCAGTGTCTTCAGCTGCAGAGGTTGTTTGTCGTCTGGGTGGGGACGTGGCACTCGGTGCTAAAGAGGGAAAACCGGGGCTCGTGGGTCTGCGGCGCTGGCGGCCAGGGCAGCCCGGGTCTTAGGCCGATTCTCCACCTCCCGCTCTGCCCGGCTCTGCCCGGTTCTCCTCCCTCACATCACTTCCTCTCCCTGAACTTCCGTGTCCCCCGCTGCTCTCTGGTCAAAGTCCAGACCTGGTCACGACACGCCTCCCCCAACCTCAACGCAGGCACCGGGGGCCTGGACGTGAGGCCCGCAAACGGGCGCTGCGGGTGCGTGGAGGTCTGTCTGGCGCCTGTGATTCCTCAGTAGCGTGTCCACATTTCCAGGGCGTTTTCACGGTGTTGCGCTTTGGTGACAGCTGTTGTGTTTGGGCCCCAGGACAGAGCTGGGCCGATGCCCTCTCCTGGTCCCAGCACGTCCCGCCCACATCCGTCAGTTCTGACCCTCAACATACAGATGAGGATGCTGTGGCCTAGGGCATGGATGGCGCTCCGTCTGACCCCAGAGACCGAGCCCTAAATTACTGAGGACACCACCTTCCCCAAACACCCCGCTGGAAGATCAAACCAGACGTCCCTGACACCCCGGCTACTGATTTGAAGTCTCACTGTGACGGTGGAGTCCGTGTTTGAGATCCTCCCTCCCTCCTTCCTTCCTTTCCTCATCAATGACACAAGCGTAAACGCCCATGAAAGCAAAGCCTCGTGCTGTGAGGGACACTGGGAGAGTCTTCCAGAAACCAGGAGCCACCAGGGTTATTTCCAGTTTGTGTGGGTGGAAGTGTGGGTGTGACATTCCTAGTAGAGTGAGAAATGAAGCCCCTCAACAGATTTTTAACAGTTGCGACCCGTTTAAAATTTTTGCATTTAGCAAATTAATGCTTTTATATATAATTATGACATTCACAAGATAATTGTATGATTTAGAAATGTATCAATTCCTACTACTTTATTGGCAGGGTGGTCTGATAATGAGACACATGTTTTAAAAAGTATGTACCTTTATAGAAACCCAGAGAAGAAAAGTGTCACCTCTCAACCGTGTTACTGTATTTTTGTGATAATTGGTGAAACCACATTGGGAAATAACACTGAAAGTCAAAATCTGAGCGTCTTCACTTGGCTTAGGCCCAGGCTAAAGGGCACTGCTGCCCCCAGCCCACTCCCACCCCTGGAGAGGCCCTGGGTTGGAGGGGTGGGTGGTCTCCGCCCGGGAGGAGCGGAGTCCAGCAGGTTTACACGGCTCCCCGCACAGCGCCCGGGCTCTCCCGCCCCCCAGCTGAGTGTCAGGCGTGGCAGGCCCAGCCCCCCGCCCCGGGCATGGCCTCTGCCCACCGCGGGTGCGTGATGGGTCCAAAGGGAATGTGCGTTTTGGGGAGGTGGGCCT
This sequence comes from Mesoplodon bidens, assembly GCF_964165515.1. NCBI lineage: Eukaryota > Metazoa > Chordata > Mammalia > Artiodactyla > Ziphiidae > Mesoplodon > Mesoplodon bidens. The sequence continues at coordinate 93,840,200 of NC_138168.1, forward strand.
GAGAGCCTGGTGGGGTGGAGAGGGCAGCTGGCTGCATATTGTCTGTTTGCAAAGCACCTCCATTTGGGAAAGAGATTCAAGCCTCTCTGCAGTTCAGTCAGCAAAACAGGAACGTTGCACAGGCTTTGTGGGAGGACTTATGGAACCAATCGCATGTCTCTAGTGAATCTGAAATGGCCCGAATGGTGCAGAATCTGAGACGAGTTCTGAGTATCCCATGATGCATCTTCTGCGTGCACAGGGCTGGGGCACTGGCAGCCTGCATAGGGCTCGTGATCACCCACTTCAAACATGCCTGAGAGGACAGCAGATATGCCTGCAGTGGTCTCTGTGCCATCCCTGAGCCAACACAAACAATCCACCTCGCCTATCCGTCCCCACGTCCACTACTCATCCGTCTACCCAGCCATGGGGCCATCTAGGCTTCTGTACATCCACCCACCCATCCATGTGTCCGTCAGTCCGTCCAACACAGACTTACAGAGCATTTCCCATGAGCAGGTCTGGCTGCTGAGGACACAGAGGAGAACTCCTGCGCCCTCGGAGCTCACATCCCAGAGCAGGGAGGGCGCAGGCCAGTCTGCTCTGACGGGGCCGTGCCGGGCACCACAGATCTCCGAGGAGGGAGATCGGGGGAGCCCTTCTGGTTCAGCTGGGGCAGCCAGGATGTGACTTGAAGGACAAGCAGCCCCTCCAGGTGATTGGGAGGCTCAGAAGTAGGAGAACACAGCCCGCCGCCCGGCTGCAGGCGCTGCCCTCTCCCCCCGCCTTCCCTTCCTGCTCTGCCCGGACTCCCTCCCTTCCCACAACTTTCTCAAAAGGTGGAGGCACAGGCTCCACGCTCTGGTCGTGGCTGCAGGCGGAACGACGTGGTTGAGCACAGGGTGCTCGTGGAAGCTTTGAGTCTAGCCCCTGTGCTGGCATTCCCCAGGAGCTGCTGTGTGCAAACTCGGGCAAAGAGCCCTGCATGTGTGGAGGACACGGCCGGGGCAGGACCCGCTGGGGCCACGAGCCGGACGCTCGGAGTGATGCCGCCCGCGTCCACCTCCGCCTGCGGGTTCCCTCGGGGCTGAGCAGCTGCGCGGATGGAGAGCAGGTGTCTCTGAAACCGGCAGTGCTGGCGGCGGGGCCTCCGGTGGCACCTGCAGGAGGAGCCCCCACGGACGCGGCTGGTGCTTCTTTTCCCTTTGTTTTTCACAAAATAACACTCACAGAGGTCAATCGCACAAGACTGTCCTTTTGTAGATCAAAGCAGCTGAATATTGACAATTTAATGTGGCTCACTGAGCACGAAAGTCTAGAGTTTACCAGGAGCTCCCGGTGAAAGAATCACTTTGCCTCAGAGACATCAACCCTGGAACGAACCAGTGTCTGATCAGATGGGTACTTTTCTTCCCACCTCGAGGACAGGGAAACGGATGCTCAAGCCACACAGCCCACATGTGGAGAGACAGACCGAGGTTTCCTGACTCCAGACGTGAGGCACCTGGTCTTCACTCTGGCAGATGGGCAGCCTCTGGCTCTGCCGGCCCCAGCTGGCCCGCTGACCTGGGCGTCCAGGCTCTACGGCCAGCCCAGCCTCGGGCAGGGGCACCTGGGGGCAGCTCACTGCCCTCTGGGGGCCGCTCACCTTGCCGCTGCTCTGACCCGACCGCGGGAACTGGGCGTCGCGCTGGCCTTGTGCTCCTGGCTGGGCACCCCCTCGCCCAGCGACACGTCTGCGTTCTGCCAAACTCCACTCCTGAACTGGGGTGCGCTGCCCCACAGGTTGGCTCTGGGACTTGCTGGCCCTGGGCATTTCCTGCCCTGAGCTGCGGGTCTGTCCTCCTGGGCGGAGAGGGGGTCCCATGCCAGGACTAGCCCCTCCTGGGGGTGTCGCCTGTGCCGCAGTGAGTAGGGCTGGGCGGTGCTTCCTGCCATCCTCTGCCCCCGGACTCTCCCTCTTCTCACACAGGCTCCAGGGCAGCTGCTGGGCGGACGTGGGCGTCTCTCCAGCTGGTCCTCACTTGAGTCCCACTGTCTCGAGTGGGCAGCCTTCACAGACTCTTCCTGTGCTGCATGGACCAAGAAAGCACCAAATGCAGAGGCTGTGGAGACCAGGAGTGTTTTTAGGGGCTACGTGGTGGGTTTGGGTGAAGAGGAAGGGAGGAGGGGCCGGGAGGCGGCCCTCAGGGAAGGGTGCGAGGAAGCCCGGCAGCAGCCTGGACAGGGCGCAGGGCCCGCGCACTGCCCAGGCTCACGGAGGTGACTGGTGAGGCTGGCCTCCCCGCAGACAGTGCCGACTGTGGGTGAGAGCCCCCCTGACGGCCTTTGAGACCCGGCTTCGTCCGTGTGGGTGGACCAGACTGTCCTGAGGATGGCAGGTGGCCCACAGTAGCCAGAAGGACCGTGGCCTGTGGTCCCCGCTCACCGCCCCCCTGGCCCATCACACAGCAGGCAAGGGAGACGTGCCCCTCTCAAGTTCCAGAGCACGGTCCGCTGCAAGATGCACACGTATGTATGTTCACGCGCACACATGGGCACACGAACACAGGCTCCCAGCGCTCACACAGGCACGCATACGCACGCACACGCACACCACCGCTGCCGCGTCGCTCTCGTCGCGGACACCTGAGGGTGGGGCCTCCCTGGAGCCACGTGTAAACCCCTAAGCGGAGTGGCCTGTGCCCCGTGGGGCAGCGACTGGCCTGCAGCCCCTCCCGGAGCCCCTCAGGTCTGATCCCAGGCTCCCTGGGGGCGGCTCCTGGGTTGTAGGCCCAGGTGTCGGTGGACGGCTGGCTTCCTACCTCTCCTTTGCTGAAGGGAACCCTTAGGAGGCCTAATAAGCCGCCAGAGCCACGCCTCCCAATGGGCTGGGGTGGGGTGGACCCCCGCCCCAGACGCACGAGCGCCGGCCCGTGCCCCACTCTCCCCTCCCAGGAGGCCTCACTCCTCTCGGCCAGGGCAGCCCCAGCGCCTCGCCCCTTGCAGCCAGGAGTCAGGGCCAGAGCAGGGCCTCATCCACCAGACCCCTGCCCTCCTCTGACACTTAATTTTCGGGAACTTGCTTGTTTTTTGATGTGGCAACAGCCTCCAATCCTGCATCCTGGACGCCCAGTAAATATTTACAGAGCTGAGAGGCACTAGCCTGGGTGCAGCTGGCCTGCGGGAAGTGGATGGGGGGAGGAGGGCAGCCCAGCGGCAAGGGCGCCTTTCCAAAGGGCAGGGCTGGACCCCAAGGCCCTGCATGGAGGGCGCTGGGTGCCCTTCTTGTTCTCTGCAAACGAAACATCTCAGCCAAACAGAAAGCAATCCCCTTCCTCAGTCCCCGCCCGTGAGGGTGAGGTGCCCGAAGCCCCGTGGGCTCCCACCACCTCCTTGTTCACTGTTCCGCTTCTGGACATACTTTGCTTTTACCCCGTTAACTATGTCGGCCCTTCCCCTCCCCCACCGCGGGCCCGGCAGTCCAACATCAGGTCTGAAGGTCTGCGTCCTTGTCCAGAGGGGCAGGTGCCACCTCCACACAGTGCCCTGAGCCACGGCAGCCCCAAGCGCATCACCCAGAGTGAGAGGAATGAGACCCTGGTCCCCTTGTGGGCCAAGCTACAGGGACGCCCCGGGTGACCCTCCATGAAGCTCTGTGTGTAGAAGTGTGCTTTTGGGGTGTGTGGTACTGACATGTGTGCACAAAAGCGCTCAGCCCAAAGCGGTGAGTCCAAAGGCAGAGAGCGCCGACCATCGTGGAGGGCGATGCCGACCCGTGTCACCGGGGTGTCCTGGAGGAAGGACGGAAGCAGCCGCCTGCGAGCTGGGCGTCCCCCGAGGGCCACACCTAGCAGCCGAGACCCAAAGGGGACAGAGGAGGGCGTCCAGGGCTCGTCTGCACTGTGGGGTGTGGCTCAGGGCGTCCAGCGCTTGGGGGAGACCCGACATTTGGGGAAGCAGAAGAACCAGTTTGTGCTGGTGGCAGCTGCTTCTGGGGGGAGGAAAATGGCAGAGCTGGGACCAGATTCGCAGGGGGTCTTTTGGGTCTGGGGTCCCAGAGGAGCGAGTGGCCGCCCCTGCCCTGGAGGACACAGGCAAGGGTCCATCGCCCACAGGCCTGCAGCCATCAGGGAGGAAGCATCTTGCCCACTTGGTGGTCGGGGGAGGAGGGACACCCTCCGACACCCAGGTGACCAGAAGCGGGAGTGACCGCGGGGCGGGTGAGGACCTGGAACCAAGCCCCGCCCTCTGTCCTGCACACCAGGCCTGGGGCCCGAGAGGCACCCATGCCCACGTGGGTCGGGGGGAGAAGCAGGCAGGACCAGCAGGGCAGAGGCTCGGCCCATTTCCAGGCCTGCCCTTGAGTGTCCAGGAAAAGCGGAGAAAGAAGGAAACGTCTCTCCCGTTGACTCCCTCCCTTCAGGAAGCCCCGTGCTCTGACACCTGAAGGCCCGACCGTCACCCCGTCACCCCAGCCGACGGCTTCTCCCTGCTCCCAGCGGTCTCCTCAGGGCCAGGCCTTGGGCTGGGGTGGCTCCGCGCAGGAGCCATGTCCCCAGCGGGGCAACAGGCGACTTCCGTATGTCTCCTGGGTCCCACCCTCTCCCATCCTGCGTCCTCCAACTTCAGCACCTGCTCTGACCTCCCCCAGGCTCCCCGCTGGTGCTCCCCGAGGCTCCTCACTGCATCCTCCTAATTATCTCCTGGACACACCTGTCTTCGCTCTTCCCACCTGCCCCCAGCACCAAGGTGTCCCCAGGCCCCAACCCCTGGGGGTGCCACTCAGTCCCTCTTCACAGGTCACCAGTGACAGCTCCCAGATGCGCCCAGGCACTCAGCTCTGCCTGCTGGCAACCTGACCCACCTCCCCCGAGACCCTCACAACCTGGACAAGCTGGCCCCGATTTCCCTCCTGGCCCTTTGCCTGAGCAGCTTGGCACCTGGAGTGACTGTCCTCCAGCCCTGCCCATACCCGCTGGTCCCTGCCTGGCGCTGGGTACTCTGTGTCCCAACGGTGACAGTGCGATCGGGACACAGCTCCCACCGCCCGCACTCCGGTCCCTGCTGTCCTGAGGTCCACGTGGCTGAAGCAGCAGATGGAGTCACCCTGTAACCATTTAACCGAATGCAAGAGCTTGTTAATTTTAGGCAACTCTAACGGGGACCAGATTCTTCCTCCTGCCCCACCTCCCCCAAACAGGCCTCCCTTGACCTTCTCACCCACCCCCATGGAGTCTGGAAGCTGATCGCCCCCTCTCCTGCCCCCCCGGGCCTCGCCCAGAGCCTGAGCTGTCTGCACCGGCCCCATGGGCGCCCCTGCTCGCCTCCTTCTCTGAGTCTCGTCCTCCGGCTGGTTGGGTGTGAGGCCCACAGCCTCCGAGTGCAAATGAGCAGAGCTTCTGTGCTCGGCACCCAGGGGCCATCCCTGTGCCAGGGGAGCACCCCGCGTGTGCCTGACCTACTCCCAGTACCGAGGGCAGCCGCGGGCTCGCATCACCATGTGGTCTGGGTCAGGGTCCGCAACCACGTTCACAGAACATCCGTGTGGGCTGCTCTGAAAGCTTCTGGAGGTCCTGGCTGGTGGCTTCCATGCAGGACACCCTCACTAGAGAATGCTGGACAATTGGGAGAGGAGATCGCAGCCTGGTGAGGCAGATGGCATCACGGGGCGGGGCAGGAGTGGGAAGTGCCTTCTAGAAAGCTCTAGAGTGTGCAGTGCCCTCCTAGTGCTGGGCAGTGGGCCTCAGACCTCCCTCTCTGGGCGCTGACTGCAGAGGCCCTGCGTTTGGCAAGGGTGGCCAGCTGGCACCCTGTCCCAGCGGAGGCCTCTCCATGTCCCTGGGCCTCTCAGCTTCTCCGTGAGCTGTGGAGTCTGTGCAGCTCCATCTCCCAGGCCGGAGGGAGGCTGGAGGAGGCTGAGCACCATGCAGGGGACACTAGGGCCAGGTGCTGCCAGCCAGTCTGTTTGCAGCCATCCCGAGCCAGGACCTGCTGCCGCCAGAGCCCACGGGTCCCGCTCGACAGGCAGGAAGCCTTGGACGGGTGACATCGTGTGGCCAGGATTCCACGTGGAGGGAGCCCGTCCACGGTTCTCTGATCTTTGGTCCTTTGAGATCAGTAGTCACGGACAAGTCCAGCCCCACTCCTGCCTGGCTTTGTAGAGCCTGGGAGCAAAGAATGATTCTCACATTTTCCAACAACGAGGAAGAAACAAAAGAAGAATTTAGGGGCTTCCCTGGTGGCGCAGTGGTTGAGAGTCCGCCTGCCGATGCAGGGGACACGGGTTCATGCCCTGGTCCAGGAGGATCCCACATGCCGCCGAGTGGCTGGGCCCGTGAGCCATGGCCGCTGAACCTGCGTGACCGGAGCCTGTGCTCCACAATGGGAGAGGCCACGACAGTGAGAGGCCCGCGTACCGCAAAAAAAAAAAAAAAAAAAAAAAAAGAAGAATTTATTTTGTGACACACGAAAATTATATGAAATTCAAATTTCAGTCATAAATGAAGCTGGAACACAGCCAGGCCCACCGGTTACTGATGGGCACAGTGCTTCATGCCACAGCTGCAAGGCTGTCATGAGGAGCGGGCCTGGGTCCCCACCGACCACAGGCAGACCTCTCATTGTGCACCTCGCAGATATTCTGTTTCTACAGATTGAAGGTCGGCGGCAAGCCTGCACCGAGCAAGTCTGTCGGCGCCATTTTTCCAACAGCACTTGCTCACTTGGAGTCTGTGTCACATTTTGGTAACATGCAACATTTAAACTTTTTCATTACTGTTGTATGTGTTATGATGATCTGTGAATCGTAACACTGAAGGCTCAGTTGATGGTTACTGAATTCTAGAATAAGTTTGTTTTGTTTTGTTTTGTTTTTTGCGGTACACGGGCCTCTCACTGCTGTGGCCTCTCCCGTTGCGGAGCACAGGCTCCAGATGCGCAGGCTCAGCGGCCATGGCTCACGGGCCCAGCCACTCGGCGGCATGTGGGATCTTCCCGGACCGGGGCACGAACCCGTGTCCCCTGCATCGGCAGGCGGACTCTCAACCACTGCGCCACCAGGGAAGCCCTAGAATAAGTATTTTTAATGAAGGTGTGCACACGGTGTTTTAGACACAATGCTACTGCACACTTAATAGCTCCAGCACGGTGTACACATTACTTTCACATGCACCGGGAACCCAAAAACCTGCTGCGACTTGCTTGGCTGAGATGTTCTCCTTGTTGTGGGGTCTCCACACGAAGCTGGAGGAAGGACACCCGGGCCCCCTTCCCTCCAATGTTGGCGCTCTGGTTCTCAGGCCCAAGGGATTGCACAACTGGCCGCCAGCCTGCAGGAGCCCCCAAAACCGTGGGAGCAGACCCCCCTCCCCGTAACGCGCTTACTAATGCGTCCTTGTAGGCTATTGGTTCTGCTCCTCTGGGGAACCCTGATGGATACAGGAGATGATGAAGGTTAAGTGAGGCCGTAGGTGAGACGTAATCTGACAGGACGATGCCTGGTAAGAAGGGACGAGATCTCCTCACTCGCGTGCACACTCAGGAAAGGCCATGTGCAGACGCAGCAAGGAAGCGGCTGTCCACAAGCCAGGAAGAAACCTCTCACCAGGACCCAAGCACGCTCCAACCACCTCCAACTCCTAGCCGCTGACTGCGAGGAAACGCATCTCTGTTGTTTAAACCCCAGCCTGTAGTCTGTTGTCGTGGCGACCTGAGCTGCCTCAGACTGATTTGGTACCGAGAAGCCAAGTACTGCTGTAACCAATGCCAACTAACTGGGAGCAGCCTCGGGGGTGGGTGAAGAGCAGAGGCCGGAGGAGTTTTGAGGTGCATGTTAGACACATGGACGTTAGAGGCGATTTTGGCGAAGACTCAGAAAGAAAAGAAGAGAGCTGGTGAGAAAGCTTCTGTCTTCTCTGAGAGTACAGAAATAATCAGGGCAGGATGGTGGCAGAAATACAGAATAAGACAACATGTTAAAATACAGCTGAAGGAAAGGAAATGCAGCTTTGCAAACCGCCATTGACGTGGCCTCCTTTGGGGAAGGTGGGGAGCTTCCTGGGGGCTTTGCCCCACGAAGATTGCGTCCCACGAATGACAAAGGGACATAACAGTAAAAGCACACCTCAGAGGAGCACTTCCGAGAAACCAGAGGCTTGATGCACATGGATGCGCCTTTCCAGGAGTGAAGCGCGTGCCGTGCTGTGCTGTGCACTGCATGTGGGGCGCGTGACGGGGGTGCTGGTTGGAAGGGTCTCAAGCTCCCGCCTCGCCCGCCCCCCCTCCGTTTTACGGACAAGGAGCTCGAGCCCCATCCTTGCATCCAAGACTGCAAAGCAAACTCGTGGCGGAGGCCCAGCCCTCCTGCTGCCCCTAGCTCCCCCTTCCCACTCTGCTCCCACTTGGCACCAACGTGGCTCCGAGCCCTTTACACCCCAGGAAGTGATCCCATTGAATCAAGATTGAGGTTGCGTGTGGGACCACGTTCCCAAGCGTATAACCAGCACCCAACAGCGTGCCGGCGCCGGGGCTCAGCGGCTCCCATCCAGAGCGGCCTGGCTGGGAGGCCTGGGCTGCCCTCAGCAATCTCGGCCTAGTGGGCAGAGACTCAAGTTTAAACAAACATGTCTAATAAGTATCTTAGCTGCTAATGCTTTCCTGGATCAGAGGGGTTTCACTGGCTGCCTCTGCACAAGGCATTTGCTGTTTTAGATTCTTGGTGAGCAGGGTGGAACCTGACACACCCTTGCCCCTCTTTTTTACTCAAGGACTCTTTATAGTAGTATATGATCTCCTAGGATTTATCACAAAATTCCATCAATTTTGAGCAGTAAAAACAGCTCTTAAGTAATAAATAATTTCTTTAAATTTATGCACTGTTAAAGTCTGTATTATAAAGTTCCTTTAAACATGAACTTCAATAATAATTGTGAGTTAGTCACTTAGCAAGTGATATATATTTCCTTTGCTTTCAATTAGTAATGTAAGAAAAACCCATGATTCATCAATAAATTTAAGGTAAATTGTTGGGTGTATCGAGGGACTGGATGTATATTAAAATATGGAATTACTTTCACGTATTATATCCTCAAACTATGATTCAAAATTTAGAATTTTCTTCTTTTCGAGCTTCAAAAAACCCAGAAGACCTGCTTCTCTATGGGTCATGTTTTGCTCCCAAATGACACAAGGGCCTGCGGACCGTCCTGGAAGCTCGTCTTTGCGAATAGCATGTTGATGGTGTGAGGACCTGTGCTAACAACAAATTAAAAGTGTAATCGGTGACTCGGTGACAAGGGTCCTTGCATTCTCCTTTTGTCCTGTTGGATCAGGAAGAAGTCCCACTGCATCTTTAAACACCCTGACATGTCTGTTGTACCGGGATTTTGGATGCCCCTCATGATCATCCTGAGGTTCATTTCCAGAACTGCTACAATTTTTTAAAATGCCTGTCAGCTGTTCTTATGCTTCCTAAATAACCGCTACCAATTTAAGTCAAATAATGTATGATTGTCATGGAAATGCCCTAGAACTGAGTAAAAGAGAAGATGATCCTGTGGCCATGGTGGCCCCCTGCACGAACAACCCCCACACGCACCAGGTCCCCAAGAACTTCTGCCCTTGGAGTCTCTCAAACGGGCCTCTTTAAAAAGGAAACTATATTTTTAAATGGTTATTTCTTGATTTTTTTTTAATTTCTTGATTTTTAAGTGGTGAGTGAAACAGTCATTTTTCTTTTCTTTACCATCTTGACCCCCGAGCACGGATTCATCAGCCCGGTTCCTGCTCTCCTGGGGCTTTACACGCACGTCCTTTTTTATGTTTGATTAGAGCACAGCTCCGATGTTGAAACGTGGGCCTCGTGAGAGTGGGGCGGGGGGACGCTTGGGGGCCCACCTGCTTGCCCAAGTCTCCATCCTCAGGCCTCCCCAGCAGAATTCCACGCCGCCCACACCTTCGGCCCTCCTTTCAGCTCGTCCCTTCCTCTGGGCTTGACAGCGATTCACCACCTTCAGCTCTTCAGGGTCAAACCCTTTGGAGCTTCCCCACCTGGGGAGGAGGCGTCTCTGCGCTGAGCTGCTCCTGTACGCGCACTCTGTCCAGCTCCTAGTGGAGGTTTCATTCCGCTGCTGTGATTTCTGTCACTGTTATTCCTCCCACGTTTTCCAATCTCCTAATTTTTCAGCAAATGAGACATTGTGAAAAGTCTTACTTATCTTAGCCAAATATCCCAATTAAAATGTTCCATTCCCAAAACACGACCCCGAGTTTGGCACCTTCGTGGTTGCATGAAACAGCTTCTTCTCCTCAAGAGCCACCAAGGAGCTGCTTCCTGCCACTTTGTCACTGTTAGGAGGTGACAAATGAGCCCAGGCTGTCCCCGTGTGAACTGAGCCAGCCTCTCACAGGGAGGGGACAGCCCACAGGGTTCTCCCCACGCTGGCCCCCAAGGGGGGACCCTCAGGCCACCCGCATCCAGCCTCTGAGAGCTGACGCTGCCGGGAACCGTCCCGGGGGGCCAAGCACGTGTGTGACCCAGGGCCGGGAGACACCTCCGAGGAGAGCGCAGGCGGAGTGTGGTTCCTGGGCCGTCATGGGGACTGCGCTGAGAAAGGAACCAGCAGAGCCCCAAGGTCCCTCGTGGGTGCTGTCCTGGGGCAGGGAGTAGGCGCTGACTCAGACAGGCTGAGGCAATGTCCCAACGCTTCTGACACACAGACGGGAAGGTCTGGAGCGGTGGACAGGGGTCACCTGTGATGAGACAAAGACACAGCGGGGGGGCCGGGCTGGGTCCCTGGGGTGAAGAGCAGCAGTGAAAAGGGACCCAGAGGTCTCAGGGGAGGAGAAAGCAGGAGAGTGAGTGTCACAGAAGCTGGAGGAAGAGCGCCTTCCCCAGAGGATCAGCCAGGGGCCTGTGCATGGGGCCGCGGTGCCCGGGATAGGGGGACCAGACGGGGCTCAGTGGGGACAGGGCCCTGGCGGTGCTGGACAGCTGCTCCCGGGTGACGGGTGACAGGCATGAGGACCGGGGAAGGCACCCCCCACCCAGCGGCCCCTCCCGCCTCCCCCCTGGCGCACGCTGGGGTGGGCGCATCACTCATCTCCAGCGTCGTGGATACCTGATCATCACACCCCGGAAATGGGCGTGGAAATCACCAACTTGAAGTTAAAGTCATATTTTAATTCTTTAGTGAATTTTCTTGAAGGGTTACAGCACATAAGACAGGTGTCTGCTCCCCTGCAGCACCTTGAGAAACTTACGAGAATAGGGCTGCTTCGTGCCCCCGAGGGGAAGCTCAGGAGAGGCTCGGGTACCTGCCTGAAAAGCTCCATCACCTTTCCTGTGAACAGCTGATCCAGGACGGAAACACTCACATTGGTGTTCTGTAAATTTGGTCTTTGATGAATGAGGTTAACCTTTAAAAGGTGCAGGGAGTTATATGTCCTGTACGTTTCCTTCTGTTTCCAGTTGACGGGCAAACAATTTCGAATGATGTCAGACAGGTTTTTTTTTTCCCTAACTTTTTATTTTGAACTAACTTGAGTCTCACAGAGCATTTCCCTGGGGTGAGCAGCTTGCCGGGCCAGAGGGCGGCCCCAGGATCAGGAGACTCACTACCTACTGAGGCCCACCGTTCCCACCCCCTCAGCCCCACGCCGCGCCCGCCTCCTCCAGTCTGAGATTGCCCTTGGACTCTCCTTTCCCCTCACCACCTGGCCCTTTGGAAGAGCAGTAATGATGTGTCTTGTCCAGTCTTCCTCAGCTGGGGTCTGCCTGACGTTTTCTCACCGTCGACCTGGGGAAGTGCCTTTTTTGTCTCCTTCTCGTGCACAGGTCGAGGGGCTCACGGCCTCCACACAGCTCATCTCTGTGAGGCTGACCTCCTCTCTCCTAAAGTCTGTTCCCTCCACATTTCTCCACGTGAGGGTACAGAGCTGGCGCCCCAAGCGTGTGCGCAGCGTGAGAACTGAAGTGAAACATCTCCACAGGTACGAAGAGAGACCCAGCCACCTCCACCTCCCGCGAGGAAAAGGTGTCATCAGAAAACCACAAGGTCGTGAGCTCGGAAGGGGTGGTGGCCGGACACCCCAAGGCCTCGGGTCCTGGTTGAGTGGGTCGTGGGGACGGCTGGTGTGCCAGGCCTGTGCACTGGATCGTTATCGAACACGGCACATATAAACAAGTAAGTTAAAACGTTGCTCAACTCTGCGTGTTGACAGGGTCCCAGGTCGGGACCACAGGGGAAGTTTGTGCAGGAAGAATCACCCTGGAGGAAGGGAAACCGCGGTGGAGAGGCTTCAGCTCTGCCAGGAGGGACGAGCAGCAGAGGCTTCTCGGGATGGATTTGAAGGACTCGGCCCAGTACAGCGCGGCCTTTCGGGAAGAGAGGAAGAGGAGGACGCTCATCACAGGGCATGATCTCCTTAGCTCTCATTCACCAGCACGCATCCTGCTCTCTGCCACCAGAGGAAGTTCCCATGGATTCCGTGGGGACCCAGGTGGTGGGGGTCCTGTCAGCAGAACCGGGAGTCCTCAGCCAGGCAGCCTGCCGTCAGGGTCCCAGGCCCATTCCGGGCTTGGAAATCAACCTGCATTCGGGGGATGGACGAGGTAAGTCGTGTGCACAGTCCACCTTGACATGCGCTGCCTTCACCACAGCCACCAGCTCCTCGAGCTTAGCTGCCACAGACACTGCTCTGCCGCTGCGGTCTGGGAGGTGAGAGAAAGGAGGGAGGAAGGAGGGAGGGAGGAAGCAGTGAGGAAGGAGGGAGGAAGGAGGGAGGAAGGAGGGAGGAAGCAGGGAGGAAGGAGGGAGGAAGGAGGGAGGAAGCAGGAAGCAGGGAGGAAGCAGGGAGGACGGAGGGAGGAAGGAGAGAGGAAGCAGGGAGGAAGCAGGGAGGAAGGAGGGAGGAAGGAGGGAGGAAGCAGGGAGGAAGGAGGGAGGAAGGAGGGAGGAAGCAGGGTGCAGGCAGCATGGGCAGCAAGTGAAGCCACAGAGAGGACTGTTTTCCAATAAAACTCTACTTACACAGAAGGGCAGGTGGAGTCAGCCAGCCCTGCTCTAGATCATTTACTGCCCAGAAGCAGCTATGTCCCACCGGCAGATTTGAGGGGAAAGGTCAGTTTTCCAAATGTGGAGCATGTCCCCCTGCTAAACTGCACTGGGAATCTCGATTCCAGAGGAAGGGCTCACAGAATAAGGTAGCCGCCCCGGGGAACCATGCAAGCTGTGAGTCCAGGTCCTTCAGACCTCCTGTACTCAGCTTCACAATAACCTACGCATGTGCTGTGTCATTTCCTTCTTTTTCAGACAAAATTGGGGCTTGAAAGACTTCAAATTGAACTTGCTCAAATCCATGTATGTTAATAAGCAGAACTGGGACTTCAGCCAAGACCAACCGGCTACGCCCTGAAGCCGCAGCACGGCCAGTGTGCGTTAGGCGTGCTGACCTGCACTGATTCCTCACCCACCAGCTCTGGGAGTTCATTCCCTTTGCATGGCTTTGCCCCTTCAGGCTGCATTATTTTGACATATAGTCAGCCAAGAAATTTAGATGAAATAATTCCCTTTTCATCGTCTGTGAATTTTAGACTTTACTTGGTACAACTAAAAATCTTACTTGAAATCCATAAGAATTTGGTTCAGTTCAGTCTGATTCACTGTGTGCAAGGCAGCCTCTTAGCTGGTGGGGATGTGATGAACCAGCCCCCTCTGACCACCTTCAGAGACTTGCAGTGCCACAGACTGAACGCTTGTGTCCCCCAAATCCATGCTGTGAAGGGGTGACCCCTGTGTGGTGGTGTTGGGGTGATGAGGTCACGAGGGGGGACCCCCTTGATGGGATCGGTCCCCTGACAACAGGGACCCCGCACGGCTCCCTTTCCCCGTCTGCCATGGGAGGACAGCCTCACCAGACATGGAACCTGCCCTGGTCGTGGACGTCCTGCCTCCAGAGCCCTGAGAATCTGTGTCTGATGTTACGAGCCCCCCAGCATGGGGTGTGTCACCTCTGTGGCCTGAAGGCACTGAGACACCGTCTGGTCAGATGCTCCCCTCTGTCCTGGTGCTGGAGCGGCAGACGTAACCTCCACCTTTATTGTGAAGTGTGTGTTGATCTCCTTTTCTAGCACTTTCTCGAATCCGCCAGGTCTTTGACAAGGTGTCATGGAACAAACAGAGGATGGAAGATGAGTGCTCCCCTCGGCCACGGCAGCCTCACCCCCCATAGCTGCAAGCTTCCAGGACAGCCTCTGTCTCCACCATGTTTTCGCTCCTGCCCTTTGTACCTTTCCCCCAACCTCGCCTGCATGTCTGGACAGCCCCTCCGCGGGTCACTGCCTGACCCCTTGGGAGGATGCAGAAGTGGGATGTGGATGGCCCTCACAAGAAGCCACGCCCTCTCGCAACAAAGCCGCAAAGGGAAGGTCCTCACAGCGACTGGTCCCAGCAGTGGCCTCATCCTCGTGGGTGGGCTGCCTTCCATGCTGATGAGAACACCCTGGTGGGAGAGAACCGAGTGGCCCAGACTTGCCCCGAGGACAGAAGCGAGAGCTCTAGGATGAACCCTGCATCTCTCGGGACCCATTCCGGGACTGTCATCCCAGAGAAAAGGCAGGTGATGGGTCCCCCGCACAGTGGCGTGAAGATGCCCCGTGAACTGCCTAGCTCTGCCCCTGGTACCCAAGAAGTCCAAGAAACGCCGGCCATTGCTTCCCCAGAAAACAGTGACAAATGAATGCTGCCTTAGTCCCCGGGTGTGCAGGGAGGGAGGCTGAGGAGGGACCTTCCTCAGTGAGGCCCTTCATGCTGGGCCCTCTGAGCCGAAGTGGCCACCAGGTGGCCATGGCTGGGTAAGGGGTGAGGGCAGGGCCTGGGAGTGGCCTCTCGAGTGGATTCAGGTGAGAAAGCTCTTTGCACAACAGTCAAGATAGATAGCTGTGGTCCGACCTCCACCAGGTCTGGAGGCCACGTCCACTGCCGGGTGTGTGTGTGTGTGGATGGGTTTTTGAGTAAAGTCAAAGCAGAAAAGACAAGGGGCTGATGTCTCCAGGAAAGATGAGCATTGATTTCAGCCCTGTTTCATGGCAACAGTCCACAGAGGTAAGGGATACATTTCTGGAAGGAGAAAGGAGTGAGAAGTGGGGGAAACAGCCATAAAGGGTGAGGGGTGTAGCCAGAGGGGTGTAACCTCACTCCTGTGAGGCCAGAGTGTAGGCTTTACATGTGAAAGCGGTGAGATGAGGTGGGGTGAAGTTGCAGTGTAGTTGGTGGGTGTTTGGTTCAGTGATTTGGAGTCGAGGTGGCGGTAATGGACAAAGGGACAAATACACAAACGTTTTGTATCCTGATGTCCTGCCATGGCTGGAACCAGGAGAACTGCAGAAATGCCAGGGAGGCTCTAGAAGTTCAAGCTCAGCCTGGGACAGCCCAGTCTAGATTCTTAGGGCAAAAAGTGCAGGTTAAACAAGGACTTCAGGGACTAATGTCCAGCTGGCTCTTTTCCCTCCAGGTCATGTGGGTGGCTCCTGCTGGGAATGGAACTCTGGGTCCTGAGGGGCGAGTCCAAAATATGAGGAAGGAAATGAGGACGATTGATCAGCCAGGCGGCAAAAGAGGAGAGGCTGACCAGCTGCGTAACAAGTGCAGGACAGCCAAGCAGAGAGAAGTCAGGGTGCAAAATCACATGTATTTATTGACAGGTGAAAATGTAGAAAAATGATTGGAGAGCCCAAATGCCAGGGACCAAGAAAAACACCGTCACAGTGTCTGAGGGGCGAGTGCAGCCTCTGGAGGACATGGTCAGAGTCCTGCATCGATGCCACGTTCCCACAGAGAAAAGGGAGGCTACTCACGCAGTTCCGTCACTTCAGGGAAGCTCAGGGGCCTAAGACCTGGGAGCAGGCTGGGGCCAGCACAGGGGATCCCACAGGAAGGGCCCGAGTGAGTGGGAGCGCCTGGAGGGCAAGGCTACTCCTCGTGAAGTTTCTCTGGCTGCAGTCTGCATGGTGGCTGGAAGCGAGGAGAATTCCAAGAGTGGGAAGCCCAGTTACAGTTCCACAGATGACCCACAGACGATATGCAAATCCTGGACGTTTCTAATTTGAGATCTTGCAAAAGTTACTATTACAAATATATGATTCACTAGCTCTGTCTTGAAATTATAACCATGTGTTTATTGACCATTGCTCCCCTGTTGCGAGATCAGAGAAAAGCAGTGTTTTATGTATCCCTTTCCCATCACAATTTTATGATACAAAAGAAATGGCCCATAGTTGAAAGGAAGGGAGGGAGAGAAAGAAACAGATCAGGAACAAAAAGAAAAAGAAGGAAAAGAATACTTTTCTGAGTTTGCTTAAAAGTATTAAAGTGACTCATGGGGAATAATCTTAAACTGAAGCTACTGACAAACATCTGGCAGGCCGTGGGTTAACTCAGAAGGAAGAGGAAGTGCTGCAGACCAGCACCGATGAAATCCTGGAATTCTGAAAGAGGATTTCGTGGAAGGAGGGCTGGATACTGGCATGGAGGTCATCTGGGTGCAGTTTACAGTCTTCACGTTAACTAATTTTGAGTTTTTACTATTACAAAAGCACTCCATGTCCATTGCAGAAAAACAAAAAAGATACAGATCAATAATGAAGAGAATTTAAAAGTCCCATAACCTTACCACCATTACGAAGTGGCCATTGTAAATATCTTTCTAGACATCTTCTGTATGTCTATCTACATCTATCTATCATCTATAGATATGGTTATATATATATACATATATATATATACACACACACACACAGTCTTCTAATGAGTGTGTCATTTTAAAAACAGAAAATTGCACTTGTAACATCAAGAACTGTTGTCCCTTTGCCAGGCAGGAGTGGCAGGGCCCGGAATGAGCCAGGCACCGTCGTACACACTCCCTGTTTACTGAACAGTCGCTACCTCCTGGGTGTTATCACGATCCCGCTTTGCCACGAAGGGTGGGGCACGGGAGGGTTATATGGCCTGGCCAGGGTCACTTGGAATTAAGTGGCAGGGATGGAACTTGAGCCCAGGCCGTCGGCTCCAGCCTCTGGAGCCTAGACTCCTCGGGGCACTTTATAGCATTTAGTGACTCTGTAGTATTTCATCATACTGATATGCCATAATTTATTTAAACATTTATTTTTCTTGTTTCAGTGTTTTCCCTATTATAAAGCACAGTGCAAAGAACATCTTATAGCCCAATGTTTGTCTACGAACTAAATGATTTCTCCCAAATCCAGCAGTTAATCCACTGGACCAAATGTCGCTGTGCTCTTGAGAGCCCGGGATCAGTGCTGACCAGCTGCTTCCCAGAGGGGACAGAGACCCTCCCACTCCAGGCAGCGGCCAAGATGCCCCCAACTCCGTTAACGGATGTGTAGAAGCATGTTTGGGGGAACTCTTGGCACTCGTTCTCATTCTAGAGGCCATACTTCCCTGAAAAGCAAGTCCCTTTTTCTCTCCAAAGAGACCTTCAACCAGGCTGCACCTTTCAGCACAGTCGGGAGGGACCGTGACGAGGATGTAGCCCGTCAGCGCCGCACAGACACCCACCCGGTCCACGGTCTGTGCCCACGTGCGTCAGGCAGTGTGGACCCACCCTCTACACCCCGGCGTGCGAGACACCGTGTGCTCGGCCGCACGGGGAAAAGCACGCTTGGAGGGGCAGTGTCGAGGGGCGCTTTGTCCCCAGGGGGCGAGGCAAGGCCACTGCGCCTCCGTCCGCGGGCTGCGCCCTGGGCGTTGCCCTCGTCCCACAGCCCCAGCAGGGCGGCAGGTGCCCCTCTTGCATCCCACCGGCCCCGCCTCAGTCTTCTGTCCTCTGGGCAGGCTCAGGGCCGGAGGCTGGGCGGGCAGTGTTGGGGGGCGGCTGAGGACCCGTCACCACCACGGCGTCCAGGGGGCAGGGCGGGACCTCAGTGCCTGTCCCCTCCCATGAGAGTGGCTGCTATGCTTCCCTTCTAACAAAGTCAGAGGCAGAATGATGCCAGGCAGCGACCCAGCTCCCAGAGCCTGAGCAGCAAGGGTCTCCCTCCATCTTTTCTTGACTCGCGCCCAGAGCTCGCTTGGCCAGGGTTGTGTGAGTTCTGAGGACTGCCTTCCAGGCCCTGGAGACGGCTGTTTACCCACCAGGTGGTGGGGAGCATGGAGGGCGTTACTGGAGGGGAGGTCACGGGCCCCCATTAACTGCTTCCCGACCCTGTCTTCTTGAGAGGCAGACGGAGCCTTCCCTTGTAACCGCGTGGGATTTGCCGAATCCGCCCTGGACGGAGGACCCTCCGTCTGCAGGGTCTTCCTCCAGTCTCACACCCCAGCCCCGAGCGCCAAACCCTCTCAGGCTGGCTGGCAGCCCCACCCTCGTGCAAAGGAGCTTCTCCACTTATTCTTCCTGCAGTGAAGTGAGCTCCGACCTGGGGAGTTTGCATCCTGTTTGCAAACAAACTAAAAGTTCATGGAGTTTGGGTGGGAACTGGCCTTCAGTTGCAGCAGCCGAGTGTCCAACCCTCCTATGGAAGCTGTAATTCTGTAAACTTTCTACTGTGCTCCACATGGGGAGGCAGGTAGGTGTGACCTCCCCAGGGTCTCCCATCCTTGGGCACATGGAGAATTTGAGGATATTTGTCTACAGGTCAGTGCAGGTCCAGGCCGCTTCCCCCCACCCCGTCTCCCCTCCCCTGGGCCAGAGCATCCTTCCGCCACAGCATCCTTCCGCCACACCCGAGCTCAACCTCCCAGGAGTTTTGGCCAAGGACACAGGTAGACTCTGACCTATCCGCTGGCCGCAGGGCCACAGAGCCGCAGAGACGGGAGGTCTGACAATGTGCACGGGAATCTGGCGCCCTTAGATCCCGCGATTCCTATTCTGGAACTGCCACAACAGCCAAGAAAAGTGCTGAGAGACGCGTGGGCGCCCAGCCGCGTGGGGACTGTCAGAACCAGAAGTAACCTGACATCTCCAGGGCCCCGAAGGACGATAGGGCGTCCAGCTGGCCCCATGCAGGTGGGGAGGTGCGCCCACCCCCACCCCCCCGTCCCCGGGACGACCGTAGCCGCGCCCGAGAGGGTGCCCGGTATGGAACGCCTACTTTCTATTTTAAACCTTTTGGAGTTACTTTCGCTTTTTTCATGCCAACTTATTTACTTGTATAATATAAAAACCAAGCATAAGTTACTTAAAATAAGACAAATGTTTAAGCTACCAAAACTAGTTTAATGTGCCCAACCTGCTCCTGACAGAATCGTCTCTGCTCACGTGGGTCCAGCCTGGGAAGCTCCACACAGGACAGGCACCCCCCTCCCCTGCCCGCTGGCGGCGCCCGGCCTCACTTCGCCCATCACCCCCTCAGGCTGCTTCCTAAGTTTCCATCTTCTCTGTGTTTTCACCCGTCTTTTCTTTCTCTGTTGTCACGACACAACTCACTCTCGTGGGGAAAGGGGGCCGTGAGGGCGGCCAAAAGCCTGCTGATCTGGGCGGCCAGCCATCTGTCGAGGGAGCCGGGTCAGCCGGGGAGGAACCGGCCCCCGGGCTCCCACCGTCTAACCCTGCGCAGGGGGCGCCCTGGCCCCCATTTGCTGTGGGAACTCCTGCCAGTGAAGGGAATGGGCCTCAGTCCCCAGACGGTCTTATCTGCAGGTTGTGGGCAGTGCTGCCACAATACAAGCCCTGGAGGTAGGTCCAGGCATGGAAACCGCGGGGCCCTCCAGGCTTCAGGGCCAGAAGCCCAGCCCGGTGTTTTCCTGAATCTGCCATCTCAGCCTCTGACGCAGAACTGTGAGGGGACATGTGGGCGGGTGGGCGGGAGGCAGACAGAGCGGGAGCTGGGCTGCCAGGGCTGCCAAAATCCAGGCGGCCCTGTCTCAGGCGTGAGCCCACCCGAGCACGGGGGACGGAGCCAGCCGAGAGGCGACCGAGAGACAGCAAGCGCCTCGGTGGAGACGCTGACACGCGGCCACGTGGCCACAGGTGTGCAGGAGCAGCTCTGGCCGTATGCTGCCGAAGGAGCACAGCCTTCCTGGAGCCTCCCCGGCGCAGCCACTGCCGACTCAGCCCACAGACCACTGCCACTTCCCAAAGACAGAGATCCAGAAGGAAAATGGAGCCTGGGGGAGGAGGACAGGAGAGGCCTCCTGCCGTCCCTCCAGCAACGCGCTCAGCCAGGCCGCCCACTGCAGAGACCGCCCCCTCCCTGGCCGCCCTTGTAAGTGGCGGCGGCAGCCACCCTCATAAATCTGCCAGCTGCTGACAGCAGGCTGAGGGCGGGGGGCCGGGGCACTCGAGTAGTCGCCCCTCTGCTCGAACCCGACCCACCTCACAGCAGGCAGCTCGTCTGGCCTCGCGGGGCCTCTGTAAGGCCCGGTGAAGAGCCCGGGAAAGGGCAGGTGCCCGGTGGTGTTTTATGGTCTGTCACCGGCTCCCAGGTGAGCCTTGATCCCCAGACTCCGTGGCTGCGCAGCTGAGCAGACACCCAGGGCCCACCAGAGCCCAGACACACTGAAACCAAGCCCCACGCGGCCCCTGGGCTTCTGGACGCCACAGGCCTGGGCCCCTCTTCGGGGCCCCTCTGCCTGCTGGGGAGTCTCCTCACGGGCACCAGGTGGAGGCCAGGCTGCGAGGCCACAAGCGGGCCCCCAGGCCTCAGCTTCCTGGTGCAGGGCCAGCGGCAGGTGGATCCCTGGACCCTTCTCTGCCCAGGAAAGACCGTGTTCCACGGCGACACCGCAGCACATAGACCTCCAGGCCAGGCCGGCCTCCGTCCGCGGACGAGCCCTGCTGGGCCTGGAGGACCCAAGGGAGCGCGTGGCAGGTTCTCAGCCATCCAGCCCGGCGGCTGCACCCCGAGACCACTCCGGGCTCCTGAGACCTGAAAGCACGGCGAGGTGCCCAGCAGACGAGTGGCCTTTGTGGGGCAGGGACACCTCTGCCAGCATCCACTCTGCTCTCTGCACCTTCCTCATGGCTCCTTCTTGCTGGTCAACAGGCCCAGTGAAACCCGCCTCGGGGAACACAAGGCCCCGCCCACTGCAGCGTCGAGCAGGGCAGGAGGCTGCCTGGGCTCTGGTGCTGCAGGCGGCGTTGGGAGGGGACAGCCCCCCTTGCAGCCCCGCTGGGCCCGGGACACTCCGAGTCTCCCATCCTCTGCGCCCCAAGCCGGTCCCTGAAGAAGGTCTGCAGTTGGGAGCAGATCAGAGGCCTTGGCCCTGCTGGGCGAGGGGCCCGTGCAAGCCTGCAGAGTGGAGGGAGCCCAGGGGAGAAGCCAGGACTTGACCAGGAGACACGCCCGCCCAAACGGTGTACCTGGCTCTGGAGGCTCTGTGGGGCTTTCTGGGCAGGCCATGGGGAGGGGCTCAGGGGGCAGAGCCTGGATGCAGCCCCAGACCTGCAGGCGGACACATGGCCCCATCCCTCTGGCTCAGCTTCTGACAAAACAAGCCGTAGACACTTCAAGCCCTGAAATCTGTCCCAGGTGTGGCCTTCCCGGAAGCCAGAGGTGCGGAGGCCCCAGGCAACCCTCACCCGAATGATGAACGTGTGTGGGTATGCACCGAGCACCAGATGCCCGAGTCAGGTTGCCCCCGGTTTCCTAGTCGCGTGCGTGTGTGTGTGTGTGTGTGCGTGCGTGTGAGTGTGCTTGAGTGGTTTACAGCTGAGACACTTTCTGCCCCTGCTTTACTCCTAGGGTCCTTAGGGGTGTTGCTGTGTTGTTCTGACGCGTGAACATTTGGAGTTGGCCGGTGGTGCCATCACCAGCCAAGACCACACAGGACGAAGCTACCCAGAGCCGTGGCCCCTCCCTCAAGACCCCAGGTCTCTTTTCCAGCAAGCACGTGAGGCTTACACAGAAGGGCGGGTGTGGTAGACCCAATGTGTGCGGGTGCCTCCAGAGATGAGCTGAGAGCCAGGCTGGAACCAGGTGGCGTCAGTGCCCCACGAAGACACTCCTGTCTGCAGGCTGGGGCGCCCCACCTGCCCCCGAACACAGGGTAAAGAGCTCTGTCCACGAGGGCCCAGCGGAGCACCGGCACGAGGCGGGTCCTTAAGTGTCAGCAGCGGGAGGCGGGGGTCCTCAGCCCACTTGGCTGGGCTTCTGTCTGAGCCGCTACCTGGGCGTCATCGCCTCTAACTGATGGGAGGAGGTCCCTCCTCCGCCAGCTGCTGATGTGCTGCTTGGCCTTGGTCCCACCCTCACAGCCCCTGTGCCGCCTGTTTTGCCAAGTCACAGACCCTTAACCCCCGAGGCCTCGTGGCCCCTGTGGCAGGGCTGTGGCCGGCCGTGGGGTTGGGAGGTGTCCCTCCCCAGAATCTGCCCCACTGGGGCACGGACGCGCGGGAGCACGAGGCAGGAGGGAGTCCTGCGCTGAGCACCTACTGTGAGCCTCCAGTCCCCACAGATGTCACTCACGGCACTGAAGTAGGTTTTAGTTACCACCCTTTACGAATAAGTGGGTCGAGGTTGGCAGATGTGGGTGAACAGGAGCCTCGGGCCTGGGGCCAGGACTGGCCAGATGCTGCAGCGGCAGCAGACCCGAGCCTCCCTGTGCGAGGCGGCCCGTCTCCCTCCTGGCCCGACTTAGGCTGGCAATGCAGCATCCCTGGGAGTGTCTCCGGCCTCTGTGACGCTCAGCAGCGTCTCCCCCTTGAGCAGGTCGGAAGGCGGATCAGTGGAAGGGCAGGACTCGGCCGGAGCCGTCCAGCCAGGCTGCCCCGTGGGAGCCACAGGAACAGAAGACTGCACGGTTGGGGGGCTGCGCTGGGAGTGGGGGGCTGGGGCCTCAGGCTGCACCGAGGGGAAGGAGGGCTCCAGGAAGGACGGCGCACGGCTGGCCATGGCTGCAGCTCCAGGGGGAAGTGTGACCGGTTCTCTCTGGGCCGAGCTCCAGGCCCCTGAGGGCTTCATCGCTTAGGTCGCTGCACGCGACCATCTCAGCCTCCCGGGTCGCACCTCCGTCCTGCAGGGTCCGGGCCCGTGCACTCACAGGGATCCCCCGGGGAGCCCCGCTCCTCTCCCAGCTCTGGGTGGAGCAACTCTGCCCCTGGTCCTGCACTGCACACACTCGCTGCAGGGGCCTCCCGCCAGAGAAGAAAACGGCTCAGAGGCACCTCTGAGAGGACCGGCCAAAGCGGCCTCATCCACTCCCCCGTACTCTCCAGGACTTTGCCGTTTTCTTTCCTTTGACCTTAAACCCTCCTCTGAATCCTGGAGAGGTTTTTGTCGCAGCTGGTCCTCTGCTAGGGGCACACCAGCTCCATGGTCCTGCGAGCCGCCTCTCCCGTCCAGTGAGGGACTTGCCGGTGAGTGACCTTCACGCACACCAGGAGGGACAGGGCCAAGCCGAGACCAGCAGCCCCGGGGCGGAGGGGCACCCCTGGCTGACCCAGCCCCTCAATAGCGGCCTCCTCCTCGGCCGGACACCACCACAGGCCACACAGAGGACAGCGCCCCGCCGTCCCCATTAATGGCGCGTGGAGACCACCCCCGAGACAGCACCTTTCCTGCATCTGCAGACGCACCAGGGGTCCAGGAGCCTCAGTGCTTCCCGGTGGATGGCGTCCCTCGGCCAGCATGACCTGTGTCTGGACAGAGGCCCATCTGGAAATGGAGGAGCCTTGTTCAGACGTCTCTCCATAAACGGCATCGCAGGAGCTCATTAGCACGAAGCCATACTGGGAGCTAAGGGACGGCCAGTCCGTTTTCTTTTATGGCTCCAAAGCTCTTTGCCAGCTTGGAAGCATTTATTTTCCCCAAAGGTCACATCTCATGCCTCATCACCCCATCCCACTGCAAATGGAGAGGCTCCATCAGCAACCCGGCTCTAGGAACTGAGCCCTAGATCCAAGTCTGGGGGCCCGGGGAAGAAACGGCCTCAGTGCATTTACACGCCGTGCCCTCTGGGTGGACTCCGTTTGAGCGCCTCCCCCCTGCCCCACCCAGGCAAAGCCCGCGCTGTGGCTTTTGTCCCAGATGCTTCTGGGACCCAGCGCAAGGCCTGGCTCTGCGCCGTGCTGCCCAGTCTGGGGACGCAGACCTCGCTGACCTCAGTTGAGGCTGAGTGAGTGTCCGCTCCCATCTCCCTGGCCCACCCTGCTAGAGGGCATCTCCCCAGCCGCTGCCTGGCCGCCTGCACCCGACAACCTGTTGGTCACCAGCTGAGTCTGGCCTGCTCACTACTTCAACATGGGCCACCAGGGAACTGCAAAGGAAAAGGGCACCTCAAGGGAAAGCAGGGCCCACCGCTCTGCAGCCCTCAGCTTCCCCCAAGCTCAGCTCGTGCCCCAGAGCCTCAACCTTCAGCCTCACCTGGATGTGATCAGTGGAGACGAGC
Source organism: Mesoplodon bidens (assembly GCF_964165515.1). Classification (NCBI taxonomy): domain Eukaryota; kingdom Metazoa; phylum Chordata; class Mammalia; order Artiodactyla; family Ziphiidae; genus Mesoplodon; species Mesoplodon bidens. The sequence continues at coordinate 93,864,508 of NC_138168.1, forward strand.
CATCCCAGGTAGGCTGGGCCCAATCCAAGGACTGGCGTCCTTACAAGAGGGGAGGTACAGATACCAGGGAGGGGCCAGGTGACCGCAGAGATGCACCCAAACCAAAGAACAGCACGGCTTGCTGGCAGTCACCAAGGCCAGCGGAGGATGCGGGTTAGAGCTGAGAGAATAAATTCCTGTTGTTTAAGCCCCTCGGTCTGTGAAGTTTGTTACAGCAGCCGTGGGAACTAACACAGCCCCACGCATGCTTTCTCTTCGCCTCCGAGAGAGGCCCTGGAACCGTCTCCTGTTTCACAGCTGCTGGGGCCCCTGCTCATGGGCTGTATTGAGGGACCCCCGGACCCTGTTCTGCCCCATCCAGGGATGCTCGACTGTGAGGTCCCCTCTGTGGGTTGGCCCGCAATGGACCCCACAGAGGGAACACAGAGACAGGTTCACAGTGAGACCTGACCTGCCGCAGATATGAAGGTTACTTAGTTCCGGGATTTCCTTGGGAGTTTAGAAGCTCCAGGACCCGCTGGCTGCGGGAAGACAGTGTGGAGCTAGGAGCTGGAGGAAGACTCTCTGGATTTCAGCCGAGCTCCACCCTGTGCCTGCTGTGTGACCCTCAGTAAGCAGCTCAACCTCTCTGAGTCTCGGTTTCATGATATTCATTTTTAAAAGCAGTTTAACGTGACATACTATAAACCAGACATGTGTAAAGTGTGTAATTTGATGAGCTTTGACAGACGTATATGCCTATGAATCCATCACCACAATGAAGAGATTGAACAAACCCATTACTCACAAAGTTCCGCTTCGCGACACCTCTGTCCTGCCCTCTTCCCCACACTCCACCCAGGCAACCACCAATCTTTCTGCCACGATAAATTACTCTGCATTTCATAGAACTGTATGCCGGTGGAATCATACGTGCACACTCTCTTCATCTGGTTTCCTTCACTCAGTGTAATTTTGAGATTCACCGATGCTATTAACACTTGTCAATAGTTGATTCCTCCGTATACTGAGTTTACCCCACACTGTTCACCCCTTCACTTGTGGGTGAACATTTGGATTTTCTCAGGGTCTAGTTACTACAAATGAAGTTGCTATGAGCATTTACATACAAATCTTTTCATTGACAAATACTTCAGTTTCTCTTGGGTAAATACAGGGAAGAGATGAGTGGGTCCCATGGGAGACACGGGTTTAACTTTTCAAGACACAGACAAGTGTTTGCATCACTTTGTGCCCGACAGTGAATAAGTTCCCAGAGCCTCCACCCCGCACCAGCCTGGGTACGGTGCCTCTAACTGCACATTCCAGTGCGCACAGTGGCTTTACCTGCACGTCCCCAGTGGCTGAGGAGGCTCAACATCTTTTACGTGCTTCTTTGATATTTGTGTATCCACTTTAGTACTGTGCCAATTCACACTTTTTGCCAACTTTTACTGAGTTGTTTGTTTTCTTATAATTGAATTGTAAGGCTATACATTTTTTATACATTCTGTACACAAGGCTTTTATCAAATGCATGATGTGCTGATGTTTTATCCCACTCGGTAGCCTTTTATTTTCTTGATAGTGTTTTTCACAGAGCAGTTCTTAATTTAAAGAACTATAATTCATCATGTTTCGCTTATAAGTCAGGCTTTGGTGTTGTATCTGAGAAATCTTTGCCTAAAGTCACAAAATTTTCTCCTATGTTTTCTTTTGGAAGTTCTATAGTTTCAGGTTTTACATTTAAGTCTATGATCCACTTTGAGTTCAGTTATGTACATGGTGTAATGTATTGAATTGATGTTCTTTTCTCAAATATGGATATCCAATTTTTCCAGCATCTTTTGTTGACAAGACTAACCTTGCTTCATTGAAATGCCTTTGAAACTTTGTCAAAATTATTCTAGGGCTTCCCTGGTGACACAGTGGTAAAGAATCCGCCTGCCAATGCAGGGGACACAGGTTCAAGCCCTGGTCCGGGAAGATCCCACATGCCGCGGAGCAGCTAAGCCCGTGCTCCACAACTACTGAAGCCTGCGTGCCTAGAGCCCATGCTCTGCAACAAGAGAAGCCACTGCAGTGAGAAGCCCACGCACCGCAATGAAGAGTAGCCCCCGCTCGCTGCAACAAGAGAAAGCCTGCGCGCAGCAACAAAGACCCAACTCCGTCAAAAATAAATAAATAAAATAAATAAATTTATTTAAAAAAATTATTCCTGGACTCTCAGTTCTATTCCATTGATTCCTTTGTCTATCAGGGTGCCAATACCACACTGTCTTAATTACTATAAGCTTCTAGTAAGTCTTAACATTGGGTTATGTGAGTCCTCCCATTTCCTTCTTATTTTCAAAGTTGTTTTGACTATCCTAGGCCCTTTGCATTTCCTTGTGAATTTTAGAATCAGCGTGTCACTTTCTACAAAAAAGCCTGCTGAGATTTCATAAGGGTTGCATTTAATCTATAAATTAATTTGAGGATAATTGTCTTCTGACCCATAGACACAATATATCTCTGCATTTATTTAGAATATCTTTAATTTTTCTCAGCAATGTTTTGTCATTCTCATTGTATGTATTTCACATCTTTTATCAGATTTACCCTTAAGTATTTTGCATTTTTATGCTATTGTAAATGATATTGTGATTCTAATTTAAATTTCTGATTATTTATTGCAAGTACACAGAAATAAAATTGGTTTTTAGATATTAGTCTCTTTTATCCTGCAAACTTGATAAACTCATTTATTGGTTCTAGTAACTTTTTGTAGGCTTCATCAGATTGTCTATGTAGACCATAATGTCCCTGGCAAATAAAAACAGCTTTACTCTCTCCCATCCAATGTATGTACCCTTTATGTCCTTTTCTTGCTGTCTTGCACCAGCTAGAACCTCCACTTATACATGAGTAGAAGTGATGAGAATGGACATCCTTGCCTTGTCCTGATCTTAGGGGGAAAACTTCCAGTCTTTACGATTGAGTATGATGTTACCTATAGATTTTTCATAGATGCTCTTTATCAGGTTGCTGACTATTTTTGTCAGGAATACATGTTGGATTCCTTCAAATGTTTTTCCTGCATATGAGATAATCATATGATTTTTCCTTTTTAATTTTTTAATATGTTGAACTACACTGATTAATCTTATTACATTGCATTCTTGAGATAAACCTCACTTGGTCATGCTATATTATTACTTTTATATATTGATTTTATTTTATAAAATTTTGTTAAGAATTTGCATCTACGTTAATAAAGATTTTGGTGTATAATTTTATTTCTTATAATGTCCTTGTGTAGTTTTGGCATTTAATTCCCTTAATAGATATAGGGATATTCATGATATCTCTTTTTAAATGAGGTTTGGTGGCTTTTGTCTTTCAAGGAATTTGTCCATTTCAACTAGGTTGCTGAATTTTTTACTTAACGAGTGTTTTGTCATCTTTACTGCAGGTAATATTTTTTGCTTTGAAATCTACTTTGCCTAACACTGAGTTGCTCATAATATTCCCTTATCATCCTCATGCTACCTGTGGAATCTGTAGCGATGTCACCTTTGTGATTCCTGGTGTTGGTGACTTGTGTCTTCTCTCTTTTTTCCCTCATTAGTCTGACAGAGGTTAATCAAATTTATTGATATTTTCAAATAACCAGCTTTGGGGTTTATTGGTTTTTTCTATTCTTTTTGTCTTTCAGTTTCACTAATTTCTACCCTTCTCTTTTTTATTTCTCTATTCTGCTTACTGTGAATTTAATTTTGTCTTCCAGTGTCTTCAGGTGGCATCTGCCTCAGTCCTGCTCCCATCCTCTCCCAGTGGCTCCCTCCCAGGTAAAGGAAAGTGCCAACACACACCCGCCTGTTAATGCCCAAGCCTAAGACTCAGCCTCCCTGTCCCCTGTGTGAGACACGAGCAGACCTGCTGGCTCCAGCTCAGATCAGATTCCAACTCCGGTCACGTCTCACCCTTTCCTCAAGTCCCACCCTGCGTTTCCACTTAACCTCCGCACTCTTCTCACAGCACCCAGAGTGCACTTCACAAAACATAAACCAGGGAGCACTGCCGCTTAGAACCCTGAGTTATTGCGTCAGAAGTCCAGCCAGTCCAAGGCCACCAGGCCGTGAGGAAGCCCAAGCCACACGGGGAGCCCACGTGCAGGGGGAGCCCATGCACAGGGGGAGGCCAGGCACAGAGGCTCCAGACAACAGCCCCAGCGAATCCTGTGCTCTGAGTCATCCCAGGCAAGCCCAGACTTATGAACAAAGAGACTTTAAGGTAATGCCAACCTTCAGTCACCTGAGTCTTCTCAGCTGAGGAGGCCTTCCCGAATGTGATGGAGCAAACCGTCCCCTGCCATGCCCTGTCCAGTTTCCTACACAGAATCATGGTGGTTGTTTTAAAAGACTGTAAATCATATCACATTATACCCCTGCTTAAAATTCTATCGTAACCGTCTTACAGCTCCCAAAATGTAGTTACCAGTGACCCACAAGCTCCACGTGTAGGTACATACCCAAGAGAAATGAAAACATACACTCACACAAAAACAAATACACAACGCAGCATTTTTTAGCAATATTAGCAGCATTATTTACAAGAGCTAAAAGTGGAACAACCCAAATGGCCATCAACTGATGAATGGATAAATAAAATAAGGTGTATCCAAACAATAGAATTAATTTGGCAATAAAATGTAATGAAGCACTGACACAACACCGATGACCCTTGAAAACATTACGCTAAGTGAAAGAAGCCAGTCACAAAGGCCACGTGTCATGTGATCCCATTTATATGGAACGTGTAGAATATGGAAATTCATACAGGCAGAAAATAGATTGCTCATTCTCTAGGGCTGGGATTTGGGGAGGAAACAGTGAGGGATGGGCAGTGGATACAAGGTTTCCTTACGGATAATGAAAACTCTCTGAAATTAGATTGCCGTGGTGGTTTCACAACCCTGTGAATGTACTAAAAACCACTGAGTTACATACATTAAACAGATTGTACAGGATGTGGATTATGCCTCGAGAAAGTTGTTGTAATAGATTTTTACCTGTAAAGTGAAAGAGTTTTCATCATGTTCACACAGGTTCGCCAGCTCTGGGCTGATCTACCGCGAGCCCAGTTCCTTCTCCCTCCCTCCCTCACGCTCTGCTATGGCCCCTCGGCTTTGCCACTCCGAGGCGTCGGAGTGGGGCGTCCCCACTGACCCATCTCAGGGACATCACACTTGTCTTCTTTTTCTTACTCAGACCCTCATGGACCAAATATTCCTTTGGTAGCGAGTGCTTCCCATAAAAAAAATGTCTTTATTTGAAGGCTGCCGTGCCCTCCCCCTGCACCGTGCTCTTATAGGAAGCACCGCTCCCACCCGCGTGTACAGGCCACGTCGGCTCCTTCCCCACTCACATGGCACCTCCATGAGCGCAGGGCCGTGCCTGGCACAGAGCAGCCTCGAAACATTCGCAGAAACACTACGGAACCTAGAGGAGACTGGAGAGAACGCTCACAGGCCCTCCCAGCCTCCTCTCTTCCTCCTGGGAAGCTCTGCTGCCGTCTCGGTGAATGTGCCTGAGGCCTGGCACCTGCAACCTCGCCTGTCCTCCAGGGGAGAGCCCAGCTCAGCCTTCAGGGAAACGCCCTGTGGCCCTTTCCAGGGCTTTGAGGTGCACGTGGCCTCAAGTCAGCCCGCCGGGCACCCAACAGGCGGGAGGAGAGGCTAATCTGGGCCCGTTTCAACAGCCGCTCCTAAGCGCTTCTCATTTAGTTGTAAAGGCCTCTGCGGCCATTGTTCAGTGCAGACCAATTGTTTATTAAAACATATGCACTGGGGACTGGCCACTGTGCAACTAGGTATATATCTTTTGCAGGAAAAACCTCAAGAATGTGTTTCTTATAAGTAATTAGTATTAATTGAGCAGTATAATAGCTATCCTACTGAACTAAAATGCAACACATGCACGTTCCTTTGCAGGTGTGGCGCTGGGAACCGGCGTCCAGCTCCCTCTCTCTCTGTCCCTGCCTGGCCTCCCGGGCCGCGTTGGCTGTCGGGAGGGTCTCAGAGCATCGGACAAAGGGCTGTGGATGCCACGTCCAAGGGACCAGCGTCACAGCCCTTCAGTGGCAGACTCCCAGTTTGGACCGTCAGAATCCTGGGGAGGCACTGGGGAAGGGAAGGCCTGGGCTCCCTGGGCGTCCATCCCCTGGGCCATCTTGTTGGAGATCAAATGTCTAACATAACAGGCATGTGTTTCAGAATCTCAAGGAGGATCCAAGAAGGGACTCCTCGTCCACCTCCTGGTTCCTGTCACGGACCGATCACTTCAGCAGCCCGACCCCCAGGTCAACACCACAGAGTTCCCCAGACACACACACCACACACATTCACACACCACACATATTCACATACATTCACATATCACATACATTCACACATACCACGTATACCACACACATAACATACACACCACACAAACCCACACGTCACACACATTTATACACCATACACTTTTACACACACGTTTACACATCCTACTTACCACATATATTTACACACACCACACAAACACATGTTTAAACATACCACATACCATATGCACACAGATACATTCTTAAACACACACACATACACACACACAAGAACCTAAAACAACCTCAGGCATGTAGACAAAGTAACCTGTTCCTAGTTAAAATAGCTTTTTATTGAACATCTGCCTTGGGCTAAAGACTCTTAACAATTTGGTATGCATTATTTTGTTTACTCATCTCAATAGATTCTAAGAAGAGGGCACTGGTGTCCTGGCACTTTATAGGGTAGGAGATGGAGCCCCAGGGGTGCAAGTTCCCTGTTGAACATCTCACACCCCGTGGTGACTGAGTGACAGCTCTCACACTCAGGCCACACCCGCTCAACACCTTTCGGGACAGTCAGCTGATGAAACACACAGAATTATCTGGAGAGCTTCTTGGTTCAGAAATGACCTGCCTCTGGTGAGTAATGATGGAGGAATGCCCACCTGAACACCTTGCTCCATCTCTGGCTCGATTTCGCAATCGTCCTGGGGAGGAAGAAACACAGAACTGATAGGTCGGTTGCAGGCTCTGTCGTTTCCGGGCCGTTGGCTGCGTTTACCCCCCAACTCTCTCTCCTGAAGCCCCCACCTTCTGGTCAGAACTGGGGCCAGGACACTATGAGAGGGAAAAGGAAGGGACGTTGCCCAGAAGGTCACCAGACGCGTGTCCCTCACCAGCAGCCGCAAACCAGAGCACGTGTACCGAGGGAAAGAAAGCACGCGCTGACATCTCTAAAGGGCCTAAGAGAAAGGCAGACCCACTACCAGGTGTTGTCCACATGCCCAGAGACAGGATGCTGCTCCCGCCAGAAGCCCTCATTCCCGCATCCCCCCCACCTGCACCCGAGCAAGCGGAGAGGGCCCTCCCTCAGTCGGAACCCTCCCAGGGCCTGCCAGCCTGGACCAGGCTCCAAGCCCCGGGCCCCACACTGGCCGCTCCTATGGCCGGGTGCCTGCCCGCCGGGCTCCACTCCTGCCCAGAGGCCCTCACACCCAGGAGCTCTTGACCATCCCCCGCTTCCCTCAAATGTGCCTCCTCCTAAGTCAGACCCTGGGCCCCTAGTGCCCTCAGTGTCTGGCAATGTCCCGTTACAACACTGACCATGCCATTTTTATCATCACCGCCATTGTTAGTTGTCTGTTTTCACCTTTAGTTTGTGAGTCCATCAAAGTCAGGGACCAAAGCTCACTTATTTTTCTGATCCAAGGGCTGAGCCATTCTCAGTGTATCACAGACACTTAAACCATCTTTGCTGAATGGAAGGGCTGATGTCCACACAACATGTGGAATTAGGGGTTTAAGGCCCTGGCTGACCCAAGACTGTGGATTGTCCTTGAGATTCACTTAGTGGGTGTCCGCACCTTCATTTTAAGGAAGAGGGTTTATAATCCAAAGGCCTCTGTGTAACTCTCACCTTATCCTAAATGCCTGAGGTTGGTAACATGCTGGGACGGCGTTAGGTGCTGGGGTCAGGGCCCTCACTGTGCGGTCAGCGTCCTGGAAGATTATGGAGGGGGCCCAGTCCTCAAGAGCAGAGATCACAGACATGCCGTCTGCACCCAGGGCACGGGTCTGTGGGCCACGTCGGGAAAAGGCGGCACCCGGGCACCAAGGGGGAGGGCACTGGCAGGCGGAGGCCCCAGGGCCCAGGTCCAGAGCTTCTCGAGGTGAGGGCACCACCTCCAAACACCGGCACGTGGACTTGGGGGACACGGGACGAGGGAAGGAGGGCCGGGAATGTGACGTCCCAGGGCTCTCAGCCAGGGAGTCTGTGGGGAGGGGATGAGGGGGTGGGAGAGGATGAGAGCTGGGACGCAGCCGCAGGGGACGGCCCGCCCTCCTCTCCTTCCTGCGGTCCCGCAGGAGCACGCGGCCCGGGGGGCAGCCGGGGGGCAGCACGGGGGGCGGTCACCCTAACAGCTCACTCAGGATGGCCACCTCCCCTGCTGAGGGCAAAGGCAGGATGGGCCCCTTGGGCTGACGTGGCGGGGAGTCCCCCATGTGGACCCTGGGCTGAAGCTGAGCCCCAGGGAAGAGGCCAGGCCGAGGGAGGAGGCGTGGGTGGGAGGCGCAGGGTCGAGGGTCAGAGGTCAGCCTAGAGGAAATGGAGCCGGAGTGCAGGGCGGCCTCCCGGGAGCAGGAGGCCCACGGCTTAGACCCTCCCGAGGCCAGAAGAGCCAGCAAACTCCTGGAACAAAACGAAATGAAACATCCCTTCAACCTCAGAACCAACCGTTTGCTTGTGTCCTTCTGGCTGGGGGTCAGGGGGCGAGGCTGGGGTTTCTGGGTCCTGCCTGGACGTGCTGGTCTGTTTCTCACGACTCCCTCTGAGGAAGTACGTGGGACTATTTTAGAACTGGTAAAGCCTCCTGGGTTTTGAAATCTGGACCCATCAGGAATATTTTAGAGTCTGATCTGGTTTATTCTCAAGAGAAAACAAAACTCAATTTCCTGTTTTGAAATAAACTCTTTCGTAAGCGCCCATGAGGACACTTAGAAGCCATTCGTCCTGAGTGTCCCAAAGGCGTCTTGAGGAGGGCCAGTGCAGTGGGCAGCCAGCAGGACCTGGTCCAGCACGTGCGGTCCCAGTGACTCTGGGTCACAGTCAGGAGGAGGAGGGTCCCCAAGCCCCACCCAGAGGTCCCCTCAGCCTGGGCTTGTGCAGAAGCCCCCTGCCCCTGCTTTGCGGAGCCACGGGGAGGCTGGAGGCCCTGGCGGACGCCCTCTCAGTCTGCAAGCTGCCCGTGCAGTCCGGGCGGTCATCTCCACCCTGGAGATGAGGAAACCGGGGCTCAGAGGCTGGTTCTGAAAGTGATAGTCACACCCAGGGCCAGCCTTCCCAGTTGAAAGAAGGATGGCCTCTGCCTGCTTCCTCCCGGATTCCTAGCCCTGCGCCGTGGCCGCCGCAGGGCCAGCTGCGGACGGTGAGCAGGTAGAGCAAGGCTGTGCAAGAGCCGCGTGCACCCAGCGCCCCGTCTCCTTGGCCCACACCTTGAGTGCTGCCCGTGTGCCATGTGGGCGAGAGGACGCTGCCTGCCACGTCCGTCTGCGGCTCCCAGACCTCCTCCCTCTCCCCGCCGAGCCTACGGGGCTCGGACGTGATCAGGAGGGCGCCCACCCAGCAGGACCAGCGCCCGCCCCCGACGGCAGCCCCAAGTTCATAGACCCTGGAGCCCACATCTTTTTTGTCAGTTAGCTTAGACTTAACGGTAAATTTGAATATAAATCATTGGAACTGGCTACAGGTAAAGGATTGAGATCAATTTGAAAATAGAAAGTCTATTGCTTCATTTTGTATAAAAGTGTGACTATCCTAGGTTTCTGAAATTGTTTTAAAAATCTCTCCTTCCATCCCATCCACACGTCGATGAGACCGTTCCCTCTACTACAACTGCTACTAAAGCAAAACAGGAACAGGAGACGTCCAGCATGCCTGCCCGCAGTGGTGTCACCAGACAGGGAAGCAGAGAGAAGCTCATTTGTCTCATAAAAGTGCCAGCTCAGCACAGGGTCACTGGGCGCACACAGAGGCAGCTCACGGGAGCTTCCCACAGGCCATTCTGTTTCCCTGTGGCTGTGGGATGAGCAAAGGAACGAGAAGTGAATTCACACTTTCAGTGATCGCCCCAGAGAGTTTATGCAAATTCTTTTCTATTTTCCTATTTTTACTTTTGTTTTGATTTTACTGTTTGAAACAATTTCATGTCTGTGGAATATAATAATAGAATTTGTATTACAATAAAATTTGTAATACTTGTTGTATTTTCAAGTGTCTGTATTTTTATTTCTGTAGTAACTAATTCTTGTCATGTTTTACACCAGTATCAACCGACGGGAAACGGAAGCGTTCGGCCTTCCTCGCAGGAGGTGGTGGTCGTCGTGCAGGGGGCCCTGGGGGAGGAAGGGAAGTCTGAGGCCCACAGTGAGCAGCGGTCCGGGCCCCGGCTGCCAGCTGGGAGGAAGCCCAGGGCCTCGGCTCTTGTTCTGGAGCGGAGGGGACGAATGTGCGGCCAGCCGGGCACCACTCTGGGACCTACGCCCGGGAAGTGAGCGCAGGCGCCTCCGCGGCGTCTCCAGGACTCCTCTGTGGCCTGAGCGACCACAGGGCCTCTGGCCAAGGGGAGACCTGCGACCACCTTCCCTCATCTGGGTCCCGTCCTGCGGCCACATGGGAAGGCGAAACCTCCCATGGAGCCGCCCCAGACAGAACCTGCAGGATGCTGCCTGGTCGCCTTGTACAAAGCCCCATCACCTGCCTGAGGCCTGAGCCCCAGAAGTAGGCTTGCACAGCAGGGGCCGGGGGCTGGGGGCAGAGCTACTGCTTTTCTAACATAGGCCACCTTACAGGGCCATACGGGCCATACCTGGGGAATGATTATGGACGCTGCCGCAGGGAGATGGGGAGAGAAGGCAGGAAGGAAGGAAGGGAGGGAGGCAGGGAGGCAGGGGAGCCCTCTGATCCAGCCACTGCCCTCCGTGGCCGGCGGGGACGTGCCCTCCGAGCCCAGCAGACCCAGCACCCTGTGCCATAGCCGGCCTGGCAGCCTTGGTGGAGGACACTATAGGCCCAGCAAGGAGGCCCACTGGCTGAGGGGCAGTGCTATCTCCAGGCGTGGCTTTCACGGGGCTCCTGTGAGAGAACAGGGGCGGCCTCGCGGCACAGATGGCTCTTTGTCCCCCTGACACCTGCCATCTGCTTGTTTGTCTAAATGATGCTGGAGGGGCAGGGGGCTCCCAATCTGCTGCCCAGGCCCCTCCCACCCGCAGCGACCTCCTGACCTCTGGGCCAGACAGGTCCACAGAGTTTGTTCCTCCAGCTCAAGGGACCCTTCCCCCCACGTCCCAGCCTCTCCCGGGGCTGCGGCTGGTGCTCGGGAGGAGGGGGAGGGGAGGGAGCGGCACAGCAGGAGGAGAAGCAGAAGCAGCCTCGTGGGCCCTCCGGCTCCAGGCCAGGCTGGAAGCTCCTTTCCAAAGCCCGTCCCTCACACCTGCCAAAGGAAGAGAATGTCACACGTGGGGAGTCTCCCCAGGGCGAGTGCGGGAGCCCCTCTGGCCAGGGCGCAGCCGCCGGGGGGCTGGGGAGCGAGGGCCCCATCAGGGTCTCAGGTCTTTGCGGGGAAAGCCCAGTGCTGAAGGTATGGAAAGTGGAAAAAGATCTAAGCCTCTGGCCTTCGGTCACAGGGGAGCCTTTCGGAGCCTGAGCCGCGGGCGCCGGAGAGACCACTGATCCTGAAACGGCCAGGGCCGCACAGGCAGCCGAGTGACTCCAGGACCCTGGGTCCCCAGGAGCCCGACAGGACGCAGCTCGGCTTCCTTCCGAGCTCAGGCAGCGTCTATGTGACTCAGAGCCGCCGGGGCCGCCCACACCTCCCCACCCCGAGCTCAGGCTCCAGGTGACCTGGCGAGGGAAGGCTCCACTTGCGCTGCTTCCCCTGCAGTCCACCCGCGACCGGCACTGACCACTTGCCCGCGGCTTCCTCTGAATAAAAGTCAAAACCCGTGCGTCAGGAGTGGATGCCGGCCGGGACGCTGGCGTGAACTGGGCCGGCGCAGCTGTGCGGGGCTTCATGGGGGACGCGCGCTGGCCGTGCTGGCATCCCTGTGACACAGGCACTGGTTTCTCTGCCGGGTCATCAGAGGTGAGCAGCTGGCCAGGGAGGCTGGGGGTGACCAGCCGAGAGCCCCTCCGCTGGCCGCAGGGCCCGGGGTGGAGGGCCTCCTCCCCACAGGGCCAGCCCCGGGTCCCGGCACTCAGCACCTTCACCAGACTCCTCCCTGTCTTCAGTCACTAGACACACAGGTCTGTTTGCTTTACATCTAAATCCATCTCGTGTAGAACCCTGGAGGCCTCAGGCCACCTGCAGCAGGACAGTGGGCCCTGCCAGGTTAGGCGGGCACTTCTTCCACGTCTGCGGCACAAGTGGGAGAGGAAACCATCAGGCACCAGAACAGTGACGTTCTCACAGGTGTGGTGAGTCTATCTGAAAAGAGGCAAGCAGTTGGCACTGACCTCATGCAGCCAGCGGTGTTTGCTTCGTGGGTCTTTGTGGAGACAGTCTGGGGCCGGACGTTCGTGGGGCCTGTTTATTTGACAGTTTCCAGGATGGGCAGTTGTCCTGGACCCAGAGCATCAGTAGGAGCCAGGCGGCAGCCTGCAATCCTCTAGTTTGAGGCTGGCTCTGAAGAGACATTTCCTCCCACAAAATAAAGCTTAAATAAGTTATGAATTGTGTGGCTTAATATCAGGCCACAGAATTCTCAGGGTCAATTTAAGAGTAAAACGCACACTTCCGTGAATGGCAGTGAGGTTTTGGACTGACCGATCCACTCAGGACTGGGGCTTGTAAGGCCAAGGGGCTGCAGACGGACTTGCAGGCGGCCTGAACTTCAGAGCCTCTAGCGCGTCCCTTGATCCCCAGCCGCTAGAAAAGGAGCACAGGAGGCATTCTGTGTCCTCACAGCTGCCACCATGTCCAGCACATAAACACAACAAACCGTTTTTTACTGAATTCCTTAGTGTATTGGAAGCACGTTGCAAGTAAGCATTTGGATTACCTGGGTCGTGAGGCGTTTCAATCCCTGTGGGCCAGGCACCATCTACGGATCGTGCACGTGAACCCTGTCCATCCTCAGACCCCTGGGAGGCGGGTCCCGTCATCTCCCCACCTGTGAAGAGCTCCGGTGAGGCAGCCCTCAAAGGAGGAGCCAGGACTCGGGGCTGGGGGCTGGCGCTTCACCGCCAGGCGCAGGGCCACCCCGCGATGTGTAGCTGGATGTGAACAGTGTACAAGGCAAGTCTCCAAGCAAGAGGAGAAAAGCAACCAGGGAGAAGGAGAGACAGGATGGCGTTCCATGGGGTCAAGTGGAGGGGACGTGCAGGGGGCTCTCCCGGAGGTGGGGGTGATGAGAACTCAGGCTGGGGGAAGAACCAGCAGAAAGGAGGAGACCTTCCACTGGGGACAGAGGAAGAGCAGCGCCTGCAGGCTCTGGACCCAGGGAGGAGGTGGCCCTTAGGAACGAGGACTCACGTGTCTCCCTAGAGAGAAGGGAAGCACAGACCGTCTAAGGAAAGTGAACAGGTTTTGCAGTGAGTCCCCCAGAAATCCTCCATGTCCAAAGAGCGTCCCCAGACCTAATGCTTGCATTATGTGGTGTTTTCAGTTAATTACACACCTTAAAATAACTCTGTGGGAAGAGTTCAGTATTTCCAACAGTCCCGGGAGTTCTGGGAAAGCCTGATACCCCGCTCTGCCACATTTCCAACAGTTTGCGGGAAGGTTCACTGATCAGGGCTCTGGGCATCTGTTCCCCTCCCGGTATGGATGCCGGCGCCGACTCCGACACTTGGTCAAATTCTCCAGAGTTTTGCTCCTTCCTGAGCTGAGGTCCGGCGTTTACCAGGCACACTAGCCGATTTCCCGAAGGGTCTTGATTCCTTTCTCCGCTGAGTGTTTAGAAGTAAAACATGTTTTTGTGGCCTCTTTCTGCAGCGAAGACAGCCCAAATCATAGGCTGCTGTATTTTGGCCCATATTTTGCTGTATTTTTGTATTTTGAAACAAAAAGACTATTTTGGGGAAGGCGGCACGGGCAGCCCACGCTCCGCCTCCAAACACTCGGGGTAAACAGTCTGGGAGGAACCACGGCACCGGACAGTCCCTGCCTGTAAACATGCGACCTCTCTTCAGAGGCCAGGGGAGAGCCGGGAGGGCAATGCCCAGAGCCCCGCTTCTCCCCGACTCATTCCTCGGCTGTGGCGCCACCGGCCCCAGGCCATCCTCCACTGCAGGGGTCACCCCCGCGCTGCACGACCGCTCTGACCCGCCACCCTCCCCCAGCCGTCGAGACTAACTCCCAAGCCAGTGGGTCCGTCCTCTGGGCTCCCGTCACCTTCTGAGTCCCTTTAACACGATATTTACTGTCGTTGTTCTCTTCCTGTCCCATCTCCCAGCCGGAGCATGATACTCTCAAGAGCCAGGACCCTGCTAACGCACAAGCCGTGCACGGCGTCCGGCCCTGCAAGCGCGTCCAGCAAATGTGTGTCGAACAAAAGAATTAAGTAATGACTCCATGCCCCCTCCTTGTCTTCTTATGAAAACTTTTTTTTTTAATCCAAGAATAAAAGCCATGTGGGTTAAAATGTTTCTGAATTTTTCCATTCCTGCCCTCTTGCAAGATCATTGTGCTGGGTTTGGATGACCTACTTTTTCTCCCCAGGCCTGAGACTGAAGGCTATAGAGGTTATTGTAGGACACGGCCGTGAATTAATCTTTCCATTTGCTGGAAGTAGAATCCTACTTAAATAAAATGTTTAAAAAATTGCTGGTGACTAGGACAATATCATTAATCTCATTTGCGTTTTTCAGTTGAGTGTTTCCAACTGTCTTTATACTAATTACGTATATTTACAGAAAATCAAGAGGGTGCATTTCACATAGAAAACCACAAAACCACAGAGAGCGTGGTCTCTGCTGCAACCCAGGGATGACGGCCACGCGTGGGACACTGCAAGGACCAGGCAGGATGCCAAGGGCGAGGGCCCCAGGCCGGCGTGCAGCAAGCAAGGCCATGTGACGTGGACACGAGCGCTGCCCTGCAGGTTGGAGCAGAAGGGCCACCGTCGCCTTCGCGAGGACGACCAGGCAACCCCGATCCAGGGTGTGGGCTTCTGGGGAGAATGAGCTCTGTGATGTGCTCCCACCAACGGCCCTGTGCCACCTTGCTCAGTGGCTCCACGAGAGCTGCTCTGCATGCCCACCTCAGGCCTAGGGCTCCTCCAAGTGCCCTTAGAAAGACCACAGAAGCACAGTGTGCGTTTCCTAATCCTCAGGGAACTTACAGTCTAGTCTGAAAGACAAGACCAAAATGCAGTGAACAGGAGGGGACAGTGCAGGTTGACACACCATTCAGTGTTCCCTTGTACAGGATGAGCCTTAAAAGGTGCAGAGTTGTCCAGAAAGGGCGTGAGGGGGAGCGGAGTCGCCAGGAGGCTTTCCCAGGGAGGGGGGTGGATGCAGACCCCGGGGGTGAGGTGGGTGGACGGGACTGGGGAGGCCTGTGTTGGGGCACGGTCTGGGCAAAGCACACTGACAGCATGGATGCGGGGTCTGGTGGGGCCTGGGGAAAACGGTGCCGCCACAGAGACCAAGAACATGGGAGCAGCGGGTTTGGAGAAGTTGGGGAGAACTTTTAAGCAAAAGAGGGGAGTAACGGAGCCAGTGGAGACACTGCTGCGTAGGGGGCCTCGGTGCAGACCCCAGAGCTGGGGTGTGCGTGTGACCCCCGTGCGAACAAAAGGAGAGTGGAGCGCGGGAGGAGGGGCCCCCCAGGGCCTAGTGGTGCCCCAGCCAGAAGCAGGAGAGGAGACCCTCAGGGATGGGGCCTCCGTCCAGGGGGAGGCCCACACGTCCCCGACGGAGGCCAGGGGCAGGGCACCACCCTGGCCTCCCCCGAGCTCCGGGCACATCCTGCCGGCCGTTCTGTCTCGGGCCTGGGATCCTGACAACCACAGCTCTGGGCCGGCCGGGACTGTCCCTGCGGGGCTGCATGTCCGGAGTGACTTTTCATGGGCTCCTCGCCGGGGGGGCTTGGGTGGCACTGGGCACCCCTCGTACCCCTGCTCAGCTGGCCGTGCGCCACCTTCCTCTTGCAGACCTGAGAGCATCCTGGCCACGGGCACTGTCCTGCTCCGTTAGCAAGGTTTCTACTGAGGCAGTGGCGAGTGCCATTCCCCCCTCCATCCCTTTCTACTTCCTGCAGTTTTATTAAAAAGGAGAACTCCAAAACTGTGAAAAACATCTACTATGGAGAGGTGCTCGTGCTGCTCGGGGGGCCTGGGGCCCAGAGAGACCACCGGGGACACGCGGGGCTCGTAGGAACTGGACAGCGGCCACCGGCCACCCCTTCCCTCCCCCAGCCTGGGGATCTGGTCAGTGCCTGGGAGCCAGTGGGTTGTCCCTACCGGATGAGCGGCTAAGAAATCAGGCGAGTGTGCCCCCAGGGCCAAAAAAATCAGGAACTGAATCCAAGGTGAAAGGGAAGAAACAAAACTTTTGAAAGAAACTATTACTACGAACAGTTGAAATGTGTGCTTCACACTTTTGTCATAAATACTCTGTGCAGAAAAGCTGGAAAGTGATTGTGCAGATTCAGGGCAAGTCTCTATGGGTGTGTGGCTACCCCCAAATCGCCTCCTGCCTCTTACCTGCACCATCTACAAACAAAAATCATAATATCAGTAAATTGTTTAAAGCAACACTAGGAATTACTATTTATAATATTTAATTCCTCACCCAACGCAAGAAAATTTTAGCCAAGAAGACTAAATAAGAAAATTGATTACATACAATTTTTTTAATATTAAAAATATCATAGTGTATGTTTTTTAAAGGACTTAAAAGTACATCTATCATGTGCCCAAACATTTGGATGAAATTGGTGTTGATTAATTTCTGAGTCAATTCAAAGACCCTTAAAGACCCATATACGAAAACATTTTAGTCTTTCTTCATTCTAAGCCAAGGTTGGGATAAATTCTTCAGAGATGGGACTTCCCTGGCGGTCCAGTGGGTAAGACTCCAAGATCCCACTGCAGGGGGCCAGGGTTCGATCCCTGGTCAGGGAACTAGATCCTGAATGCATGCTACAACTAAGAGTCCACATGCAGCAACTAAAGATCCCGCATGCCACAACTAAGACCAGCGCAGCCAAAATAAATAAATAAATAAATAATAAAAGAAAAACATTTAAAAAATATTTCAGAGCTGGCCCTTAATAACTGAAGGCAGTTCCGAGACGGGGCTTCTAAACAAGGAGAAAACACAAGAAATTGATGAAAAGCAGGTAAAAAAACAGTAGAATACTGAGTTGAATGTATTCTGCAATTACGTGAAATAAAGCAAACCAAATCCTATATATAGAAAATAGCTGGCAGTAAAAGAAATGTTAGTTTTCTGGGTAGTACATTATGGTTGTCTGTTCTCCTTCTGTTTTAGTGTAATGGTCTAAATTTGGTTTAATGCAGATATACAATTTTTACACTGGAAAAACTGAATTTTGTTTACAAGTAAAATAACTCGATTAAAAAACCAGCTGTAACAGGTGTTTATTTTTCACTACCTCCCCTCCTCCTTTGAAAACAAAGTTGACATGTCTTTCTCTAGTCATTATGGGTTCCAGTGTCATTTTCAGGGAATGCTTGCTAAAAATAATCCTTCTTATTTCACGTGGGTCTCTGAATAATCGTGTTGACTTCTGTTGAGAAGGTGTGGCCGCTCTGAGGACACAGGGACCCTCGACAGCACCCGAGGCAGAGGTGTTCTCCAGCCCCTCGTCCTGGACGGCCTGACCCCGCCGCCCGGGCCCCTCCTCCCCACCCCCACCCCTCCCCCACGGCCCACTCCTCAGACCACGTCACTGCCCACTCCACCTGGAAAGCTCGTTTCATCTGCTCCGGTATTTCAGCCCTTGAGCTCTCATCTCAACGCGATCCTCCCTAGAAAACAAAACACAGCAGATAAAAGCTACAGATTCCCGCTCAAGCCCGGGTCCTCTTCCCAAATTCTCCCTGTGGTCAGACTGAGGCGCTTTCTCTTCGTGGTGCTGAGCTCTGGGGAGGACACGGCACAAACCAAGGCTCCCCATCTGCTGTTTGCACTGTGCGCTGAGTCCAGGCCGCGGCGAAGTGCAGCTTCACCCCGTTGGCGACACTTCGCTTGCTCCGGTGTGTTTCTCCAGTGGGCAGGTGCCTGCGAGCCTCTGGGATCTGGTCCCTGCTCCTACAGGGCAAACCCTGAACAGAGGACTGCAGTGAGAGCCGCGGAAAGGCCCTGTGATGCCTGTTCCAAGGCACACACCTCCTAAAAGTATTGATATCAAACACTTTCTTTTCTTTTAATCTGAGAGGGGAAACTGTATCACGTTCCCCGATCTCTTGTGAGAGGGGGCAATTTTTAGGCATTTACTGGTTCTTCAGATTTCTGGTTTTGCAAATTGTTTGTGTTGATTTGGACATTTTCTTCTTAGCTGTGCATGCTTTCTCTTTATGGTGTAGGAAGTCTTCCTTCTCCTAACGCAGGTATTTTATGGATCCTCGATTCTAACCCTTTGTCTCTTGTACACCTTGCTGAGATCATTCAGGCTTATGCTGTCCATACAGCCAAGTTCGCCGGGTTTTCCTTTATTCCATTTGATTTTTCTGTGCCGTTTAAGAAAGTGTTCCCTATCCCCAAGATTACGAAAATACTCTCCTTTTTTCTATTGCTTTTGAATTTTTGTTTTCTCTGCTTAGGTCTTTCCCCTCTGTGGAATTTAATTTTGTAAATGGTAGAGTTGGGGGTTTGGGGCTACAAACTCCTCTGTGCCGTCTGAAAAAGCCCTATCCTCTGGGGTGGCACCTGGGGCTGCACCGCCTTGCAGCCAGTCTGCCTCAAGAACACCATTTATGCCATCTTCCGTGTCCCCAGCCGCCTGCCGTCCTGTCCACCTGCTGGCTAGACCCCCGTGGCCGTCCACCTGAGCTTCCACACCCCCGTAGCCCCTCAAGAACGCAGGCTGGAGGTCTGCATTTCCTCACCCTGCTCACCCAGGTCACACACGCACCGTGACCCTTTCCTCGGGAGGCTGAGCACAAGGGCCCCCAGTCCTTCCCAGGGGAAGGGGCTCTTGGAGGTGATGAGGAAGTTTCAGGCGGTGGGGCTTCCACATTCTCCCCAAGGGGGCAGCGAGCTCTGACCCGTCCGCCCCTCAGAGGAAGTCACCAGAGTGAAGAGGAAGCCAGTGCCCAGAGGCAGCCCAAGGGCCCCTTCTGCCCCCAGAGGAAGCGCCCTGAGGGTCTCCCTGGGCACCAAGTCTTCTCCCAGCCCCCACCCCCAGGGGATGCAGACAGAGTCAGGTCACAAGAGTGGCGGGAGGGGGCGTCCCTCATGCTGGGGGAGCAGCCCCTTGAACCAGCCTGGAGCCCACGTCCTGAAAGGCACCGAGTGGCGCTCGGGGCAAACTGTCCTCAGTGCTTTCTGGAGGTCACCTGCCACCTGCCCGCCATGGCCCCTGCCTGGTGGCACCTGCCTAGTGGCACCTTCCTGGTCTCACCAGGGGTCTCCCGTGATGGGTGTCCCTGGGCTCCGGCCCTTGACCACCACCCTGTGCCCACGGCTGCACTGCAGGCTCCCACGAGGTCACGCTGAGTTGGGGCCACTGCAGACTGACACTGGCACTGTTTTCCACTGGTGGTTCTTTTTTTTTCTGTCTCCCAGTGGGTTGTCTTTTTTTCTTTAATTGGGGTATAGCTGTTTTATAATGTCGTGTTAATTTCTACTGTCCAGCGAAGTAAAGTGGAGTCCCCTGTGCTGTACAGTGGGTTCTCATTAGTTATCTATTTTATACATATTAGTATATATATATGTCAATCCCAATCTCCCAGTTCATCCCACCACCCCCCAGTTGTGCTTCATTTTGATTTTGCTGTCTTTTTTGAACCAACTTGTCTGTGAACTAGGGGTTAGTATCACACCACTGACCCTCCTTGTCTGCAGGACGGACAGTGGCTCTCTGCCCCTGCCAGGGCCGGGGGACAGCAAGGGGCTGCTCCAGCCACCCCAGATGTCCTCTGCTGAGAGTGAGAGGTGACCCCGCCCTGCTCCTGGCACCCGCCTAGGAGCCGACCAGCTGGCCAGCCCTCACGGGCTCTGCAGGGACAGGCTGACACCCTGCATTCCCTCCCCGTCCTGAAGCTGCGCCCGGCAGACCCCCTCCCTCGAACCGCGCTCGGGAGCCTCTGCTTCTTCCCCGCGGCCCCTCTGGGCCCGTCGCACGAGTCATGGTCTGAGCCCCTCCGTCCTCGTGCCTTGTCCATAGGCAGCTCGAGCCACGTTTGGAGCAAGACACCTGCCTTGTGGCCTGGCCGGTGGGGGGGCCAGACTCCTGAGACTCCCGCTGGGGTTCCTGTATGACAGCTCTGCTCAACGCAGACAGGACCCAGTGCAGAATCACAGCCCCACTGAGTGTGACCACAGAGGCCCTGGCTGCTTCCAGGAACTTACCTTCTGCTGGAGGCCCTGTTCTGGCCACAGCGGGCCAGCCCCACCCCTGGCCAGTTCCCCACTCGCCCCTCCCAGCAGGCCTCGTGGTCCCCAACCCTGGGGCCAGAGTGGCTGTTTGCAAGCTCGCCCACGTCCCACTGCATCCCACCTAAGGCCCCGGCTCACAGGAGCCTCCACAAACCAGGCCCTCGCCCTGGATCGCCCTTTCCCGCTAAAACCTCAAGGGCACCCTTCCAATTATGCGCTTGGCACCAAACGGCCAGGCCCCACCTCAAACGCCGCAGTGGCCCAAGCGCTAGAGGCGTGACCACTTGGTCCAGGCTGCCCCATTACCCACCGAGAATGAGCCCCAGAGAGGCCCCTCCATGCCCAGCTCTTCCGCAGTTCGGGGACTCGACAGAGCTGGGGAGGGGAATCAGCCCCGGGGCCTGGCAGACAACCAACCGAGGACGCTTCACTCCAGACAGGAAAAGCTCCCTGTGAGTCTGTCAGGATCTGGGGCTTAGCAGATGGCAGCTAAAACGAAAGCCTGAATCCTCCCGGGGAGTACGGATGGGGGACTTGGTTTGCATCAGAGATCACAAGCGCTCACAGCTGCCTGCAGATGGACCACGTCCTTAGTCCTCTACTGAAAATAATTGTGTAAATCCAAGAATGACAGAAATACGACGGGTGTTTAAGGAATTGGGGTTCTTTGGGGTTTATTCAGCATGGCTCATACACCTGCATTACTTTTCCACGTCTGCGTAACAAGCTGCCACCCACTCAGTGGCATTTCTGCGGGCTGGGAGTCTGGGCAGGGCTCAGCTGGGCCCTTGCTCCCGAGGCTGCTGCGGTGGCTGTCGGCAGCAGGGGTCTCGTCAGGAGGCTCGGGTACAGAAGGACCCCTTCCGGGCGCCTCAGGTTGCAGCTGTAGCACGAGGAGCCTGGATCCTCACTGGCTGGAGCTGGTGGGCCCTGGAGGTCACCTTGCCGCCCCCGACCGTGGTCCTGAGGGCGGGAGGAGTCCGGGGCCGGCCCACGCTCTCGGTGAGGGGATCACACCAGGAGCTGGGCTCAGGGGAGACCAGCCGGGTCTCCACAAGGAAAGCAGATCTGGAGTGGACAGGGCAGAGGGCTGGCCCTGGAGGCCCAGTCTCATGCCTGCAGGATCCTGGCCCAGTGCGGTTTCCACACCAGAAGCCCTGGGGTGCGACTGAGTCTGCCATCCGGTTTAATAATGGACAGAATGTCTACAGCTGCCCAAGAGGCAATGAATTTGCTCTAAATCTTTAATTCTTCCTTCTGAACAGAAATCGCAGTGGAAACTCCAGTCTTCCAGGGTTTCTTCAGCGTTCTCAGAAACTGCAAAAAGAGAGCTTTCTCCTGATCTCTTACTTCTGGGTCCAGCCTGAACTTGTCTGTTTTTGTTCTTACCCTAGGACCACCGTCCCCTCCGGCCACTCCCGGCGAGCTCCCAGCAAGCCACGCGGAGGCTCCACCCCTCGCCGGCCCCCGCGCCCCCCCCCACCTCCAAACGCCAGGCTGTCTCAGCGCACCTTCCTAACCCGTCCTGTAATCGCAGCCACTTGTAGGTTCCCCTTCTCGGCACTTCCTGCCCATCTCAATTTCTCCGTGGACGTTCTTCGGGTTCAAACATTGATCCTGCCCCTGGTCGCCTGGCATTCTTATCGTGACTGTCCTGCCTTCAGAGTGTGTTTTCTTCCAGCTCTCCGGCCATGCTGATTGTCCTGAACAGGAAATAGCCTTTCTTACTCTTCCACTATCGGCTTTGCCATCACACTGGGCTTTTTCCTGTTCTGAACAAAGCTGACTACATCCCACTGCCCTGCCGTTACAAAGTTAATTGCAACCTTTAACATCAAACAGTCTGAAAAAACACACCTTCTTCATTTTCTACTCCACACATCCGTCCTTCCTTGTAAAAATATTACGACGGGTTAGTTCCCTCCTTTCTCTTCTTGGCACTGGTGAGCTGGGAAGCGTGTGTTCTAACCGCTGCTTCTTGGCTTGCTCCTGACCTTCTCCGCTTCAGCCCTGTCTCTGTGCCGGTGCGGTGACTCAGGACGCTCCTTTCTGGCTGACCAGAGCCACTTCTCAAAACACCGACCATCGGATAAAAGCCTTGCCTGTGGGCTGGGCGATGACCGCCCGCCACAGGGGTTCTGCCACGGGGGTTCCCCAGGGAGCCGACATCGCAGGGGAGACGGGAGCACGAGACACGCGTGGGGTGCGGCGCCTGTGAAAACAGAGGTGGGGCTGGGGTGGGACCGGGTGCCGAGCCTTCAAGGCAGCCACACCATGGGCCTTCCCACCCGGGCTCCTCCCCGCCTGCCTGCAGCGCTGCTGATGGGCTGTGCCCTCAAGGCTGCAGCTGAGCCCCCGGCTCCCCAGGAACAGGCTCTCGTGACCTCCCGGAGCCCGAGCTTGCCAAGCGCACGCGGAGAAGTCGGCGTCCTGGAATCAGGGGACCCGAGCCTGGGGACCCCCATCCCCTAACCCCGGCCCAGACCTGGGTGGTGGGCCCTCAGTTCTTCCAGAAAGCAGGCCATGAACAGGCAGGGAGAAGGCCATCATTTCCCACAGAAGTCAGGAAAGTGTGAGGCCCCCGGGCAGGGCCCCTGCCTCAGGGAGGGCAGTGCTCACACAGCCTCCCTCCCAGCCCGGCGCTCTGCATCCCGGGGCCCCACGGGCTCCAAGTCTCAGAACGAGGCCAGGCCTTGCCTCCTGCACGCTGCCCACAGCGGGGGCCGGTGGCACCGAGTGCAGCCCAGCCTCCTCCTGGGTTCTGGAGCAAGGCCCTCCCCCTGCCTGTGCCTCCCTGTCGGCCTGGCTACCCCCCACACCCCGCCGGAGGTCCACTGTGGAGCAAGCCCTCCCCAGCTCAGCCCCGGGAATGCGGCCTCGGCGGGACGCCGGGCCCTGCTGTGTCCTGCTCAGTGATCACAAAACCCGGGGAACCTGCAACACAGGCCGAGCAAGAAAGCTGTGCACCTGACACGATGCCCGACGTGCGTCCTCCGGGCCGGAACCTCTCCCCTTGTGCTTCTGCAATTCCTCTTTCTACTCAGAGGGAGAGGCCACTGTTCAGCTAGCTCTTCTAGCACTTTCCAGCATCCTCCAGCCTGTCCTGGGTGGGCTGTGCTCTGGACAGCGGGGCCGTCCTGCATGGGGAGGGGAGCATCTGAGGTGAGGTGTGAGCCTGGACAGGGCTCAACTTTAACCCAGCACCTGACCTCTTTAATCTTTAATGAAAACTCAACTACATTCAGACTAACCGGTATTTCCCCAGTGCCCCTAATACAGTATCTGTGTATTTTATTTAACACCACAGCTCCCTCTGAGGACTATTTTACTAACATGGAGACAGGCTCAGACGGCTGAGCGGCCTCTGCCAGAATCACATGGGGTGGAGACCAGAGCCAGGGTTTGCCCTGGACCTTACCTTTCCTGACTCCAGGTCGGATGCCCTGCACATGCCTCACTCCTAGCTGTCGCAGACGGGGATGGATCCTGTCTCAGATACAGAGGCTAAAGAAGCCTAACCCACCTGGCCAGGTAAACCCCCCTCACCAGGTAACACAGCAGGCCAGTCCCCACCTCAGTGCTGTGTACAACTCCCTGCCTGAATACAGCGGGACCACTCACTCCCACCAGACTGTCCTTCCCAAGAGCCACCAGGACTGGAAGCTTCATGGCCTGCCTGCCCGCTACCGCTGAATGGGCTCCACGCTCTGTCCGCCTGCCCGAGGCCCCTTGGCCACTCCCCAGAGGCTGGCTGCCCCTGCCCTGGCACCCCAGCCCGTGTCCAGCGTTCAGCCTGCCGTCTGTGCTTCCAGGAGGGGGCTAACAAAGGGCCACCAACCCAGCAGCTTAAACGCCAGCTGTCTGTCCTCTCCCAGTCCTGGAGCACAGCCCGATCGGGGGGCGGCAGGGCCGCGCTCCCTCTGAAGCGCCCGGGGGGGTCCGTCCTGCTCCTCCAGATGCTGGGCGCTCCAGGTGCCCCTGAGCTTGTGGCCACACCACCCTCATAGCTTCTCTGTATTCTGCTGCTCAAGGAGACCTCTGTCCAGGGGCAAGCACTCTGGTGGAGGGTCCCAAGCCTCAGGCTTCAGACTGTCTCCAAACTATTGAGCACCTGCTTTAGTCCAGGTTCGGGGCTAAGCTCCTTGAATGCCTATGAGACTCGTGACATTTTACTGAAATCTGAGCCTTGAATAGGTTTGGTGGCTTTCCAGATGGTCCCATGAAAAAGACAACTCACACTGCTAAGCCCAGGAGCCCGAATCACTTGGCCTTCGACATTTCACGGGTGGTAAGTGCATCTCACTTACCAATATTTAACCAGTTCTGACGCAGCAACCAAACACACACGTCACTCACGTTTCTGCATGGGCAGCAGCAACCCCAGTCTTCCTTCTGACTTTAGACCCAGGTCTCGCTGGGGCTCCTCCTTCCAACCTGCCGGGAGCCACGACCCCGAATCCCACTGCTGGCTACGGCCGAGCGGGGCCCCCGAGCAAGGATGGGCTGGGCCACGCTGAGGGGACAGTACCGGTGGGTGCCTTTGGCCTGTGCTACTGAGCACAGACAGTGGAAGGCCCCAGCCAGCCTGCTGCAGGGTTACCCCGCGAGAGGAGAGACGGGCCTTACCCTTCAGGCCCCTCGGACTGCTAGTGTGCTGGCAGTACTGGCGCGAAGCACTGGCCTCATGGTCTCTGCAGCATTTGTAGGTGTCACCTGATCCCAGCTTTCGCTGAGGGCTCAGGATTTACCCTGAGCGCTTAGAGGGTCAGGGAAATGCATGATTTGCTCTGGGGATCCTAACTAATCCTAAACAATAACCTGTGAATTGGCAGCTCGGAGAGCCCGTCCCCTACTTTCCTCTGCAATCAGCCTTCCGTTTCCCCTTGGCTCAGGTCAGATTAGCTGTGGGAAGCTGGTCTCTGGAAGGAGCTCATCCTCTTTCCTCCTCCCGCCCAGGCACTGCTCTCCCCCACCCCCTCCAGAAGCAGCCTCCCCGGTGACTCACCTCTGCCCCTTGCTGCTGCAGCCAGGTCTGCACCAATCCTACAGAATTCCCAAAGGTGACAGACCCAGAGGGCGTTCCTATAGCTTGTCACTGAGGAGAGGGAGGATGGGGACACTATTTGGGGCTAAATCCAGCAAATAACTTCAGTTTAGGGGCCCTGGTGTTCCCCAGGCTCCAGGGGAGCTCCTGGGGTTGAAGGGCTCGGGGGCTCTGCTGGTCCACAAAGAGGTAAAGCCGAGCACCTCGGGGACACACTGTGTGCTGGTCACCCCACGCACATTATGTCATTTAATCATCAATCAACTCACCATCAATGGATATTACAAATGCAGGTGTTAGCTGCCTCGTTTCTGGATAAGGCCCCGAGAGCTGGAGGATGTCCCTCAGGGTTAGTGCAAGGCCGAGGGCCAGACTTAGGCTGCCGACCCCGTCTGCCTCGCTCCGGGTTCTGCCTGTTCTGAGAAAGGGCCGTCCCGTCCTGCTCTAAAACCGCAGACGCAGGCAGCCCTGAGTGTTCATGGCTGTCAGCACCTCATTTATGAGACTCCTGCCTTTCTGGTGATGACAAGATATCTCACACATACAGGATCTGTTCAGTAAGCAACACACAAGAGTGAATTAAACCACATTCAGAAGAAGACAGGCAACGGGGGGCTAAACTGAATGAAATGCCCACAGTGTGCTGCTTGTGATAATCTGGGGAACCGGCAGGCACTTCGGGGGCGCCCAGAGCCTGGCACCCTCCCCAGCTCCGCGGTCCTCCTCTCCCACCCCCGGAGCCTCGAGGAGGGCACGCCCCGCCCCCAGGCTCTGCTCCTCCCATTGGACGGCTCGGCTGTCGGCTCTCCTTCGACTCCAGGGACAGGCCTTGCTCCTGCAGGGTTTTCACCAGGAAGCCTGGGCTGTGATTTCTGACCATCACCGCCGTTCCCCTTCCACAGTCCTCCTCAACTGTACCTGGCAGCTTAGCACCAGGCGTCCCCCTGCGGTCAGGCCAGCCGAGCACGTGGGCAGGGAGGCCTCCGTACACGTCCGGCCAGAGCCTCTGAGACGCACCATCTCCTTGTCCACTGGGTGAGGCGGCCGCACACTCACACAGATCATGGGACAGAGGCCCGGGAGGGGGTCTGTGCCTTTGGCTGTGGGTTCAGCACCTTCCTTGCCAGCCCAAGCCATCTCCAGCCATCTCCCTCTTCTTCCAAAGTGAGCTGGGCTGGAGGCCAGTCACAGGCCCTTGTCTGCTGTGCACTCGTAAAAAGATGAACAATTATTGCACTTGAAGGAACCCTATCATCAACCAGCGGAAAAGACTATTTTTCTGTAGCACGTGGACTCAGCTCTTATGACTAAATGACTACTTAAATCTGAAAACCCTAATCATTACCGTTTGCTCCCAAAATAACGGTCTCCCGAGTCCATATTTAGAACAGAAAACACTGCACTTGGAATGCTTCCCCGCCCCAGGCGGCATCTCTTCCCAGAGCCCCGCATCCCTGCTGGCCACTTAACCCCTTCCTGCCTGGGAACGAGTCTCGCTGGCAATCCAGACAAGGAGACAAGAGTCCCACAGTTGCCTAGATGAGGGCCGAGGGCCAGCTCCTCAAGACCTGCTGACGGAGAACACCTGGGCAGACGCTGGACCTTCTTGGGCCTCGGTCCCCCACAGACAACGTGAGGGGACCCTCTGCCACTCGAGGTGCGTGTGGCCTGCTGGAGGGTGAGCTCCCTGAGGGCAGGGCCGGGGCTCTGTGGCCCTGACATGGGGGGGAGGGTCAGAGTGTCCTGCACAAAGGCCCCGCCCCCTTCTGGAGCACGTTCCATGGAAGTGAGGGCAGGTGAGTGTGAAGCTCCTGACGTCAAGGGCACACACGCCCGTCCTCGGGGCACGTTTTCTTCTTGCTCACGGCAGCTTTGAGTGATGCCTGCCACCTGATATTTTTCCAGGAAGCGGAGCAAATGCTGACTTAGAGCAAGTGACTCAGTCTGCTCAGGAATCAGCTTCAGCAGAGTCTCATCTTCCCGGCAACGCGGAGGAAGCCCTGGGAGAGGCCCCGGGCTCACCTGGAGCGGCTGCCCATCCTCCCACTGTATCGTCTCCCCACTGGCTGCCGAGGATCAGGCTGACTGCCAGCCCCACGGAGAAGGCCTTCAAGAGCATGGAGGGTCTCACCCAGAGGAATCAGTGGGGATTTGGGGCCTCTCCGGCTCTTCCCACCCGTCCTGGAACATCAGGCGTCTCTATGAGTTTCCACCCTCCTCGAAAACTGGAGGGGCTGCCACGGCCCCGTGGATGTCGGTGGAGAGCTCAAGAGTCCGGGTCAGACACAAAGAATCCTCGTGCTGAGAGGCTGGCCTTTTCTTGTCGGGCTTCCCCAAGCCCTGTCCCCATCAACGATGCAGAGGCCACACCTGCGCATACACACCTGTAAGGAAGCTGGGTCCTTTATAACACACTTGTCCCATTCCCTGCTCCCCAGGGAGACACATGCCTGCCAAGCCTGTTCATTACACAACTTCCTTGAAAAGAAAGGCACTCAGAGCTTCTGCTCGCAAGACCCACCGAGAATTGTCTGTCAACACCAAGATGCTCATCAGATTGTTGTTTTCAGCACCGTAGTGAAATATGGAGAATGATCCCAAGGCACAGCAAAGGGTGCTGTGCGGTTAGAGGAATTCAGGCATGCCCTTGCGATGAACTCTTAGACACATATGTGTCATTAAAAAGCATATTGTAGGGCTTCCCTGGTGGCGCAGTGGTTGGGGGCCCGCCTGCCGATGCAGGGGACGCGGGTTCGTGCCCCGGTCCGGGAGGATCCCGCGTGCCGTGGAGCGGCTGGGCCCGTGGGCCATGGCCGCTGAGCCTGCGCATCCGGAGCCTGTGCTCCGCAATGGGAGAGGCCGCGGCAGTGAGAGGCCCGCGTACCGCAAAAAAAAAAAAAAAAAAAAAGCATATTGTAGAAGTATGTTGAACAGCCTGGAAAAGTAATAAAAATATACTCTGAAGTAAAAAAAATAGGTTACAAGTTTAAACAACAGGTTTCCACTTCGGAGAGAGGAGAGAGAGGAGTGCATATGCAAGCATAGGAAACAAAACAAAATGAGAACAGTAATTATTTGGGGAAATGGGTTTTGTAGCGGTTTCTAGCATTTATCTTTTGCTTATCTATATTGTATATGCTAGTAAAGTATAAGAAAATGCATCATTTCTGGAAGAACTAGGTAAATAGGTGAATGTCTTTAAAGACAGAAGGTTGTTCTCACACAGACTCCGCGATGGCCCCAAGCAGCTGAGCACCTCACCACCTTCTGCAGCTGGTGGGCAGATTCCACGGTCCACCCTGAAGAAATAGCTTGACAAAGAGTTGGTTACAGTTGTCAATTACACTGTAGTCACTCAGGAAGTCCTGCTTTTTCCAGTTTTTCTTATGTTCTCTGAGACAGGCATCATCAAGGTTCTGACCTCAGAAGCACGGTCATGGCTGGCCTGTAGCCTCCGCAGAAGGTCGGCGGGCGTCTCCCGAGCTCCCCTGCCGGTCTCCCGCCTTCCTGGACAGAAACCCCGAGATTGTTCTTCCATTTCCAACGGCTCATTGCCCAAACGCCAACAGTTTTAGCTAATCACAGAATCACAGCCCCAGAATTTAGAAGCCATTTCCCTGAAGACAGAAGGAGGGAAATAAGTACTTTAATGAGAGATCCTAGGAATATAAACAAGTGGTGGAAATACCACCCGGAATTTGACTAAGACAACTTACAGCCGCCCTGTACCTCTGTGAAGGGTTTGAGGAGAGAGGGGGAGGGAGAAGAGGACAAGTAGGGAGGCCCTGACGCCCCACACCCTACCCTCACACTCGCTCTGTCCATCGGCCCCTCCCGCTCGCTGTCCTGACACTGCAGCAGCCGTGCCCTCCTCCCGCTGAGCTGATCCAGCTCGCTCTGCTGTAAAAGTTTCCCTCCGGTCGGCTGTCACCAGCTGAGTTCAGACCATCTCAAGTCACGTCGGGGTCACAGGCCCCCGCCCACCTGTGCCGCTGGCACTGAGCCCCCTCCTTCACCCACCCCACACTGCGAGTCCAGGCTGGACTTACCTTCCGTAAGTTCGACATCGATGTATCACCTTGTCTGTCTTCTCCGAACCCTTCAGAGCTCCCCACTGCCTGCCGTCACTGATGCATTTCATCCATTACCCTTCGCGTAAGAAGTATAGGAACACCTTCCACCTCTTCTGCAAGCGTCCAGGTCCGCCCCTCTGAAGCGCCAGACCGCTGGTGGCTTGCCCGCCTGCTGGGTGGCTGCCCTCCTCGACTCCCTCCTAGTCCTCCCTGCCCCGAAGGCTGCAGCACTTGGATTCAGGAGTCATTGAATCTCGCTCCTTACACGTCATCTTTCCTCATTTAATGATTGCTTTCACTCCCCATTTAGATTGTAAATTCCTTGAAGAGAAAGACATACACCTAGGAAATCTCAAAAAATACCAGTTAAGTGATTGGGACGGGCATGAAAGGCGGGGGAGTTGCCTCAAAAGCAGCAAAGCTGGTTTACCGGCCACAGAAAGAAGTAAAAATGTAAATCATGTACAAAGCCAATTTCGTGCATAATTGCTGAGAATACAGTACGATGTGCTGAAATAAAGGTGAGTTTCTATGAGGATCGAGAGAAAGGACGAAGACGCTGGGGGAGGGACGTGGGGCAAGCAGCGACCCTGGGACCACTCTCGGGTCAAGGACCCGCTTTTATCCCATTGTTCACAGGCTGCCCTTTGCCTTTGTTCCTGGGTCAATAAACAAGAGTGTGAACCGCAAAAATCCTGTCCTCCGGCCCCCGCGCTCTGGTGGGAGGAGGAGCGGAAGGGCGCGGACGCCGAGAAGCCTGCGGACCGGGGGCGTGGCCTCGGAAGCCGGGCGGGAGGAGCCGGGGGTGGGGGCGGAGGCGCGGCGGCGCGGCGGGAGGCCGGGGGACGGGTCCCGGGGATCCCGCGGCAGCCTCTCAGGAGCCCCCGGCGCCGGCTGACGGGCGGCGGGCGGCCCGGGACCCGTCCCAGCCCCGGGGCGGAAGGCGCCCACCGCGCGCAGGCCGAGGAGCGCAGAGCGGGCGCGCGCAAGGGGAGGGCCCCGGGCCCCAGGCGGCGCGGCCTCGGGGTGCAGACCGCACTCCTGCCCGGGCCGCGGGGAGGCCTGCAGGGCCGACCGGAGGAGCCGCGACTGGGCACCCGCACGCGGAAGGCTCTTAACAACAGGCAACGGCGCCGCGAATGCGTCCGGGGCCTGAAAATATCTCAAGGGCGGTTCAAGCTTTGAAAACCCTCAAAAAAACGTTCAGCTCAACTCCCACGTGCCAGGGGAAGGCCCTGAGGGCCCCAGGTCACCCGGAAAGGCCTGTGCCCCGAAGTGCCAGGACTCCGCACCGCGGGCTTTCGCCTCACGCCGGGAGCCGCCGCAGGGCCCTGGTGAGAGGAAAACAGCAGCTGAGCCCTGCTGGCACCGGACACCGGACCAAACTCGCCAGGCCGCGAGCCGCCGAACCCCCGCTGTCCACGTTCTTCTCTGGCCTCCTGTGAGGACTAGAGAGACCGCCGGCCAGCGAGTGAGGGACTCGGGATCCAGATTCGCGAGACTCGACTCCAGAGACCACACTGGTGCCTGCGCGGGATTCTCTAACACAGACCCGCTACTTCTTGTCCTTGAGGGTCTCGTGCCCCCAGCTTGTGATCGCCCATCCTCCTCCCCGTGCGCGTTAAGGGTTTGCCTCCGACCAGCATGACCGGGGGGCGGGGACAGGAACACGGCCACGGACTACTCTGCCATCGGTCGGGGGCTCCGGAAATAGGTTGGATGAGGGAGGGTCACCGATGTAAGGTGCGTACAGTCCTTCAAAAAGGTAAATGTGAACAATTCCAAATATTGGCAACGATGTGGAGCAACAAAATCTCACACATCTTGGTGGAACCGTATGTGATACAAGTACATTGAAGAAGAGCTCGGCAATTTCTTACAAAATAAATACACACCTGCCCTACGACCCACAATTCCAATCCGAGATGTTTACCCAAGAGAAAGAAAAATAAGTGGCCACAAAAAGACTTGCAGAAGGACGTTATAACAGCTTTATTCATAGTAGCCCCAAACTGGAAAAAGCCCCTATGGCCATCTCTCTGAGAAGGTAAGCTGTGGTACGGCCGTGCAACAGACACTGCCTGGCGGTGAAGACGGCCGGCCACGGCCAGCAGCAACGTGGAGCTCTCACACCTAAGACCACTTACGCTACGTTTCCACGTTACTGCAAGAGAAAATGAATCCATGGCAGAAAAAAGTCGAGGGGTGTTGAACAGAGATGGTCTGGGAGGGGAAATGGGGGAACTTCTGGTCAGACCCGCACTGCTCCCCTCACGTTCACCCACCTGCCCTGCAGTCATCCACGGAGCTCAGTGACTGGAGGGGAAGCCCCATGGGGATAGCGACTCTTGAAAAGAAAGCAGCCTGTGATATCCTGTGGCCTCTGTTGAGTTTTCAAGGTCAGCCACGGTCCCCGGGCTTGCTAAGGTGTTTCCTGCTGCGTGGGGCTGCATCTCTTTAAAACTCATGCTCTGAAACTGCTCATGGGCTGCACCCCTGTTAACTGGGTTCACTGTTCAGTTATTATAAATCGAGGGATGGAATGTCTCTGAGAAAGACCTTGTGTGGATAGGAAGTCTCAATATTCTCAAGACATCAGTTCTTCTCAACGTGATCTCTGAGTTCAGTGCAATCCAAACCAAGATCCCAGCAATTTATTTTGTGGATATTGACCAACTGATTCTCAAGTTTATATGAAGAGGCACACTACCCAGACTAATGAACACGTCAGTGTGAAGGAGGAGGACCCAGCTGGGGGGTTACACTGCCCAACTCAAGACGCACGATAAATCCACACTCATCGCGACAGTGTGGTGCTGGCAATAGAACAGACAGACACATCAGCTGAACAGAATAGAGGGCTTTGTTTTCATTAACCTTTTTCTATTGTTTTTGTTGCTCTGTTCTCTATTTCTTTGGTTTCTCTTTTACCTTTATTAACTGCTTGCCTTCTTGTCCTTTGGATTTGCTCTATTGATTTTTTCAGAATTGATTGCTTAGTTTATATTTTTCCACCATTCCTGTTTCCAGATAAAGGTATTTACAGCAATGCATTTCCAGGTATAACTGAAGCTGTATTCCACAATGTGTGTGTGTGTGTGTGTATACATATAAAATTCCCTCTCACACACACATTTCTAAGTCTTTCTCTTTGTGCTGCCTTGTCAGAGAGTTCCTCGATTTGATCTTCCATCTACTAACTTTCTAAGCAAGTATTCGAGTATTTTCTCTTTATCCCATTTCCTGTCTTTGTCACATTTACTACCATTATTTCACCCCTAATGATTCTACTTGATTCATTTTTATGACTTCATCCCACTTATATCTTACCTTTCTTCTTTGAAGGTATTTACTCTTTATTTTACTGCTTACCTCCTGGAGGGTCCTATGCTTTTTTTCTTAATAAATTTATTTATTTTATTTCATTTATTTTATTTTTGGCTGCGTTGGGTCTTCGTTGCTGCGCTCGGGCTTTCTCTGGTTGCGGCGAGCGGGGGCTACTGTTCGCTGCGGTGTGTGCAGTCCTCATCGTGGTGGCTTCTCTTGTTGTGAAGCATGGGCTCTAGGCACGTGGGCTTCAGTCGTTGTGGCACACGGGCTGAGTAGTTGTGGCTCACGGGCTCTAGAGCACAGGCTCAGTAGTTGTGGCTCACGGGCTCTAGCGCGCAGGCTCAGGAGTTGTGGCACATGGGCTTAGTTGCTCCGCGGCATGTGGGATCTTCCTGGACCAGGGCTTGAACCTGTGTCCCCTGTGTTGGCAGGCAGATTCTTAACCACTGCACCACCAGGGAAGCCCTCCTATGCTTTTTAACTGTGAGCCTGTCTGTTCTGGCAACGTCCCACGTGTACATCTTGTTCAACTTGGCATCTTTTCCTTGTAGTTTTGCTTGTGGGGAGTCCAGCTCTCTTGGCCTGTGACCTCATATTCCCTCAAGGGCATTCGCTACCCTTCAGATGAAGCCGCTGGAGAGGAGCCAGGACCAGCCGTAGACCACGCCCCCAACAAGGAGGTAAAGAAAGGAGAGGGGCTGGGTCCAGCATAGCCACCACCTGGGCTGCCTGTCCCCCAAGGAGCTTCCTGGGTGGAGACGTGGCTTCTTAGCTCAGAAGCATCACGGCCAAGAGGCGCTCCTCCAGGACCACATGTACCGCTCAGGAAGGCAGGTGGGGAGGGGAGAGG
This sequence comes from Mesoplodon bidens, assembly GCF_964165515.1. Classification (NCBI taxonomy): domain Eukaryota; kingdom Metazoa; phylum Chordata; class Mammalia; order Artiodactyla; family Ziphiidae; genus Mesoplodon; species Mesoplodon bidens. The sequence continues at coordinate 93,898,421 of NC_138168.1, forward strand.
TGACTGAGAGCCCCACAGCACCAGGTGTAAGCTGCCCAATTCCAAGGCAATGGAAACAGGCAGTGGTGTTCACTGGCCATTTGGGGAGGCACCAAGGAGAACGGCCCTGCCCCCGGCCCCTCCCCAGCCGCCCCAACACACGCAGCAGTGATGCTTCCCACTGGTTTCTCACTGTCTTTTGTGTCTCACATCCATACTTTTCTTCTTACGCTTTTCAGTAGTTCAGTAAATCATAGTAGTTTCAGTAAGTCATACTGAGTGCCATCTTCTCTGCAACAATACCAGAACCATGCCCAGTGCAGTAAGGTCACCACATGCTGAGAGCAAACAAAAATGAAGACGAGCTAAAATATACCTCTTCACACCCCCGACCTGTGCAGCGGAGTGGGGAGCAACCACCCGCTCCGTCTACCTGACTGTTCCTGAATCCCCAACCCCTGGCGCACAGACTTGAATTGACATGAAATACATGTAGGTGTGAAGGAGCTCCTCTGTATACACTCAGGGCAGGGTCTGCAAATAGTGTTCTATCTGCAGGTAATAGTCACAAACAGGTCCTGCCCAAGAAAGGACCAGGACGTTTAGAGTCGGCAAAAAGCCATGTGCTGGAGACTTGTTAACATGTTACAGATTACATGGTGCATTAATTAGGGAATTTGGGTTGTGGGTTACAGAAAAACAACTTAAGCCAGCCTGAGAAAGCGAAAGTAAAGGGATCTGAAGAAGAGTTAACCCCCAACGAAGGTGGGTGCACACACAAAGGTACCTAAGATGCTAATTATCCCCATGGTAGGCTGTGTGTCCCGGGCAGAAGGAACAAGCACGAGCCTGCAGCACCATCACACATAACCACAAACACCAGCAGGCCGTCCTCCCTCAGGCCCCGGCTCTGCACCTTGACCACACCCAGGGCCTTGCTCCTCCGGCCCTGGTCCCTGCCCCCGCCGCCTCACCTGAGAATAGCACAGGTGGCCGCAGTGGGAGGGGGTCCTCGGGCGTGCGCCAGTGCCCGAGCTGGACCACTCCACTCTACTTCCCTGCCCTAGTGTCCCCGTTGGGCACTTGCTGCTGCTCCTTACTTAGCGAGCTCCCAGGCATCGCTGGGCTGAAGCCAACCCCACCAGGTACGTAGCCAGGATGGCCCAGCCCAGTGGACGGGCGGCGGGGCGCACGGACTGGCCACCCACGTGCCGTCGGTCTTCTAGCTGACCGCTCAACGCCACACTGCCCTCTCCTGCACAGTGGAGGTGATGACCCCCGGGCCTCTCCCGGCACTGCTGTTTCCACGCTTGTCTTAGCAGGGAAGATGCTGACCTCCAGGAAGGCAGGAGCCCAGTGGATTTTATTGTAGAACCGCGTCCTGAGTGTTTCTTCTTGCGGGAATCCCAAGGTCATGGTTTGGTCGGAGGGGAGGGTCCAAGTGAGAGGGCTCTGGACACGGAGTTGGGACGGCGTGTCCACCTTGGCTGCCGGGCAGCAACCCCGCTCGGAGGGGCCTCACTGGGCGGGAGTCAGGTGGCCACCACATGCCGAGAGCGGGGACGGGGGTCCCTGCTGCTGTTGCTCGCTGACCCAGCTCCTGTCGGAGCCGATGGATCGGGACACACACAGAGCTGCAGGGATGACAGGGCAGCACCTGCGACACCCGGGAAGAAGCAGCGCGCGCCGGCGGTACTGCAGGAGGAGGCCCGGAAGCGGACGCCCTGGCACACTGCCCGCCCCACACCTGCCCCCTTGCTCATCTTTTCTTTGCTCTAGAAAAGTGGAATTTAAGGTCGTTTTTATTCAAATGGCTCTACTTGACCACCGATCACTGCCTCAGCCTAAAGTGCTGGGACCAGTCATACGTCTAACGTCTCCACAGCCCATTTTGACTATTTTTGGGGGGCCAGGGCCTCATTTCACTAGCGCAGCAGCCCTGAGAGAGCACACACCTGTCATCCTACCAATTAGGAAGTTGAGGGCACAAATGATTTGCCCCAGGTCACAAGTAGCCAAGGGGAGAACTCAGGTAATGAAGGTTCAAATAAAAGCACAGGGAGCCCTGCCCACCCAAGCATCTGTCCAAGGATTGAGAGGCTCCTTCAAAACAGCGCCAGATGCACCTACAGATCAAACCTCTAGAAAACTAGAGGATGGCCGGGCTGACTTCACCCTCTGTCTGGCTGCCAGCTGGGTGCAGAGAACACATCCTCTCCTCAGCTGTCGAAAGAGATGGCACACGGAGACAGTGAAACGCTCCATATCCGTATTCGGAGACACCTCCTATTGGACCCGCAGGAAAACCCGTAAGCACTCCTATGACAGCGCAGCGACTTCCAACCGGAGGGGCAAGTGGTCTGCCGAGTGCGGGGAGAGTCAGCGGAGGGGCTGGTGGGGCCGGGGCCTACAGGGAGCCACAGATGTGGAACCCAGCACATATCTACACAGCCCCTGCAGCCGGGCTGCTGCTGATTAGAGGGCATGCAGATTGGGCTTACCTATTCTCTACCCCGCCCCCTGCCCCCGAAAGGGGCAGCTGTAATGACACAGATCCCTCTCATCACCCAGGGCAAGAATTCCAGGCCAGCCTCAGAAGGATCCAAATTCCCCAGCGGCAGCAGCAGGGGGAGAAAGGTGTATTGTGTGGGCAGAGAGGCCTGAGATAGGACCTGCTGTGTTTGCAATCAAGTTATTTAAGAGTCTGCAGGCAAATTAGAGGAAAAACTGGCTTTGTGACGTCAATTAATACACTTGGTTTAAAGGCACGGTCGAGACAAGCTAAGAGCAGGGGCAAATTCCCATCCTCCTGGTCAGCAGGAGACGGTCGCCCACCTGGGACTACCAGGCTCCAGCACAGGTTGGCTGAGGAGCTGCCATCAACAGCCCCGCAAGCAGGTGGCTGGGGAGGGGACGGTGATGAGGGGCTCCCTGCTGGGTAGCTGCCCCCGGTGTGTATGGGGCCCAGCCAGAGGTGTCTGACGGCAGAGACAGGTGTGGTCAGTGAAATATTACCAGCAAAGCCCATCTCTTAGAGGCCGACTTCACTGCAGGAAGTACAGTTTTGCAATGATGTTCCCATAGGTTTCACCTCTATCAGACTTGAGGGTCCTCCTCCCAGGCCGGTGTTTCTTCCCTGAACACAAGCCTGTGAGGATAACCCAGAAGGCTCTGCTCTGAGCCCTGGAGATTCCTATTTCCTGGAAATCTCAAAACAGCCAAGAACGTTTTGTTGTTTCCTTCGAAAAAGTTGATTTTTGCTTTTTTTCCCCAATACAGAATAATGCCTAATGTTAAACATGCTTTTGCAAACCAAGAACTCCACTTCCACCCCAGAAACAGCAGCCTCTCCTGTCCTCCGGAGGGTCCTGACCGGGGCGCCAGGCAGGCGGGCAGTGGTGCCAGACTTGCCCGAGGCCCGAGGCCCTTGAAGGCCTGAGACCAGCATGACCGGGAGAGGCCGGGAAGCACCCCAGGGGCGTGAGCACCCACCAGCTTAAAGCCTCTTCCGTCACTGCACCTCATTCTCATTTGGGGGCAAAAGCAGCTTCCAGCTTCAGCCACTCACTAGAGCCACAGCCTCTGAGACCTGCATCCTGGGTGAGTCGGAACCTCTCAAGCACCTGGTGAAATAAACATCACGTATGTAGATGCAGATGTAGTGGAGGCATAGATACAACTGTGTGCTTAGATAGGCCATCGGCCTGAGCAGCTCACCCAGGGACCAGAATTCCCGCCACGTGGACGTGTGACAGGCAGCGTCACCCACAGAGAAGCTGGCACCATACAGACCATGAGATGGGTGGGCACCACCGGAAACGCTCAGACACAGCGATGCTGTGACACACGCAAGCCCCCAACCGCTGGACCCCGGCTTGGTGGGCCTTGGAATCTGCTGGTCACCATCCCCAGGGCTCACACCGAGGTCGAGGGAGCCCTCACAGCCACAGCCTACACCTCCATTGCACCGGCCCCCCTGCTCTTGGCCTCCTGCAGCCCCAGCTTCTGTGCCCGAGCCTCCCAAATTCTCAAAACTCACAGTCAGCAAAGCCTCCCCCGTCCCGTCCCCTCCTCTCACACAACCTCCACCTGCCCTCTGGGCCCCGCCCTCTGGACTCCACCTTAAGCCAACGGTCAAGGCAAACTCCCCAGCCGCGGGGCCACGTGTGCCTGGAGCCTCCTTCCCAGTGCAGCCTCTCACCCCTCCCCCCGGCCCTTCCAGCCCCACGGACTGTCCAGACACCAAGCTGTGGCTCACCTGTGCTGGCCCCTCCCTCCCTCCTAACCCCACATCCCCACATGCACCGTGTCCCACCCCTCATCCAGGGGACCCCACGTGTGGCCGTCTTCCTCACCTCATCCCCAAAGCCCCCAAACCCTCCCTGAGCCCTCTGCCCACAACCTGCACACACAGCACCGCCCTCAGAGCCTTAGGCCTGCTCACGTCCAGCCCTGCTGATTCCTGGCCCACACCCACCTCCCTCCATCACCCGTCACCATCTTCCAGTGTCATGACGTCAGGGAAGCCTTCCTGGGTCCTGGCTCCGCCCTGGGCACCATTTCCCCTCTGAGTTCCCTCTTAGGACTCTGGCATTTTGTACCTTGTAATTTGTTATTTACATACAAGTTATAACCCCAGGCAGGCAGAAGTTGTGCCTTACTCATCTTTCTAAGAGCAAAACAATTATCTGTCTAATCAAATTTAGCACCAAACCCAACGCATTATTTTAAATTTCCTTTTAAGATGCACCCAAGCCAGTGGTTTGGGCCAGACAGGAGATCAGAGCGGGCAGGACCCAGGCAGGAGTTGGGGCCAGAATTCTAACCCAGCTTCCTGGGCCTGGTTCCACATCTATCAGGTGTGAAGACTGGAGTAAGTCGGCGCTTCCCAAACTTGAGATGTGTGTGAGTCACCTGGGATTTTGCTAAAATGCAGATTCTGATGAAGAAAATCTGGGGTGGGGCCTGAGACTCTGCATTTCTAATGAGCGCCCAGGTGATGGGGGTGCTCCTGGTCCTGGGACCACACCTTGAGTAGTGAGGAACCTTCTAGAACCTTCCAGAGCCAACGTCCCATGAGAGGCAAAATAAAGTTGTGGCCAAGGTCCAGTTGAGGCCTCGACTCCGGAGTTTGCATCCCAGCTCTTACAACCTGGTGACCTTGGGCAGGCCCCTTCGCACCCCTAATCCACAACATCCTTACTGGAAACAGCGACTAACGCTCTTGGCTGCTGTAATAATTACAGAAATAACTCACATAGAGGCTGGCCCTGTACTTGGCTGGGAAAGGCCTCTACAGACCAGCTCTCACCAGGGCCAGGTCTCAGGGGCCACCCGCCAGCTCACTGCCTCTCTGACCAGCAGGGTGTCAGGAGTGTCTGTCCTTTCTCTAGGCCGGCTCCGAGCGCCTCCCTGCCCTCAGCATCTCTGTCCTGGGCAAGAGGCCATGAGCTGCAGGAACAGGACGTGGAGGAGAAAGTCTTCTGTTGTGTAAACACAGCCCTGGGTTTGAGGTGGATGAATTCAGCCAAAGAGCCAGTGCCATGGTCGGTGCCTTTTAGAGCAGGGCACAGAGTTTCTACAAACCAGGCCTCTTTCCAGAGACGGCGTCTGACAGCCACAGGAAAGAGAACGAAGGCTGTATTTCTGATGCAGCATCCACACACAATGAGACTCAGACTACAATGTTGGGAACTCAACTCAAGCTGCTTGCTCACAAGGCCCCTCCTGGGTATCCAGGCCTCTCCACGTGCCTCTGCTGCAACAACAACGAGCAGGGTTTAAGCGCCTAGGATTTCCCACCTGCTGTGCGCACACGCCCTGCACATTGTGCAGGTCGGGGAGCACAGACACCTTGCAGCACCGGCCCAGCTGGAACAGGCACTCAATAAGCAAGAGTCGTGGAGGACTGAGTCTGCTCGGGGCTCCAGTAACACCAGTGAGTGCCTTCTGCTTACACTGGTGCTGGCGCGGCGCATGCTGCTGGTCAGCTCCACTCGTGGAGACACGACAGAAGTGAGGGTGTGTTTCCGTGCAGCTGTGCAGGGGCACAGAGCACGTCATTCCTGGCGAGCTAGAAGCCCACAGATTTCTGTCTTCACCGCCGGGACGTTGGTGATGTGGGATGCTGGAGGCCACCCCTCGCCTTGCAGGCAGTGGCTGTACTCAGACAGGGCCACCAGGGCCAGCACAGCGTGTGCTGCGGCAGAGTCCCAGGTACAGCAGAAAAGCTGAGGCTACGAGGAAGGGGAGGCTGGGGCTCCCCCCAGACTGAACGACCCAGATGCTGACAGGGAGGCCGCTCCCGGGAGCACTGCAGGCTGGAAAGGCCTTGATTCCTGAGACAAGAGGTGCCTCCGAGGCGCCACGCTGGGAGAAGCCCTGCTCTTGGCTGTGGCCTCTGTTTTCCACTGACCATACGTTTCCCAAGCATTTTCCACCCACACGCCCTCAGAGGATATTTCTGTCAAATGAACCTAATACTTCCTCCAGTTAACAATCCAGAATGAGGTGCTCCCGCCCCTCTGAGAGCCCATCCTCCCCAGCTGCAGCCCGGGGCTTTCCAGGGTGCAGGACCCCGATGGCAGGCAGGGCTGGGCTGCTTCCACAAGATGCAGGAGGCTGCTTCCCATCAACGAGTGGGGTCCGGGAAGCCTGGAGCCGTGGGAACCGGCTGCCGGGAGGTGCCCCAGCCCCACTCGACAGAGCCCACAGGCCCTGCTGGGCATATCTCACCGCAGACCTTGGCTCTGCCCTGTGTCCCCTCCTCGTAACCCCCATGGGGGCCCCCAGCTGGGGCTTTCAGTCTGACAGCACCGTGCAGGTGTGTGGTTGACGCTTTCGATAACAGACGACAGAACTGACCTTCCAACGGTGGGCACGTCTAGGAAGTTTAACGCACATGTACATTTGAGTAACCACCATGGTCAGGATCCAGACTCCCAGCGGAATCCCCCTGCAGCCACACTCCCCCTCCCCCAACGCCCTGCCCACCGACCTTCCCCTCTAGTCTGGTCTTGTGTCTACTTTCATCACAATGGAAGGATGTGGTAGGTAACCTCCAAGTCTGGATTCTTTCACTCAGCAGAACGCCTCTGCATGGCATCCACATTGCTGCACGTGTCGGCATTGTCGGCTGAAAAAAAAACCCGGGGTGAGAGTTGTGAGTTAAGTTTTATTTGGGGCAAAATGAGGACTATAGCCCTGGAGACAGCATTTCAAGTAGCTCTGAGACACTGCTCCAAAGAGGTGGGGGGAAGGGTCAGTGTATATGTGACTTTGGTGAAGAGGGGGTCCATGCAATCAAACACACATTTTTGCAGAAGGTCACTGCTAGTCACAAGGAGTAGATGTCACCATTAACAATTTTAGTGCCTTTCTACACATGAGGAGATGCAAGAATTGAGCTCATAAAATCTTCTCCTGAAAATATCTATCTGAAGGCCTGTTCTGCCAGTTTTTCCCAGAGCACAAGTGCCTCGTTCCTGATCTCCACCCTGAACTCCTTTTGGGGGTGTTGAAAGTCAGCGGTGGTAGCAGCTTGTGACTTAATCCTTGTAGAAGCAGAGGGCAAGTGACAATTTTTTGTTGGCAGCGTCCACTGTTCCTCACTTCTGAGTGGTGTTCACGGTGTGGAAGAATCACAGTTTATCTCTTTACCCAATGAAGAACATTTGAGTTGTTTCCAGTTTTTGTCAATTATGAATACAACTGCTGTAAACATTCACGTACAGGGGTGACCATAAGTTTTCATTTCTCCACAGTAAATACCGATTGCTGAATCATGCGGAGTGGCCACGTTAAACTCTAAGAAACCACCATTCTGTGTTCCAAAGTGGCTGATCCGTTCTGCATTCCCACCAGAGACACATGAACGATCCAGATCCACATCCTCTTCTGCATTTAGTGTTGCCAGTATTTTTTACTTCAGCCATTTAGATGTGTGATGGGATCTTTGTTGAATTCATAACTTGCAAATATTTTCTGCCACGCTGTAGCTTGTCTTTTCATTCTCTTCACAGAACAAAAGTTTTTCGTTTCAATAAAGTTCAATCCAATTTTTTAAAGGATTGTGCTTTTGGTGTCATGTTTGTTCAAAAGGCTATTCTCCATTGAATTACCTTTGAACCTCTGCCAAAATCTCTGGCCTTGCCTGTGTGGGTCTATTTCTGGACTATCTATTCTGTTCTGTTGATCTATATATCTATCTTTGCCAATCTCATACTAAGTTACAATAGCTTTTAAAATTGGATAGTATGATTCCTTCAACTTTATTATACTTTTTCAAAATCACTTGTCTATTCTAGTTTTCCTGTTCCATATAAATTTTAAAATTGTCTTCTCTATATCTACATGCAAAATATGTCTGGGATTTATAGTGGAATTGCATTAGCCATGTAGTTAATTTGTGGAGAATTGACATGCTTACTACATTGAGTTTTCCAATTGATAAATATAGTATGTGTCTTCATTTATTTAGTCCTTTGATTTCAATAATATTTTGTAGTTTTCAATATGCAGTTCCTATACATATTTTGTTAGATCTGTGACTAAATATTTCATGTTTTGGTGATCTTATAAGTGGTATTCTTATTTTAATTTCAGTTGTCATTATTGATGTCTACTCTAGATTAGGATTGATTTATATAAATATATATATATATATATATATATATATATAGAGAGAGAGAGAGAGAGAGAGAGAGAGGCCTTGTGTCTTATAAGCTTGCTAAACTCACATATTAGTTCTAAGAGATTTCTTTCTGTGTATTTCTTGGGGTTTTATACGTAGACAGTCACATTGTCTATGAATAGGAATAGTTTTATTTCTTTTCCAATCTGCATGCCTGTTCCTGCCCTGGCTAGTGCTTCCAGTACAATGTTGAATAGGAGAAAGGAGAGTGGACGTCCTCATCTTCATCCCAATCTTGGGGTAAAAGCATTAATTAGTCTTTCACCATTAAGTATAAAGTTAACTGTAGGTTTGGTTTTTTGTTTTTGTTTTTGTTTTTTTGTATCTGCCCTTTATCAGGATGAGGAAATCCCCTACTGATCCTGGCTTACTGAGAATTTATCTTGAATGGAGGCTAAATGTTGTTAAAAGCTTTTAATGTATCAATTGATATGATTATGTAGTTTTTCTTCTTTAGACTGTTAATATAACGGATTATGTTGATTGATTTCTGACTATTGAATCATCCTTGCATTCCAAAATAAGCTTCACTTGGTTGCAATATATCTATATCTAAATATGGATTCATTCACTAAATTTTTTTAAGGATTTTTGAACCCATACTCATAAAGGATATCGACCTGTAGTTTTCTTATACTGTCTTTGTCTGGTTTTGGTATCAGCTTAATGTTGGCCTCATAAAAGGGGTTGAGTGATTTTTCTTCCTCTTCTGTTTTCTGAAAGTTATTTTTGTAGAATTGATGCTATTTTTTCCTTTAAATTTTTGGTAGAATTTGCCAATGAAATCATCTGGGTCTGGAGTTCATAGCATTCTGCGTATCCATTTAAGGTTTGCAGGTTCTGTACTGACACCTCCTTTTTCGTTCCTGATATCAGTATTGTGTCTTCTCTCTTTTTTTCTTTGTCTTTGTCTTTGTTCTTGTCAGTATTGCAAGAATTTTGATCAGTTAATCATCTTAAAGGACCAGTTTATGGGATCATTGGGTCTTCTAAATTGTCTTTATGTTTTCAATTTTATTTCTGCTCTTATATTAATTCCTTACATTTATTTTGCTCTTTTTTTCTAATTTGTTAGATTTGAAGCTTAACAATAATCTTTTGTTTTGAGTTCTTTTTTCTAATACAAACATTCAATGCTCTACTTTCCCCTCTAAGCATTGACTGCAACCACAAATTTTGATATACTGTATTTTCATTTTCATAGTTTTCTAATATTTCCTAATTTCTCAATATTTTGTAATTTCTCCTGAGATTTCCTCTTTGACCCAAGGATTACTTAGGAGTATTTTGTTTGATTTTAAAGTATTTTGAGATTTTCATGTTCTCTCTTTTTTATTGACTTCTAGTTTAATTCCATTAAGGTCAGAGAACATACGTCGTATAATTTCAATTCTGTTCAATGTCTTAAGGTTCGTTTTTCGACCCAGAATATAGTCTGTCTTGGTTGATGATTCATGTGCACTTGAATATAATGTGTTTTCTATTGTTCAGTTATGCTACATAAATGTCAATTTGATACTGTTGGTTGATGTTGCTGTTCAGTTCTTCTGTATCTTTGCAAATTTTTTGTCCACTAGTTCTATCAGTTATTGAAAGGAGAGTGCTGAGGTCTTCAATTATAATTGTAGATCTGTGTATTTCCCTTTCAGCTCTGTCATTTTTACTTCATGTATTTTGAAACACTGAAGTTAGGTGCATACACATTTAGGATTGTTATGTCTTCTTGGTGAATTGGCCCTTTTATTATTATGTAATGTTCCTCTTTATCTCTGGAAATTTTCTTTGCTCTGAAGTCTACTTTGTCTAATATTGGTATAGCCACTCCTTCTTTTAATTAATGTTTGCACTGTATATGTTTCTATCCTTTTACTTTTAACCTCACTATATCATTATATTTGAAGGGAGCTTCTTGTAGATGACATATAGTTGGGTCATGTTTTTCAATCTTTCTAACAATCTGCCTTTTAACTGCTGTGTTTAGATTATTAACATTTAATGTAACTATTAGGTTTGGACTTAGAGCTACCAGTTTCTAATTTGTCTTCTGTTTGTTCCCTATGTTTTACATCCTTTCACTTTCCCTTTCCTGCGTTCTTGTGGGTTATTTGAACTTTTTATAACTCCATTTTATCTATTGTGTGTTAACTATATCTCTTTGACTAGTGTTATTAGTAGTTGCTCTAAGGATTACAATGTACATACTTAACTTTTCACAGTCTAATTAGAATCAGTATTTTGCCATTTTGGGTGGAAAGTAGAAATCCGGCCTCATATAGGGTCCTTTTACTCTCCCTTTTCTGTTTTTTTTTAAATCATTTTTATTTTTTAGCCACTCTGCACAGCATGTGGGATCTTAGTTCCCCAACCAGGAATCAAACCCACACCCACTGGATTAGAAGCCTGGAATCTTAACTGCTGGACCACTAGGTAAGTCCTTACTCTCCCTTCTTTATGTTGTATTTCACTTGGGTGCACCAAAAACCCTGTGAGATGGTGTTATGAGTTTTGTTTTCATAAACATACTTTAAAGAGCTCCAGAGGAGAAGAAGAATCTAGTATATTTGCTCAGGTACTTACCATCTCTGCTGCTCTTCTTTATGAACTGGAGTTCCATTTTCCTCCTGGTGCCATTTCCCTTATGTCCAAAGCACTTACTTTAGCAATTCTTTTGAAGTAGGTCTGATGGCAAAGTTCTCTTAGTTTTCCTTTATTGGAATATGTCTGTATTTTTACCTTCATTCCTGAGGGACACAGAATTCTGTGTTGATAGTTTTTTTTTTTTTTTTCTCTCAGTGCTTGAAAAATATTATGCTGCTTCCTTCTGGACCTCAAAGTTCCTGATAAAAAAGCCACTGTTACTCTTATTGCTTTTCCCTGTAGGTAAGGTGTAGTTTTTCTCTGGCTGTCTTCAAGGTTTTTTCTTTATCTTTAGTTTTCAGAAGTTTGATTATAATGTGTCTTGGCGTGGATTTCTTTGAGTTTATCCTGTTTGGAGTTACTCTTCCTCTTGAATGTGTAGATCTGGGGGAGTTTTCTTGCCAAATTTGGGGAATTTTCAGTCATTATTTGTATGGTTGGCAGAATTGTAACTTGGCCCCCTGATTCCTGCTCCCTGTTCTATACTCACCTTCTCACAGTTATTCAATCAAACGTTAATCTAGGTGCTGGTGTGTAGGGATTTTGAGGTATAGTTAAAGTTAAAATCAACTGACTTTAAGAAAGGAAGATTGGGACTTCCCTGGTGGCGCAGTGGTTAAGAATGCGCCTGCCAATGCAGGGGATGTGGGTTCGAGCCCTTGTCTGGGAAGACCCCACATGCCGCGGATCAACTAAGCCCTTGTGCCACAACTACTGAGCCTGCGCTCTAGAGCCCTCGAGCCACAACTACTGAGCCCGTGAGACACAACTACTGAAGCCCGCAGGCCTAGAGCCCATGCTCTGCAACAAGAGAGAAGCCACCACAATGAGAAGCCCACACACCACAACGAAGAGCAGCCCTCACTCGTCGCAACTAGAGAAAGCCCGCGCGCAACAACAAAAAGACCCAACGCAGCCAAAAAAAAAAGAGAAAGAAATAAAAAAGAAAAAGAAAAAAGAAAGGAAGATTATCCTGAATGAGCCTGACCTAATCAAGAAAGCCCTTAAAAAGAAACTGGGCTTTTCCTGGAAACACTGGAATCATAATTGGGCTTTGATACAAGGGTGATCCTCTGTTGCTAACTCTGAGATGCGGAGGGGCAGGAACACAGGCAGCCTCCAGTAACTGAGAGCAGACCCCAGCAGACACCCCACAAGGAAGGTGGGACCTCGATTTCAGCCAGGTGACACCCTGAGTAGAGGACCCAGCCAGGTGAGCCCGACTTCTCACCCACAGAGAACAGAGCAATAAATGGTGTTGTTTTAAGCCATTAGGTTTGTGGTAATCCATCACTTGGCAATAGAAAATACTTCTCCGAACATTTCCTTCCCTGGGCTCCTTCCTCTCCTGCTGGGACCCCATGACACAAATGTTAGACCTTTGGTAATGTCCCACAGGTCTCTGAGGCTCACTCCTTTTTTAAAAATCTTTTTTCTCTCTGTTGTTCAGCTTGGATAACTGTATCTCTCTTCAAGTCCACCGACTCTCTCCTCTGTCATCTCTGTTATTGACCACATCCTGAGAGGTGTGTGCCTGTTCATTTCAGTTCATGTATTTTCAGTTCTAAAGTGTCCATGTGGTTCTCCTTTATACCTTCTATTTCTTTGCTGAGACTTCCCACCTTTCCATCCGTGAGTGTTCACTTGTTAGAATATTTTCATAGTGGCTACTTTAAAGTCTTTCTCAAATAATTCTGACATCTTTGTCCTCTTAGCACTGAGATCTGTTGATTTGTTCTTTCCCATGATAGTTGTGATTATCCTGATTCTCCAAGTGCCAAGTAACATTTTATTATATCCTAAACCTTTTGAGTATTATGTCATGAGACTTTGAATCTTCTTTAAATACTCTGGAATGTTATTTTTGAGTTAGCCGGAGGTTGATCTGGCTGGCTGGATTCAAGCTACAAGTTCCAACCTGCCTTCTGTAGGCTGTGCTTCTAATGTCAGTTCAATTTTCAAGCTTCTGCAGGTCTGTTGCATGTGTACCCCACACACAGGCCACTTTGGAGCCTGGGCAGCACCTGCACCTGGGGCCAAGTGCCCAAAAGACAGAGAGGACAGAGCAGTGGCATTCACGTGCCCTCCTGTCACCTCAGCCCTCAAGACAGAAAGAAGGTCCCATTCTCTAGAGCACCAGGTGTGGAAGCTCCTTTTGCTGTTGCTGCCACAGCAGCTACCAAGGAACAGCTTGGGGCCAAGGAACAGAAAATATGAGGACAAGGGAAAAACAGGGTTTCACCACGCTGCGTGGACATTAGGAGTCGCCTCTCCTGCTCCATGAACCAGGACTAGAGGCTTCTGGGTTCTTTCCATCTGTCCCGTGTCCACTATTCAGCTTGAGGCTACAGTCAGTAAAGCTGGGGACAACAGAGAGGAAAAAAGGTAAGCTCACTGCCAGTTAAGTGACTTACCTTTCAGAGTCCCTCACTGCTGCTCCAAGCCCCTGTCAAGGTCAAGGTAGCTGCAATCAGCAGCAGTGGCAGGGCGGGTGCAATTACTCCATTTTACCCAGAACCAGACCACCAGAGACAGTTTTGAAAATTGGATTTTGGTGCAATTGTTTTCTCATTGACTTGTATGGAAACTGCCTTTATTTTCAGTTCTGGTTGGCTTATAAGTGGGGAGACTCCAAAGGTTTTAGATTTGGTTTCTCTGTCTCTTGGACTCTCTGCAAAGCAGTAAACAGACATTCACATGCGCTGGAAGAACAATTCTTTCTTTAATAAAACCCTCATAAATCCTTTTGCAAACAAAAATCCACTTAATGTGACTAATTGCAGCCTAATCCATTTTGCACATTAGGTACCTAAATAAAATAAGACTGAGATGAATAGTCGTCCTCTAGACTACGTAGGTCTTTCTGGCTGAGGCAAAGTCAATTTCATACACATTTTTTAGTTTGTGCATGGATATCCTGTAGAGTAAAGGATCATCCCAATAGTCTAATGCAGAGGTCAGCAAACTATGGTGTGTGAGCCAAATGTGGCCAGCAGCCTGTTTTTGTAAGTAAAATATTATTGGAACACACATAATTGTCTATTTCACCTACAACAGAGACTATATGGCTTGAAAACCTAAAATATTTCCTTTCTGGCCCTTCACAGATAAAAGTTTACCAACTCCTGGTCTATAGACTGTAAAAACTGTGAACAGAATTCTATACAGGATATAAATAATCTGACCTACTAGCACCTGCCTCCTATTTCTGCACCCAAGGCAGACATTCCTAATCAGTCCCTGCTCCCCTCGCTGCTGAGCAATAGCCTCCCTCAGAATCCTTCTACACTCCAGGTAGCTCCAACCAAGCTATTTAAAATTAGCATATCAGATGAAAACCATCTGCCATGTCTATTATAGGCTATGGTTGGAAGAAGACAGCTAAGTAACAAAAAGAAAAATCTAAACGTGACTTGCACACCTAAAGGCAGAGGCAGATCCAGATTTTGGAGCGCCTGAAACATATAACTTTGGAGCCCCCCTCGTTAAGAACATTCAAAATCATGAATATAAAATTACTACAGGGTCTTAGAAGGGCCTGTGCAAGTAAGGGACTGGGAAGTTTAAACTTCACTGGCTTTGTGGTAAATCTGTCTCGTTAGGCTCTGAATGTCCCAAACGCTTGGCACCACCCTAAAACTCCTACACCGACTTTGGGGTATGTGTTCCCCAGCCTAACGTGTTGCTCTAAGCATTTCCTGGTTGGTTCTGATGCACGTGTAGGAAGAAGAAACTCAGATGTGAAGCAAGCAGGAGTAACACACGACCCGGTCTGTTGAATATGACACCTGGTAATATGGTCTTCTTAATGCAGGCTTCCAGCTAAAATGAGTGTAGCTGTGTATGTGTGCAGGACCCAGACTGCACCCAGGCATGCACACTCTGGCTGCTCAGAGACCACAGTGACGCTGAGACTGGCAGAGAAGACTGTCTCTTGAGTCAAAATCTTAGCCACCTTGAAGGTGGAACTGAGTTCTCAGCTGACAAGGCTTCTGGAGGCCAGGAGCTCCCAGGACCCAGCCAGAGGGCCTGGGAGCCCACCCTTCTGGGAAACTGGCAGTACAGGTGCCCGAACTTACCCTCCATGCCCAGTCAGAAGAAGAGCAGACCCTACAACCAGCCAGAAGGAGAGCCTAGGGTTGACTCAGCACCTAAACATACAATTGTCAACTGATGGATCAACTATGGTCTCAGCTTTGCCTCTGACTCATTTTGTGAATGAGTAAATCAGTTTATCACCCTGAACCTCAGTTTCCCCAAATGTAAATTGAGAATAATAAAAATATCTTGCCTCTGGGTTTGTTCCAAGGATAAAATAAAATTGTGGACATGAGGATCCATAATGACTATTCAGATGTAAACAAGGAAAGATTACAAAAATGCCTCTATGATGCTTCTTCTCAACTGTTGCCTGAAATTTTTATAATCTTGAGGTGAAAAAAAGCCTTTCTTAGCATACCAACTGAGAATTCACACATAAAAAGATGACAGATCTGTAGACAGTGACCTTTGTTGAAAGAGAAAGAACAAAAAAGGGAAGATATTCACTATTTGCAACTTACATGATGTGGTAGCCAACCTCAAGGCTGGCCCCAGTTACCCGACCCTTGGGGTTCACCCCGTGTAGCCCCCTCCCACACTGGGTAGGGCTGGCCTAGGTAATGGGCAGGACACTTTGGAAATGGTGGAACAGACTTCCAAGGCTAGGCCACAAAGCTCCGTTGAAAGTGCCCACTGTGGAGGCCGCCTAGTAGACAGAACCCTCAAGAGGACGGGAATGAAGGCCCCCAGCCCATGGCATGTGAGCAAGCCACCTTGGCCACAGACTCTGCAGTCCCAGTCACAGAAACAAGACTGAGGGATATGAAAAGGAAGTAACAGATATAAGACCTACAAATCAATAAAAAAGAAGCAGAGTGAAGAAAGAATGAACAAAAGATATAAACTGTCCCTGAAAATGGATAAACAAACAGCTATAACCATAGAAAATATGCTATGAACTCACAGACAGTAAATTAAGTGCAATGTGATATGCCATCAGAGCTGGCTGGCAGATGGCTAAAGGTACATCACTGTCCTGAGGAACCAGGCCCCGCCTCCAGGCCTTGGCCATCTGACTTGCTTTGGCCAACAGGATGCCAGCAAACCAAGGTGTGCTGAGCATGAGTTTTGCCTTCTGGAGGGTGAGAAGCCTTGTGGAGCATAGGCAAACCCCTCAGGTGAGACTCCTGGGACGCCCCCCACCCCACCCAGCCAATGGCACTGTGTGAGGTCCCCAGGTGAGGCCACCAGAACTGCCCAGCTGAGCTCAGCCCAAATGGCTCAGAAATAAAATGGTTGTCATTTTAGGCCACTAAGCTATTGGTTGGACTGTTACGCAGCAATAGAGACTGATAGAGTGAGACAACTTTTCACCATTATATTAACATTCATTCATTAAGTTAACTAATTCATTATATTAATTTCATTCATTCATTCATTTTCATTCATTAACATTATTAAAAATCGATACTTTGTGGTGTTGCAGTGCTTAAATAAACTGGAACTGTCACCATTGGGAGTTTAAGTTGGTGTAATCTGTTTTGACGATCCATTTAACAGCTATACAAATGTTAAAAGGTCACTGCTCTTGACCCGGCAGTTCCACTTCTAGAGAGTCAGATACACAGGAGCCCGGGGCGCTTCACTTTACAGCAGAAACCCTGAGGCCCAGAGCGGTGATGAGGGCTGCCCGAGGTCACACAGATGCTGCCCAGGCCTATGTCATTCTGGACGCTTGCAGGAAGACCTTCTTCTGCTCATTATATTTAGGACAAGAGGGAGCAAAACCAGTTTGTTCAGGAATGTAAAACACAATTCTCTGCAGGTGGCCACCCCTCCTGGAGCCCACACCGGGCCCAGGCACTGCCCCCCGAGGAGCTGCTCCGCTTCCCCGACTCCCCATTCTTAGGGAGGACGGGTTACTGCATTAGGGGTTCACTTCACATTTGGGGGCAGCACGTCGCACCTCCTCGGTGTTCTCAACGCTGTTCTGAGCAGGAGCTGGCAGGAGGGCCCGGGTACCCCGAGCACGCCCAAGCCCACTGGGCTTCTACGCACTTCGTCGCCCCCACCCCTGTCCTCCTGGCCCCGCTTCATCCCCTATGGTCCCCCAGCCCGTGCCCCTCATCCCCCTTTGTCCCTCCTCGTCCACCTTGGCCCCTCTTGTCTATCCTTCCTGGCAGCTGGAGGAAGAACAGGTGTCCTCACTGGCGGGGGATGGAATGGACACTCGGGTCCAGCCACGTGCGGGGTGGCCCTCGACCCCCGAGGTCTCGGCTTTGGCTGCCCTGATCTCAAATGTGGCTGATGATGGGGAACGGGGGTCGGGAGGGCACAGAACCCTCCCTCCGCTCTGTAGGGCGCGCTGCCCGGCCCACCCACCTCCGCAGTCTGGGCGGCGTCCAGCAGACGCTGCAGAGAGCGCACGCTGTGGGGCGGGGCCGCACACGCGCACGCACAAACAGCACACGTCCAAACAAATGCTCACCCTCGGGCTGTCCGCACTATCTCGCTGGACACGCACAGGCTCAATGGTCGGGGGTCCTTGGGCTCCCTTAGATGCGGGGCCGCCAAACAAGCTCTCTGTGGACGCCGTCCTGTGTAGCATGCCCTGGCTGAGCACGTGTCCCCTGCCCTTCCTGACGTGCCCCCCAATGACGACGTCTCCCAAGACGACATCCCCTTACGACGACATCCCCTCACGACGACGTCCCCTCACGACAATGTCTCCCCCCACGACGACGCCCCCTCACGATGACGTCCCCCCACGATGACGTTCCCGCACGACGACCTCCCCTCACGACGACGTCCCCCCTACGACGACGACGTCTCCCCCCACAACGACATCCCCCCCCCACAACGACGTCCCCCCCAAGACGATGTCCCCTCATGACGACGTCTTCCCCGATGACGACGTCCCCCTACGACGACGTCCCCCCCACAACGATATCTCCCCCCACGACGACCTCCCCTCACGACGACGTCCCCTCACGACGATGTCCCCCCAAACGATGACTTCACCCCACGACGACGTCCCCCCACGACGACCTCCCCTCACGATGATGTCCCCCCCAACGACGACGACCGCCCCCGCAAAAACGACACGTTCCCCCCCACTCCCCCACCCATGCGCACTGGACAACAACCCTAAGGACACGCTCTGTCCTTCCTGCGCCTGGGGCCCCTCGGAAGTGCCTGGGGGACTTGGAATAATCCGTGCAGCCGGAACCGAACCAAAGCCTGAGCTCCGAGTCCCACCAGCAAAGCCCTGAAGGTCCTCCTGGTAGCGACGCCTGGCGCTGCGCCAGCAGCTGGGATGCGCCCGCGGCAGGCAGGTCACCTCCTCCAGGCTGGGGGCCAGGTTGGGTCCGGGCTGCAGCGAGCAAGTCCTGCCCTGGAGGGACTTGGTCCTCCGTCACACGCAGATTCCTCCTCCTGAGGCGACGCTGAGACTTCAGGCCCCAGCAGCCTCTTCCCTCGCGCTGTAAGAGGAAGTGAAGACAGACCCCTTGGAGCTCGGCAGCCCCTTTACCTGTCCAGGTGGGGTCTGGGGCGCTCCACCCCCGCCTTCCTGCTTCCAGCTTCGCACAGGGCCCAGAGCCAGTGCGCCCCAAACACGACCCGACGAGGCTGGACGAGTCTCCTCCGCCCCGGAGCGTCAAGAGAGCAGCGGGCCCAGGAGGAGCCCGGACAGGCAGGTTGGAAGGAGGGCCGTGTGCGTGGAGGCTGCACGACTGTGGACGCTCTGGCTTCATACCCAGTCCGGGAACCCAGAGGCCCCAGAGCTCATGATGAGGGCGAGCCTCAGCAGGAAAGAAGGCAACACTTGCAAGCCCCTGAGGGAGGTGTTTCCCTCCACCAGAGACCTTCGAATGTGAGGGGGCGGCCACCTGCCCTCAGAGAGCTGGAAGGGGGAAGAGGGCTGCCGGGCTTCCCTCTGCTCTCAGGACACAAGGAGGCCTGAGGTCCCCACCGTGGCTCCACGTGGCTCCCCTCTCGTCTTTGTGCTGGGCAGGGAGGGAGCCTGCACCTAGAAAGCATTTCTCCATCTCCAGAGTATCTTCTAAATCCTTCTTCTCTTTCAAGCCCCAGAGGATTCCCCCCAGCCCCGCCAATAAAACCTTCTCTGGCAGGAGCCCACCCGACCCTCAGCCCTGTCTCCCTAGGCCTTGGGTGGGCTCACTGCTCATTCTGTCTGACTCTGGAGGCCAGATGCTTTGACCCTCCCCACCGGCTTAGTCAGGACTGAGTATCTGCCAGCACAGCCCCCTCTTCAGGCTGCAGACTCCGAAAGGGCGGGGACTTCATCCATCTCAGCTGGTTTTGCCTCCAACTCTGTACTAGACACTCTTGTAAGTTAACTGACCCATCCACTTACTTGTCTCCTGTCGGCAGTCCGGCTGCACTCTCCACGTGGAAGGGATGTTGTCCACCCTCTGAGCTGCCATCTAGGTGCTCCACCACCTGGGTACCCAAGTGCAGTCCCCAGCTAACAGCATCGACTCACCTGGGAGTCTGTTAGAAGCGCAGAACCAGGGCCTCCCTAACCTGCTGTCAGTATCTAAGTAACAAGATCCCCGGGTGATGCATTTGCCCCTTAACTACTGAGAAGTGAGGCCTGCAGGGTGCTTACCCAGCACACGCTGGGGGAGGACATCGATTTACTCTCTCCACGGGCATCGGCACTTACACGAGGCGCAGCGTTCAATGACTCTCAGTGGAAGGGCTGGGGAGCCACACTCCAGGCATGACGTCGATAGTTCCCTGCACGGTGCCAAGGCCAAGTGCTACTGGATTCTGAGCAGGGGAGACTAAGGTCATTGTTGAAACTGGAATTCCACGTTGCCTAGAACCAGGGGAAAGGACACAACCTCTCCCTGTTGTTACAGCATCTGCTCCAGCCTCTATCGCTTGGTGCCTGCGATGGGTGTGCCCTTCACACCTCGTGACTGCATCTCAGGAGGGAGGCGGGTGTCCTTGGCCATGGCTCTTGGGAGCACGCCTGCTCCACAGTCCCCGCTGCGCCTGCAGTTCCAGCCCTAAATCTTCTCATCCCGGATGATGTTGGGTTTAACCACAAGTCCTCAAGTGTCCAACATGCTGAACTGGTACTCTCACTTGAGGCTCATTTTAGAACAAGCTCCTTGTTTTTAATTCTCCTGAAATTTATTGGACTGTTTTCTAGTTTTGTTAAATAATATTGCTAATGGCCAGGCCCGTGGGTGAGAAATCATAACATAGGATAATAAATCCTCCACGGAGAGAGGGAGTTTCAGGAAGACAGAGGACACCCACCAGGGCACTCTCACCCCTGGGACACTTGATTCTAGGTGATGCTTCTTACTCCCTCTGACCTGACCGAAGACCTGTCTTTGAGGACAATAGGAAACTAGCAGGCCATAAAAAATGCACAAGTTCAGTCCCAAGCCCTTCCTGCATCCTAAAAATACAGCCGATTCCTGCAGCAGCTATTTTGGAAAGGGACAACAAACTGCTTCCTCAAGATGAAAAGGCCCCATGGCCATAAACAGGATCTCAGACCCAGACTCTTGTCAGATGGAGGGTCAAGGCCCAACTCCACACAGAGACCCTGGGAGCTGCCATTTTTCCAGGGCCAAGGGTGGGGGGAGGAGTGGTGCCTCTGTTTTTCTTAGTTTTGTTTTTAAATATAAACTAACTCAGAAAAGGTGGGGCCTGAAGAAATATGTGGAGACGGGGAGAGGAGGAATTGGCGAGACTTTATGAGCTGAGTCCTGGCTCGGGTGCCTGTCTGGACGAGTTGCAAGCTCCTTTCACCCCATCAACAAACACTGTCAGCCTTGCCCTCAGAGCCTGGCGCCTGGTCTCTTCTGATCTAGAAAGCCCACTCACTTTGAAACTGGGGCTCAGGGACCCCGAGCAAGTCAGCATCAGATGTGTGTTCTCCACAAGAGATCTCTCCCAAGATCTTCCTGTGTTTCCACCAGACGTGACCCCCTGAGGAGGGGGCTTGACTGAGCCAAAGGTCAGGCCTGTTTCTTTTCACAGAGAAAGCCCTCTTCTGACATTGCTCCAGGGCCTCTGGGTTACTGGCGTGCCTTCACGTGGCTCCTGGGGGCGGTGAAGACAGAGCAGCTGCAGCTGCCCCGTCTCTGCCTCAACTTCACAAACCGTGGAATGAGCGTGCACGTGGGGAGCAGGCTGAGACGTATAGGGTCACACCCGTACTTCCTAGCATCCTCTTGGGTCCTGCCCCATGAAAGAGCTGTTTCACTTGTCCGTGTTCCTGTCTTGCCATCAGCAGAGGAAACACAGTGACCATGGCTCCCAAATGTCCTCATGCACACAGGGAGATACCGTCACCTCCCAACCCAGCAGCAGGTCAGCGTCTGCCCTCTTGTGCAGATTCCGTGCCCTCTTCCATCTGCAAGACAAGTCCCGGGCCTCCCCTCAGAGGACCCACCCTCTCTTCCTCCAGAAGGTCTGGGAAGACCTAGTCTGTTTCAAGAACTCCTCTGGGGTCCACCTGCTCATGACCAGCCCTGACCAGCTCCCTCTCCAACCCTGGGGGTTGAGAAGTTCTGTCTGCTTACAGAAATGTTTGGTTCCATGGGTATAGCTCGCCAGCAGTTTATGATGCATGCAGCAATTTTCACTTTGGTGTGCTTAGCCTCAGGCAATAATCCCCCTAAAGAAAAAGGTTCCGTAGAAAGAGGTTCAATCCAGCACTATATGTGACCCTTTAAAAAGAAAACAAAAAAATCCTAAATGTTACACAGGAGTTTGGCAAGGCCAATTATCATTGTGAAAAGACTGGGAATCAAAACTGAATTTTCCGGAGATGGAAACAAACAGGTAGGTCAATCTAAAAAAACTGAAATGAGGATCGTATTGGCCCTAAACCCTAGCTTGGCCAGGTCATCACGATTAACATCATTGGTGGAAGCTGTTGTTAATAGGGTGTGATGAGAAGGGCGCTTCTCTATGGCATCTTCCCTAGAACTCACGACCCCAGTACAACCTTGAGAAAAACATCAGACAAACACACATTTAGGAACGTTCTACAAAACCCCTGACCAGTACTCCTCAAAACTGTCCAAGTCATAAAAAAAAAAAAAAAAAAAAAGACTGAGGAAGTGTCACAGCTCAAAGGAGCTGAAGGAGCCACGACAGTGCACCGTGGTTCCTGGATGGGATCCGGGGAAGGAAAAAGGACTCAAAGGGAAAAAAAGTGAAATCCAAATAAAGTCTGGAGTGGAGTTAATGTGCCAGGCTGTTTCCTTAATGTTGACAGATGTACTGTAGTCATCATGTAAGATGTCAAGAACAGGGGAAGTTGAGTGAAGGGTGTAGGAAAACTTATACTACCTTTGCAACTTTTCTGTAAATCTAAAATTATTCCAAAATACTGTTTATTTTTTTAATGGTGCTGTCTTTATCAACAGCAATACTAGGTACCTAAACAAGCAAACTACCTATGAAGTATGAGGCTAAAAGGAAGACACTTTCAGACATGCAAGGACTCAAAAAATGATCTTCCCAAGCACTCTTTCTTGGTGCTACTAGGAGAGCAAAATGAAGGACTAAATCAAGAAAGAGGCAGGCATGGAATGCAGGAAGTGGCATGCAGCCAGGCTGAGGAAAGTCCTGAGTCAGAGTTCTACACCAGGCCTGGGGGGGTCCAGGGGGAGCAGGGAGCGGTCAGAGCCGAGCGGTGTGTGTGCTTCGTGGAAGACTCGTCGCCGCGCCTGTGAAAGATGGACAGGAACATCGGGAAAAACAGAATGTTCAGTACAGAGAAGTCTAAAGAAATAAGACTGTAGCTCAATTAGCAAATCCAGGAAAAACCAAAGGTTTACAAGAAATGCGATAATGATACACTACCTGGCTCAGCAGTAAAATACATAAGCTGGTTATTGAAAATTGTGATGTAATTATAGGGAGAATACAGGGAAAGGATCATGTTAGTGTGAGAGAGGTCAGTGTTCAACCAGCCTAAGTGGAAATGAGCACTTACTGTGTAAACTTTGTAAACAACATATTATTTAAAAATGGTTGTTTCTGGGGAGCGGAACTAGGGCGTGTGGGGAAGAGCAAAGGGCTGTGTTTTCACAGGAGTCTTTTAAGACTTTTTCAAGAAATTGTAGGTATGTATTTAATCATATTTTAAATGTTAAAAGAAAATGTTCGGGTTATAATGTTGAGAGAGAAAAGCAAAACAATGTGCATATGTAGATGATCAGAATTAGGGCTGGTGTGGAGTGGAGACGACTGTTAACAGCCTCTCCATTCGGTTTGCTGGCACCCCATTCTGATGGCTGGGGACTGTTCTGATGGTTGGTACCTATTCTGATGACCTGTGCCCCTTTCAATGGGATTTTTAATAACCTGTTCACCAGACCAAAACTATGGAAAACATTGCCTTTTTAAATTTAATTCTAAAAATAAAATCTTTGAGGGCTTCCCTGGTGGCGCAGTGGTTAAGAATCCGCCTGCCAATGCAGGGGACACGGGGTCGAGCCCTGGTCCGGGAAGACCCCATATGCGGCAGAGCAACTAAGCCCGTGCGCCACAACTACTGAGCCCAGGCGCCTAGAGCCCGTGCTCCACAACGAGAAGCCACCGCAATGAGAAGCCCGCGCACCGCAACGAAGAGCAGCAGCCCCCGCTCGCCCCAACTAGAGAAAGCCCGCGCACAGCAACGAAGACCCAACGCAGCCAAATATAAATAAATTAAATAAATAATTTTTTTAAATAAACAAAAATAAAATGTTTGAGGAATAGAGTAGTTTTTCACCTATATGTATATGTGCAGATGCATATGGCATCGAGGAGATACAACAATCAGAAATGACTTTTGGGGACTTCCCTGTTGGTCCAGTGGTTAGGGCTCCGTGCTCCCAATGCGTTCAGTCCCTGATCCGGGAACTAGATCCCATATGCGTGCGGCAACTAAGAGTCCACATGTCGCAGCTAAGAAGTTCGAGTGCCACAACGAAGATCCCCACGTGCTGCAGCTCAGAGCCGGAGCAGACTAAATAAGTAAATAAATAAATAGTAAAAAATCCTGAAGTCTAAAAACAAAGATTTTCTATAGGTAACCATTACATGTCGTTAATTGTTTTATGCCAATACATATCCTACCAAAGAGAATGGTTTCGTAAGTAAGTGATTTTACAGTAGTTGCCATTGTTATTCATTTATTTTTATTGAAAATGTATTTTCTGTAGTGGAGGAAATTCCCCAAACCCCTGACTATAAACCCAGCGGCCTCCCTTGTCTTCTGCCAACACCTCCTCCCCTTGCCCCTTCGCGGGGGCGGCGATCCCCTCGCCCCGGGGGACGCGCCGTACCCACAGCGCAGCCCGCGGAGCCGGGCGCCCCTGCCGGCCTGGTCCCGGTGGACGTTCCCAGTCAGTGCCCGGTACCGCTCCGGCCCCACACCCCCGTTCCTGGGCAAGCTCAGCTGCCTGGGAACGCGCCAGGCTTTCCTCTCCCGTACTTAGAAGGCCGCACAAGGCCAGCCCTCTCGTGGCCCTGCCTTTCCTGTCTTGTCTTTACCGCACAGCCCCTGGGAGGAGTGGTCCGGTGGCTTCCTCTCCTTCCCGCCCTCCTACTTGTTCTGAATCGGCTCTCTTCCGGCTTCGGCCCCTGGGCTCCACCCACATGGCTCCCCGAGCCTGGTCCACGTCCCGACACCTGCGGTCGGGCCTCGGGCCTCGGCCCCTGCTCTGGGCCGCGGCCGCTCGGCCTCAGCCCCTGCGCCCCTGCCTTCCCACTCCCTGCTCCAGACCCGCCCGTTTCCCCTCGCCCACAGCAGCCCCCTCCACTGAGGACCCCCCTGTTCGCGCGTAGCTCAGGCCCTGCCCCACCCAGACTGGACCTCCGGGGCCCCCGCGTGCTCACGCGGAGCCCGTCAGCCGCTCCGCCCAGCCTCCCGACAGCAGCTCCTTCTGCCCTTGCCAGCCGCCCACACACCCAACGCGCCGGAGAACCCCGTGGCCTGGCCACGTCTGGCTGGTACTGGTCGGTCTACTTCGTGTCTTCCTCTCTGGAAGGCCAGCCGCAGGTGGATTGAGACTGTTTTCTGCTTTGTTCACTGATGCGTTCGCAGTGCTGGGGAGTAACGCCCGGGATAGAGCAACCAGTGAGGGTCCCGTGAGAGCTTATGGAGGACGGCAGGGGCGGAAATCAGAGCCCTCTTTTTGCCCAGCTCTTTTTAAACTTCTGGTCCCTCAGGAAGCGTCCGAGTCCCCCAGGACCCGCCCATGGTTACTGTAGGTCCTTTTTGTCTGTTTCCATTTTTCTTAGAAGCCACCTTCCCTGTTGTCTTGAGAAAGGCACAGTTAGTCACATTTGTACCGCTCGTTCTGCAGTCGCTGTGCCCCTGATAACACTTTTGAAAACAGGCGCGTCTCCTCGGGAAGGGGGAGGGACACCGTGTCAGAGCAGGTGGTCCCGTTCTCTTCTTAGAGCCCCATCTTGTCTTCTCCTCCGTCTTGGAGGTCTGGTCAGCCTGCCCCATGCTGACCCACAGGAGGAAAAGCCCTCACGGAGACAGGGAAACCCGGCTCTCTTCCCTTTTTAGAAGCCAAAGCCACCTGCGGGCGCAGTGTGGCAGGTTCATTCCACGGTGTGGGGACCTCCCTGCCACCCCACCCGAAACCTCTAGGGTGGAGATTCCGCTTCTACCCCAAAACCCGCCGCAGCGAACGTAACACTCTTGGCAGCATCGGGGCCTCCTGGAAAAATACCCCCAGCCGGTGAGCCTGAAACTGTGGGGTGGCGCTTGCCGTTCTTTAAAAGTGCAAAACAGCCCAAAACTGGGGCTCGTGAGACGTTCCTAGAAGCCGGTTGCTTCGTTTAGGAAACAAACTGTGGGAGGTGCAGCTCTGAGGACCACGACCTCTCCCCTCTCTGCTGAGGCTGGAGGGTCCCTGCGGCCTGGGTCCAGGCCCAGCCCAGCAGCAGGGTGGGGGTCTGTCCAGGCAGCACCAGGTGGCTGAGGCCTCTGCGGAGTTAGGGCGAAGGTTGGCTCCAGAATCCCAAGTTCCCAACAGGACGACGGCGTCGTTGGAAATGCAGGCTGGATGCACTCACGTGTAGCAACGTGGGCACCTGGGATGTTAGCTTACAGGGAGTTTGCAGTTTAGGTCACTCTCCCTGGGGCAGGGAAAGGGTGCCGCTGGTCAAGGGTGAGGTGGGGCCGGGCTGCAGTCCCCCATGGACGCTGACGCCTTTGAGGAGGAGCAGCTGGGACCCAGAGTGGAGCCCAGATCCACAACTCCGGCCCCTACCAGGCTGAACGCTCTTCCTCAAATTCAAAACCAATTTTGAGGCCAGCGTTTTGTAAATTTCGTACCCAGATATTCCCAAGTATCTAAATATATGCCATGTAGTCAAAATATCTGGGTATTTTTAAAAAACATTAACATCTTCCTCTGAATATCAGGATGCAGCTAAGATGCAGTAGGAGAGTGTCCATCTACCCGGCAGCAGGAGGCCTTCCCTGGGTTTGTGAGAGAAGGGTGAGCCAGGGCAGCAGCTGGTGGACAAGAAGGAAACTCTGCAATAAACACACCGCAGACTCTAGAATGTTCCGTGACATCATCTGCGTAATCCCCGGTGTGCAGTGAAGCCAGCCCAGCTCAGCCGTGACCGAGGCCAGTGGGTGGGGCAGTGACAACATGGGTCCACTGCTGGGAGGAGGGACTCAGCCAGCCTCCACTGCCCCTGCCCCGGGGTTCGCCGTTGGGCCACGTGAAGATGGAGCAGCGGTGAGTGGGGTGGAGATGAGGGACCGCCGGACACGAGTGCACCTGACAGAAGCGGACGCCCCTTGCTGGCGCATTGATCGCCGGGCTCTGTTGCCACGTTTGCTGTGAGCAGGTAAAAGGGGGTAAGACGGACAGACGGCAGACCCCGGGCAGCACCAGTGCCACATCGGCAAGCACAACCCCAGAGCCAGAAATGGACAGTTTATCAAAATGTACTTCACATCTGTCATTTGACAATTTGTCCGTTTCTGATAGGGCCGGAATTGTGAAATTAGAAAAGCCTGGATTTTCTTTATTAATGTAGATTTGATTTACAATATTATATAAGTTTCAGGTGTACAACATAGTGATTCACAATTTTTAAAGGCCATAGTCCATTTGTAACTATTATAGAATATTGGCTATATTTCCTGTGCTGTACAGTATACCCTTGTAGCTTATTTATTTTATACATAATAATTTGTACCTCTTAATCCTCTACCCTATCTTGCCCCTTCTACCCACTGGTAACTAATTTGTTCTCTGTATCCATGAGTCTACTTTTTTGTTTTATTCACTAGTTTGCTGTGGGGTTTTTTATTCCACAAACAGGTGATATCATATAGTCTTTGCCTTTCTCTATCTGACTTATTTCACAGAGCACAGTACCCTCCACGTCCTTGTTGCTGCAAATGGCAAAATTTCATTCTTTTTTATGGCTGAGTCGTACTCCATTGTGTGTATATGTGTGTGTGTGTGTGTGTGTGTGTGTGTGTGTATCACATCTTCCTTATCCATTCCTCTGTTGATGGACATGTAGGTTGCTTCCATATCTTGGCAATTATAAATAATGCTGCTATGAACATTAAGGTGCATGTATCTTTTCAAAATAGAGTTTTCATTTTTTTCAGATATAGACCCAGGAGTGGAATTGCTGGGTCATGTGGTAGTTATATTTTTAGTTTTCTGAGAAACTTCCATACCGTTCTCCATAATGGCTGCACCAATTTTCATTCCCACCAGCAGTTTGTGAGGGTTCCCTTTTCTCTACATCCTCTCCAACATTTGTTTTTTGTGGTCCTTTTGATGATACCCGTCCTGACAGGTGTGAGGTGATATATCATTGTGGTTTTGATTTGCATTTCCCTGATGATTAGTGCCTATTGGCCACCTGTATGTCTTCTTTGGAAACGTGTCTATTCAGCTCTTCTGCCCGTTTTTTAATTGGGTTGTTTTTTGATATGGAGTTGTATAAGCTATTTATATAATTTGCATATTAACTCCTCTTTGGTTGGATCATTTGAAAATATTTTCTCCCATTCAGGAGGTTGTCTTTTCATTTTGTGGGTGGTTTTCTTTGCTATGCAAAAGCTTTCAGGTCTAATTAGGTCCCATTTGTTTATTTTTGCTTTTGTTTCCTTTGCCTTAGTGGATTTTTTTAAAAGAAAAGAAACATTTGTATATTTTTCTTAAAAAATTATGAGTAATAAATTCCCCGAGGAAATGCCACTTCCCTGCTAGTACAAGAGCAGGGCTCTGAGTAGCGGGAAATAGATGTTGTATAATCCAGCCTTGCCCTGGGGAATGGATTGCCTAATTGCCTCCTGAAAGATTTAAATGTGGAGGATTCATGGGGAGCCTGGAGAAAATGACGCCGGCTGTTTGGTGATTGAGTTTTGGAAGCTGGGAGGCTGTGTGCATCCCTGAGGGTTGGGCCCAGAGACAGAGGCACCAAGCCCGCGGCACAGACAACAACTGGTGCTTAGAAATCCTGTGGAAGGAGCACAGAGAGGCATTTGGAAGAGGAGTACTTTGGGGTTTTGTCTGTTTTTGTTTCTGTGGCTTTTTGTTGCTGGGCCAGAAGGACAAGGGGTTCTGCCTCCCCTCCCGACCCTGTGATCCTGGGGCAGCCCAGGGCAGCCTCGGGCCCTGGCCAGAAGGGCCAGCGAAGCCCAGCACGAGTGTCCCAGCCTTGCCCCGCCAATCTCGCCCTTCAGCTGAGCTGAAACAGAAGTTGGCTTCGCCCTGCTCGTCAGGTAAAATTGGGTGGTCTTCATTTTCGAGGTGAGAAATGGGGACTTTCTTCACTTACCTGAATTATTTAGATGAGAACTTACTTTATACGACTAGGCCGGCCTCAGTTGGTCCCACGCACTGGGAAGGCCAGGTGCAGAAGAAGCCCCCGTCTTCAGAAAATGCTCCATGTGGATTAGTCCCTGTCACCCCTGGTCCTTGGAGCCGGTGTTGTCCACTCTGTGTCTGCTGTCTGTTTGCTGTGATGGGCCTCAGGTTCTGTCCTTGGCCTGTTCCTCTGGGCCAAGTTTCAGGCAGCTCCACTGAGAGAGGCCCGGCAGGGATATTAGTGAGGAAAGGGTGCTGGGCCTGCTGCCCTCGTGAAGCAGAGGCAGCCACGTGTTCCCTGGAAGCACCAGTTTACGTCTTCAGGCCAAGGGTGTCCCCTCTTTACAAAGCACCTTTCTCCCTCCCAGGCCAGCAGGCCATCTGGACATGAGAAGAGTCGATCCACTCTGCCGGCGCCTCTGGCTGTTCCTCCTTCCTGGGTGCAGCCCAGCCCGTTCCCCTGTCCCTCAGAACGATGCAGTCGATCCCCCCAATGGTGCCCAGGGAGCCTCAGCCAGGTCCCCGGTTCAGGGGTCAGAAGCTAGCGTGGGGCTCAAGGTGGATGCTGGCAAGGATGGAGCCAGTTTCCATGGCGTTTCATGAGCCACACCTGCACGTGCACCAAGCCCCACCCTCAGGGAGGCCACTTCTGCAGGACCAAACTCTCGGGCTGGCTGTTCAGCCAAGCTGTCCCCAGCCTGCTCCCAGCCCCTCCCGCTGTGCCTGGGTGAGTGCCCAGCTCGCCGTCCCCGCCCTCCTGGCCCCGCTCTGCCTGGCTCAGAGCTCCTCCGGCCTCAGAGGGCTGCGCTCTGGCTGGCCTGGCGGGAGCTGGGCACTGACTCCACTTGTGACTTGACCCTGGTGTGTTCTCTCTATGGACTGCTTCACCATTAAGAAAGAGAAGAGCTTCAGCCCTGTGGCACGAATTCCTGACACATTCGACATCCTAATTATCCAGGATGAATCAGCAGCTCTGCCCGGCAGGGCGCTGGGAAGGCTTGGCTGCCAGCCCACTGCTGGAGGCCTTCAGGGAGAGCTACCTCTATACCTGGGGAGGCCCCAAGTTGACCCCATCCTAGAGATTCCTTCCGTCCATCTTATTTGTGTCACTGGGGGCTGGAGGGGAGAGCGAAGCTGGCCGTGAGATTTTCATAAGAGGCTCGGGTTCCAGAAATGACTACCGTTCCCTGAAAGTGAGGCCTTTGATGTGGTTTCCACTGTAACCTTGAATCCCCTGGGACTGCCCTCGTGCAGGAGTGCATCTCTGAGAAACTAGCCTGCCCACAGCCCCTGTGACCGCCTTGGTCTTTGCTGCTCCCCCCTTTCCTGCCCCCGTGTCCTCCAGTGGTGGGGGTCCCCAGTTTACTTGCGAATCCACAACCAAAGCCCAGAAAGAAGAAGGTAGGGGACCCCTGCCGAGGAGTGACGCACAGGTGTGCCAGGTGCACTGCTAGAGAGCGCGGCACCTCCTCCTAAGTCAAGAGCAGCAGGTGGAGAGGCCGGTCCACGTTCAGAGGCTCTGTGGGTGTCCACTGCTTGCC
Organism: Mesoplodon bidens; assembly: GCF_964165515.1. NCBI lineage: Eukaryota > Metazoa > Chordata > Mammalia > Artiodactyla > Ziphiidae > Mesoplodon > Mesoplodon bidens. Next base: position 93,929,167 of record NC_138168.1, read on the forward strand.
TCCCCCTGCACCCTGCTTGCCCGTATCAAAGGGGGTGCTGTGATCAACTCCCACCCCATCCCTTTGAAGCCCCACTAATCTCCCTTTTCACCCCACAAGCCAGTGTGCTGGCGTCAGTACCCCTGTGGGGTGTTGGCCACCAGGGACACACAGGGGCCCCAGCTGGTCTTGCCTTGTTCCTATCACCCTTGTCCGTCCTCTGCAGTCGGACTTTCTCCATCCTCTCCATCCCCCTGGTGTTGTCCCCAGGGCCCCTCCTCCGACCTCCTGTGTCCTCACAGCCCCAGGCTCCTGCGATTTTCTGCCGTGTGCCCACAGGTTAGAGATGCCCACACTTCCTGGGCAGGGCCTTGTGTGCAAGCCAGACCTGTAAGGAGGGAGGTGATCCCACCCAGGCTTCCTAAGGGCTGGTGCCTGGCGCCCTGTGTACATTCTGGAACGCAGTCCACCCTGAGCATGCAAAGCAGCCCTGGTGGGGGCCGCTTGGGACAGGGTGAGAGCCTGGTCTCCCCTCCTCGCTGCTGGGCAGATCCTTTTGGGACCACCGAGCCAGGAGCATCCCTGTGCTAGTGAAGCAGGACCTTCTTGGCCTTGCGGTCCCCTCCACTGGGGGAGGGAGAAGTGGACTGTCCTAAGCCACCCCCAGGGCTCCTGAAGACCCTGCTTGTGCCTCTAACAAGGAGCTGCCACCGTGGTCTGCATGGCCCAGGGCTCAGAGCCAACCAGCACCAGGCTGACCTAGAGCCCAGCTCGAGCCCCCGTGAGTGTGGAAACCATGAAGGTCCCACAAGTGAACACATGGCTCGGGTGGAGGGGGGAGGCACTGAGCCTCTTTTGGTCTGTGTCCAATCTTGTAAGTTAAGGAAACTGGACGAGTCAGCCATTTTTGTAAGTTTCTCAGTCATGGACATCTTTACCTTTTCCTCCAAAGTCATATTCTGGAGCCCAGTATAGGAAAACAGTAGAAGTGACCTCACTCACCCTCATGGAAGAGCGAGGACTGACCAGAGAGACGCCCGCAGAGGACCCGGAGCTGCGAGCCCGCATCAGAGGACCAGGCCAGGTTCTCTGTAAGCCCCGTCTCCCTGTCCTGCTGGGACTTCCAGAGAAGCCAGCTTCACCGACAGGGCCCCGGCTGACCTCACGCTCCTTCTAAAACTGGGCGTGGGGAGGCCTGAGGACCCTGGGGTGCTGTGGACGCGGGCCTTCTTTCCTGTTTGCCTGTCTCCTGTGACCAGCATTCCTCGTCCTTCTGACTTTTCCAAACCAGACCCCGCGGCTGTGCTTCTGCGTCCGCAGAGACAAGCCGTCACATGAGCAAGAAGAGAGGGGACAGCTCTGCAACCTTATACGGGTCCCGCTGAGGCGCAGCTCCGTGGCGAGGTGCGTGGCTATTTAGGGAATCGAAGGGCTTATGACCACAACTGCTGCATTCAGACGGGTAATTCACCGGGTGAGGGGCTGGCTGACAAACTTACTAAAATATGGGACCCATTTCTAATCAAGATAAAGGACCAGGGACACGATGTCTGGCCATTTAGGGTATAAAAGCCTATTTCAGGGAAGTAATTATAGGCTTGGG